>NC_072405.2:59402500-60111250 GCF_028858775.2 Pan troglodytes
TTTGGTGGTCTCTTCTCAGGGACGCGAGTGAAAGGAACTATTGAAGCAAACTGAATGAGGATACCCCAATTTCTTTGTGCTATCTCTGTGACTTCCTATGGTCCTATATATCAAATTTTAAAAGTTATATACTAAAAAATTGGCAAATCAAAAAATTTGGAAATCAAAATCACACATAGTATCAGAATAAACCTGTATTTAACTTTATAATTTTCTTCAATGCACATGTATGTATATACATATAGCAGCCTGTTTTAAGAGAAATTCAAAATGTACTGCTTTTTAACCTATTTTATTACTTGAAAATATAATGCAGATACTTTTCCTTCTCATTAACTATTTCCTGAATCAAACTTGCGTAATGGATGAGGGTTTTTTTAATGTGTATTTGCCCATTAATTTAACAATTATATTGTTACACATTTGTATTGATACTAATATTGACCTCTTTAAATACAGATGTTATGGAAACACGTATACATGAATTTTATGTAAAAGAGCTGTACAAAATTCCTGAAAGTAGAATTATAAGGTTGAAGATATAAATAACTTAAAGTTATTAATAAACATTTAAAGAATTCCCTATGAAAATATTATATCAATTTACATGACTTTTAGCAGTATGTGAAATAATGCTATGTATCAGTTCCAGTGGCTAAGAACTGATACATAGCATTATTGACTTATTTGTTTAATAAGTAATAATGTTGACATTTCTTTTCAAGTACTTACTAATCATTTGCAAAAATTATTCAGGTATGCTTCTAACTTTTTTTTCCAATTTGTTCATTGGTTTGTTGCATATTGTCTTTTATGTTTTCTACATGTTAATGTGCACTATTTGCATTTCATCATATATGATAAATGTTTTTCAATTTAATATTTACCTGTTATTTGACTTGCCATTTGCCTATTGTTTGTTATGCAGATGTCTCAAATTACCTAATGAAATGTACAAAATTTTCTGGATGACTTCCTTTCCTTTTAGATATGAAATACTTTCTCCATGTTCAGGTTTTTTATAGAGAAAATTTTCTGTAAGTCTCTCATGATGCTGTACATCCTGCCAATAAGTCACTCACTGTTCTTTCTTCTAGACTGTACTAATATCTTCGTCTATTCAGCCTGCTATAGCAATATACCACAAACTGGGTAGCTTATAAACAACACAATTGATTTGTCACAATTCTGGAGACTGGGAAGTTTGAGATCAAGGTTCTGTACTATTCAATGTCTGGTGAAGGCCCATTTTCTCTTTCATAGATGGTGTCTTTGCACAGTATCCTTATATGTTAGTGTTGAGGCGGGGCAGGAGAGCTCTCTTTAGCCTCTTACACAAGGGCATCAATTTCATTCATGGTGCCTCTGCCATGATAACCTAATCACCCCCCATAGGCCCCACTTTCTAATACCAATACATTGGAAATTAGGATTTCAACTTTCAATTTTTGGGAAGACATGAACATTCAGAAAATAGCAGTGAACAAGGATGTTTTTTATAGCTAAGTACCTTTCTTGGAAGACAGAGCTAGTGTCTCCTTTCATAAAATATAGCATGCTTGCTTACAGCTTTAGAAAAAAGAGATAATGTCTTCTATGAATCAAAGGGCAGGAATGTTTACTGCTCAGAGTAATAAAGATAATATCATCCTCTGAAGCCCTGTTTAAGCATAATTACTTTCTGTTACAAAGCTCTGGGTTTCTCTATCATAATAGACCCATTCCTGTGTCTCTTTATTGCCCTACCAGAATTGAGTGTCAGGGAACCAGCACAAAAATAATGAAGCTCTAGCTATTGCAATTGCTGTGACTAATGAACGAAACTTAATCACTTACTTAGGAGTCTCATGTCTTCTATAACATCCTGAAATTGGTAGCTTGCTGCATGGCAGCTTTCGAATTGGGAAATCTCAGAGCCTTCAAAATTCTTAACAATCATATATGATACTTATAATATTCCTCTATTTCATTTAGGTTTTTAATAATTTTTATTTAACACTTAAAGCAGTTTAGGCATTTCTGGGTTGCATATCAGAGGCAACAAAATAAAAGCAAAGTAGAGTTAGACTACCTAGTTTCAAATTCCCTCTTCCTCTTCAGTGGTCAATGAGCTGGAGTGTGTTACCTAGTCTTTATTGGCTTCAGTGTAATCTTCACAAAATAGCAAGAAAGATACTTCTTCATATAAGTTTCATGAGGATTGAATGAGCCTAAAGTACTTGGAACAATGCCTAGCACATATTAAACACTATATAAATTTCATTAAGTTTAGGAATTTAATTTCATTTTACTTAAAGTGTTAGCCTATTTGTCAATAATTTTACTGTGCATCAGGAAAGACCATGCTTCTTTTTTAAAATTAAAAAAGATGACTAACCTATACAATGCACATACTGAATCTATTCCTACACCTTAGAACCTTTGTAAAGTAGACTGTCTTTTATTCATTTTAAACTCTTAAGCTTAAAATTTTAAGTTAATGTTATAAATCATTTTAAGAGCTTCATAAAAGAAAATAGATAACAACTTTGTGACCTTGGTTTTGGCAGAGTTTTTAAGTAGGACATAACATCAGTAAACATTGTGGGAAATTTTGATTAACTGGACTATGTTTAAATTAAGACTTTATGTTCATCAAAATTCACCTTGAGAAGAGGTATAGGTAAGTCAATGACAAGGAGAAGATAGGCAAAATCCATTTATTGGACAAATAACTTTCATTTAAAAATATGCATGCATAAATATATATGTGCATACATTCATATATATATGCACATATACACATAATTCACATGTTAGAGTTGACCACAATTACCCATGGATTCCATACTTGCAAATTTGCATACTTCTCAAAATGTGTTTCTAACCCCTAAATCAATAATCAATGCATTTTGTAGTCTTTTGTGGGTATATTTAATTTTTGTGGGGTGAAAAATTTTTTAAAAAATTGAATAACTTCAGCTGAGGTCAAACAGGATGACTTTCTGCCTGCTTGCTTCAGCTTTTATATGTAAACAAGTGTCTTTTTTATGATCTATTTAGTTCTAAGTTTCTCTCATTTTTGTGCTTTTTGTTGGGATTTGGTCTTTAAAACGTTCCCCAAGTGCTGTTTATTGTTTTTAAGTGCAAGAAGGCTGTTACTTGCCTTATGGAGAAAATGCACAAGTTAAATAAGCTTCATTCAGTCATGAATTACAGTGCTATTGGCCATGAGTTCAATGTAAATGAATCAACAATATACACATATTAAGTAGGGAGTTTTTAAACAGAAACACATATAAAATAGGTTTTGTATAGGTCGGTTGACAAAAATATTATGACGAGAGGCTTGCAGGAACTTATACTTGTATTTCCCTCAGGAGCATCTGTACAGTATTCACTAAGTCAGTGTTTGTGATGCCTTTATAAAACATAATTACCATGAATAATGATATTTGGCTGTGTGTGTGTATTTGTATTCTATAAGTCAATTATAAAAACTTAGCCCAATTTTTAATTGGGAAAAGTACTTCCAAAGTGCGAAAATACAATAGCTCATTAATGTTTTTAGGAAGCTAAATTTAAGAATGACTTCTGACTTCATCCTACCTTTCAGTCAAGCCAGTGCCTTCTGTCAGTGGACCCTAATGGAAAGACAGTTGATAAGGTAGTTTTCAGGCTTCCTTCCCTGACAACAGAGGGATAGCTATAAGAACCTGAGAAATATGTGTACTATCCTGCACACATATTAAATGGAAAACACTGGCCTGGGGTTGAGCTTCTCCTCAATAAATGACAGTTGCCAGTCTGTAATTCCCAAGCTTCTTTTATTATCTCAAAAACATATAAGTGATCTCAAATACTAAGAGTGACTGAATATTTCTGCAATTTTTGTGTCAGGACTAAGATTAATTGCTTTAGCAAAAAATCAAGGTTTTTGCCTCTGAAGACTGTTTTGCCATAAGCAAGAGGTGGTTGGAGAACTATTGATCTCATTTTGCTGCAGAATAAATTATACAGTGTGGAAATTGTCCATTTCTAGATTTGTAAATATTTGTATTCATCCATTCATATTTGCTTGGGGTAATTTAAAAATCTATTACTTTGTAATGATTTCAAATGTATTAGGAAAGTGTTGTAAATTTATAATTAATTATATGCATTGCCTAAATTTCCTTCCTTTTACCTAGTTGGCATATTTACATCTTCTCTTTTTTATAGTAGCTTAAGGTATTAATTTACTTTTATAGGCTAAGCATTTAGAGGTATCAGGTATATTTTTATCTGTTCTTATTTTGTCTGTTTTTCACTTTATGCCCTCTTCTGCATTAATTTTATTTTTATATTTCTATTTTTTGAATTATTTTAAATATATTTTTATATATTTAATAACCAAAACAGTTAATCCTGTAACTGTTCCTAAGAACAACATTTTGCATTCTTTAAAATTCTAATTAAGAATATTTTCAGGTACTCTAAGTTTAATAATTTTTCTAGTTGATGCAATCAATGTTTAGAACAATATTTTAATTATTTCAAAATTAGTTTTTTAAATTTTGATTTTTTATTATTTTAAAATTTGTGAGAGTTTATTATTTATCTCCAATTTATTGTTATGATGTTTGAAAATGTGGCCAGCTTAATTTCTGCTTGTTATTTTATTTAAATTGTCCCATAGCCTCAATAATATGTGAATCTATTTGAAAATATATAGAAATGTGGCATTTTTAAGTAGGTGCTTTTTAAAATGCCAATTCCCTTTTCAGAAAAAACACTATTATGTTAAAATTTGTTTCTACATATTTCACTATCTATAACAAAAGAATATAGTGAAATATTACTATAATTTTAGGCTTTATAAATAGACTCAGTAAATGGATTTTCTTTGACTTTTAAGAAAGTTTTATTTATATATTAAACTGCTTGATTAATTGGTCTATATACTTTTGTGGCCTTCTATTTTCTATTTAAATATAATTTTTGCTCTGCTCAAACATTTTTCCTAAAGTGTATTACCCAATATAAATTCTTTCTTTGATTCTAAAATGCAATTTAAAAAATTTTTCTCTCATTTTTATAATGTCAAATTATAAGGATTTATCTTATGAAAGGTATTTAAATAAACATGGCAGCCAACACACAGTAAAAATGTGCATTTCTTGGGTAGTTTATCATCCAGTTTTGAAAATACAGTTGTGATAAAAGATTGAATTATTTGAACTGATAGTGTAAGTGATTTACATGAGGGACACAGAGGTGAGAGACACAGACAAGGTATCCTTTCTCTTTCGGTGCATAGTCCTCTGAGGCTGAGGGGGACAGGCAGAAAATACTAAATATGCTAATGGAGCAAGAATTATGAGCACAGGACATACAAGCTAGTATGCTACCATTATGCCATGCTTAATTACAGATGGCCCAAAGAACATGATCAACATCAAATCTCAAACGATATTGTCTTTCTAAAATAGAAACTAGTATGCATATAAGTTTTACTAGTAACATAAATATATTTTAATGTAATCTATTTTATTCTAAGAAGAAATGTTATTTTTTAATTGTAACATCCCAAAATCAGATGAATCTTACTACTACATCGAGAAACATGTAGTGCTATGATCCCTCCTGTTTGCTTTGTCTGATAAATCTTTGTGGGTATACTTATATATTCATTTCATATAAATATACATTAGCATCGAGGTGTCTGAGGTTTGTCTCATAAAAAGAATTTTAGGCTTTTTAAAATTCCATTGTGAGTATTTTTCTTTTACTGGGTATACAGTATTCAGCTAATTTTGGTGGTTTACATTTCTGGTCTTATTTTTTTAATTTCATACTTCTTTTCATTTTTCTAACTTCTTTTAATTTTTTGTTTGATTATAGTGTTTTTGCTGAGTCATACCTTTTCTGATCTTTCATACATGTTATTATATTGTCCTCTTGCCTGACAAAATGGCTTGAGAGCAGACTCTCCCAAAGTTGCCTCTTTAATTTTACCTCCCTTGTCCTCGAGTGATTGATTTTATGGAGACAGTTGAGAACGATAGGACTTTTCTTTGTTTGAACAAAACTATTCCCAACAAATACATAGATTTTACCTTTATTCACTATTGTTCTCTGCAGGGAAAATGTACATTTGCTTAGCCTCATTTTCTGAACCATCTATCTTCTGTGTTTTGAATTGTTTTCCTGTACATGTACATCATACTATATCCAACCTTTATTTCTTTCTTCTGTATTTTGAAGTTTTACTGAAACACTCATGTTTAGTATCAAAGCATTTCATATACTACAGAGACATTTTTTCAATATACAGTTTACAGTGAATTTTAAATTGTTTCATCTTCACACTTTTGACTAATTTCATCTACTCAAAAGAATTAACTCAAGTTGTTGTCTAATTTCTTACTTTTCATCTTACTTCTCAGTGTCCATATTCTCAGAAATGTTGAGAGTTTAAAGCAGACACTATTCAAATTTCCCCTTTGTATCCTAAAGGAAATATTTTGTAAAATTTAACCTTTATCATTGAAGGCTGTAATTATTCTTCCTTCATATCTTAGATATTTTTTTCCTCATGGAATTCATATTTTGCTTGCTTACTTAGTTGCTGTTATTTGGTCCATCAGTGATTAATATTTTAGCTGTCTTTGCACTTAAGTAAATTTTTTGTTTATTTCTCCCTTTAGATGCTATAAGAATCTGCTCTTGGTCGGGCGCAGTGGCTCATGCTTGTAATCCTAGCACTTTGGGAGGCCGAGGCGGGCAGATCATCTGAGGTCAGGAGCTCGAGACCAGCCTGGCTATCATGGTAAAACCCCATTTTAACTAAAAATACAAAAAATTAGCTGGGCGTGGTGGTGCGTGGTGGTGTAATCCCAGCTAATCCGGAAGCTGAGGCCGGAGAATCACTTGAATTGGGGAGGCGGAGGTTGCAGTGCGCCGCCGAGATGGCGCCATTGCACTCCAGCTTGGGCAGCAAGAGTGAAACTCGTCTACTAAAAAAAAAAAAAAAAAAAAAAAAGAATCTGCTTTCAGAACTTCAGCTAATAATGTAGCATTTAGTACCATGTGAAGAGATTGGAAGAGTCTTAAAAGATGGGAGTTGATGGAGAATGAAGTTTCATGTACAAGTCTGATCTGTGTGGCCCCCGGCACTACTGCTCCTCAGTCTTTAAAGAAGCCTTGCTTTGTCCTTGAGTATAAGCTGCCCTGGCTTAGCCAGGTTATCCCGTCGACCTGGGCCCTTCAGGCAAGTCTGGTTTTAAGCCCTAGACCTGAAGTGCTGTAGGGCTCTTCCGCTGTAGTGTCCCACAGCCTGCCCTTGCCTCCAGCTCTCTCCCACCTATGGGAGCATTCACGTGGCCCCAGAGTGAAACCTCCTCACTCTCAGGATGACACACTGCTTTCCCAGGGCAATGAATTGTAATTCAGCCAGAAAGGTTATTTTATTAACTGCCTTCCATCAGCGTGAATTGAAGTGTCTGCCATGGTGATTACTGAGTTTCCTAATTTTACTATTGCTGCTGTCATTATTTCTTTTCTTTTCTTTTTTTTTTTTTTTTTTTGAGACAGAGTCTTGCTCTGTCGCCCAGGCTGGAGTGCAGTGGTGTGATCTCGGCTTACTGCAACCTCTGCCTCCCGGGTTCAAGCGATTCTCCTGCCTCAACCTCCCAATTAGCTGGGATTACAGGTGCACGCTACCACACCTGGCTAATTTTTTGTATTTTTAGTTGAAATGAGGTTTCACCATGTTGGTCAGGCTGGTCTGAAACTCCTGACCTCAGGTGATCCTCCCGCCTCAGCCTCCCCAAGTGCTGGGATTACAGGCATGAGCCACCGCGGCTGACCTATTTTCTTTTTTTAAAAAATCACCTTAATTAATGTGGTTAGAATTTTCTGAGTTACCCCCAAATTTTTCCTTTCTAAAAAAAAATACAATGACCATATTCTCTTTGCTACCCCAGATCATCAACTATTTTATTGTATTATGACCTCAGGTGACCCCGGAAACTATTGAGGTATCTAAATTCTTTTGTTAAAACCTTAGTGGATCCAGGTGCTACTGTTGACAACTTTTTACATTGCCTTCTGTCAGTTCTTTGTCTTGGTCTTGAGACAGAATTCCTCTCTGTGGCTCAGGCTGGAGTGCCGAACTCCTAGGTCCAAGTGATCCCCCTGCCACAGGCTCCTGAGTAGCTAGGACTGTAGATGCACATCATCTTCTGTCATTTCTAATAAATACTCCACCTTCTTTTTAATAGTAATTTTTAATTGATATGTCATAGTTCAACACATGTTTGGAGTACATGAGATGTTTGGATACATGTATACAAGGCACTATGATCAAATCAGGGACACTGGGATCTCCATCACCTCAAACATCCATGTTTTCTTGGTGTTGAGAATATTGCAATTGTTCTTTTCTAGCTATTCGTGACTTAATAGGTATTAAGGTACAAACAAAAATAAACAGATTAAAAAACAGATGATAAAACTTATGAATTTTAAGTAGAATAATTATAAATTTTATTAGAGGCCTAATAGTATTTTCTACAAATAAGCTTCCCAACTCATTCATTGCTTTCATGACTTCTGCTTTGAATATTGAAGGAATTTCTACTTCTTTCTTGGTTCTTGACAATACTGAAGACAGTTGAGCTGTCAGGTAATTTCTGGAGAGCAGAAGTTTTCCATGAATTTACCTATGTTTAAATACAATGGTATCAGATATTAAAACTATGGAGAGTTTCCCCTTATGTTAGTTGATGCCCAATTTTTAGATATTGTATAAAATGTACATTTATATTAGCACAATAGTCTCTCAAATATCTCATCTCCAATAAGTGACAAAAAATAATAATGTGATGATTCAATGCGTGAGTGCTTGAAAAGAAGTGCTTCGTGCATTTGGTCTCTCTTATTCAAACCAGCCCATTTTAATTGATCAAAGAATATCGAGCATCTCAGCTTCAATAGCCCATTGAAGACCTGATATATTTAATATATTTTTTCCTTAAAGAAAGCCTATAGTCTCTCAGAAGGTAAACACCTAAATTAAAAAACAAAACAAAACAGTCCATCTTTTTTAGAGAAAACGTATGTTTTTCCCCTTTAAAAATATGTGTTTTAAGATGAAATACCTTATGCAGCAGCCACGTGCTTCTTCTGCCTTGCTAATCATATTCATTATATTCTGTGGTTCTACAGATGTTTTCTGGAGTGACACAAAGGAATAGATAATCATTAAAGAGAACTGAGAAATGGGTTTTTCTTTAAAGTCATCATAACATAAAAAAGGATGTCCTGAAGATCTGTCCCTAAGAAGCACTAAAATCTGGTTTCATGTATTATAGATTTGTTATGTAATGACCGATTTTTAGTTTAATAAATAAGTAAAATAGAAATGAAAACTTCAAAGCAGGAATCTCATACTTCAAACTCTGGCAGTAAATAACTAAAAATGATATTATGAACTACTTACTTACAGCTGGGCAGCTTTTATTTTTCTCCCCAAATTGTAAAAACAAGACAGGTATAGAAAGGAAAAATAAATGATTTTATATATACTCAGCACTTAAAAACACATAAGATAATTTGCTCATAAATCATTGATCACATCATAAGCATGTCAGAAATGTTCCTCAGTCTACCTGTATATGTGCCAGGATTCTCTTTTTAACTCTTAGAAGCACCTTTGTGATCTCATCTTGCTTGTTCTACTTGCCCATAGTGAACCTATCACACCCCAGTGTGTCACACCTGATAGTTATTTGATTTCTTGGCCACTGCTAACCACACTGATATTGGTATATGGGTAATCATGCTTGCCTTTATTGGTTTTGAGATTTCACTGTTGAGGGCCTCCGCCTTATTAAATGTCTAAATGACACAAAATTTCCCATAGAATCATTGTGCCATATTATTTTTGTAAGAATAAAATCTAATATACACCATATATATGTGTATATATATATATTTCTTTATATGATAAAACTCATTTCATCATATGATGAAATATGTTTACATGATAAAACTCATTTCATCCTCATGCAACCTATGAGATAGGTGCTGGTATTATCAATCCCCATTTTTGCAGTTATGAAAACTGATCTATAGAGTAATTTGTCTGTGGCCATTCAGCCAGCAAGTGATAGAGCTGGGCAGTGTGGCTCTGGCAGGCTACAGCATCTGCTTCTCAGTCACCCAGGAGATTGTGAGAAGTTGAGATGTAAAGGGGAAAAGGAGTTTTTCCAGTGTTGGTATGCATATATAGTAATGACTATCTCAAATTTATATAGAAACAAAAATGTAATTTTTAAAACTACGTATTTCACTCATTTCACTTTGACACAAACTAAACTGAAAGTGGCCACCATAGCATCTGACTGTAGAATGAATGCAGACTCTTAGTATTCTCATTCTGCCATGGTAGAATAAACCATCTTGGAGTAGATTTGTTGTTATCCATGATCATTCTTAACACTGTTCATCATAACACCTGGTCAGTGTGCCTACCCTGTAGAAAGCACTATTTGGGGGGCTAGAGTCTCTATAGTGCACCAGGCAGGCACACACTGGGCGAACTAATGGTTCAGCACTCTCCAAGTAGCTTCACCTGTTGACTCACCCTGCTCAGCCCCAACACTGGGTATTGTGTCTTTTATTTTTGTTGAGATCTTTGTTATCATTTGCTAGAACCTCCCTGGCTCATTAGGGTGGCAGGCACAATCGTGTGCTACTTATGGTTTTCTGGTTTCCTCTGCTTTTGAGGACCTCAGGTTTCAGGACAACTGTGCAGATCTGAGGCAACTATATCCCTCTTACAGTCCAACAAGACTAGCCACATTAGCCACATCCTCATTTTCTGTCCGTTCCATCAGTGACAGTGGCTGGAAGGCACCCGTCCTTAGGTTAGTCACTTGGTGATCATTTTATTCCATCACAATAACAATTTGGATGAATCTCATAGTACTTATGCTGAATGAAAAAGTCAGTTTCAAAGGTTACATATTGCATAATTCCTTTCATACAACATTCTTGAATCAGCTGAAATTTAAATAGAGAATAGATTAGTGGTTGCTAGTGAGAGAGAAGTAAGAGTGGTTCTCAAGTGAAGTTTTGTAATGACTAAATAGCACTTTTCTGAGTGATGGTTACATAAAAGTATACATGATAAAATTGCCCAGAACTGTGTGAGTACACGTGTACACACACACATTAGCACCTTTGAGTAACTATAAAACTGCTGAAATCTGAGTAAACCCTTTGATTGTACCAATGTCAATTTCTAGTTTGTTGTTATGCTATTCTTATGCAAGATGTTACAATATGGAGAAACTCATAAAAAGATCATGTGACATAGCTGAAGATATTTTCATGTTCTGGTGAATCTATAATTGTTCTAAAAAAAGATCAAAAAGCAAAGAATGGGACTTATTTTTTATCATGCAACATTAATAATAAGAAAACAAGAATGGATACATGAGAAGCTAAAAAAGAAGACTGGCAAGAAAGGGATCACCAGTGATAGATAATTATTCCGTAATGTAAAAGAGCCAATTTATCAAAGAGACATACAATCTCAATTGTAAATATGCAACTAACAACAAAAGATTGACCTTCAGAAGCAAAACCATAGGAAAGGAAAGCAGATATAGAGAAGTTTAGGAGTATTGCTGTGGATTTTAATACTCTTCTCCCAAAAATTAAAACAATAAATAAAACAAATGGAAAAGGTTAGTAAAAGTAAATAATATTTGGACAATATTGTCATCTAAATAGACTTAATTAATATTTGTAAGAAACTACGACATTTACTCAAATAAAGAATTCATATACTTTTCAAACATACAACTTATTAACAAAGATATACAATATAGTGAGCTATAAAACACATTTATTTCAATAAAGTAAACAAAATTATAAAGAATATGTTTCTTATCCACCATAGAATTAAATTATAAAGAAAAGGGAACTATCTAGAAAAATATAAAATATGTAGAAAACATTCCATGCATTTTTATATAACTCATGAGTTAAGGAAGAACTTACTTTAAAAATAATAAAAATATTCAAACTGAATAATAGTGAAAAAAAACTTCGAAAATTATGGAATGAAACAATAGATCAATGGAACATAATAAAGAGCCAGAAACAGAAACACACACCAAAAAAAAAGGAGCAAAAAAATTCAATAGAAAATTTTTTTCAGCAAATCATGGTATAACAAGTGCTCATTCATTTGCAAAACAAGTAAGTCTAGACAAATACTTTACATCTTTCACAAAAATTAACTCAAAATGGATCATAGGCATAAACGCAAAGTGTCAAATTATGAAACTCTTAGAACATAACATAGAAAAAATCTAGGTGACCTTAAGTTTGATGATAATGTTTTAGACACACACAAAAAAGCATGATCCATGAAATAAAAAATTGTTAATTTGGTCCTCATCTGAATTTTTTAAACTCAGTTCATGAAAGACACTATGGCGAGAATAAAAAGACAAGTCATATACTGGGAGAAAATATCTGGAAAAAAAACTATACCTGGTAAAGTACCAGTATTGAAAATTTAAAAAAACACTTAAAACGTAAGGATACGAAAACAAAAAACCCAATTGAAAATTGGGTGAAATATCTAAACAAACACCTCATTAAGGAAAATACAGATGGCAAATAACCATATGAAAAAATGTTCACCATCAGATGTCATTAGGGAAATGCAAATTAAAACAATGATGAGACACTGGTACTCACCTATTAGAATGTCTAAAACCCAAGATACTGACAACAACATATGATAGCAAGGATGTGAAGCAATAGGAACTGTAATTTATTGCTGGTGGGAATGCAAATTGGTGCTGTCACTTCGGAAGACAGTTTGGTTGTTTCTTACAAAAAATAAACATACTTTTTTTGTTTGTTTGTTTTAGAAGGAGTTTCACTCCTGTTGCCCAGGCTGGAGTGCAATGACGCCACCGCAACCTCCGACTCCCGGGTTCAAGAAATTCTCCTGCCTCAGCCTCCTGAGTAGCTGGGATTATAGGCATTTTTAGTACTTTTAGTAGAGACGGGGCTTCTCCATGTTGGTCAGGCTGGTCTCGAACTACTGACTTCAGGTGATCCGCCCACCTCGGCCTCCCAGTGTATTGAGATTACAGGGGTGAGCCACCCCGCCCAGACATAAACATACTTTTATTATACGATCCAGCAAGAGTTTCTTGCTCTCTTTCCAAAGGAGCTGAAAGCATGTCCACAGCAAAACCTGCACACAAGAGTTTACAGCAGCCTTATTCATAATTGCTAAAACACAGAAGCAGCCAAAATGCTCTTCACTAGGTAAATGAGTAAACCAACTGTGGCACATGCAGAAAATGAAATATTATTCAGTGATAAAATGAAATGATTTATGAAGCCACAAAGGGACATACCAGAAACTTAAATGTATATTACTAAGTGAAAGACGCCGATTTGAAAAGACTACATACTGTATGATTTCAACTATAAGACACCTGGAAGAGGCAAAACCAGGGAAACAGTAAAAACATCAGTGATTGCCAGGGGTTTAGGGAGAGGGAAAAAATTAGGTGGGACAAAGAGGATGTTAAGGGCAGTTAAATGGCTTTGTGTGATATGGTAATGATGGATCCATGCCATTTTACATTTCAGAACTCAGAGAATATGCAACACAGAGTGAAACCTAATACAGACTGTAGACTTGTCAATAATATTGTATCAATATTGGTTCATCAATTGTAGCAAGAATACCACACTCAATCGAGATGTAAATAATGGTGGAAACCAAGTATATGTGGTTGAAGCGGGGGTATGTAGGAACTCTTTGTACTGTCTGATCAATTTTTCTGTAAACCTAAAATTTCTCTAAATATTAAAGTATATTAATTCAAAAACAATTATGAAATGCAAGTGAAGCAATATTAAAGAGAAACAAGAATTTCACTGTTTTTGTAAGTAAAAAGAAGAAAGATATTAAATCAGGTAAATATGTTAACATCAAGCTAGTTTAAAAGAAAATGCAAATTAAACCTAAAGTAAGTGGAAGAAAGTAAATAATAACGATAATAGCAAAAGTTGGTGAAATTCTTAAAAAGTCAAACAATAAAAGAAAATTAAAGAACTAAAAGTGGATTTTTCAAAAGATGTATTAATTTTAAAAGCTCATAAGACAATCAATGAAAGAAGAAACAGATATGCAATATCAGAAATGAAAAAAGAACTTCATTAAAGGTCACAGACATTAAAAGGATTATAATGAAATTAGATGAAAACTTGATGTCAATATATTCAACAATGTTAATGAAATAGACACATTCCTTGAAGGACAAAAATTACTAAAAGTGACAGATTGTAACATTTAAAAAATTCATAAAGTGAACTAAATTTAATGAATGTAAATAAATATAATAAATATTAATGGCAAATGTCTTCATTGGCAAATGTTACCAAGCATTTAAATAAAGAAATAGTATAAAATTTGCACAAACTCTGAAAATAGAAGAAAATAATTTGTATGTTATTTTATAAGTCCAGTGAAAAACTTTCTCGATAATAAATATATACACGCAAAACATGGCAAGTCAATCATAAATAACCTAATAAAACATGGGCAGTAGATTGAACATGTCTTCACAAAAGAAGATAGGATAATAACCAATAAGTACATGAAATTAAGCTCAGTATCATTAGTCATATGAATAATATCAATTAAATCCACAAAGAGATATCATGTCACACACATTAGAATGCCTGAAATTAAAAAAGACCTACAAAACTAAACATTAGAAAAGGCATGGAATGGACACACTTATGCATTACTCATAGCATTGTAAAATGTTACAACTGCTTTGGGAAATTATTTGGCAGATTGTGATAGATCTGAATAGACATGTACATATGACCCACAGTTCTGCTATTCATTAGAGAACTTTAAAAAAAAACTGCTCAAGAATATTTATAGTAGCTTTATTCACAATAGTCAAAGATTAAAAACCTCTCAAAAGTTTATGGACAGGTGACTAGATAAGCATATTTTGGCATATTCATCCAATATGTTACTTAAAATAAAACTAATTAGCTATTGATACGTGCTACAACATGGATCAATATTAGACGTGATATAAAGCAAAATAATACAAAGAAAGAGTCAATACTGTGTAATTCTATTCATATTAAATTAAAAACTGGGCAAGATTTTACTAAAGTAATTGAAATCAGAACACCTGTTTCTTAGAGAAGATGACATCATTTGGGAAGGGACAAATGGAGATAAAGAAATGTTCTGTATTTTTATTGGCATGTGGGAACTTGTATATTCATTTGCTAAATTTCATTGTAGAGTACAGTTAAAATCTGTGAATTTTACTGTATATATGTTTGTATGTGTATATATGTGTATGTGTATGTATGTATATATGTATAATATATACATTATATTTGTGTATATATGTATAATATATATAAATCATTAATGATATGTATTTGAGTCCTTTTCTAGAATCTCTGTTGTAATTTCATGTATTTATCTGTCTGTCCTTTCATCAATACCAAGCCGCCTTAATTATTGTTGCCTTAAGATAAGTCTTGAAATCCAGTAACGTTTGTCCTCTGTTCTGTGCGGGAAATGAGCGAGGGGAAAGAAAAGACACACACACACAATACTTTTAATGGTAAACAACGTTTTTCCCATGTAAATGGCAATGCAGTTATAATAAGCAAATGATATAATAAGCAAATTGCAATGAGAAGGGGAGAAGGGAAAAGATACATGTATATTTATACTCACCCGACTCTGGAGGATTCATCACAAGACCCGAGAAGCAACAGCCTGGGCTCCAGAGTCAGCTGCCCATCCGTGCACAGACAAAGAGAGGTCTCATGAAGCTTCAGCGCGGTCTGGGACCCTACCTCTTTTTGTAAGGACCCTAGCTCTTTTTGTAAGGAGTTGTTTGGCATGAGGCCCAGTCACGAGGGCCCTTCGCGACTGGGCTCAAGGAACACAAAAAGGTCAACTTGTTTTTGCAATTGTCTGTTGTTTTTCAATAATTAACGTATACGAATAGATTGAAATAGAGATTTCTCCTAAACAGTGTTGGATGAATGCCTCAAGGGGCTCACACTACCTATTCCTGGATTTGGTGACTACTGTTTGTGCCCACGTTCAGTTGGGTTCAAATTTAATATTTAACTTTTCCTCCACATCCTCCAACTTTATTCTTTCTCAAAATTGTTTTGACTATTCTAATTCCTTCTGCTTTTCTATGTAAATTTTATCATTTGCTGCACAGAAGCCTGTTGTAATTTTTATTAGGATTGCAATGAATCTACATGTTAATTTGAGGATAATTGGCAACCAAAAATTATTTGCTTTTCTAATTCATAAACAAATACAACTCTCCATTTATCGAAGTTGTCATTGGTTTGCTTTTAAGAGTGATGTATAGCTTTAAACAATAGACATCCTATTTGTATCTTATAATATGTATAAGTAAGTATTTTTGGTGCTGTTGTAAATACTTTAAAAAGTAGATTTTGAATTCATTGTTTTTGCAATGATTTTATATATTTACCTTATATCCTGCAATCTTGTTAAACTCACTTATAAGTTCTAGAAGTTTTTTTCTGGTAGATTACATGGGAGATTCTATGTATATAATCATTAATAGAGACAGTTGTATTTCTGCTGTTTAAATCTGTTTGCCTTTTATTTCTTTTTTTGCCTTATAATACTGGCTTGAAATTCAGATATGATGTGGAAAGAAGCATTGAGAATAGAAATTCTTATTCCTGATCTTAGGAGACAACTATTCAGCATTTCACAATTAAGCATTTTTTTAACTATTTTTTTAAAAATAGATTGCCTATTCAGTTTAAGGAAGCTTTCTTCTATCCTTAGTGCACTAAGAGATTTAATTTAAATGGATGTTAATTTTTCTTTTTTTCTGTAGCTGTTGAGACAAGCATGTAATTTTCCTTGTTTGGTCTGTTAATATGTGCCACAATACATGGCTTGATTGTCAAATATCAAACCAGCTTTGCATTCCTTGGCTAATCTCCACTTAATTGTAACACACACTTTTAAGACCATCACTTTCTTCTCAGTGCAATTTTAGTTGAATCTCCAAAGGTTTTCTTTTTTTTTTTTTTTCTAGATAAAGACAAATGAAGGTTCTGGGTGGTGACACAGAAGTACTGAGAGAGTGGAGCATCCAAAGAGGACATGGAAGCTCTGCCTCACCCCAGCCCCATACTTTGCCCTATACATGTCTTCCTCTTGGCTGTTACTGAGTTGTAGTTGTGTCCTTTATAATGAAATCAGAAAACCTAAAACTAGTAAATCTGTCTGCAGCTCAGATACTGAGAGTGGCTTTCATTAAGGCCAATAAAGGAAACCCTGGTCTCACACAATACATTGTTTTGGCAACTTTAGAGAAAAAAAATATAAACATTAAGATCACAGGATTTCTTCTTATGGCAGCTGTTAATGTATAATAGTAGATAATTGAATGACTAGAGCCAGAATTCCAGGATGTAAATGAAAGTCACAAGCACTTATACAAATTCTCAGTAAGTTTCCAGTGAGCTCAATGACAGAGTGAGGATTCTGTAGACAATTAAGGATATAAAGAGTGAAATAAAAGAGCTCGATATAGTGAATAATGTCTTCAAGAAATATCAATACCACAACTACGGGGCACTTGAACACCAAAAGAAAGTATTTTTAAAGTATTCTAAAAGTTTCAATGGTATTCTGAAAACTTATTTCAAAGATGACAAAGCAACAAATGTTCTCAAGTGTTTATTGATTAACTCATCAAACAAACTTGATTATTCAGACACTAAAAATTGTGGCCTGAAAGTTCTATGTTGGATGTGCTTCCAGCAGTGTGTCAAAATGCCTTTATCTGTAAATTTTCATGTTTGACTGTATAAATTATGTCTTCCTTAAAGAGATATAATGAAGGATTTTAAATGAGATTATTGCTTTTTTTACCATGTTTTTGTAAAATGTAGCATAATCATAGTTTCACACCAAAGATTTTGTGTCACTTTTGCTCTGATCGTTTTTTAAGAACTATAGATCAAAAAAGTATGCCTTAATGTGTCATTATATTCCATTTTGAAAAATAATTATAAATATTGTTGTTTGTTTCTGACATTTTAAGATCAAAGCAATATGCTGCAAGAGAATGTATTTAACAATATTTGGTGGAAAATAGTTTATGTTTAAAAAATAATCATAATTGGAAAATAATAACATCTATTTATTATTCTATTTGTTTAACAATTGTCTTCTTAAATTTTATAATAAGAAGTACATAAGAAGTACACTAACATGAAGTATATAAGAGTTCGCCAATCACACCAGGATTACAGGAGTCAGCAAAGAATTCCTGAAGAAGTTATTCATAACCTGAAACCTGAAAGAGAAGTAAGACAATCTGTTGAAATAGGTCTAAAATTAGACAGGAAGAATATTTCTACTAATGAAGAGGTTTATTGGCAAGCTCATAGTCTACGTTGCTAAGATAAAGAGATCCCACCAATCTCTAAAGGAATTATTGTTTATTTTTCTCTCTAATGTGAGTTTGGAGACAGGATATGTCATGGAGCAGACAAGCTACTTCAATGCATGGGATTATGAATGATTGAACCCTTTTCATCTTTTCCTTCGTCATTTTTTGAGTGTTTTCCTCACTGAAGGATTCAAATTAGCTCAAGTTTATATTCACATTTTACCCCTGGAGAATGGCAGAAAAGAGAGGAAATGTTCAGGATAACTGGCTCACGTTTAAGTTGTAGATAACTTAGAAGCTGTATACAATACTTCTGTTCATACTTCATATGTTATTTATTTAAGATAAATTATATGGGAAAAACTTTGAAAGCATGGAACTTAAAAAAAGAAGAACTGGAATGATTTCTCAACGCAGTCTATAAGATGAGCGTCCCTGTTTTGTTCATCGTTTTTATTTTTTTGCTGTTGTTTGTTGTGATTGTTGGTTTGTGACCATTTCTCCCCCAGAGAAGGTTAAAAAGTTAGAAATCCACCAAAGCAATGCTTACCCTTCTTTGATGTCCTCCTTTTCTTCTAGTCATAGTTTCTGATAAATACATGTTTGGTGTGAATAACTGTGTATAAACAAAGAGGATGTATTGCTATGCAAGACTTTGTCATTTAATTTCTATGTTTAGACTTAGAGTGAAAAAGAAGTTTGCTCAAATTTAGGTCCCAGAAGCAATTAAACGAAAAAAAAAATGTGTATACAAAAGTGTAATATTGCTTAGATGTGCTAGTAGAGTCATAAATTAAATCTCAGCATATGCATTATAAATTTATACAGAACTTGATTTTGTTGATATTTAAATAAGTATAAAGAGCATTTAGTGCAAAGTGCCTTATCAAGCAGTATTCAATTTTAATAATTATGAGCAAAACCATAGGTATTTTGTAGAAATATCAACCCTTTAATTAATTATTTATGTTTGCTAATAAACTTTGAATTTATCCTTGTGAATTTAACCCTTGGAAGTAATCTGTGACTTGGATAACATGGAAGGATATCTTGCTTATTTAGTTCTGTGAAGTGAAGCACAGCTTCCCTCTCCAGCACTCCCGCACCACTGTGCTCATGTATCATAGCTTTCCTTTCCCATTAGAGCCTTCACTCAAACTCTTCTAATCATTTTTCATTGTATTTGTTCAGTTCCTCTAATAAGCTCCTTGGAGGCCATAATATTGTTCTATTAATTTCTGTCTCCCACAGCCACAAATTAAGCAATCAAATTTTTTCGAAAGGCATTGTGAGGTTTGCTTATTTTTCTTAATTTTCCCATTCCAAAGTGCCCTTGTCTTTACCATAATCCATGCTACTGGAAACAAATTTTTCTTGAATCGCCTGGTGTTAGCAATTGAAATGAAAATTGTATGGTATAGAATGAGCTAAATGGCCACTTCATTATTTGTCCATTCTAAACATCTTAATAGTTGTGGACTGCCCCATCCATACTCAGCTATTTTCCTTCCTAGTTTTGTCAGTCCTAGAAACAAGTCAGATGATGTTCAGGCAAGGGCATTAATGAATGTAGTGAAATGACAGAGACAATGACCTTGTCTATTTGCATTCTCTAACTATCCTTGTTCAACTAAGAGCATATAATAGCTTCAAAAGTGAAGAATTTGATATCAGAAAATAAATACTCGTGGAAAATGAATTGTTTTTTTTGAATGTTTTAATATTTATTAAATTCCTATTACTACAGTCTACTTATTAAATTATCTCTTCTGTACCAGTATAAGAGAACACCAGCAATATAACCACTCTAACATGTTATTATTCTAAATGCATACTTTGATGACATTTGTTTGCCCTCAGAGCAGGTCTATGAATTTTTTTTTAATGTATAGTGTAACAATATTTTCCTACTTCAGGATAGGTCATCTTGCAAAGTAGGCACTTACGAAATTATAGATAAAATAGGAACAAATGAAAGATTACTAGTGAAAAGAAGCAGTTGTTCTCTTAGTCTTTTCTCCCACAACAGTTAGACTTTGTTTTCCAATATACTAAAATTTAAATTTCAGAAGGCTATTTCAACTGCTGTTAAATAAGCTTTAAAGCATGCTTATCCCAGAATAAAGTTTTTACACACTTAGACTTTTTAGTAAAACCATATAAGATCAACTAAGTACTTACAATTGTTTTCTAAAAAATATTCTTGGGCTTGAGAAAAATTTTAAGGCAAATCTAGGTAGCTTTAAGCAGCTAATTAATATCCAGAGAGCTCAGCATATTAGACTATAATCAAATGCTGTTGATTTTGGTTTCCTGCAATATAAAATGCATAGGCCCTGACTTATTCAAGGGAATAATGGAGCACATTTTGGAGAATATGAGATTGTGATTAATGCATCAAAGTACCACAGCAGAATGAGAAGGCCAGTCCCAGCTTTAATTACTTCACAGAAGCAGCTGTTCACCCATTATAGGGCATAAGTGTCATTGGCATCCTCTCTGTCCTCACCCACAGATGTGGATGTAATGTCTCCAGGTGATGGAGCACAGCTGCTCAGTGGCTGTGCATCCCTAACAGAGCCAGTGGCTGCCTGCTGCTGTGGAACCGCAATGTCTGTCAGGCTGCCCTCCAGCACCGTCACAGAAGTACAGTCAGATTCATTTTATGGCAAGGATATGTGCATATCTCTCTCAGGAGTCCTGCCACTGAAAAAAGACTTTCAGAAGTCACTTCCTCCTGGGCTCCGGTTTTCCAGTAGGCAGTGTGAGGAACATCTGGGTGGTCAGTTCCTAAAGGATTCTACTTTCTGCAGCCAGGAAATCTTTGTCTTCCCAGAGATTATCAATGATAAAGCATAGCCCAAAATAACTGCTTCAAAACAATACAATTATTAGAAAAAAAATGCTCTTTAATGCTATTTGAATAGGTATGATCTTTCCTAGGAACTGTGTGTAACCATAAAGGAAAAGTGAGACAGATACAGTGGATAGGAATTATAAATGCTTGCAAAACAGGAGTTACCATAAATAACGTTGAAAACAGAAACAAGAGAAAATGTTGCTGGGTAAATAATAGATGAAGAATTTAGCTTTGCTTATATACAAAGACTGACTGTTAATAAGAATGTGACAAACAATCTAATTGATATGTGGACAAAGAGCATGTGATAGATTGTACACACGGCCACGGAATTTTACAAGTCATGTCATATAAGTGGAGAGCATTTTCCTAACTTTCACATCTTTTCTGGCTTTGCGATTTGCTTTGACCAATAGAATATCGTCAGGGTCATACATTGCTAATTCTTCTTCTTTTTAATTTAAACTTTTAGATACAGGAGGGATATTTGCAAATTTGTTATATGGGTATATTGCATGATGCTGAGGTTTGAGGTATGGATCCCATCACCCAGGTAGTGAGCATAGTACAGGATAGGTAGTTTTTCAACCCAGATTCACCTCCCTCCCTCCCCTTTTAGCCTTGGCAAAGAAAGTTTGGCTGAGTCCCTAAAAGCAATTGCAACAAAAACAAAAATTGACAAGTGGGACTTAATTAAAGAGCTTCTGCCCAGCAAAAGAAACTATCCACAGAGTAAACAGAAAACCCACAGAACAAGAGAAAATATTTGCAAACTGTACATTCAAAGATGATCTAATATCCAGAGTCTATAACAAACTTACCAACAGGCAGAAAACCACCCCATTTAAAAGTGGGCAAAGGACATGAACAGACACTTCTCAAAAAAAGACATACAGGCAATGCAAATTCTAGGCAAAAGCCTCAAGAATCCTTGCAGTGGCTTTTAGACTTCTCTGGTGAGTTCTTCTGCTTTTGGAACAGAGACAATTTATTTCAAAAGTGCCAGGAAAATCTGCTTGAAAATGAAAGCTATTTGGACTGAGCCACTGTTATCATTCCCTGCTGACATCATGCCAACTTTTGGACATGTGCTATAAGGGCATAGTAGACCACCTAATTCCCAGCAAGCCTCCAGAGAACCACACACTCAGAAAAATGATAAACATTGCTTTGCACTAAAGCTAACTGATAGGGAATATGACCATGTGATTTACGAAGAAATGTAAATCAACAGTAAACCAGGATATTATGCTAAGGTTTACTAACTACTAAGGAAATCCAAACACACACATTATAAGATTCATTATACAATTCTTTTTTATTTAATTGGGAACAAAATCATTGAAGACTGGAAAATATCTACAGCCAGCAAGTATGAGTAAAATAGGTACACATGCAATTTATCTGGAATATAAATCAGTGCAAACTTTGTTGAAAGTAATTTAGTAGTTCCGCTTCTATCATTCTCTCTCATAGAAAGAATGGCACAAATGTGCAGAGATCTTTGTAAAGATACTCATTGCAATATGGTAGTGAAATAAAAAGAATCAACACATTTCAAAAATTGGATTTGACTGTAATTGATAAAACAAGGATGTAATGGGAGCTTAAATGGCATATTGTTTTTCTCTATCACATACAAGAGGCTGATAGGCAGCAGCAAGATCATGAAAGGAGCTTGGTCCTACCATCTTGTCATCACACAGTTTTCAATGTCAGACTTCAGTGGTTTAAAGTATACAACATGGTCATACATTAAAATAGTATTTTCTATGAATAATATTATTAATCAATATAGCTGATCCACCTACATAGGCAGTCCTGGAAAGACATTCAAGAGATATTTTTAGATAATAAAAGCAAATTGGCAGAACACTGTGTACATATAGATATGGGTAGATGTGAATCGATCTTTAGAAACTTCATAACATTTTAACAATATAAAGCAATATAAAGTGTAAGACATTTTAATATTAATTTACTTGCATTTTTATTTTGATAAATATACATATCATAAAATTTACTATTTTATTTATCTCACAATTCAGTGGCATTTAGTACAATCACATGTTGTGTGACCATCACCATTATCTATTTCCAAAATATTTTCATCATCTCAAAAACAAATCCTACACTCATTAAGTAGTCACACTCCATTCTCTACTCTCACATCTGGAAACCACTAATCTGTTTTTATTTTTTCTCTATAAATGAACCTATTTTGGATATTTCACATAAATGGAGCCATATAATATGTTGCTTATTGTGTCTGGCTTCTTTCACACAGCATAATGTTTTCAAGGTTTATTTATGTCATAGTATGCATCAGAACGTCGCATCTTTCTATGTCTGAATAATATTCCATTATGTGGATATTTTGTTTACCCATTAGTCAGTTGTGAACATTTGAGTTGTTTCTGCCTTTGGGTATTATGAATAAAGTGCTATGGAGATTTTTGTACAAATTTTGTTTGAACACCTGCTTTGAATTCTTTGTAGTATGTAACTAAGTTTGAAATTGCTGGGCTATATATAAATTCTATGCATAACGTAATTAGGAACTACCAAACTGCTTTTCACTTTGCATTCCAGCAACCTATGAGGGTTCAGATTTCTGCACATCCTTGCCAACACTTGATATTAAAAATAATAGTAATCATAGCCACCTAGTGAAGTGGTATATCACTGTGGTTTTGATTGACATTTCACAAATTACTAATGATGTTGAACATCTTTTCATGTGCTTGTTAATTATTTGCATGTCTTCTCTGGAGAAGTATATACTCAAGTCCTTTCTTAATCTTTTATAATTTTTGATTTTTTTTGTTTGTCTTTCTGTTGTTGACCTGTAAGATTTTATATATATAAACTCATATATATGTGTGTATATATATTATATGTGTGTATATGTATATATATTATATATATATGTATTCTGGATGCTATATCTTTATAAGAAAATTTATGAACGTTTTTCACATTCTGAGGGTCATCTTTTTACATTCTTGATAGTGTTATTTGATGCATATAGATTTTTAATTTTGATAAAGTCCAAGTTATCTATTTTTTAATTGTTGCTTTTGCTTTTCATGTGATATTAAAAATACATTGTCAATCTAATTTCATAAAGATTTAAACCATATATTCATCAAGAGTTTTATAGTTTTAGTTTTTGTGCCATGTCTTTGATATACTTTCTATATAGTGTGAGATAAGAGCACAATTTAATTCTTTCACATGTGACTATTTAGTTGTTCCAGAACCATTAGTTGATGAGACTGTATTTTTTCTATTGAATGGCCTTGGCACCCTATCAAAATCAATCAATCTCAGACATACAGGTTTATTTCTGCACTCTAATATTCTATTGCATTGATCTGCACTCCTATGCTTGTGACATTACCACACTGTTTTGAGTATTGTAGCTTTGTAGAAAGGTGTAAAACCAGGAAGTGTGTTTCCTCCTGATATGGTTTGGCTCTGTTTCTCCACTCAAGTATCATTTTGAATTGTAGCTCCCATAATTCCCACGTGTTGTGGAATGGAGCCAGTGGGAGGTAATTGAATCATGGGGGCTTGTTTTTCCTGTGCTGTTCTCATGATAGTAAATAAGTATCACAATATCTGATGGTTTTACAAAGGTGAGTTCCCCTGCACACTCTCTCTTGCCTGCCACCATGTAAGACGTGACTTTGCTCCTTTTTTGCCTTCCACCATGATCATGAGGCCTCCCCAGCCATGTGGAATTGTGAGTCCATTAAACTTCTTTCCTTTATAAATTACCCAGTCTTGGGTATGTCTTTATTAGCAGCATGAGAGCAGACAATACACCTCCAAAGTTGTTCTTGTTCAAGTTATTTTTGGCTACCCAGAGTTCCTTGAAATTTCATATAAATTGTAGGAACAATGTTTCCATTTCTGCACAGATGGATGTTAAGCATTTGGTAGGGATTATATTGAATCTGTAAATAGCTTTGGCTAATATTGCCATCTTCATAATATTAAATCTTAGAAACCATGACCACAAGATGTCTTCCATTTATTCAGCTTTTTCTTAATTTTTTTCACTGATATCATGGAGTTTTCTGTGTGCAAGTCTTGCTCCATCTTGGATGAATTTATTCCTCTGTATTTTATTCTTGAGATGTGATTATACACTGTATTATTTTCTAATTTTCCTTTTGCATCTTTCACAAATAGAAAACTTTTAAACATAGTTAAAAATCGGATGTGTTAATGAAAGGAAGCTCAGAAGCGGCAACAGCTTTACTTTGTTTTTACATAAGAAAATAATGGGATTTTTTAAACTATGCTTTCTGTGATTTTCTGCATTTTTCGTACAAAAATTTAAGAAGCAAAATATTGCACACATATAAACTCCACTGACATAAAAATGCCTCAAGGTGACTGTCAAGGATTTCTGTATCCTTTTGCCATAATTAAGCCCTGGGACTATTTTTAAGCCCACATCTGCTTTGCTGCTTCTTTTCTCTTTTCAGCAAACCCCAGAAACCCAGCCAGCTCTCCTTTTCCCTTGGTAGTTCCAACCACAGACTCAATATATTGGTGTCCATCTTCTCTCTTATACTCTCCACCAAATTAGCCTTTGAGTGTAATGCCTCAGAGAGGCAGTTAGAGTTTCTTAAGCTCTTATGACCTAAGAGACAAGTTTATTTTCAAATCATTCTAATAGCTTGGATGGGAGCAGGGGGTAGTTAGAGACAGGACCTGATTACTAGAACAGACAACCTTAAAATAAATAAAAGGACTCTTTTAATGAGAAAACAGTGAATTGAAAGCCTTTGACCTTATATTGCTACTTATAACTAAATGAAATCAAATCAGGAAATAAACATAAAACTGTATTTCATGGTGTTGCTTTTCCTCCTCTCCCCTTTTCACAAATTTTCTTTGTTCTTCTGGTGATTTGTGATTTTTCAGGATTAATCCTTTTGAGAAGTCTTTCATCACCTAAGAGAAACTAAATCTTATCTTAGGTAAGGTTCTGTTTAGGAAGCTCCTTTGTTTTAACCTGAATGTATTTTCTTCTATCTTAGCCTCTCTTCCTTTCAAAAAGTCACCTTTATCTTTTGAAATTCATCCACCTTTAAGCTTAATATTACAAAAATATGTATCTATATAAACATATATATTTAATCATTTAAAGGCTTTTTTCTCTTTTCCTTTTAAAAACTCGTTTGAAGTTTCCCCTGCTGTCTGCTATGTAGAGGGAAAATAGCCAGCGATAATTGAATAGATTTGTACATGGGAATGAGAGAGAGTCTGAAGGTAGGGATAAATGACAGGTAGTAGTGAGGTAAGGAATGCAAAACTTCTCTAGCTAACCAGGGCAATCATTATTCTCTTAGAGCAAAAAATCCTTTTATTTGCTAAATTCAGTAACTTTTTAATTACTATGGTTAGTAGTATATGTGTGTGTGCATGTATAGAATGAGTAAAAGAGTAAATTTGGCTTTCAAAAATATAAAATATATCATTAGTAATCAACTTAAAATGTGTAATTTAAGTATACTTTGTATAAAGTACTGCATTCTCAATGAATTTTCTAAAGAAATAACTTGTTATAAGCTCTGGTATCTATCCACCTCTCTGGAAATGGTCTAACTTGAATCATCTGTTCACTTTCTCTCCATTTCATGTCTTAGAAGTTTCTTTCTAGTTTTATTTTGATTCAGAGATTTTTAAATTATTCTTTTTTTGTGTAGTTGAGGTTGATTTAAATACAGGATTTCTGAAGTATGGAAAAAGATTGGCCTGTGATAGAAAGTTCAAAGGAAATTTTGTTCCATTATGAATACCAAGTACAAGCCAGGCAAATTGTTCCTTACAATTTTGTGGGTTGGTAAGCAACACACAGAATGAAACCTGAAGCATTCCTTAAGAAGTGCAGGAGAACCTAATCATGTTGTCAGATTCACCTCTGCCCCTTTCCATGATATTTGATGTATTCAGCAAATTGGAGAAACGTTCAATTTTTCCTTTCTTCTTCATTAAATGCTGACTTGCTGGCTCCCGTCAATCTGCAGCTCTCAAATCATGCTACTGTCACCAGAAAATAGAAAATGGCATGGCAACAAATTCAAAACTGACTCTGAGCTTCAAATGACTATATTTTATTTTTAAAAACTAATCAAAGAAATATCAGTTGAAATGTATTAGCTGAGTGTCTTCACAGTTTCAGCTGTATTAGCTGAGTGTCCTCACAGTTTCAGTTCATTTGCTCCCTCTTAACTAGTAGGTCTTGCCTATTCTCTGCTGCTGTTGCTTTCTGGGTGTTTTTTGTTTGTTTGTTTGTTTGTTTGTTTGTTTACACAGTCTGACTCTGTCACCCAGGCTGTAGTGCAGGGGTGTGATCTCGGCTCACTGCAATCTCCGCCTCCCGGGTTCAAGCGATTCTCCTGCCTCAGTCTCACGAGTAGCTGGGACTAGATGCACCTGCCACCATGCCTGGTTAATTTTTGTATTTTTAGTAGAGACGGGGTTTCACCATATTAACCAGGCTAGTCTCGATCTCCTGACCTTGTTATGCACCTGCCTTGGACTTCTAAAGTGCTGGGACTACAGGTGTGAGCCACCACGCCCAGGCGCTTTCTGGGTCTTTTCTAAGAACATCAAGGTAATCAACCAGGGAAGAAAATGAAAGATATAAAAAGAGAAATGTAGCCAAAAATATAAATTTTTCCTAGTAAGAGGATCTTCAGTGCAGCAAAATTCATGTATTCTCTGTTAGGGATATTGCAATGGGGAATTTTGGAAAAAGAGGGAAGAAAGTTTTTGGAACTACTTTTGGGTGAATGAAATAAAAAGCAAGTCAAACAAAGGAAATATTAAGATTTGCATGACCTCTCCTGGCCTTCTTCTAGCCATCTCTAGAGAGACATTGTCAGAATGTATGAACTTTAAACAAAATTTTCCAGAAAATTCTGATTTTCATTTCTTGTCTTCCACACCCTCAACCTTGGCCAACTGTTCTACCAGGTAAGGGAATAAATGGAGACAATATTTGAATGGCCCATCTTGAATGGTAATTTAGTTTAATGCTTTTTCCTCCACAGTGTTTCATTTATCTTATGAAGTGTTCCCCTACGTTAAAAGGGTAATACATAGCGAGAAGGAGATACATGAAAAATTTTCATCTACAACCTTGGCTGTCTTATGCTGTGTATCTCAACAAAATTATGTCTTTTGATAAATTTGAGACAACAGGTGCTAACAAATCATTGCTAACAATGAAATTAGAACAAAAACACTAACAACCAAAAATTATTAAAATTATAGGGGAAAAAACCCAGCACTGCATAAGTACTTCTAAAGGAAATGAATGTTTTCATCCCACTTTATTTTTCACAGTAAAGGTTGAAAGAAAAAAGGAAAAAAAAACAGTAATATAATAACCTTTGTTGTATTAGGAAGTCCCAGTGGCTCTTCTCTTCATGAGAGCTTTGTTTCTGTTTCTTTCATTAATAAAAGCTGTCAGCAGATAAAATGAAACAAACAAACAAAAAATCCAAAGAGCAGTTTTTGAATAATTTCTAGGTAATGAGCTTTACTGTGAGAAAACACATGATGTAGTCATTTTATGACCCATTATGTTATTAGACAGTGGAACCATTCTACTGTGTTAGACTCCCTTATTGCATTTCTAATAAAACCATAGGCAACAGTTCTAAATGGCATGTGTTGTTTACTTCAAGGCTTTTGTTAGTGACAAAAATAAATTATAGTAGCATATAATAATACATGGTTTTGGTCATTTCGCTTGCTTTGAACATATTTTGGGATTTGTGCTAAGTTTTAACCAATAAGCTAAAGAAAACCTTAATAGAAACAGTTATGGGATACAGCATCGTATTTTATGTCTTTGTAGGTGTACTAAGTGATAGAATCAAACATTTTTATAATTTTGTATAGGTTAGAAAAGTCATGTGACATTATCAATCAAACAAATGCTTGTAATTCTCTAATGCAATTTTACATATTATAGAACAGACCCAGACAGGTAAACAGCTTGTTTACTTGTTTAAAATAGTATACCTTTCCTCTGGTATACCAGAAAATAAATGGAATTTTTTTGAGTCTCACTTTAGTAACTCTCAAATAATCTCTTATTTCTAATAGGATTATCCTTTGATTTGAATTCTTACCAGTTTTGCCAATTCTAGTGATCAGCTGGTTCTCTTGAGTGAACTGAACTGTGTGTGTGTTATGGCTCCCTTATGATCTTTTAGAATGGATCCGTTCTTAATCAAGACCTTAAGTCAAATCCTTGACCTACATGCAAAATTTAGTATTTTTAAATTAACCCATACAAATATTTATTTTATCTGTAAAATTAGAGGGTTGGACAAAATCATTTTTAAAATCCTTTATAGCTCCAAATACCTATTAATTTTTGAGATCCATTTATTCAGAGAGAGGTTATTTTTTTCTCTTTCCTAATTTGGTAATCAGATTTTGTAACTCAAGTGAAATGATTCAAAACTAGCAGTATTGAACCCGTTACACACATAGAAGGCAATACTATTTTTGAAGCAAGGAAATCATTGAGCTATATTTTAAGATAACAGTAAACATACATATTTATATGCTGATGTAAATCATATTTATTCATTTATTTATTCATCCAACAATTATTAATTACTGAGCTCCTACATGCCATTGACTTTTTTGGTGTTGAGATTCCCAAATGAACATGAATTTTGACCTTGAGCTGGAACTAAAAGACTCCACTCAACATTATAAATTATTTAATGAAATATTTATAGTAGTAACTTAAAAATGATTATAGTATGTGCTCATATAAAAAGTAAAATCTTCAGTAAAACTTAGTGCTTACCCAGTAAAAGAAACTATCATCAGAGTTAATAGACAACCTACAGAATGGGAGAAAATTTTTGCAATCTGTTTATCTGACAAAGGTCTACTATCCAGAGTCTACAAGGAAATTAAACAAATTTACAAGAGAAAAACAACAAAAAAGCATTAAAAAGTGTGCAAAATACATGAACAGACACTTCTCAAAAGAAGACACTCATGTGGCCAATAAACATATGAAAAACAGCTCAACAGCACTAATTTCTCATTAGAGAAATGCAAATCCAAAGCACAATGAGATACCATCTCATGCCAGTCAGAATGGTGATTATTAAAAAGTCAAGAAACAACAGATGCTGGTGAGGCAGTGTAGAAAAAGGAATGCTTTTACACTATTAGTGGGAGTGTTAATTAGTTCAACCATTGTGGAAAACAGTGCGGTGATTCCTCAAAGATCTAGAAGCAGAAATGCCATTTGACCCATCAATACCATTACTGAGTATATACCCAGTGGAATATAAATCATGCTATTATAAAGATACATGCACAAGTATATTCACTGCAGCACTATTCACAATAGCAAAGACATGAAATCAGGTTGAAAAGTCACGTGGTAGAAACCTTCACAGCTGCATCTTTCTGGGCCTCAGTGATAACACTTGTCTCTAAAATTCCATATTTTTTTTGCTTACACTTTAATTAGGTAGGAGCCCTTTCATGGCATGCTCTTACATTTACTATCAAAATCGCCCTTGTTCCACATGTCTGGGATCCAGTGTGTGTTTCTGCTACTTGCTGAATATATTGTTTCAACCATGTAATTGAGAACTTGGGAAGAAACTATGGAATGTGTTGAAGTATATTATACCCACTTTGAGATCAATTGGGGACAAAAATTCCATTAATCACCTGATCTTTATGGGTCACTATGCTGACTACTGTACTACGGTATTGTTTTGGATCTCAAGGAATTAACGATAATTTAGCATCTTTGTCCATTAATGTTTAAAAGTTTGGTTATTTCCTCTTCCTCAGTGTATAGTTGCCATGGTGAGGCTTCAAGTTCCTCTGGTACAGGCCAAATTTGGCTTAGTAACGTTTCTTTTTATTAATTAAGAAAGTTTTAGGGCCAAGATGGCCAACTAGAAGAAGTGGTGATCAGAGGCTCCCATAAAAAGAATCAGAACAGCATTTGAAACCTGAACCAGCAACTGATGTGTCCAGGTTCTGTCATCAGAACTGACTATGCGGCTGGCGTGATCCACAGAGAGGAAAGAAGAGCAGTGTGGTGCTAGAGGCCACCTGAGAGTTTCAGGCCCCCTAAGGTTTCAGACCCATAGAGATCAGAGTTCTGTCCCTGAGCCTCTGGCTGAAGTTGTCAGAGTTCCTGTAGGGAGGCCCCACCCAGTGAGGAGGGATGGGTCAAGGTCAGGCCTGAAGAGGCATTTTGTCTATAGTCTGACACAACCAGTGTGTTGGGCTGTGGGGGATACCTCTTGGGGACCAAGCCATGCAGCCTGAGAGCCACACGGGGCAGAGGAACTCCCACCCCCAAACCAAGTGAGGTGGTTAGTGAGTGTGCTACCCAGCCTGGGAAACGTGCATGGAACTGTGCAACCCATGGATTGGAAGATCCCACTCATGAGCCCATGCCTCCAGGGCCTAAGGTCCCAACCACAGAGCCAAGCAGATTCTCAACAGCCACTAAGCTAGAATCTGCTTAAGCCTGCTGAACATCTTGGGGGAAGGGTGACCAGCACCACAGCTGTGGCTGTCTGTTGTCTAAGCCATTTGAGCTCCTTGAAGGAGGGGCAGCAGCCCCATTGGGACTGATAGTCACCTAACACAGTGAACTCCCAGGGCAAGGGAAGGCTGGCAGCCATCTCTATAGCTCCAGGCCACATTTTTCCACTGCTGGAGCTGGGAAGGCTGCATGGCTTGGTCCCAAGGAGGTATCCCACACAGCCCAACATACTGGCTATATCAGACTCTAGACAGAATGCCTCTTCAGGCCTGATCTTGATCCATCCCTCCTCACTGGGTGGGGCCTCCCTACAGGAACTCTGACAACTTCAGCCAGAGGCTCAGGGACAGAACTCTGATCTCTATGGGCCTGAAACCCGATGGGGAGGAGTGGCCACAGTCTCCATGAGCCGGCAGACTTAGTCTTTCCTCCTGCTAGTTCTGAAGAATCCGGAAAACGAGTGGGTTTTCCCCCAGCGAAACACACCCCCTCTACCAAGGGACAGTCAAAGTGCTTTGTTAAACATGTCCTGCTCCCCCATGCCACGAAACTAGGTGAGACCCTCCAACAGGGGTTATCAGACACTCTATACGGGAGCATTCCTACCGGCATCAGGTCAATGCCCCTCGAGGTCAGAGATCCCAGAGGAAGAAGCAGGCACCCATCTTTGCTGTTCTCCAGTCTTCTTGAGTGATATCTCTGGATGTGGGAGTGAACCAAATGAATAGCGCCTGAAGTGAACCCCCAGCAAACCACAGCAGCCCTACAGAGGAGGGACCTGACCATTGCAAGAAAAAGAAACAAACAGAAAGCAACAACAACAGCATCAACAAAAAAAGTTCCCACAAAAACCCTATCCAAGGGTCAAAGGTGGGTAGTAACAAAATTTGCTGAGCTAAAGGAGTATGTTAGCAGCCTCAAAGATTGAAACTAGACAAACTCGTGAAGAAGAGAAGGAATCAACAAAAATATGCTGAAAACCCAAAAGGCCAGAGTGCTGCTTCTCCTCCGAATGTTAGCAATGCCTCTCCAGCAAGGGATCAGAACTGGACAGAGGATGAGATGGACAAATGGACAGAAGTAGGCTTCAGAAGGTGGTTCTTTAGCTCTTTGCTGAGCTAAAGGAGTATGTTATAACCCAATGCAAAGAGGCTAAGAACTTTGATAAAAGGTTACAGGAGTGGCTAACTAGAATAACCAGTTTAGAGAGGCACATAAACGACCTAATCAAGCTAAAACACAGCATAAAAACTTTGTGAAGGATACAAAAGTATCAATAGCCAACTCAATGAAGCAGAAGAAAGGATATCAGAGTTTAAAGATTATCTTGCTGAAAAGTGGCAATGCAGATAAGATTAGAGAAAAAAGAATGAAAAGGAATGAACAAAGCTTCTGAAAAATACAGGACTATTTTAAAAGACTGAAACTACAATTGATGGGAGTACCTGAAAGAGATGGGGAGAATGGAACCAAATTGGAAAACACGCTTCAGGATATTATCCGGGAGAACTTCCCCAACCTAGCAAGACAGGCCAACATGCAAATTCAGGAAATAGAGAGAACACCAGTAAGATACTCCACAAGAAGATCAACCCCAAGACACATAATCATCAGATCCTCCTAGGTCGAAATGAAAAACAAACAAACAAACAAACAAACAAACAGAACAAAACATGTTAAGGGCAGCCAGAAAGGAAGACCAGGTCACCTACAAAGGAAAGCCCATCAGAATAACAGCATACATATCAACAGATACCCAACAAACCAGAAGGGAGTGAGAGCCAATATTCAACATTCTTAAAGAAAAGAATTTTCAACCCTGAATTTCATATCCAGCCAAACTAAGTTTCATAAACAAGGAGAAATAAAATCCTTTCTAGACAAGTAAATGCTGAGGGATTTCATCACCACCAGGCCTGCCTTGCAAAAGCTCCTGAAGGAAGCACTAAATATGGAAAGGAAAAACCAATATGATTCTACATTTAGAAAACCCCATTATCTCAGCCCCAAAATGTCTTAAGCTGATAAGCAACTTAGGCAAAGCCTCAGGATACAAAATCAATGTGCAAAAACCCCAAGCATTCCTATACCCTAATAATAAACAAGCAGAAAGCCAAATCATGAATGAACTCCCATTCACAATTGCTACAAAGAGAATAAAATACCTAGGAATACAAATTACAAGGAATGTGAAGGACCTCTTCAAGGAGAACTACAAACCACTGCTCAATGAAATAAGAGAGGACACAAACAAATGGAAAAAAAATTCCATGCTCATGGATAGGAAGAATCAATACCCTGAAAATGGTCATACTGCCCAAAGTTCTATTCCCATCAAACTACCATTGACATTTTTCACAGAATTAGGAAAAACTACTTTAAATTTCATATGAAACGAAAACAGGGCTCATATAGCCAAACAATCCTAAGCCAAAAGAACAAAGCTGGAGTCATTACACTACCTGACTTCAAACTATACTACAAGGCTACAGTAACCAAAACAGCATGATACTGATACCAAAACAGACATATAGACCAATGAAACAGAATAGAGACCTCAGAAATAACACCACATATCTATAACCATCTGATCCTCGACAAACCGGACAAAAACTAGCAACAGGGAAAGGATTTTCTATTTAATAAATGGTGCCAGGAAAACTGGCTAACCATATGCAGAAAACTGAAACTGGAGTCCTTCCTTACACCTTATGCAAAAATTACCTCAAGATGGATTAAAGACTTAAATGTGAAACCCCAAAACCTACAAACCCTGGAATAAAACCTAGGCTATATCATTCAGGACATAGGCATGGGCAAAGACTTCATGATGAAAATGCCAAAAGCAATGGCAACAAAAGCCAAAATGGACAAATGGGATTTCATTAAACTAAGGAGCTTCTGCACAGCAAAAGAAACTATTATCAGAGTGTACAGGCAACCTACAGAGTGGAAGAAGATCTTTCCAAGATTGTAGATTCTATTATCCAGAATCTACAAGGAACTTAAACAAATTTACAAGGAAAAAACAAAAAAAAAAATCAAAAAGCAGTCAAAGGACATGAACAGACACTTTTCAAAACAATACATTTATGCAGCCAACAAACATGAAAAAAAGCTCAACATCACTGGTCATTAGATAAATGCAAATCAAAACCGCAATGAGATACCATCTCATGCCAGTCAGAATGGTGATTATTAAAATGTCAAGAAACTAAATGCTGGTGAGGATATGGAGAAATAGGAACACTTTTACACTTTTGGTGGGAATATAATTTAGTTCAACAATTGTAGAAGACAGTGTGGCAATTCCTCTAGGATCTAGAACTAGAAATACCATTTGACCCAGCAATCCCATTACTGGGTATATATCCAAAGGAATATAAATCATTCTACTAAAAAGACACATGCACACTTATGTTTATTGCAGCACTGTTTACAATAGCAAAGACATGGAACCAACCCAAATGCCCATCAATGATAGACTGGATAAAGAAAATGTAGTACATATACACCATGGAATACTATGCAGCCATAAAAAGGAACAAGATCATGTCCTTTGCAGGGACATGAATGGAGCTGGAAGCTGTCATTCTCCACAAACTAATGCAGGAATAAAAGGCCAAACACCGCATGTTCTCACTTTTAAGTGGGAGCTGAATGATGAGAGCACATGGACACATCAGGCGGAACAACACACACTGGGTCCTGGAGTGGGGGAGGGGGAGCATCAGGAAGAATAGGTAATGGATGTCCAGCTTAATACCAAGGTGATGGGTTGATCTGTGCAGCAAACCTCCATGGCACACGTTTACCTATGTAACAAACTTGTGAATCCTGCACATGTACCCTAGGACTTAAAATAAAAGTCAAAGGAAAAAAAGAAGACGTAGTGCTTACCTTGCTTAGGAAGCAAAATAAATTACCTAAAATATTTTCTTTTATTTTAGTTGGATGTTTAATGACATATGTAGAGATTAGATAGATAGATAACCAGATATACAAATAGAGATTTATTTTAAGGAATTCACTCACGTGATTGTGGAGACTAACAAATGTGAAATTTACAGGGCAGGCCAGCAGGTTGGAGGCCCAGGGAAAAGTTGATGTTGGGTGCTGAGTCTGAAGGTAGTCTGGAAGCAGAATTCCTTGCTTCTCAGAAGACCTCAGGGGACTTCAGTATTTTTGTGTTAAGTCTTTCACTGATTGCATGGGGGTACACCCACATTGTGGAGAGTAATCTGCTTTAATCAAGGTCTACTGACTTTAGTTTTAATCAGATATTAAAAATACCTTCACAGCAGCATCCAGTCTGGTGTTTTATCAAACATCCGCACACCATAGCCTAGCCACATTAACACATATAATTAATCATCACTTAAGAAGATGTTTACAATGACTTCATGAGTGACGATTCCTCAGGTTCAAAAAAATGAGATTGTTTCAAAGGCAACTTCTGAAGGCATGGCTCCAAATATATTGTATATGAGATTCTACTGCTTATAGTTTTGGAGTATTTTGGCTTCCATGTTCACGAGAGATTTATTTTCTACCTAGTAATTTTAAAAAATAGTTTTGGTATTAGGCCAAAAATGGCCCCAGAATTTCAGAAAATGTTCTCTCTGCTTTTGTAACAGTGAATGTGTTTGTTGTCCCTGTAGTTCTATCAATTTTGCTGTGTGTACTTTGATGCTCTATTTATTGTTAGGTCCATACACACATAGTACTATATCATCTTGGAGAATTGATCCCTTTTTCACTAGAAGGCTCATAGGCAGAAGGGACTTGCCTTGTCTTGAATGAGACTTTGGACTATGGACTTTTGAGTTAAGAAATGAGTTAAGATTCTGGGGGACTGTTGGGAAGGCATGATTGGTTTTGAAATGTGAGGACATGAGATTTAGGAGGGGCCAGGGCAGAATGATATGGTTTGGCTGTGCCCCCACCAAAATCTCATCTTGAATTCCTATATGTTGTGGGAGGGACCCGGTGGGAGGTAATTGAATCATGGGGGCAAGTCTTTCCTGTGCTGTTCTTGTGATAGTGAATAAGTCTCACAAGATATGATGGTTCTAAAAATGGGAGTTTCCCTTCACAACCTCTCTTGTCTGCTGCCATGCGATATATGCATTTCACCTTCTGCCATGATTGTGAGTCCTCCCCAGCCACAGGGAACTCTAAGTCCAATAAACCTCTTTCTTTTGTAAATTGCCCAGTTTCAGCTACGTCTTTATCAGCAGCATGAAAACAGACTAATACAGACCTATTATAAATAAGAAAAATAAAATATTTTATCTTTATTCCTTCTCCAAAACTCTTCCTTTTGTTATGTAAATTGAAGTTTCTGACACATATTCTTTTTTCTAGAGAACTTTATTTTAGCTTTTTTTTGCAGGGCACATCTGTTGGCAAAGAAATCTCTCAGATTTTGTTTGTCTGACAAAGTTTTATTTCTCTTTCCCATTTAAACCATAATTTTTCTGGATATCAAATTATAGATTGATGGGATTTTTTTTCTTCACTCCACTATTTAATAATTTCTGACGAGCCCACTATAATTCTTATCCTTGCTCCTATTGAGTAAGGTGCTTTCTTACTACTTTCTAGCTACTTTCAAGAGTTTCTCCTTTTACTGTTTTTTTTTTTTAGTTTGAATATGATGTGCTTAGTTGTAGATTTATAAAAATTAATCTAGTTGGTGTTCTCTAAGCTTCTCGAATCTACGGTTTGGTGTTTGTCATTAATTTTATAATGCTTTTGGCTATTATAATGTTAAATTTTTTTTGGCTCAGTTCTTTATCTTCATTCAGCTGTTCCAATTACAGGTGTGTAACACTTTATAGTAGTCCCAAAGTTCATGGGCGTTCTATTCTGAACTTTCAAATTACTTTTTTTTTTTTTCGCATTTCAGTTTGGGAAGTCAATTGAACTACCATCTAATTTCACTGTGTCTCTCCTTGACTGTGTCCATCCTACTGATGAGCTTATCAAAATCATATCTTATTTCTGTTCCAGTTTCTTTTTCATTTCTAGCATTTTCTTTTGATTCTTTCTTAGAGTTTCCACTTCTCTGCATACATTATTCCTCTGTTCCTGCATGTCATCTTAGTTTTTCCCTACTAACATATTAACTTACACAATAATTAAATTTTATAATGCAATGCATAATTAATACAAATTAATATGTTAAATATGAATTCCTGGTGTAATCATTGAAAACCGGCATTATCCCTGAGTCTAGTTCTGATGTTTGCTTTTTCTCTTCAAACTATGATTTTTCTTGCCTTTTAGTATGCCTTGTATTTTTTCTTTAAACCAGAAAATGAAATTTTGGCAAAAGTAGCTGAGGTAAATTGGCCTTTAGTGAGAGGACTTATGTAAATCTGTCTAGGAGTTGGGCTGTATTTAATATTGCTGTACCAGTAGGTGCCAGAGGCTTCAAGTCTCCTGTGTCCTTAGTTTTCTCTCCCTTGTTGTCTGTGGGCTTCTCTATGAAATCCTTAAACAGAGTCTGTATCAGGTATAATGGGTATAATGTAGCTTTTTCAGTGGTAATTTCAGCTGTAGTATCAGCTGTATTGTGGTGTTAAGGAATGGAGGGCATCCTATAATTTTACTATTAAATCTGTGTTTTCACAGTGTGTGTCCCTGCTCTGTGGCATTCTCAAGTTCTTCTTGCCTTATCTGACTCTTAAATGGAGACAGGAAGCCTAGTGGGATCGCTCAGGAAAATTCCCTCCCCCAAATGGGATATGGCTCTGGTAAAAGCTTTGTCCTGGAGATGAAGTTTTTGGTGTGGAGAATACTCTGGACATATAGCATAAAGTTTATTCTTCCCACTTCCTGCCAGAGCCATGGGAGGATCTTTCTTGGATCTTCACCATGAGAAACTAGTGGGTTTCCAAAAGGCAAAATGCTCAACTGTGGGAGAACATTAAGACTACTGCCCACAGCTGGGCGTGGTGGCTCATGCCTGTAATCTCAGCATTTTGGGAGGCCGAGGCGGGTGGATCACCACGTCAGGATTTTGACGTGGTGAAAGCCTGGCCAACAAGGTGAAACCCCACCTCTACTTAAAATTACAAAAATTAGCCGAGCGTGGCAGCGTGTGCCTGTAATCCCAGCTACTTGGGAGGCTGAGGCAGGAGAATTGCCTGAACCCGGGAGGTGGAGGTTGCAGTGAGCCAAGATCGTGCCATTGCACTGCAGCCTGGGTGAAAGAGTGAGACTTTTGCTCAAAAATAAATAATTAAATAAATTAATTAAATAAAGACTACTGCCCCTAATGTTCCCTCCCTCTCCAGCTAGTTCACACCCAGCATCCAGCAACTCATTAAAATTACAGTTTAAGTGATCGCACCAGCTTATGGCTGTAGTGACTTGCCCTCCAGATAAGGTCTTGCCCCTGAGCCTCTGGATTTACCTGTTTCACTAGTTTTCAAGGGGGTGTTTACCTTTGGGCCTCAATACTCTGGCTCTAAAGAAGTCATTGATTATCAACTTCATTTAATGTTTTGCTCTTTTAGTCTGGTAGTAAGGACTTTAAAGCCTTCACAGTTGAAGCTGAAACTGGAGGCCCCACGATAGTATATATTATGGATACCACACTTAACTCTCCAAGTTACAGATTACAAGTAATGAATAATTGATCATTACTATCGGTCTGTTGGCTTAATTTTTTTTCCTTAACCCAATTTTATTTTACATTGGCTTTCTCAAAATAAAAAATATGTATGTAATAATGATTTTTGAAATCAATTATATTATAAATAAAATAGGTCTGCACTAAATTAAATTAGAGAAACTGTACATGTTCCAGCAGGTAAGGCAGGAAAATAAACAAGATCAGACTAATCAGGCAAAGGTTTCGAGGGGATGAGGAGAAGAATTAAACTACAATAACGATATGGGTGAAATTTAGTAAAAAGAATATATGTTTTGGCAAGTAAAGAGAATAAGAAAGTTAAAAAAACTATAATGTAGAAATCATATGACATTTTCATGAGATGGAAGGTGGCTGTCCTGACCAATGTTTTGCCTGTGAATGTACTGGGTTAGATCAAAGACCAAGGGAAATGCTGTCTTAAGGTAATTAAAATTATGGTGTCATTTTGGTTTGTGTTTTGATTAGAGAATTAGCAATTTAAACACTATGCTGAGGGCAACAAGCATAAAATAATAGCAAGTAAGTCCAGGAAGCATTTAAAAATTAGCCTTAGGTCAGTTTTGCCAGGTCAAAGTCTATTGAGAAATTGATACTTCAAAAAAGTATGGATTAGACTATACACAAACTAGACTATAATCACATAGCCTAATGTGATTATCTAGCAAGAATACAATGAAATATTATATATGAGAAAAATGTGAGTGAAAAAATCTAAATTAGTTGATTGGTCTAATGGGAGAAAAGTATGTAAAAATTTACAATTATTTGGAAAGCAGTGGGCAAAATATGCTGCTTTGAAGGTAAAGATTTGTTAATGAAAGCATTTAGCAATGAAATGTAAATATGAGATGTTTGTCCCACAGATTCTAATCTTGGATTTGTTAAGAGTGTAAATAGAAATATTTACCCTAATAATCAAGAATATGGCCAAAATATATATGTATATAAATACATATTATGCATATTAAATTTCTATTATTATTGTGATGTCACAAGTAATTATTTAAAATCCAAATTTGTAATTATTGCTCTTGGTAGATGAAGCTGGAAGAAAGTCTAGTATGTCTTAGTGATTAGGTATTCCAGTTTAGACAGCAAAGTCCATCACAATGTCTCTTATTTGTCATCTCCCCTAGAGGAACAACCTGGGCATCTAGGTCACAGGGACTTGTTTTTGGTTCCTAAAATCCCATCTCATCTTTTGTGAGCCAGCCTAGTTAGTTTCAACATCCCCTTCTTCAGCAGCTTAATATGGCTAGACAAACCAACCTCTTAATGCCTAAAATTTTTCAGCATAAATGGAAAAAATATGAGATATATTGACAGTAATCCAATATATACTTCATTTTGTCTGTTTTGATCTTCTTGTATGATAGTCAGGGATACAAAAAAAATCAGCTCATAATCTAGTAATAAAATTCTTTTTTTCTCCATTTAAATTACAACTGTTCTGAAGCCCTTACTTAAAATACTATCTATGTTCAGGTTGTCTTAAACATTTTAAAAGTGAAATGTTAACTCTTAAACCATTTTTAAAAATTATTCTTTAACATACAATGATCTAGGCCTTAGCTAAATTATAAGCAATGGGTAAGAAAAATATGTTAAAATAAATAAATTTATTTACAAAATTTAGAGGTTTTTTCCCAAGTTCTGAGTTCTCACTTAAAAGCATGAGATTCAATACAGTTGCTGTAATTTTTTAAACATACATATAATCCTAATTACTAATAATCTTAAAGCAAATAATCTAACTTCAAACAAATTACTAATCCTGATCCCAAAAAGAAAGTCAAATACAATTTACTAAAATGTTTCACTGCTATGAACATTATTTATTATTCATTCCTGGTATATATGCAATCCACTCTAGATTTTATGGTAATGAATGATGAGAAATACACTGACATATTGAAATTCCCCTAATCATCTTTGCTATCTGACTTTGGCTCACTAGAAATATTATAAAGCTTCTTCCAATCTCCAACAACTAGTTTTCACACCCAAGATAACATTTTCCCTCTTGCTTTCAATCATATCCCAATAGGAGTCCCTGGATGTTTTGCTTTGACTGGTTGCTCTAGCACAATGAGTAAATATATTCAGGCTTTTGGGAAAAAAAATTATAATGTTTATTATATTCAATTACAGATTAAAGTTAGCAACCTTTTTCATGTTTATATTTATAGTTCCAGATAAAGTATAGGATCTTACTGAAAACTTTTTACATTAGCTATATATAATGACTTATTTCTTAACTATATATATATATGAAAGTTTAAATGAAAGAGTCTTCTTACATGAATGAATATACATATGAGAAGTAATATAATACTAGGAATAATAACCTACATAAATAATTATTTTTGTTTATCCAAAATTTTACATCTTTCATATTCTTTAGGCTTCACAACATACTTGAAAGTTAAGAAAAATAGAAATGTGAATTTTACATTTACCCCCCCATATGCAATTCTTCTTTTATCCATTTTGGCTGCCTCCTTTTAAGTTCCCTATTGATAAAAACTTAGTACCTTCTACAAGAAATTTATCCACACAAGCTTAATTACTTTTTTTTTTTTTTTTGAGACAGAGTCTCACCCTGTTCCTTAGGCTGGAGTACAGTGCCACGATCTCCGCTCGCTGAAGCCTCTACCTCCCCAGTTCAAGCAATTATCCTGCCTCAGCCTCCCAAGTAGCTGGGATTGCAGGCGTGCACCACCACACTCGGCTAATTTTTTTGTATTTTTAGTAGATAGTCTGTTGGCCAGACTGGTCTCAAACTCCTGACTCAAATGATCCACCTGCCTGGCCTCCCAAAGTGCTGGGATTACAGGCCTGAGCCACCACTCCCTGCCAAGCTTAACATTTTATTTCGTGAGTATAAAAGAGTTGGGGTTATGAGCAATTATTACGCTTGCAAAGTTCATGGATGTTTTATTTTAAAAATCTATGATTTCTACTCCTTTCTTTGGGTCTGAGGAAGTATTGCCAACCTCAGTTGTGTCACCCCTTATTTTTGCCACTCAGAGGCAAAAGTCAACCAAGGAAAAAAGACAACAACACTCTTGAGTCTCATTTCCTTCCTATTGAATTCAGACATGTACCCACAAATCAATTGCTCCCTGAAGAAAAATTCTTCACGGGTCAATATATTCTATGCCCAAACTTTTTATATTCCCAGATACTATGATATTCAGTATGCAAAAGCTCTCTTTCTTAGACGATAACAGCATTTAATGGGACAAGAAAAACCACCTAAGCCGTATGTCATATAACATTAAAGAAGCAGGCATGACTTCAGTTATGTCCTGCAGGTTTGTGCAGAAAGCTACTTCCAGAATTGGGATTAGCAAGTAAGATGTTCACTGCAATGACAGTATGTGGTGTCATGCTGAGGTAAAATATCAGAAGGATGTTAGGCAAATGTGATTCCTCCATTTTCAATCATTTCCTCCAATTCTATTTTTTAAAGATGTAACAATGTAGCCAATAAAACTGCTTAAGAATGATAGTCAGAATTGGAAAGGATAGGCTGAAAGATGGACGAATCTGGGGCACCAAAACTTAAGACTTGTTGATTAATCTCCCTGCCATCAAGTTCTTCCTTAGTCTGGTGTCCAATTATTCTTTTTCAAATGCATAAGAGGGAGGGATGCATGTCAGAAAACATTCAAAGTGGGAAAATAAATAAAGGTCATACTCATTAAACTGCACAACGATCTTAAACTCATTCAGTTACAGTAAATAAAGTGAAATTATTATAGAAATGTATACACTCTAAATTTTCCACTTATATTTTTTACCAAGGAAAAGTATAATTGCATAACCTTTACAGCTGCATCTAGCAGAAACATTCAGCTATATTGTTTCCAGGTTATAATAGCTTTCATTATAGCACTTAGCTTAAAACGCAAACACATTGTACAGTTGTATAAAAATAGTTTATTTTTTAAATTTCTTATTCTGTAAGCTTAATTTTACTTTTATTTTTTATATTTGTTTTTACTTTTTCAACTTTTTGTTAAAAACTAACACACAAACACACATTAGCCTAGGCCTGCACAGGGGCAGGATCATTAATGTCACTGTCTTCCACCTCTACATTTTAACCCACTGAAAGGTCTGCAGGGGCAATAACAAGCATGGAGCTGTTATCTCCTATGCCAATAATGCCTTCTAGAACACTTCCTGAAGGACCTTCCTGAGGCTGATTAACACTTAACGTTTTTGTTGTTGTTGTTACATAGAAGGAGTGTACTCCAAAATAATGATAAAACTATAGTGTAGTATTTTTAAATACAGCAACCACTAACATAGTCGTTTAGTATCCTTATCAAGTACCATGGACTGTACTTTGTGCTTTGACTTTTACACGACTGGCAGCACAGTAGGTTTGCTTCCACCAGCAGAACCACAAACAAACTAAGTCACGCCTCGCTGCTGTGTATGAGGTTTGCTGTTGAAAGAAGTGTCTTTATGTGGTATGTGACAGTAATAACACATTCATAAACAATATGTATCTTAAAAATCACTTTCATAACATCATTCCCAATTTCATCACAAAGCCTTTGCAAATCAGAAAGCTGCGTAGCTCATGGTGGCAGACAGCTTTCTAAAAGTTTACTCTCACTAGATGCTGAATTTGGCAACACAAACAAAGCTGTCAGTGACTTTCCTTGAAGGAACAAGCTCACTTTTTCCAATTTTTGTGAAAATGTCTGCCAATTAACCAAACTCATGTAATGCTAGTTTGCCGCTCAGTCGTTCTTTCCAGGGAAAAATGCTGTTTCATGAAAAAAGCGATTAATTCAACTCACAACTCAAACCATCCCCAGATGGCTTTTTCTGGCAATGGTCCATCATTCTGCAAGTTGCAGCAGAAGTGCTTATGTGAACTTCCTGTCTCGTCTCACTGAAAATGTGTGCATGCAAAGTTGCAATTTAATAAAAACAACCATTTTTACTGAATCATCAAGAGTATTTTAAAGTGGATCTGGCTTTATTTTTCATTCTACCATCATATGGCCATGAGGGGTGGCTTTGAGTACAGTGCAATTCCCGTAACTCATGCCCTTGAGCAAGCAGCCTCAGCACCGTGGCTTATGTTCCATCAGAGCGCATGTGCACACAAGGAAAAGGCACATAACACTCAATTACCATGAAGTAGGCTTTTCATTTAAAGGTCCTCTGGAAGTGTCTCGAAGACCCTGGGGGGCTATAAACTACACTTTGATAGCCATTTCTTAAAGGAATGAAATGAAGAGAATTTGGAAATGCAGAGGAAAATAAGCTGGAGAGGAGAAGATAAATGGCCAGTTTCCAAACATATCAGAAGGAGCAATTTATTAACAAGGCTCTCAAAGCCAGCGTGGAAGATGCAGAAAGGGATTGGTCTTCCTGGTCTATATTTGCTGGACTCTGACTGTTTGTGTGCCAAGCACACACCATGCCATACAAGAGCTGAGAATATCACTCAATGATTAAGTCATAATTATTTGTTTTCAAATATGTTGGAAATCTAAAAAAAATATTTTAAAATATTTTGAAAAAGAATAAATTATTTCATTTATATATTATAAAGCCTTTTTATAGAATTATTATGCATTCCTAGAATTTTTGAGCAAGAGTGGACTTTAGACATCAGATACCTTGTACTTCAGCACAACTCACTTTATAACTGGCAAAATTAAAGTTCAATAAATTTCTCACTTCAGCATCTTATAACTTGTCAAAGGCAGAACCAGGTCGAATACTCCAATTTTTGGATTTCACACTTCTTTCTATGTTTGCTGGAGTGAAAATTGTTGCTTTCCCACCATATCATTTAGTTATACTTTCACCTGATAGTAATAGAAAACCCCATCACACTGACTTAAACAGAGTTTTATTTTTCTCACATAATAAAGAATCCAAAGGTATGCATCTATAGAAGTTGTTTCAGGGGCTCAATGATACCAGTTTGACTTGATCTTGTTGACTTTCACTCTTGGTCGGAGGATGATTGTTATAAGAAAACCCTCAAGGAAAATTTTTAGATAGGATAAATGAGGACAACAGGCATCAAAGCACCAAAGACTTTTGCTTATAGTTCATCAAATAAGTTTGCCTGGGAGGAGGCACATTGTAAATTCTAGCCCCTATGGTAGAACCAGGCAAAGAAAGTGAGCTGGATTTGATGTGGTGTGGATCTCCCTACAGTGTCCGTCTCTCCTACTCAGCAGCTAGTTTTATTTTCTAAGTTTTCCTCTATAACCCCATGGTCTCAAGAGAAGTTGACCACTTTCTTAAATCTATAGGTGTCCCTGATGGTCTGACACTATTTTGTTCTCTTGTCTGCAGCAGGTTTAGTGACTCTAGCCTAAGCAAATCATCACATGACAATACACTTTCACAAAGATTAAAATTCACATCAGCATTAAATTTTTTTTTTATTTTTAGTTCAGGGGTACATGTGCAGGAAATGCAGGTTTGTTACATAGGTAAACGTGTGCCATAGTGGTTTACTGCACCTATCAACCCATCACCTAGGTATTAAGCCCAGCATGCATTAACCAGACTTTCTCATACTCTCCCTCCCACCACCCTACCCTGCAACAGGCCCCAGTATGTGTTGTTCCCCTCCCTATGTCCATGTGATCCCATCGTTCAACTCCCACATGTAAGTGAGAAAATGTGGTGTTTGGTTTTCTGTTCCTGCATTAGTTTGTTGAGGGTAAAGGCTTCCAGTTTCATCCATGTCCCTGCAAAGGACATGATCTCATTCCTTTTTATGCCTGCATAATATTCTATGGTATATATGTACCACATTTTCTTTAACCAGTCTATCATTGATGGGCATTTGGGTTGATTCCATCCCCTTGCTCTTGTGAATAGTGCTGCAATGAACATAAGTGTTCATATATCTTTGTAATATAATAATATATATTCTTTTGGTATATACCCAGTAATGAGAATGCTGGGTCAAATGGTATTTCTGGTTCTAGCTCTTTGAGGAATCACCACGTCGTCTTCCAAAATGTTTGAACTAATTTACATTCCCACCAACAGTGTAAAAGCATTCCTATTTCCCCACTACCTCGCCACGATCTGTTGTTTCTTGACTTTTTAATAAAGGCCATTCTGACTGGCATGAGATGGAGTCTCATTGTGGTTTTGATTTGCATTTCTCTAATGATCAGCGATGTTGAGCTTTTTTTCATGTTTGTCAACTGCATGAAAGTCTTCTTTTGAAAAGTGTCTGTTCATGTTCTTTGCCCACTTTTTAATGGGAATGTTTGTTTTTTTTCTTGCAAATTTTTTTGAGTTCCTTGCAGATACTGGGTATTAGACCTTTGTTGGATGGATAGATTGTGAAGATTATATCCCACTCTGTAGGTTGCCTTTTCACTCTGATGATCATTTATTTTGCTGTGCAGAAGCTCTTCAGTTTAATTAGATCCCATTTGTCAATTTTTGCTTTTGTTGAAATTGCTTTTGGCAATTTCATCATGAGCATTTTACCCATCTTCCTCCAACACCTATCAAGGTATTTTTCTGGATCTTCATGAAAATGAACTCCCTCTGCTTTGAGCCTACCATAAGAGTCAGTCATTATTTCTCTGCATGGATTCAGGCTAATGGGTCAATATCTTTTTTTGCCACTATCTGAGACTAAAATTGTATTTGGAGAAGGGTAGAACCAGGACAATTGTGTGATAAATCAGCAAAACATTATAAATCCCTGCCTTCTCATGTCCTACATTGAGACATTATGGTTATATAAGCTAAGATATCTCCTTTATTTTAAGGTAACTTGAATTTTCTATTACTTGTAGTTAAACACACCTATCTGACACATTAAGAGGCACAATTAGAAACAATAATGGATACAAATAATTGAAGTTTCTGTTCAAAATTAAAATGCTGAGAACCCAGTATGTAAAGCAATGTCTAGATGCCAGAGGGGATCACAACAAGATGCCAACATTTTTGGGGGGATCTTATTTTAGTATGTAGATAAGAGTATAAATTATTAAAGAAGATAAAAATATATACTATAAGGTAACCAAGATTGTTTTAAGGTCAATAAAATGAAGGAACAATGAAAATTGTGAGGACTATTTATAATTAGGCAGAGTTTGCATATAAATTTAATGTCTGAGTAGACTATTGTCAGATATAGCTGGATTGAGGAAGAAAGCACATTCTAGCAGAAAATAAATAGGCAGCAAAGGCATGAGGACTACTGATATGGGAGCTTATTTGTGGAGTAGCCACTATTCAATTTTTCAGAAGTTTAGTGCACATAAGGAAAAGTAAGAATTTATAGCTAAACATTAAAGAATTCAATAAATTGTAGGGCAGCCTTGGAAACTTTTGAATAACGGAGCTTTGATTTGAAAATACTGCTCTGACAGTAATATTTGGGATTATCTGGAGAGGAGGAGTGCAGGAGACTATTGCCATGTTGCAGGTGAAAGTTAACGTGATTATAGGAAAACAGGTTGATTTCTGGTACAGTGTGCTTTCCACTTATTCACACAGCCACAAAAATCAGTATGCAAAGCAAAGGACTTCCAAGAGGTTGAGGCTCTGCTGTCTATAAAGTTGTATGCTAGGATTTTTGTGGGTGTGTGTGTGTTTTAGCTGCAAGTAATAAAATGGACTCTTCTTACTGCAAGGTGAGTTGACTGGATGGGCATTTGAGTATGTCAGAGAATCAAATGGATAGTTGCAAAATTACACATCACCAATGACAAGGACGTGGACTACTCTGGAATGTTGACCAACGTCCATATCCCTCTGATGTTCAGCCATCAGAGGAAACATCACCTATATCTTGTTCTAATCATTCTCTTCTCAAGATTCAGATTTTTCATAGAGTATATCTGTCCTGCCTCACTGGATTCCGTACCCCTGTGAGAGCATTGGCAGCAGGTTAATGTTATCAAAACAAGGTGGGACAGACAGAAACAAGGTAGTCAGATGAAAACAGTATTTATGGTACATTCCTTTCCTAAGAAAGTAAGCCATTTGGGAAGAGATATATTTACCCTTTATTCCAGATACTGCCAAACCTTATTGGAACGTTAGCACAAAGTAATGCACAGGACAACAGACAATATTAAAATATTCCTGAGCTACAAAGCAGACAAAACAAAGAAATGATTTAACATTGCTTTTTCAAGGACAAAGACATAATTTTTCAAAATCACATTTAATTCTTTTTTTTAACTTCTCATGTTTAAAATATTATGCTTTAAATATAAAGTTATGTACTAACATAAATCACCATGCCACTCCCCATTTTTCAAAAATAACACTACATAGCGGGAGGTTTAGAAAAATGTAGTTATAGTCATTTCTGAAATAACCAGAGACCAAAGGAGAATTTTATATATATATATATATATGTACATCCACCAAATTTTAAAGATGTAGGATTGGAAGGCACTTGCGTTTCAATTTTATTTCTATAAAAATATATTCAGCTGGGCGCGGTGGCTCATGCTTTTAATCCCAGCACTTTGAGAGGCCGAGGCAGGCGGATCACGAGGTCAGGAGATGGAGACCATCTTGGCTAACATGATGAAACCCTGTCTCTACAAAAATAGAAAAAATTAGCCGGGCATGGTGGCAGGCACCTGTAGTTTCAGCTACTCGGGAGGCTGAGGCAGGAGAATAGCTTGAACCCAGGAGGCCGAGATTGCAGTGAGACGAGATCGCACCCCTGCACTCCAGCCTGGGCGACAGAGGGAGACTATGTCTCAAAAAAATAAAATAAAATAAAAATATATATATATATATATTCACATAGCACTTTGATATTGAATCAACATGTATTGTAAGGGAATATTAAAAAATTAAAGGAGTTCCTGACCTCAGTGTATACTAGGGAGTTCCATTACAACCTTTACATGTAATGCAGATTTGCTTATGCATTTTGGGATCTATAGCAGAAAATAATATTTATGACTGTTAATAATAGAAATAATGACTTTCAATTAAAACAATTAATGGTGTTAAAGAGGTAATCAAATAAAAAGGGGTCATCAGTGTCAGCCTTAATCCAATATGACTGATGTCCTTATAAAAAGGGAAAATTTAGACACAGAAACAGACATACACAGAAAGAAGATGATGTGAAGACATAGAGGGAGAATGCTCTGTGAAAACAGGATTGCAGTAATGTATCTGCTAGCCGAAGAACGCCAAAGTCCGCCAGCAAATGCCCAGAAGCTGCAAAGAGGCAAAGTATATCCCAGGCAGGTTTCAAAGGAAACATGGCCCTCACCAAACGTTGATTTGTAGACTTCCAGCCTCCAGACAGTGGAAAAATACACTTCTGTTGTTTTAAGCCTTCCAGTCTGTTGATATTTTGTTCCAGCCTTAGGAAACCAGTGGGTAGCATATTTGGAAAGCCAGTATTCCTATATGCTGGCCATGTTAGTATAATGAAGAACAAACCTAATTGATTCTACATGTCTTTTAATTGTATCTTGTTAATTGATGATAATTTTCTACGTTGCTAACCTTGACCATCTCGTTATTCATCGTTTGCTGAAACAAAAAGCAAGCCCAAAATACCAGGAACACATTTATTTCTCTATCGCAGTCCTGCTGGTTAGAATCAGCTGATCTTTGCTGGGCTCAACTCAGCTCAGTTGCCTCTGTTTCAGACTTGCTCTCCATTTTTCTCATTCCAAAACACAAACTAAAATATGTAGATGCTCCCTTGAGACACGCTTTTTTTTATAGTACATGCAAAAGATATGGATAGAAACGTCTTCTACCTTTTAGAAATTCTGATCTGAAATGCAAGTTTTACCCACAATAAATTGCATGGGAAAATCTCAACACCCGTGGGATGGAGATAAATATCTCCACAGCTTACTCAGAGGCATTGCAAGTGCTGGGGGTATAATTCTATTATGTAGAGAGATAAGAATTATTGGAAACAATATTCCAATTCACTTAATTGGTCAGGAATATATACTTTCCTCAGATACACAAAATATTCTCAACTCCTTACCAAAATAACCCAAGGCACTTTGGACATCAGACACATAGTCAAAACTGCGTGGTCTACATCCTGTTCGAATCTGGCTCCCATTGTTCCAAATGACTAGAGTATGTTATCTGCTTGCCACAACCCAGTATAATGGAAGACAATCAATATGCCCATTCCAAATGGGGGAGAACTGAAGGCAAAAAGCTGTCCCTGATACATAGCTGTTCAGAAATATCACTGGGAAAATGTTATGAGGGCCTGGTGCTTTGTGAATAAAGAATATATACTGATCAAACACCGGTTTTATGCCAGGGACCTCATGAATCCTAATCTCGTGTACTCCCAAATATTACTCTCTTTCTGCGAGGTTCCATTTTTTTCCATTTCCTTCTTTTCTACATCTAAATGAGTGACCGAGAAAACATACGTTATAAGATGAGAAAGTGGGAAATCTTCTCAGCTATTTTTTTAGCCTGTAAAAAGTTGGAACCACTGCCAGGCACAGTGGCTCACGCCTGTATTCCAGCACTTTCGGAGGCCAGATCACTTGAGGCCAGGAGTTCCAGACCAGCCTGGCCATAACAGCGAAACCCCATCTCTGCTGAAAATACAAAACTTAGCTGAGTATGGTGGTACATGCCTGTACTCCCAGTTACTAGGGAGGCTGAGGCAAGAGAATCTCTTGAACCCGGGAGGCGGAGGTTGCAGTGAGCCGTGATCACACCATGCACTCCAACCTGGCAACAGAGCAAGACTTCGCTTCAAAAAAAAAAAAAAAATTGAAGCCGAAGGTGATTTTAAATATCAATCACCAACAGCTATCATCTCTTCTAGTCCAGGCTGCGGTTGTGTGTGTGTGTGTGTGTGTGTGTGTGTGTGTGTGTGTGTGTATTTGATTATAGTAAGTTTTGAAATTGGGACATATGAGTTTTCCTTATTAAAAATAAATTTGGAGCATTGATCTTAATTCAGAAATCTTGCTATTTTTTATTTCAAATAATATAATCAATAGATGTATTTTTTAACATATACAGTGAAACAATCTGAAAATGTTAATTAGGTGTGTTTATGTTTTTGTTTTCACTTATTTGCTGATCTTTCAGTGCATGTCCTTTTCAGATTAAAGGCTAATTTCATTCCTAATTTGCTAAGCTGTTAAATTTTATAGTATATAATATTGAATATTATCAAGTGGTTTTACCATATCTATTGACATTATAATAAAATTTTTGCCCTTTACTCTTTTAATATGGGAATTATACTGACTAATTTTTAAATGCTAACATAAACATACTTCATTGCATAAACACACCTTAGTTGTGACATACAAGACTGCTTCTATATTGGAAGCTCACCATCTGATAATATTTTGTTTCGAATTGTGGCATCTCTGTTTATGAGTTTATCCCTTGCGTTTCTTGTAACGTTCTTGTCATGTTTTGGTATAGAAAATACTAGCCTCATTCAAGCAGTTGGAATGTTCCTCTTTTTCTTAATATGTGGCAAAATTTTGCAAAATATAAATCTTACTTCCTATATTAGTAGATACAAATGGATGAGCAGGCACTTTTAAGGGATGAAATTTTCTACATTTTAAAAGTTTAATTTATGCTTTTAATGATTAATCCTTTGAAATCCAGATAACAAATATTTTTTCTCAAGTTTCATGTTAAGGAAGTAAGAAATCATAAGACGATACTATTGACCTGTTTATGAACTGAAACTGACTGAGAGAGCAATTACTCAGGATCATCTGAATAAATTGTTTCTAACAGTTTTCATAACAAGTAATTGCCAGGTGGCAGATGTACAGCAGCATGTTTGACTTCTATTTTATTTAGAAAGTAACATACAATGGGCTGGTCTTAAACTCTGGGAAGAGGGTATATATCTTCAAGTGGAGAGCTTTGATTGAGCTGGGCCTCTCTGTATTGACACAGTTATATTTTAAACAACATCAAGCGATTCTAAATAGCCATTCATCATCTGCATATACTGATCTTAAGCAGTTCTAACTTGCTTGGCATAAATCTGCATGGGATATTATTATCACAGCAAGGCTTATCTGGATGGAATAAATGATTGCCATAGCAACATCATCCACATATGATAGTTGCAATGAAAGGGATGGTAGGAAGAATGAGAAAGACTGCCAAACATTTTTCTTAGCATTAAAAATATATATATAACCATCGAATGGCCTGATGTTTTCACAAAATCCAACTACTTTTTCTTATTTAAAAGGCTTCATTGTCACTGTAGGCATCTATAACCCAAGCATATAGGAATATTTGTGTCTTGTCTGTTATTTAGAGAGCATAAATTAGGAGACACGAGAACACACGTACACACACATGCACACACACACAAACATACACACATTTGTTTCTAAGAACTTTCCAAACCCTATATTTTATGCTTAAGAACAAAAGAAACTAACATATTGGTGGAAATTTCTATAAATTACAGGGAAAAACATTTGTAAACTGGATCAATCTGGAAACATCATAAAGACAAATATATGCTTTAAAAACATTAAGGGATATTAATGTATTTAATTAGTAAACATGCTGGTAAATGGGAAGTACAACCTGAACCATGGTCACCTTCTGTGCTAAAATTGGTAAGGCATCACTCTACCACATTTCCCAAAGACTTCAAGATGGTTTCAGATTGAAAAGAAGCACTCCAGAATTTGTAGACAGTAGGCTTATAAAACTGTTTAATACTATGTTAGAAATGAGAAGGAAAGTTTTGATACCATTATATTTTATAAGTAATTTATTTTTTCGTGTTTCAACAATTGCTGGATGTAATAGTTTATTATCTATTTAGTTTCTAATTTTACATTCATTCAACACATCTGAATTTTGCACTTACTTTGTATTCAGTACCTTTTCTTCTGTTTTAAAAAGAACATACACACATATATACAAAACAACAACAAAAATCTTTATTTAGTATTCCTTTATTGAATAATTATATGGAATACAAAATTGGAGCTAACATGACTACTAAAGGTACCACAGTTGTAAGATATTGCATATACCTTTTGTAGGATCTGATGTGTTAATACAATTAAAATAATCTATATCTATTTTTACCAAATTATTTATCCTCCAGAAAACATGAAACTTCAAGAGAACATACTCAATTTTAGATGCAAAAAAATTTCCTTTCAATAAACACTCTAAATATATCATGAAGAAACACATTCTGAAATAAAAGAATTTATGAATAATTATTAGTAATTTACTTGAGTATTTTAGAAGCTAATATATTAATTTATTTAAATTAACATTGAAAAGTGGCAATAAATGAATTTAATTATTCAAGTAAAAGAAAATTGTACATAGTAGAAAAAGTAGTTTTAATTATGCAATATACTAAAGATAACAGGAAGTATATATCTAGATCCAGACAAAAACATTCTGTTTAGATATTTTTCTTCTAAAGAATATTATTAAATAAATGGGCCTTTGTCATTTTAAGATAAAATTAAAATTCATAAAGTTTTTAAGAGGACATTTATAGTCAAAAATTTTAAGCTCCCTCTCTTCTAGAAATAGAACTATATTAATCACTATGCATATTAAGGTAAAAAATAACTACTTTTATGTAGCGAGTATGGCAACTGATTTGAGAGATTGCCACCAATATACTCCTACTGAGACTAATATATTTTAGTTATTTTCTATAGAACAACATTAAAAAAGATTGAAATCTGTTGTAGCCTAGCAACAACAGAATAGAATATTGCAGTTAATCAGACAGAAGAAAATAATACTTTCTTTCTATGTAATTCTCTAGTAATGACAGAGGTAGGGCAGAGGAAATTATTATGTGTCACGTAATGCTCTTTTGAATAAATGTTAAAACAGGTAAAATTTACTTTACTATAAAATGTGAATTATGAGACTACATATTGAATAGAGTTGTTTTAATTAAATCTGATTATTCTTATCTTTTCTCGTCTCTCAATTCCCAATTATTAAAAATGCACATAGCAACAGGACATAATGTAATAATTTTAATCCAACAGACTAAGTTACCCTTAATTAAGTTATGCAAAATTTGGCTTAGAAATCATTCACCTATTTGCCTTTGTACAGTCCTGAATAAATATAACTATGGCCAGAGTGGCATAAATTTATTGCAGAATAAATTACATTTGGAGGATAATAATAATTAAAATATTAAAATATCATGACATGGTATTTTTATTTATTACACATAGAAAATATAAGAATTTTAGAGCAGAATAAAGACTGCTTCACCAAATATCCTTGGCTCATACATCAGAAAGTTCAACTATATAGATAGTAAATTAGTTGTTCTGTGAACAAGTTAAAACATCCTACATTGAATAAAAGTTTCTCTAAATTCAAGTCTAGTGGTTTATTATACGTAGTGCATTTTGTCTTTTTCACCTCTTTTTTATTACCTTAGATAGAACATTCAGTAGTACCATGAAGGTGGAAATAGTATATGAGATACACAGTTCAGCAGCTCTCACCTTAGCTTATGATCACAAACTCCTTCATGGAGAACATTGAATCACAATTGATTCACATAGCAAATGTGAGCATTGAATCACATAGCAAAAGCTACGCTCAGAAATAGATGTATCAAATGTGATTAACATAAGAATGTCACTCTGTTTAATGTAATAATTTACTATGATTTAATGAGAGTTTTCAAGTGAATCAAATTATGTAATAATCATAACTATCTACAATAATAGAAAATAAAGCTAAGAATTTGCAAGCAAAGTTAAAACAAAATTAATTCAGCTTCAACTTTTCATCTATGAGAGTAATTGGTTGGTACTAGACTTACCATATTTCCTTAAATAGCTATAAAACTGAGGGAAAAAAAAGATGAGGCAACATTTTTCAGATACTAGGTAAATAGCTGTAAGAGGGTCCTTATCCTTGAGAGAAAGGAAATACACAAAAAACACCCAATATACGCAGGCTCTCTGCCCAAGAATAATGTTCCTATTGCAGACAGAGAGGAGGCCTAGATCCACATGTGGAGAGTCAGGGCTGCTGGAACCAGCGGGTGGGAGAGAGGACCAGCTCCATGGCCCATAAGCTGTGCAGTCATGCAAGCCCCACACTCAGAAGGGCTCACATTTAGTCTAGTCCTCTACTGCTACAGTCTTGAAATTCTCAACACCTTCATCTTTGAACTTGTGTTTCACAATTGAGGCCCAATGGGACCATAGTGCATGTATGTGAGGCGAGGTGAGACTCGCACATGCATGTCTGCTGTTCCTTGCTACGCCACTCACAGAGTGTTTGTGGTGGAACACAGAATTCCATTCGGCTCAGAAGGCGTGGTGTTCAATGGAATCCCAGGGAGTGCACCGTCAGCCTGTCACATCCGTGACTGAGTAGGTGGCAGCTGCGGGAGTTCATGTTTTCTTTTCCAACTAGGGCCTGCTTCAAACACAAAAAGAAGGCAATGACATTGTAAGGACCCCTATCATATCCCTTCTTATTCATGTTACCTCCACGTTTAAACAAACACTTATGCTGAAAATGATAACATGAAAAGAAAGGGAAAGGCTGGTCATTTTGTAATCTTCTCCTTTGGATCGTTTCTAACTAATCAGTAAGCCTAAGGTCAAGAGGGCTGACAGAAATGTAGATATCAGTAAATGAAATGTTCTAAAAAGCTGAGTTTCTTTTTTGCAACGTTTCCATAGTTGGTAAGAATGAAACACGTATGTGTGTATGAGCTATAGAATGCAAATTGTGTGATTTTGATGATTTTACATATGAGTTAAATGCCTTTATGTCTGCTTCTTAAAAAGTGACATTTCACAATATAAAGGTGAATAATGAAATAAATGATAATGGTTTCATTTTGAGATAATGTTAGATAGCAAATTAAAACTCTATGACAAATCCAGAGACTAGAAATCATTGAAGAAACTAAAAAGCTCATATTTTAGTATCTTCAATGAAATTTTCTTCCTGTTTTTAAATAAGGGACCCTGCATATCGTTTTGCACTAAACCCCACAATTATTTACTTGGCCAGACTGGTAGGAGAGGAAAAGCAAAGAGGAGATTAGAAGGAGAGACTGCCAGAAGGGCTAAATCTGGGCTGCAAATACACAGAATGTGGTGTTATGAGGCTTAGCAGAGAGCAATTTTCTGTGGCTTAGAAAGGAACGTGAAGCAAAATACTAAGAAACATTAGGTTCTGGCATAGTAAGGAAATACTAAGAACAAAGACATCTTGTTAACATTGCTGGCATTTGTGAGACACATGAAAAGCCAGCCTGCAGGATTTACTCTGTGGGAACAAATGCTATTCATTTATATAATAAAAGCAAAGGAGAAGGTAAGAGTTCCAAACTTATTTTATCAGATCATCACGTAGCCCAGATACCAAAACACGAAAAAGAAAAATTACACACTCATAATGTCTTTTATGAGCATAAATACACAAGTGCTCAACAAAGAATTAACAAATATGGCAAAATCAAAACAATAGTAATAATATATCACAATCCCAGTAAAATTTCTCCCAAGAATATAACTAGCTTATCATTAAAATATCAATAAATTAATGTTTATCAAATTAAAGAGAATAAAGAAGAAAAATCATACGATCATCTGGATACACAAAGAGCAAGCGTTTGATAAAATTCAACATCCATTCATGAAAAAATATTCTCAGAATATTAGATGTCAAAGGGAAGTTATTCTACCTGATAAAAAAGATCCTAAAAAATACTTCTAACAAACATTATGATAAATTAAATAATCTATTGGATGTTTTCCTTCTAATTACAATAAAAGCAAGGATATCTGCTCTCACCACTTCCATTCAACATTGTTTTGATAATCTCAAACATTGTTTGAGAACTTAATAAAAGGCATAAGTTATAGAAAGTGAAAATTAAACTGTTTGTATTCATATATGACATGACTTTCTATTAAATCCTAAAGAATATTAAAAACCTTACTGGAATTAACAATAACTTGAGCAAGTTTAAAAGGTAGAAAATGATACATAAAAATTAACTGTATTTCTGTACACAGCTGACCCTTGAACAAGGCAAGGGTTATGGATGCTGACCTCCACGCAGTCAAAAATTTACCTATAACTTTTGACTCCCCCAGAACTTAACTACCAATAGCTGGCTGTTGGCCAGAAACATTACCGATAATATAAACAGTCAATTAACATATATTTTGCATATTATACATACTATATTCTTACAATAAAGTAAGCCAGAGGAAATAAAATGTTATTAAGAAAATCCTCAGGAAGAGAAAATATATATTTACTGTTCATTAAGTGAAAGTGAATCATCATAAATGTTCTTCATCCTCATCAACTTCACATTGAGTAGGCTAAGGAGGAGGAGGAAGAGAGGGGTTGGTTTCATTGCCTCAAGGGTGGCAGAGTCAGAAGAAAATTCATGTACAAGTGGAGTTGCATGGTTCAAACCCATGTTGTTCAAGGGTCAACTGTACTAGCCACATTAAAATAGAAAATAAAATCTGCTGATAAGCTGATGATCTACTTAAATATAACCAAAATCATTAAAAATTTATATAAGAAACCAAAATAACTAGAATACTTTGAAATTCTGAAAAGAAAACAATTTGGAAAAAAAACTCTCTATCCAATTTGAAGATGTAACATGTAGCTTTATTTACTTTATTTACATAGTAAATAATACTATGAACTATAGGTGGTGGGATTGGCACATTAGTCAATGGAAAAGAATAGAGCATGTGGAAATAGCCCCACACAAGTATGACTAACATTTAACTGAGATGCAAAAGCACTACAGTAGATGAAGGATACTCTTTCTTTTTCTTTTTCTTTTTTTTTCTTTTTTTTTTTTGAGACGGAGTCTCGCTCTGTCGCCCAGGCTGGAGTGCAGTGGCGCGATCTCGGCTCTGCTCACCGCAAGCTCCGCCTCCCGGGTTCACGCCATTCTCCTGCCTCAGCCTCCGTAGTAGCTGGGACTACAGGCACTCGCCACCGTGCCCGGCTAATTTTTTTGGTATTTTTTAGTAGAGACGGGGTTCACCGTGGTCTCGATTTCCTGACCTCGTGATCCGCCCCCCTCGGCCTCCTAAAGTGCTGGGATTACAGGCGTAAGCCACCGTGCCCGGCCGATACTCTTTCAATAAACGATGCGATAATCAGGCAAAAATAGAACCTGGGCTTAAACTACATAACATCCTTAAATATTAACTCAAGACAGACAGTGGACTTAAATTAAAAAGATAAAACTCTAAAAGTGTTTTTAAGAGAAGAAAACTAGGTAAGGACTTAGGACTTGATAAAGAGTACTTACTTATTTTGGCAAAAAATAATCAATAAACTGGACATAATTAATACTAAAAATTTTGTTCTACAAAGGACCCTGTTAAAAAGCTAAAAAGACAATCAACAGACTGGGAGTAAATATTTTCAAACCACATATCTGAGAAAGGACTTATATCTATAATACATAAAGAGCTCTTGAAACTCAACAGCCAAAAGACAACTGAAAATGAATTAACTAGAAATGAACAGAACATTTCACTAAGGAGAATATGTAGATGGGAAATAAGCACATGAAAAAATGTTCACCATTACTATGCATTAGGGTATTGAAAATATGGACCATTGCATGGTATCATTAGACACCCATTAGAACAGATACCATAAAAGTGAGTGGCAATACCAAGGGCTGGCAAGGTGATGTGAAAAAGAATGATTCGCTGATACACTGCTGATAGGTATGTAAAACAGTGTGGCCACTTTGAAAAATTGTTTGGTCTGCTTTGTTTGCTTGTTTGTTTTATGAATATTGACCATACACTTATTATACAACCCAGAAATATCATACCTGGAAATTTATTCTATGAAAATGAAGACATATGTGCACACAAAACTTTATGCAATTGTTCCTAGTAGTTTTATTTTTAATAGTAAAAAGCTAGAAACAAGTAAAATGTCTCTATTACACGAATAGTTAAATTGGATGACTTTCAAGGTCATTATGCTGAGTAAACAACAAAACTCAAAGTGTGCATACCACTGAGATAACTGTATGATACCACTGAAACAACATTCTCGAAATGACAAAATTAGAGATGCTTCACATCATCTCAGCCCAAAAGCTTCTTAAGCTGTTAAGCAACTTCAGCAAAGTCTCAGCATACAAAATAAATGTGAAAAAATCACAAGCATTCCTATACACCAACGATGGGCAACCAGAGAGCCAAATCGTGAATGAACTCCCATTCACAATGACTACAAAGAGAATAAATACCTAGGAATTCAACTAACAAGGGAAGAGGAGGACCTTCTCAAGGAGAACTACAAGCCACTGCTCAAGGAAATAAGAGAAGACACAAACAAACGGAAAAAAAAATACATGCTCATGGATAGGAAGAGTCAATTTCAGGATAGGAAATCAGAATCAATATCAGGATAGGATAACATGGATAAAGAGAATCAATATCATGAAAATGGCCATACTGCACCTGTATCCCCAGAACTTAAAATACAATTAAATTAAATTAAAAGAAAAGAAAAATACAATAACCAAAATAAGAAGCTCGGGAGATGGGTTCAGGAACATAATGAATGAAACAGAGGAAAGAATCAGTGAACTGAAAGATGGAGCAATAGATATTACCCAATCTGAACAGCAGAGAGAAAACACACTTCAAAATAAATAAACAAATGTAAAGACAGAGCAACAGGCACTTACAGAACTGTAACCGAAGATGTAACCTTTGTGTGTTTGGAGTAACAGAAGGAGAGGAGAAAGATGGCAGGAATGAAAAATGACAATGAAATGATGGCTGAAAACTCCACAAATTTGGCAAGTGACATAAACATGAAGATTCACGTGGCTGCATGAATCCCAGAGGAAAATCCCAAAGAAACCTACACAGTAAGATATATTGAAGTCAAATTTCTGGAAAGTGAAAACAAAACAAAACAAAACAAAACAAAACAAAATCTTGGAAGCAGCCAGAGAGAAATGGCACATTACATATAGGAGAAAAACAATTCAAATGACAGTGGATCTTTTATCAAGAAATTAGACAACTAGAAGAAACTTATGGAATAATTTTCAAGTGCTGAAAAGAAAGAAGCCAGAATCCTATACCCAGTGGAAGAAATATTCTTCAGAATTAAAAAAAGAATCAAGATATTGTCAGATGAAGGAAATCTAAAACTAGCATTGTTAGTAAACCTTCTCTAAAACAAAGGCTGAAACGGAGTGTATTTTTTTTTTTTTGATTTTTTTTTTTTTTTTTTTTTTTTTTTGAGAGTCTCCCTCTGTCGCCCAGGCTGGAGTGCAGTGGCGTGATCTCGGCTCACTGCAAGCTCCGCCTCCTGGTTCATGCTATTCTCCTGCCTCAGCCTCCCGAGTAGCTGGGACTACAGGCGCCCGCTACCACATCCGGCTAATTTTTTTGTATTTTTAGTAGAGACGGGGTTTCACCATGTTAGCCAGGATGGTCTAGATCTCCTGACCTCGTGATCCATCCGCCTCGGCCTCCCAAAGTGCTGGGATTATAGGCGTGAGCCACCATGCCTGGCCTGAAACAGTGTTTTCTAAACAGAAAAGTAACAATAAAAGAAAAAAATTAAAACAAAAGAACAGAAAGAAAAACTATATACATATGACTAAGTAAAATAGGCTTTCCTTCTCCTCTTCATTTACTATGGTATGTTTAATTGAAGCAAAAATTAAAATAATAACCGAGATATAGATAGTATATGTACATGTGAATACATATATATATAAGCACACAAACACATAAATATACATATGCACATATATACTTGCAGTTCATTTTCTAATTCATTAAAATAAAATAAATCTGGACATATCCACTCAAATAAATCAAGGAGAATTTATTTAAGATGAGACAATGGAGTTAGTTACGTAGACCATGTGGTTACTACCTTTGTAACCACGAGGTTACAAAGGTAACCTTTGTTACTTTTGTAACACAAGGGTAGTACACAATCCCAGGGCTCGGTCTTGGTGAAGTCATTACCGATTAGAGGGCCTGAATAGATCAACGAGGTATGAGACACCAGAGCCTTAAGGGAAAGACGCATAGAGATACATCTGCGTTGAGAAGAGAAGTAATCTGTGGGTACAACAACCAGGACAATTTCAGTCATCACTGCACGGAGGAAGGCAGGGGAATGGATATCCTAATATCAGTCCTCTCTTTTTCCCTAGTTCCCTGGGCTTCCCATTGCCCAAGCCTTACAAGAAACCAAAGATTACAGAAATTTACTGATGGAGCCCACAGAAGTTCAGCTCCTAGTGCATTGAAGAAAGTAAGGAAGGGTGAAAAGCCAATTGGAAAGGGCAAGCAGAATATGTGCAACACATCATGCTCATCAAAAGGCACACATGTGATAGTAAGAAGGGAAGCCACAGACTGAAAGAAGATACCACCTGTAAAGTGATAAAATGCAAATATCCAAAATACATAAAGAATGAATTAAAATCAATTCAGAATAGAACATTATTATGCAAAATACTTGGAGAGGCAGTTCAAAAACAAGAATAACTAAATTGCTTGTAAATATATGAAAAAGTCCTCATCTTCACTGCATCACAGAGGGGTGAATTAAAACAGAATGTAACATCATTATGTATACAACCAGAGTGGAAAATATATATAAAGGTGGATTATACAATGTGTTAGCAAGGATGCTTATGAATTTAAATCCTCATACACAGCTGACATGTCTGTAATTTTGTGCTAACACTTTAGAAAACTGATTGTCAATATCAAATGATGTAACAACCTCATCACTAGACATAAATTCAGCAGAAATAAGTGTGTTTATGCGCCAATACATGCAAAGTATTGATTGTTCTTAGTAGTCCATTCACCACAGGATACCTAAGTAATAGTAAAATTTCCAAACAACAAAATGTTGTAAACAATGGGAGTAAATTAATCACAGCAATACAAAGTACAGAAAGGACTTTCATGTAAACATTGATTACAAGAGTTCAGACACACTATGATCTGGACTGGAGACAAATATTTTTGGGCCATGCAAATGTGGAAAGAGTGAGTATAAAGAAGAGCCAAGTAAAACTAGGAAAAACCCCAGAGGAACTTAGATGTCAAATGATCAAGAAAAGGATGAGAATCCAATAAAGGAAATTTTAAAATCCAGTCATGGATATAGGAAGAAACCTGGAGTGTTTGATATTTGGTACATTAAGAAAGAGAATATATTAGTGTCCCATTGCCGTTATAACATGTTATCCCATATATGGTGACTTAACACAGAAGAGATTTATTATCTTATAATTCTAGAGGTCAGAAATCCAAAAGGGTCTCACTGGATTAAAGAGGTGTCAGCAGGGCTGTATTCCATCTGGAGTTTCTGGTGGAGAAACTGTTTCTTTCACAGTTTCCACAGGCTGCCTACATTCGTTGGCTCATGTCCTGTTCCTCCACCTTCGAGGCCAGCAATGTCAGTCAATTCTTTCTTATGCTGCTTCTTGCTGACTCTGCCTTCATTTTCCACATTTACAGACCCTTGTGATCACATTAGACCCACCCAGGTAGTCCAAAATAATCCACCCATATCAAAATCAGATGATCATCAGCCTTAATATCATTGATATCATCAATTCCCTTTACCCACAGATGATAGGGATGAGAAATTTGACGTCTTTGGTGGGTCATCATTCTGCCTAGCACAGAGGGTGTTTCAAGAAAAATTGCTGAAAAAAGATCAAATCAAATGAAAAGTAATTCTTAATTTAGTCATATGGATATTATCATTGGAGAAAGTTTTGATGGATTTCATCTTGAAATGCACTGAAGAATCAATGGGTTAGGAAGATAACATCTCTTGGCTATGCAACATTCTGGACAGAGTCCCCCTGTTTCTACATGGAACTTTAAATCTTCATTTTGTTGGAATAGGATTGTCATTGCTGGTATCTCTTAAGCACCACTTTTAAATCAGGAGAACTAAAAAATAAATTGAGCATCTCTAGTCAGAAAATACAAAATCTTAAAGGCTCCAAAATCCAAAATTTTTTGAGTGCAGACATGATGCCACAAGTGGAAAATTCCACACCTGACCTCATGTGCTACATCACAGTCAAATTTTGCTTCATGTATTAAATGACCTTCAGGCTATGTTTAGAAAGCATATATAAAACACATATGAATTTCGTGTTTAGACTTGAATCTCATCCCCAAGATATCTCGTTATGTACATGCAAATTTTCTAAAATCAGAAAAAATCTGACATCCAAAACACTTCTGGTCCCAAGCATTTAAGATAAGGGACATGTAACCTGAAAGAAAATCTAATGAAGACACATAGACTGTGACAAATTGAGATAGATTTAAAAAGGGAAATGGAAAAAATAGATGATAGAGATAAATCTCTAAATAAATAGTCCTCAGGAAAATAATACAATTATAATGTGAATTTGCAAAACCCTCTCTTGATTTTTAAGGTATATCATATTTTAATAATTGCCATAACATCATTTTTTAGAAATTCAATGCATGGTTACATTGGGATACTGAGAAAGTCTATAGTCTATATGCAAATATCTACAATTTAATCTTGGTCCAAAAATCAGAAAAACATCCACATAAGAAATAAACTGTTTTTTCAGTCTTAAAATGTAGCAATTTAGATAACTTTTATTTATTTATTTATTTATTTATTTATTTACTTTATTTATTTATTTATTTTGAGACAGAATCTTGTTCTGTCACCAAGGTTGGAGTGCAACGGCATGATCTTGGCTCACTGCAACCTCTGCCTCCTCGGTTCAAGCAATTCTCCTGCCTCAGCCTCCCAAGTAGCTGGAATTACAGGCACGTGCCACCATGTCAAGCTAATTTTTGTATTTTTAATAGAGACGGGGTTTCACTATGTTGGCCAGGCTGGTCTCGAACTCCTGACCTCAGGTAATCCTCCCACCTCTGCCTCCCAAAGTGCTGGGATTAGAGGCATGAGCCACCGAGCCTGGCCAAAGAACTTTTAAATAGAAAATGAAAGTGTAGGTCAGAGAGGTTTTTGCATTTTTTGAATGTTTTCTACTATTAAATATGAATTTAATACTTTATACCTAAAGTCTAAAAATGGAAATAATAAAAGTACAGTAAAGTGTTTATGATTTGATTTTTTGTTACTAAAGCCATATTTTAAAGAAACTGCCAGTGCCATAATTTAAAATAACTGTGTAAGAAATCAACTGGAAGTAAATGTTTTCCTCTAATGTGAATAATCATGACTATAGCTCTTATGTACCTATGTGCATGTATTTCTTGCATACCAAAAGAATCAACATTAAAGAGAAAATAGTGGTAAAAGAAAAATACTGTATTAAATGACCTTCAGGCTATTCAGGCCGTACTTATAGTTTTATGTATACTATTATTTTCCAAGCATTACATATATAAGAAATTATTTTTGTTTAATTAATATTAAAAGAAAATATTTTAGAGCTTTGTATATGTTTAGAAATATTAAGACAAGCTTATTCTCACTTAACCTGAAACAGTAATATCAAATATCTGTTTGAATGGCTTAAACTGTTATCTAGTTCTTGATATTTTGATGTTTATAAAATATGTGACTTCATGCACGAAGGTATGCTACTTTAAAAGCCCATGTAATAAAAGTCCATACAAAGATGAACTAGAGTCAAGTTTTCAATTGAGTCAAGTTTTCAATTGTGTCAAGATCTGGTGCAGTCACTATTTGCTAGTATGACTTTTAGCAAATGAGTCTATTTCTGACCATTAGTCCTACCTGCTATAAATGGTGATTTTACATGTGCTTTGACTATAAGAAAGGAAATTATTATTTCAGGATTCTAAAATGTATAAAAAACCATATTAGGAAAAGGAAATAGTATTGGGCCACAAACATGATGTATATTGTGTTTGGAAGATTAATTTGACATTGGCAATAGGAAGGATTTGAGATTAAGAAATAAAGTCTAAACTATACATACATTCTAACAATGTTACGGAGTTAACTTTTACACTTAAAATGGTGGTAGTAGGGAGAAAAGATAGATATAAGTGATGTTGTGGAGAAATAATTAACATAAGATAATGACTGGCTTAATAATAATAATACAGCAAAGATAATTCTTTTAAGTTGCATATTTGCCAGCAAAGTAGAAGACAAAAATGGCAGTATTCAACATGGAATTCTGGATACTAATCAAAGAAAGAGTACTGTTCCTAAAACTTACCTTAAAAAAGTTGTACTTCTAATTAAAGCTTAAATGTTAATATAAAAAAATGGCAGTGTTCTTAAAAAGAATAGAGATATTGTAAGGGTGTTGGATTTCTTTTCTTTTCTTTTTCTTTTTTCTTTTTTTTTTTTTTTTTTTGGAAAAGATACCTTTAATTTTAGACATTGAAATTGGATCACCACAGGTGAAAATGCCTGATAGGCAATTGGTTAGATAGCAATGAAGATTGGGTTTGTGGAAACACTTGGGTACAATACGCTCAGAGATAATGATTAAAGTCATGGGAGGGAACACAGTTTCCTAATAATTGACACTACAGAGAATTGCCTGAAGACTAAAGCTTGGGGAGTCCTTAATGTTAGGCTCGGGAAGCAAATTGGAATCAAGGGAGGAAAAAGTCAGCATGTCCAAAAAAGTCAGCATTCCAGGTGTGCTGAATATCAAAAGCTACAAGGCAATCAGGCAAAATGACAAAGAGGAGTCTTTAATAATTAAAATTAAGGAGTCATTGATCAATCTTCAGAGTTTGATTTCAGCAATATAGAGATGAAGAATCGATTTTAAGAATGTAAGCTCTTGTTTTGAGAAATTTCACCTCCCTTTAAAATCTCATAGCAACAATTAATAATATTTTGTAGAGTAGCTTAAAGAAAACATAACCAGGTACAGCACAGAAATAGAACACCGAAAGCAGCAATAATGGCAATGCCTGTTAACTTTCAAGTCCACAAGGAGGTAGAGGCAGCTGCAGCATCCAACATCTGGGGGAAGAAAAGATGAAACTTTCCACACAATTAATTGAGGAGTAGGAAGAAGGACAGCATCAGCTGAAAACCCTGAGAATCTTGCCAAGTTATGCATGATAAATGCAAAATATTTAGTGATGGTATGCCTACTATTTCTATTTATTCCACCGGTCAGGAGCTTGAAACTACAAAAGTAGATTTTTAACTATGGCCATTCTAAATGTTTTATCATCCACAGACAGTTAATTGTTTTACTCTGAGACCTTTCTGAAAGCATTTGCAAGCAGCTATAATCCTAAAATGTTTCCCTTTGAGAAGATTCATGGAAATAACTCTGGCAAGTACAAGTTCCCCGTAACTTTAAGATTATACCATTGGACCAGGTAAGAATTTTTACAACTTTAATGAAGAAACTGATTCATAAAACTGCTAAACCAATATCAAGCAGAACAATAATTAACTGAATACCAAGGAAATGCCTTACCATATTTTCATGCTGTAAGCTAGTACTGAAACAGTTGAGATAAACAATTTCAATGAACATCGTAAGATTGATCCACATCAAACAATCTTTGATAACCTATTTAGTAAATAGTATGTTGCACCTGAATTGGAGAAATAAAACTAATATTTAAAATGATGTAAATATAACATTAAGCTTGTACTCGCATAGGGCCCAGCTGGCTGCCTATTTCTTCCTGAGTACTTAAAGCTTCCATTGTTGAAAGCTCTGTACTCCTTAACTCATCCTGAAATAGATACAATAAGACAAACTGTGAAAACATATTGGTGGGATGACTGTTCTAAAATTGGTAAAATGATCTATAACCGATATTTTGTTTATCAAACCCATAATCCAGGTAAGACAATGAAAACCTCAGATGATACATTTCTGCCACTTGCTGGACCATTTGAACATTTTCAAAGAGATTTCATTCAATGCTACCCTCTATGGAATATCAATATGTTCTTGTAATTCTATGTTCTCTGGGTGGACAAAAGCTTTCCCAGGCAAGGAGGCTGATGCTATAATGGTAGTTAATTTGTTTATTAGAAAACATATTTTCTTTATAACGCATTGGGAGGAATCTCCAGTGTTAGGGGTGGTCCTTTCAACAAGTTTTAAAGCAGTTAAATAAGGAATTACAAATACAACAGCATTATCATTATCTCTACCTTCCTCAAACTTCTGATAAGGTTGAAAGGACAAATGGTATTTTAAGACTGAAATTGGTAAAGCTAGTCAAATCAACTGGATTGCCTTGACCAATGGCATTCTTTGGCCTTGAAGGCAATCAGATTCACCTCCACTGCAAAATACAAATTTGCTCCTTATTAAACTGTTACTGGAACTTATTAAACAGTTCCTGGAAGGACTCTAATGCTTTCTAAATAATAGAAAGTCATGTATTTCCTGTTCTTATAAACTCTGATGTGACTCAATACTGCAAAGCTTTAAAGCACTATGTCAAAGTATATTTTTGCCAGGTAAAATAAGCCTTTCATAAACTGTCAACTGAGGACAGCCAGGCATTTCATGATCTACAACCCAAATATTGGATATTTTAGAGGCTACATCAGAGAAAGATTGTCCTTGAACTCCTTTTGGAAGGGACCATACCAAGTTCTTCTCACTACCCACACTGCAGCAAAACTTCAGGGCCTTAAGCCTTGGGTCTGTATTTCTCAACTCAAGAGGTCCCCTCTAGGCTCTTCAGATTGTACAGTCATTTAAGACCTCATGGTAAAATTGACCATGGAGGTTTGTTCCCAGAAGCATTTCACAGCCTAGACATGAACAGCTTTCCCAAGATCATAGATCAAGATTTCTCTCCTCTGTTATTGTAAAACTTGTGTCTCTTTTTCTACTTTCCTTGTGTTACTTTTCTGTTTATGCATAGCAAAATTATATGATAATTGATCATTTGAAATTGATAGCTTCTACAGTAAACATAACTGAATATCACATATGTTATGCTAAACTAAAATCTCCATATGATCTTAAAGTTTTTCCACTTTACCCTATAACAAATTTTACTGATATTTTCTGTGCAACTACTTGTTCAAATTGCACCTCTGGTCCTTGCTGTAGGTTAGCCTTTAAGATCCACATGTTTACAGTCCTTGTTTCAGTCTAACAGTAAGTAAAATCTATGGGGAGGGATTTATGGTTAAATTATGCCAGAAACTGAATAAGAAAACCAAAGACAAAATAATTTGAAATTTTACAGACAAATTAATAACCTTAATCTCCTAATTGTCATTAGCCTTCAGTCATGCAAAGATTCAGTAGTGGAGACTTGGATAAACACTATTAGTGATTCCCTACAGGTGACTCCTAAATCACAAGGCACCCCACAGAGAACTGTCTATTGTGCCTCTCCAGAATTCGTTTTGATCTGTAGAAAATATAATGGTCAACTATACTCACAGGAAACTCCATATCTCAATAAGTGGAAAATAAGAAGGCATTATGGATTAGGGATTCTAATGCTACCACTTTATAACAAACTAAAAATTGAATATTGGTCTACACCTCTTAATTTGCACTATAGAATAAAGAGAAATTTACCAGTGGTTATAAATCTCTCTAAATGGGCATCTCTTGGTAGAATGCATTTTTCCTAACTTGGCAAAAATATAAATGAGTTAATAATTAGAGAACTGTCTCAAACATTTGCTACTATAGCTGACTCTTCTGCAAAGGTCACAGTTACGCAGCAAACTTTTCTAAACTTTCTTGATAAAGGTTTTGTTTTTGTTTTTAGATAACAGGATTGCTTTGGACTATCTGTTGGCTCAACAGTGAGAAGTGTGTGTGACAGCTAACACCCCCTGCTAGACTTGGATAAGTATATTTGGTATTGTAGAAACTCAGTTACAAAATATCAACAAATGACTACTTGGTTTAAACAGATTCCTCTTCTGGCTGTTCTTTGATTTATTTGATTTTAATTAGTTTGGTCTGCAGAGTCTTTGATTAAAGGGCATATTTCAGCCTCTTGGTATTATCCTCCTGATAGTCATCACTTTGTTCTCTCTCATGCACTGTATCCTCTCAAGAGTCTTAAATGCTTATATGCAGCCACCCACTGTGCATAAAATGGCCTCACTACCTGTAGAATGACAAAAAACATGAAGCATCTTTTAGTGAGTCTGATATTATGACTTATCAATTCCTTAATGAAACCAAATAAGTCCATTATAATGATGACAGAGAGTGGCATTAATGCTCCCAATTTTTGTCAATCTGTCAAGATTGAGAAGCTAAAACAAAAGGAGCATTGTCAAGGCAAATAAGGAAGCCATTAGTCTGAAGTTATCTCTGTAACTGGGGTATTAAATAAGTAGGCCAAACAGAACTTAATTTGGAAGCATTTATTGTAACTGACTTAAATAAATAAATAATGAACTTTAGCCAATGACAGCCTCCAGAAAATTGCTTGTACAACTAGGATACCGCCACGGGACCACATCCAAACAAGGCAGAAACCTCACCGTGCCTCACCTTTGAGGCAAATGTCTGGCTATAGCAATCAGGTGCTTACTCTACTTTTGTTTTCATGTTGGGTCCCCACAGATCATTTTCAGCCTATAAATGCTCACTGTTCATGCTGTTGGAGAAGAGCCATTGTTTTGCTCAAATAAACTGTTAAATTTAGTTCATCTAAGTTTTTTTTTTTAATTAAAGTTCATCTCAGAGATCAACCCCCACCTGTTTCTCTGAGCAGGAGATGAGGGTAACCTGCCTATTCAGCCCACCAACACCATCTGGTACAGATGTTTCTGTGAGGCAGGACCAGAAGTTGATCTGTCTTCATGGCCTTGCAATGGAACTGGGTGCTGTCTGTGCTTCTATAGTGTAGTGAAGTGGGGGCTGAAAACCCTGTGGGGTCCATTTTATGTTAGGGTTGACTGGAGTAGTATGGGTATTGCCAAAGGTTTTCTGTTGTTAGGTCACCTTTTTTTCATGGACTTATGACTGGGGGTGACAAGGATTTTCTTGCAACATTTTTGTCTGTGTCTTTTTAGTTCTGGATTGGAAGCGTCCCAGCACTCTGTCCAAGATACTTGGGAAATAATAAGGGAACCTAAGGAACATCTTCAAGTCCCAAGGTTACAAGGCAGCCATTCTTCTTCATTCCGCCTTTCAGAGTTTTCTTACACTCGTATTTTTCTGTAATGTCCAGAGTGTTTTAGAGGTAACTGGGAGTACTTGGGAGGAATGGAGCTAATACATCTTAGTAGAACTAGCATAGCTTCACTTTTAATTTTGAAGAGTTCTCTAATGGCTATTGATGGCCAGAAATGACAGAGGAAATTCCACTCTTGCATTGGGGCTCTTAAATTGAATGAGTAGGCTATGTCTTGGAAAGGCAGTGGCCAAGTGGTGCCACCTAACCACCAGACACAAGGTAAATGTCACTATTCTACTGGGCATCAAAGTAGAAATCATAACAAAACAGAATAAACCACAAAAATATTTGGCATTTGCTAATGATAATGGTTTTTGTGCAATTGAAATAGATGGGCAGTCTACTGAAGCCTAACTTGATGTGATAATAGCAAAGTTCTAGATCTGAAGAAGGGGGCCCTCACTTAAATCATTACAAAAGGGTCCTGATCCCTCAGCCAATTCTCAGACTTGATCCAATTCACAACACCAGAGCTCCTTTAAAAAGAGGTAACAATATTGAGGGAAGACTTTGTACATTGCCAGAAATTTATACCATAAGTCAAATATCACCAAACTTTGTCTGTATAAGAAAAGATAGTAAATATTTGAGGCATTGTGGGCAAGTACTCAATCCAGCCATTATAGCATTACAGCACCTGTAGACTCTGAGAATGACTATGTTCAACTAAAATGTTCTTAATTAAAAAAGAAAGTTACTGAGCCAAATTTGGCCCGCACACGAGGAACTTGAAGCCACACCATGGCAACTATACACTGAGGAAGAGGAAATAGCCAGACTTTTAAATATTAATGGACCATATGCAAAATTAGCATTAATTCCTTGAAATTCAAAATAACACCATAGTACAGTAGTCATCATAGTAACTCAGAGAGGCCAGGTTATTAATGGAATTTTTTCCCCGACTGATCTCAAAGTGGGTATAATATATTTCAACACATTCCATAGTTCCTTCCTAAGTTCTGAAATACATAGTTGAAATAATATATTCAGCAACTAGCAGAAACACACATTGGACCCCAGACATGTGGAACAATATTTTAATAGCAAATGTAAGTGCATGCCATGAAAAGGGTTCCTACCTAATTAAATTGTAAGCCAAAAGTAATATGGAATTTCAGAGGAAAGTGTTACCACTGAGGCCCAGAAAGATAAAGCTGGGAGACTTCTACCACATCACCATTCAACTTGTCTGTTAGGCTTGGGCAGAAGACAGGAGTACCTCAGGAAAGGAAAATGGATTCACATAAACTGAAACAAGGGGTCTCCAAACATAGCTGCTATTACAGATGTGATTTTGTGGTGACAGCAAATCAATATATGTCCTGGTACCTGTATGCCCCAATAAACTGATAAATTTACCCTGTACTTCAGAGCAGTGGCCATCAGAAGCAGTTAGGTTCAAGGCAACATATGAAGCATTGCACCTTTGCTGTTCTGTCTCAGTTGTATTAAAACCTTTTCTAGCCCTGTCCTATTATCAGTGCTCAGGAACTGTGATTTTACTCTGTTCTACTGGACATCACACTAATCCACTACATGGATGTTTTCATACTGATGAAAGTAGTAAAATATCCTATACATTTTTGTAAGTCACATGTGTGCCAGAAGTTAGGAAATAAACCTCGCCCAAATTCAGAGACAAACATACACCACCTTGGTAAAAATCTTAGGGCATAGTGATCAGGATATATGAAGAAATGTCCCGCAAGGAGGACAGTGGCTCTACCTGCTCCCTCCTTCATGAAAAGGTGCCATCCTTAGTGGGCCACTTTGGATTTTGGAAACAACATACATCTCATTTGGGAATGCCATTCCAGTTTATTTAATCCAAAAGGCTGTATGTTTGGGGAAGAGAGGCTCTGTAAAGGCCCCAACTGCTGTTCATGTTCCTGTATAACCCTGGGGTGTTTGTAGTATCTACAGGTACATAAGGATGCACTATGGAATATTTTATAAGCCTTAGGGGTGAATCACAGTGCGGATCTTTTTGACTTTGGAGCAAAGCTGTGCCATAAACTGTAGGTCATTATTTTTCTTTAAAGGAGAAGATATTTTACTATATCCAGGGCCTAGAACAGAGCCTGAAACTGTTGGTACACAACACAAATTGGCTGAAAGAAGGCATGAACTAGAGTGAAAATGAGTTTTGTGTCTATAATTTAATAGGACTAGTAAATAGTACAGATATAAATTTAATAGAAAAAATTTTAAGCTAAAGAATGTATAGATTTTATGTTGCTATTATCTTCACTTAGTGCTTTTTATAGACTTTAGAAACCCAAGGGAGTGCCAGCACAGTCCTCAAGAGCATCTTGCTCGTAATGCGCTGTTAATGTAAATAGGCATTGAGCAGTGCCTAATTCCACTTCTTTCCAATAATACCCATTAATTATTCTAGCAGAGAATTAAGCAAATATGTTAATGCAGGAAAAACAACATCGTCCATTGAAATCAACTTTAAATTGATATTTATCTCATAACAGACATGACCAAAAGGCTTAATTCTCAAAAATGTCATGATTAATTTTCATTTTTTTATTATAATGCCTTCTTTTTATTTCACCACTATTTTCAGTAACCTTTTACTTATTACAGTGTCTTTAAATAATTAGTCACAAGTATAAAATACTATCTCTCTAGTATTGATTATGGATCATATGAAAGCCCTTTTTAACTCTTTTGATTAAACATCCTCATGGAAAACACTGTATATCATTAGCCTTTTGATATTTCTTTGTGTCATTGAAAAGCTTCTGGCATGGAATTGTGAGGGGCAACTGAATAAGAGTAAGCTGATGTTATTGCTCACTCTCTGGATTTATTATTTTTTCTTTCCAGCTGCCAGTATCTTTTTTATTATTATATTTTAAGTTTTAGGGTACATGTGCACAACATGCAGGTTTGTTACATATGGATACCTGTGCCATGTTGGTGTGCTGCACCCATTAACTCATCATTTAACATTAGGTATATCTCCTAATGCTATCCCTCCCCCCGCCCCCCCACCCCACAACAGGCCCCAGTGTGTGATGTTCCCCTTCCTGTGTCCATGTGTTCTCATTGTTCAATTCTCACCTATGAGTGACAACATGCGGTGTTTGGTTTTCTTGTCCTTGTGATAGGGCTGAGAACGATGGTTTCCAGCTTCATCCATGTCCCTAAAAAGGACATGAACTCATCATTTTTTATGGCCGCAGAGTATTCCATGGTGTATATGTGCCATATTTTCTTAATCCAGTCTATCATTGTTGGACATTTGGGTTGGTTCCAAGTCTTTGATATTGTGAATAGTGCCGCAATAAACATACATGTGCGTGTGTCTTTATAGCAGCATGTTTTATAATGCTTTGGATATATACCCTGTAATGGGATGGCTGGGTCAAATGGTAATTCTAGTTCTAGATCCCTGAGGAATCGCCACACTGACTTCCACAATGGTTGAACTAGTTTACAGTCCCACCAACACTGTAAAAGTGTTCCTATTTCTCCACATCCTCTACAACACCTGTTGTTTCCTGACTTTTTAATGATTGCCATTCTAACTGGTGTGAGATGGTATCTCATTGTGGTTTGATTTGCATTTCTCTGATGGCCAGTGATGATGAGCATTTTTTCATGTTGCTTTTGGCTGCATAAATGTCTTCTTTTGAGAAGTGTCTGTTGATATCCTTCGCCCACTATTTGACGGGGTTGTTTTTTTTTTCTTGTAAATTTGAGTTCATTGTAGATGCTGGATATTAGCCCTTTGTCAGATGAGTAGATTGCAAAAAATTTCTCCCATTCTCTTGGTTGCCTGTTCACTCTGATGGTAGTTTCTATTGCTGTGCAGAAGCTCTTTAGTTTAATTAGATCCCATTTGTCAATTTTGGCTTTTGTTGCCATTGCTTTTGGTGTTTTAGACATGAAGTCCTTGCCCATGCCTATGTCCTGAATAGTATTGCCTAGGTTTTCTTCTAGGGTTTTTATGGTTTTAGGTCTAACATTTAAGTCTTTAATCCATCTTGATTTAATTTTTGTATAAGGTGTAAGGAAGGGATCCAGTTTCAGCTTTCTACATATGGCTAGCCAGTTTTCCCAGCACCGTTTATTAAATAGGGAATCCTTTCCCCATTTCTAGTTTTTGTCAGGTTTGTCAAAGATCAGATAGCTGTAGATATATGGCATTATTTCTGAGGGCTCTGTTCTGTTCCATTGGTCTATATCTCTGTTTTGGTACCAGTACCATGCTGTTTTGGTTACTGTAGCCTTGTGGTATAGTTTGAAGTCAGGTAGCGTGATACCCCCAGCTTTGTTCTTTTGGCTTAGGATTGACTTGACAATGTGGGCTCTTTTTTGGTTCCACATGAACTTTAAAGTAGTTTTTTTCCAATTCTGTGAAGAAAGTCATTGGTAGCTTGATGGGGATGACATTGAATCTATAAATTACCTTGGGCAGTATGGTCATTTTCATGATATTGATTCTTCCTACCCATGAGCATGGAATGTTCTTCCATTTGTTTGTATCCTCTTTTATTTCATTGAGCAGTGGTTTGTAGTTCTCCTTGAGGAGATTCTTCACGTCCCGTATAAGTTGGATTCCTAGGTATTTTATTCTCTTTGAAGCAATTGTGAATGGGAGTTCACTCATGATTTGGCTCTCTGTCTGTTATTGGTGTATAAGAATGCTTGTGATTTTTGCACACTGATTTTGTATCCTGAGACTTTGCTGAAGTTGCCTATCAGCTTAAGGAGATTTTGGGCTGAGATGATGGGATTTTCTAGATATTTTATAGAATATTTCTAGATAATTTCTAGAATCATGTCATCTGCAAACACGGACAATTTGACTTCCTCTTTTCCTAATTGAATACCCTTTATTTATTTCCCCTGCCTGATTGCCCTGGCCAGAACTTCGAACACTATGTTGAATAGGAGTGGTGAGAGAGGGCATCCCTGTCTTGTGCCAGAAAAACTGGAAACTCTAAAATCATAGTGCCTCTCCCCCTCCAAAGGAACACAGCTCCTCACCAGCAATGGAACAAAGCTGGACAGAGAATGACTTTGACGAGTTGAGAGAAGAAGGCTTCAGATGATCGAACTACTCTGAGCTAAAGGAGGAAGTTCGAACCCATGGCAAAGAAGTTAAAAACCTTGAAAAAAAATTAGACGAATGGCTAGCTAGAATAACCAGTGAAGAGAGGTCCTTAAAGGACCTGTTGGAGCTGAAAACCATGGCACGAGAACTACAAGACGAAAGCACAAGCCTCAGTAGCCGATTCGATCAACTGGAAGAAAGGGTATCAGTGATGGAAGATCAAATGAATGCAATGAAGTGAAAAGAGAAGTTTAGAGAAAAAATAATAAAAAGAAATGAGCAAAGCCTCCAAGAAATATGGGACTATGTGAAAAGACCAAATCTACATCTGATTGGTGTACCTGAAAGTGACAGGGAGAATGGAACCAAGTTGGAAAACACTCTGCAGGATATTATCCAGGAAAACTTCCCCAATCTAGCAAGGCAGGCCAACATTCAAATTCAGGAAATACAGAGAACGCTATAAAGATACTCCTCGAGAAGAGCAACTCCAAGACACACAATTGTCAGATTCACCAAAGTTGAAATGAAGGAAAAAATGTTAAGGGCAGCCAGAGAGAAAGGTCAGGTTATCCACAAAGGGAAGCCAATCAGACTAACAGCGGATCTCTCAGCAGAAACTCTATAAGCCAGAAGAGAGTGGGGGCCAATATTCAACATTCTTAAAGAAAAGAATTTTCAACCCAGAATTTCATATCCAGCCAAACTAAGCTTCACAAGTGAAGGAGAAATAAAATCCTTTACAGACAAGCAAATGCTGAGAGATTTTGTCACCACCAGGCCTGCACTAAAAGAGCTCCTGAAGGAAACACTAAACATGGAAAGGAAAAACCGGTACCAGCCACTACAAAAACATGCCAAATTGTAAAGACCATCAAGGCTAGGAAGAAACTGCATCAACTAACGAGCAAAATAACCAGCTAACATCATAATGACAGGATCAAATTTACACACAACAATATTAACCTTAAATGTAAATGGGCTAAATGCTCCAATTAAAAGACACAGACTGGCAAATTGGATAGAGTCAAGATCCATCAGTGTGCTGTATTCAGGAAACCCATCTCATGTGCAGAGACACACATAGGCTCAAAATAAAGGGATGGAGGAAGATCTACCAAGCAAATGGAAAACAAAAAAGGCAGGGGTTGCAATCCTAGTCTCTGATAAAACAGACTTTAAACCAACAAAGATCAAAAGAGACAAAGAAGGCCATTACATAATGGTAAAGGGATCAATTCAACAAGAAGAGCTAACTATCCTAAATATATATGCACCCAATACAGGAGCACTCAGATTCATAAAGCAAGTCCTTAGAGACCTACAAAGAGACTTAGACTCCCACACAATAATAGTGGGAGATTTTAACACCCCACTGTCAACATTAGAGAGATCAATGAGACAGAAATTTAATAAGGATATCCAGGAATTGAACTCAGCTCTGCACCAAGTGGACCTAATAGACATCTACAGAACTCTCCACCCCAAATCAACAGAATATACATTCTTCTCAGCACCACATTGCACTTATTCCAAAATTGACCACATAGTTGGAAGTAAAGCACTCCTCAGCAAATGTAAAAGAACAGAAATTATAACAAACTGTCTCTCAGACCACACCACAGTCAAATTAGGACTCAGGATTAAGAAACTCACTCAAAACCACTCAACTACATGGAAACTGAACAACCTGCTCCTGAATGACTGCTGGGTACATAACAAAATGAAGGCAGAAATAAAGGTGTTCTTTGAACCAATGAGAACAAAGACACAACATACCACAATCTCTGGGACACATTTAAAGCAGTGTGTGGAGGGAAATTTATAGCACTAAATGCCCACAAGAGAAGGCAGGAAAGATCTAAAATTGATACCTTAACATCACAATTAAAAGAACTAGAGAAGCAAGAGCAAACATATTCAAAAGCAAGCAGAAGGCAAGAAATAACTAAGATCAGAAAAGAACTGAAGGAGATAGAGACACAAAAAACCCTTCAAAAAATTAATGAATACAGGAGCTGGGTTTTTGAAAAGATCAACAAAATTGATAGACCACTAGCAAGACTAACAAAGAAGAAAACAGAGAAGAATGAAATAGACGCAATTAGAAATGTTAAAGGGGATATCACCACTGATTCCACAGAAATACTAACTACCATCAGAGAATACTATAAACACCTCTATGCAAATAAACTAGAAAATCTAGAAGAAATGGATAAATTCCTCAACACATACACCCTCCCAAGACTAAACCAGGAAGAAGGTGAATCTCTGAATAGACCAATAACAGGCTCTGAAATTGAGGCAATAATTAATAGCTTACCAACCAGAAAAAGTCCAGGACCAGATGGATTCACAGCCGAATTCCACCAGATATAAAAGGAGGAGCTGGTACCATTCCTTCTGAAACTATTCTAATCAATATTTAAAAAAAGGGAATCCTCCCTAACTCATTTTATGAGGCCAGCATCATTCTGATACCAAAGCCTGGCAGACACAACAAAAAAGGAGAATTTTAGACCAATATCCTTGATGAACCTCAATGCAAAAATCCTCAATAAAATACTGGCAAACCGAATCCAGCAGCACATCAAAAAGCTTATCCACCATGATCAAGTGGGCTTCATCCCTGGGATGCAAGGCTGGTTCAACATACGCAAATCAATAAACGTAATCCAGCCTATAAACACAACCAACGACAAAAACTACATGATTATCTCAATAGATGCAGAAAAGGCCTTTGACAAAATTCAACAACCCTTCTTGCTAAAAACTCTCAATAAATTAGGTATTGATGGGATGTATCTCAAAATAATAAGAGCTGTCTATGACAAACCCACAGCCAATATCATACTGAATGGGCAAAACTGGAAGCATTCCCTTTGAAAATCCAGAGGCCAGTATCTTATGTACACTTCAACAACCATATTAAGAACCATTTCTTTATATTTTACATGGTGATTTAACTCATTTAAGATGTTTTCCTTTTTGTAACCTTTTAAAAAATATCATCTTAAGCTAAAAACATAATAGGACAGTGTGAGGCATAGTGGAGGGCACAAGAGTTAGAATCAGACAAACTGATTTTCCTGCTTGCTGTCCCCATGACTGCACAGAGTTTTCTCATTACAGTGTCATACAACCTTGACATTTATAGTACTCTTTTATCATTGATTACTATAAATATGAGGCAAGCTCACTTTAAAAAGGCACTGTATATTCTTTGTGCTATATACATTTTATGTTCCTAACACACAGCTGAATTCTGTGGGTCCTAGTTACTAAATAAACTCCCATTTGTTGATTTTATTTTAAGCTCTTTTGAGCAAACAGAAATAATAGTATCCTGTGGTCAGAGTGAAATAAGGAAAGGAATCTTCACAGCTTGTTCAAATGAGGACCAAAAAAATCACTGTAACAGAATTTATAATACAATTATGTCTTGTTATACCATACCTCTTTATGTTGTGGATTCAGAAATTTTGATCTCCCAGAACTGTAAAGTTTAAATAACGTTCTATCCTAGGCTCTGAATGTAGCCTCCTAATATCTGCACTCCGCTGGGGCTTTCTGGCATTAGGCATAGTGTCTTGGTGGATGCATTAAAGTGCAAATTGTCATCAGAGTGGCTGTTAAGAAAGAGATAAAGAAAAGATGAAAGAACCTTTGAAATAGGAAGTTTCCACTGCTCTTCCAAATAAGAGATTCTGCCACAATCCACCAATAAATTGAGTGCCTGCTATAGAAAGGAGTGAATCTTCAAGGAGCAGTATTGGCTAACCATTTGAAAACAGTTAATACAAAGACACAGCTTTTTCTCATAGGCTTAATGGTTATCAAAACCAAAGCAGTTAAATAATTTTTTCCATACCTATATTTAGTGACATTTATAATGCAAGCTCTGTAGACAAAAATAGGACTGATTTCTGCTTTCATTAAGTTCTCAGTAGAGTGAGGAGCACAGAAAGGAATAAAAAATAATAGAGACTGCATAGTGGCATAAATAAGGCATTTATAAGGTATGGTGGCAAGAAAAGTGGCCCAACTTGCTTGAGGATAGAGTAGAATAGAAACCATTTAAAATATCATATCAAAGGACAAACATAATATAATCATACTTCGTACCAGATCTTGAAATTACATTCATGTGGTAATCTCTAGCTCTACTATGAATGGCTCTCACCATATGCTTTTTTCCTGAAATAAAAATAATTTTCAAATAATTAAAACATTGTCATTTATGGTGATTTTTATTATTAATATACATATAATATGCTTATAAATAAAATATTCTGCTCCTGCAAAATCAATATTAATGATTCAAAACACATAAAGACACTCCACCAATGCCAAAATCCTTTTGGGCTAAAGGATAAAATTTAGGCTAAAGAAGAAAGTAACTTACTATTCTAGATTGGAGGCAAGTCAGTAAAATAGTATATCCTACTAAACTCACAGGGGTTTTCTCCAGAAGTTTTCAAAAGAGCTATTCTTGATCTTTCCCTCTGATCCAGTTTGTACTTTAGAATGCAATTTTGGACTTCAATCTAAAGACATCTCTTAAATCGCTGCTCTTCCCTGACGAGTAACAATCCTTGGTAGACAAGCTTTGTTGTCTATTTTCCTTCAGCAGCTTAAATATGTCATCTTGCTGCCTTCTGGCCTCCATGGTTTTTGAAATTTGCTATTAATCTAACTAAGGGTCCCTCATCTGTGATGAGTGACTCCTCATTGTTTCTTTCAAAGTTCTCTTTGTATTTTCATATTTTTGCTACAATGTGTCTTGCTGTAGTTCTTGACTTTTTGCAACTTGGAGTTATTCAGTATCTTCAGATTATTACTTTTCGTATTTGGACATTTCCAAGTATCAATAATTCATATATACTTTGTTCTCTTTCTCTTTTCTCTCCTCCCAGTACTATGACTATTTGTGTATTAGTATACTTGCTGGTGTTCAACAGGTTCCCAAAGCACTGTTTTCTTTATCTTAATTCTTTTTTTCTTTCCGTTTCTCATACTTTTCCTATACTGATTTATCTTCAGGTACCCTGATTCTTATTCTTTCACTTCCAATCTGCCTTTGATCCACTTAGCAGTTAACTTTAAAAGTTCCAGTAATTGTAGTTTTCAATTCCAGAACTTCTAATTGGTTCTTTTATATTATTTTGATATCTTTATGAATATTCTCTGGTGATACATCATAGTCATTCTTTTCTTTATTTCTTTACACATGGTTTTATTTAGTTCTTTGAATTTATTTATAATAACCGATTTAAATGTTTTATATAGTAAGTCCGATATTTGAACCTCCTCAGGGACAATTTATATTGGCTGCTTTTTTTCTTGTTTATTTACTATATTTCACTGTTTCCTTATGTGTCTCATAATTTTTGTTGTTGTTGTGGAAAACTGAAGAATTCAGATAACATAATGAGGCAACTCTAGAAATCAGATTCCCTCTTACTCCCGGGGTCTGTTGTATGAGTTCCTTTGTTTTGTCTCATTGTTGTGGTTTTTGTTAATGTCTGTTTATTAAATGACTCCTGGACTAACTCTATTCTTTCATTATTGGAATCTCTGCAACCACTATTCAGTTTGTTCAATGGTCAGCTATTAGTTGGCCAGAAATTAACTTGAAATTCTTTGAACTGTAATACTTCTTCTTGATAAGGGGTCTCGTGTCAGTGTTGGGACACTCCTTCCACTCTTAGGCAGTTGAAAATTCTCTCTTAACCATTACTTATGGTTTGCTCAGGGCCTCAAGGTCAGTCAGAGCTGACAGACAGGATCCTGTCAAGTTGTTCCTATGCATACACACGGCCTTGTCCTTTCCCTGGCCTATAATAGCTAGGAAGATGTCAAAACTTTTCAAAGCCCTCTGTGGGTATCTCACTCCCCGGATCTATTCACCTTTTCCATTATCTTTAGTTCTTTCACATGCTGTTTAAGAAATCTTTGCCTCCTATAATATTATTAAAATGTCCTTTCCAGAACTTAAGGCATAATTTAAAAAATCTAAAAACTTTATCAGTTTTTCTTTCATATTTATGTTGATAATCAACCTGTGACTGATTTTATGAATGAGGAAATGATGGCTATTTTTGTGCCAATAAGTAGCTGTCAGACACAGAACTAATTTTAAAAATTATCTTGTCCTCACTGTTCTGCGGGGCTACTTTTGCCAAATATATATGTGTGTGCGTATACATATGTATGTGTGTACACATACATATGTATGTGTGTACACACACATATATATGTATACACACACAAATATATATATATATACACACAAAAATGTATGGTGATTTCTTTAGATGAATGGACTTGAATTTGATGGTGATTTAATTTAATTTTTAAACTATTTTATAGAATATAAACACATTGATAATATAGACATTTTCAAACTATGAACTGGGAAAATTATTTATTTAGATTTCTTTAATCTACATCAATAACATTTTGCAATTTGATATGTAGAGATTTTGAACATTGCTATGGGCTGAATTTTGTTCCCCAAAGATAATATGTTGAAGTACTACCCGCCCCCTGCAGTTGACTGAATTTGAGATAAGTTTTCTAAGGAGGTGTTTAAGGTTGAAAGAAGTCATAAGAGTGGAATCCTTATCCAATAGAACTGGTATCCTTATAAAAGAGGAAGGAACACTGGATGTCTCTCTTTTGTGAGGACACAGTGAGAAGGTGGATGTCTGCAAGCCAGGACAAAAGCCCTCACCAGAAACCAAACTGATTGGCATCTTGATATGAAAATCCTAACCTCCAGAATTGTGAAATTTCTCAGTTTTAGGTCACCCAGTCTACAAAGTTTTCTTATGGCAGCCTGAACTGAGACCAAAAAAACTAATTGGTGTACCTGGCTAGTGCATCAACTCATTTTAAAGGTTTATCTCAAGTTTCTATGGGATTAATCACATACATGACTACGTTATCTGCAAATAATTTCTTGCTTTCTAATGTTTAGACCATATATTTTTCTTTCTACTCTGTTTTGTTGGCTAGATCGCATAGTTTAGTGTATGACAGAAGGAGTGATAATGTGGATTTCTGTCACATGGGGGGAAATTTAAAAATATTTAATCTTTAAATATAATATTTGCTGCAGATTTTTATGTTTCCTTTACGGGAAAAAAATAAATGTTTACAAATATTTATGTAATAAGCCGAGTTTGAATTTTATGAAGTATTTTCAGTCTGTTGACATGATGCTATGATTGTTCCTTGTCTCAAATGGGAACCCAACATAACATTATTGGAAGAGTCTAACATAGCTTTGATTTGTTATGTGTACGTGATAGGTAAATAGATAGGTAGATAGATAGATACAGAGATATAAAGATTCAGATACAGATAGAAATTGGTGTATTGTATGAAATATTCATTCTTTTTTTTTTTTTTTTTTTTGAGACAGTCTCATTCTGTCGCCCAGGCTGGAGTGCAGTGGCAGAATCTCGGCTCACTGTAATCTCCACAACCCAGGTTCAAGCAATGCTCCTGCCTCACCCTCCTGAGTAGCTGGAATTACAGGCACCTGCCACCATGCCCGGCTAATTTTTGTTTTTTTTGTTTGTTTGTTTGTTTGTTTTTGGTAGAGATGGGGTCTTGACATGTTGGCCAGGCTGGTCTCGCACTCCTGACCTCAGGTGATCCACTGTCCTCGGCCTCCCAATGTGCTGGGATTACAGGCATGAGCCATCACACCCAGCCAAAATATTCGTTCCTTATGTTAATTTTCTTAACATTTTCTTTAAGATTTTTATATGTGTTATCCTGAGACATATTGACCTATATTTTCTGTCACTTGTAATGTCCTTGCCAATATCAAGATTAAGCTGGTCGTAAAAATATATGGAATGAAAAGTTTCACCTTTTTCCATTATCTGGAAGATTTATTATAAGATTGCTTGTTTTTTCTTTTTAAATATTTAAATGATTTACCAATAAAGTCATCTGGGCATGACATTTTTGTTGTTTTGCTGTTGGAATGATTTAACGATGCTGAATTAGTTTAATAGATTTTGGACGTTGCATCTTTTAAAATTGATTATTATACCCTCTTTTATTAGTGATATTTGTTACAAATTTGTACGTTCAATCCAAATTTTAAAACTTATTAGCCTAAATTGTTCACAATGTTATCTTCTTATTGTACAAATTTTATATGTTATGTACTGATGTTATTTTATTATAGACACTGGTTTTATGAAACTCTTTTATCTTGACTACTTTGGTTAAGAAAAAATTTTATCATTTTATTATCATACTTACTAAAATAATCCAAACTAATTTATGGGGTACATCTTGATTGTTTTATTCATTGTCCATATAAGCCTTATTTTGAATTATAACTTTCATACTTTGTTTGGGGAAAAAAACAAAAAAATTGAATAAAATCCTGCAAGCGATGTTACATTTTGAATGTTCTGACTAATGATGATGAAAGCATTATAAAACCAAAGACAGAAGCCATTGTACGTCATCGTTTTTGAATTTGAGATACCTTTTTTTGTCAATATAAAGTTCAATTAAAAAATAGATTAGACTGCTCTTGAAAATATCTGTAGACTATGTTAAAATAACAGAAGCAAAAGAACAAAAATGATGTATTGCAACTGAAGGATGAAGTAAAGGAGACTCTTCAGAAGCATTTGACAGTCCTGTAGTTCTGGGTACTGACTCGGTTCCTGCTACAAAAACAAATAGTAAAAAGAATAAAATTAAAATATGATAAAGAAATTTCTAGGAACATAAATTTAACCCTGGAAAAATGAAATACAATCTATGAGACGTAACCACCGAATATTATAATGATAAATACAATGGATGCTACATGTGCACAAATTTACATGTTATAAATTAAAGGAAAAGCCCATTATGTTATATAAACCTAACTTACACTAAAATCTCCAAATTTATTAATGATTCCACCAACATCTGCCAATATTAACATTGATTTTCTCATGTTTATCTGTAATTTGCAGTGCTGCTCAATAACATATCTATCAGTATAATATTATGTCAATATTTAGCAAACATGGTATGTAATAAGTAATGATCTAACATATCTCAGAAAGAGGAAGGCGAAATACAGAAGGCATAAAGATGATTCTGAGAAAATGATGGTTGCCTCTTTAAACTTTCCAGTAGTTTCTATATACAGTAAATATTTCTCAAATAAGCCAAAGCAATCTTTCCAAGCTTTTGGATATTTATAAATATAATTAATATGGGGAAAATCTTATTAAGAAATATATGTGCTTCACTTACAGAAATCTGAGTAGAAATACAGTAGAACATTCAAGAAAAAAATATGTGAAAAAACAGAAACTTAAATTTGAGAGTTATTGACTGTTGCAATTTTAATCTCCTCTTCGTACTTAATCATTATATTTGTGATATCTCTATGGCCAATAATCTTGATCACCTCCAACTCTAATAAAGCTTACAAGCTAGCTTTGAAAAGATCAAGCTAACCTCAAAAAAGTTTAACTCCTTGGTAATAAAAACCCAAAACTTTTTAAAGGAAGGAACTAATTACAAAATCACAACACAAAATACAAAAATCACAAAAACAATGATTCAAATATTTGACACCAGTCTAAAACTTTTTCTGAAATATATATTAATGTAACCCAAAGTTCTTATCTTGATTTCAAAATTCTTAAATTACCAATTCATGAGTGTCATTCATACCACTCTCCCCTGTCCCACGACACTGTAGAATACCTCAACGTTTCCTAGAACTTCCACCACATCAAGTTTATTTCTGTTTTGAAATCTTTGACATTATGATTCCTTTGCCTAGAATATTCTCTATAAAATTCTTTATTCATCTATAAATTAAATGTTTCTGAATCATTTCTATATCCCAGGAGCTATTCTAGAAGCTGGAGAGGCAACAGTGATTAAAAGAGGAAAGGGGACCCACCCTCAAGGAACCTATGTCGTAGTTGATAGGAATGACAGTAAACAGGTTAAAATGTATATTAGAAGGTGAGAAATGCTTAAAAAAATAAGATAAGCAAAACAGACAGTGTCCATTAGGTAGTCTGGGCTGTTATAAATGATAAATAAACAGGTTAGTTATGGCTATGATAAAGTGAGAGAGACTTGAAAAAAGTGATGGTGTTATACATGAGAATATCTTGGGAAAACAGACTTTTAGGTAACAGTAAATAGAAGGAAATGAGACAAGAATGTGTTTGATTTATTTAAAGAGCAGCAGTAAATTGAGTGTCTGAAGTAGAGAGAACAATGAAGAAGGAAAGATAATGAGATACAATTAGAAGTGTATTTATTACTTAAAACTAAATGGGAGCCTTTGGAGTTGGAGAAGTTATGTGTAAAAAATTGCTATGGACTGAATTGTTCCCCCCAAGTCCCCAACAACCCCCTAGCTCTTATGTCAAATCTCTAACTCCCAATATGATGCAATTAGGAGATGGGGCCTTTGGGAGGTAATCAGAATTAGATGAGATCACAAGAGTTAGTTTTTCTTTTTTCTTTTCTTTCTTTCTTTTTTTTTTTTAAGACGGAGTCTCGCTCTGTCCCCAGGCTGGAGTGAGGCGGCACGATCTCGGCTCACTGCAACCTCCGCCTCCCGGGTTCAAGCAATTCTTCTGCTTCAGCCTCCCGAGTAGCTGGGACTACAGGCGCACACCACCATGCCCAGCTAATTTTTGTATTTTTCATAGAGACGGGGTTTCACCATGTTGGTCAGGATGGGCGCCATCTCTGGATCTCATGATCCACCCGCCTCAGCTTCCCAAAGTGCAGGGATTACAGGTGTGAGCCACCGCGCCTGGCCAAGGCTGGGGTTCTTACAGTAGAATTAGTATCTTCATGAGAAAAGAAAGAGAGAAACATATCACTCCTTCTCTGCCATGTGGGGACACAGCATGAAAGTGGCTGTCTGCAAGCTGAGAGCCCTCATTGGGAACAAAATCTGCTGCCACCTTGATCATGGACTTCTCACCCTCTAGAATTATTTTTTTAAATGTTTATTTTTTGAGCTTCCCAGTTTATAACATTCTGTTGTAGCATCCCCAGCATGATAATGCAGAAGTGTTATGAATATAATTTCTGACTTAAAAGGAATATTCTGGCTGCTGAGTAGAGAAAACAGTCTATGAGAGGTAGACTAGAGGCTTTTCCAATAATACAACCAGGAATGTTTGTGATTTGTACTGCATTAGTAGTGATGAAGATGATTAAATATGTTTGGATGTTATTTCTTCTGAAATGTCTGAGATGTATAGAACAAAAAAATATGAGGATGATTAAGAATGACAAAAGAGACAAAAATTTAAAAATTCTCAGAGCTCTCACAAGGTGGGAAGAGGTTCAAGCTATAAAAAGCTAGGATGGAGAGTGCTGATTAATCACCCAAGGTATTCAGTGGAAAACCCAAATGTGTCATATATAAATGGCAGGGCCAAACTATCACTACAATATACACTAATTCATACCAACTCTAACAAAGCTTAAAACAGCCTTGAATGGATCAAGTTGACATGAAAGTAATTTGACACCTCAGTACTAAAAACCCAACACTTTTTAAAGGATGAAACCAAAATTTGCACAATTATGTAACAATGATGATTTCTAGCATTTAATCAAAACTGCTAGACATTCAAAAGGAGAAAATGTGACTCAAAACTCTAACCAAAAAAAATGGTCATAGGAACAAATAAATTACGAAAAGGGTCGACTTAGCAGAGGACTTTCACACATCTGTTACTAATGTGCCCAGTGCTCAAAGATTCAGAAAAAAAAAATAGAAATATCAAGAAGAGAAAATGGATGATATAATAAAGCAAAGAGGTACTTCTAGAGATTAAAAATAGTATCTGAGTTTAAGTTAATTAGGTGAGTCTTAGCAATGCAATAGACGGGGCAAAATAAAAATTCAGTGAATGACAACAGGTAACAATAAAAACATGTTGACCTAAATCACAGGGAAGAAAAAAAATCACTGAAAAAAAAAAAAAGAATGAACAGAGCCCCAGTGGATTGCGGAAATGTACAAAGGCTAACATATGTGTAATTGGATTTTCAGGAAGTATAATAGAGTTCAGGTGAGGAAACATCCATAACAAATGTTTGAAAAGAGAATGGCTGAAAATATTCCAAATCTATGAAAACCACAGGCTCAGAGAGCCAGAATTATTAACCAACCTGTACAAACTTAAACAAATAAAACCACAGAAAGCCACAGTATAATCAAATTGTTCAAAATAGCTATAGAGAGAAAAAACCTTAAAGGTAGCTAGAAAAGGAAAATCATTTCAAAAAGCTATAATCAAGAATTTATAAAAATCTAAATGCATTTGCTTGCATCTTCAAAATGCATGAAGAAAAAAATTGAATGAGTCAGACGCATTCACAAACATAGTTGAACATTTTAACATTCCTTTCTCATTAATTGGTAGAAAAACCACACAGGAAAATCATAAGAAACTTGTCCTAATTAAGTTTTCTATTTAACACTCAATCAAGCAACAATATACACATGTCTATCCACACAGTGCATTTACCAAGATAGACTATACACTGAGCCATAAAACATTTTTAAATAGAAACAAATAACTGAAATTATACTTGGTACATTCTCTTAAAACAAAGGTAATAAATTACAAAGCATTAACCAACAGATATTTGGAAAACCACCAAATATTTAAAAATTTAATAATATGTTTTTGTTGTTATATAATACATGGATAAAAGAGGAAATCACAAACAAAATTTGAAAATATTTTAAACTAAACAGAAATAAAAATTACAAGATATCAAATTATATGATGTAGTAAAACAATGACTATAGGGAAATTTAAATGTTTATATCAAAAAAGAGTAAAGGTCAAAAACCAATGATCCTAAGTTTCCACCTCAAAGGCTATATTTTTTAAAGAAATATAATTAAAGCAAGTATTAAAAAAACAGCAAAAATCGGTAAAAAAATTACAAAAATATAAAAGAATCCCACAATTATACCAAACGCTGTATGTATTTGCATGTGTGTATTTTTAAGAAATAAAATGTATGTGCTTCTAGGTAGACTGCACAAATAATTACCAATATAAGGAATTAAGCAAAAAATATAGAGACCCTATAAAAACTTAAAGATTAAGAAAAGAATATAATTTTAAATAATAAAAACAACAGATTATTCCTCCAATTCAAAATATTCCTTATGAATATGAAATAAAAATCCTTAACCGAATTTTAACGACTTGAATCCAGTGATATATTAAAAGGGTAAAACACTATGACCCTTTGGGGTTCACTTTGCAGATGGAAGTCTGGTTTAATGTTCAAGATTTCTGAATGTAATTTACTATGTTAACAAATTTTTTTAAGTGAATAATAATTACAGGAAATGCATGCAAGTCATTTGGCAAAACTTCAACACCAATTCATGGTCAAACTCTGCCAACTAAAAATAGAAGAGAACTTTCTCAATCTGATAGAGAGCATCTAAGGAAAATCTATAATAAACATGATACTTAATGGTAAAACAGTGCTAAATTGGGTGATATGATTTGGATCTGTGTCCTGAACCAAATCTCATGTGGAATTCTAATCCCCATGGTTGGAGGTGGGGCCTGGTGGGAGGTGATTGATCATGGAGGTGATTGATCATAGGGTATATTTCTCATGAAGGGTTTAGCAACATCCCCTTGGCACTTTTCTCATGATTATGAGTGAGTTCTTGGGCTACCTGGTTGTTTAAGTGTGCAGCACCTGCCACCCACTCTCTTGCTCCTGCTCCAGCCATGTGAAGTGTCTGTTCTTCCTTAGCCTTCCACCATGCTTATAAGTTTCCTGAGGCCTCTCCAGAAGCTAGCAGATGCCAGCATCATGCTTCTTGCTTCCTGTAAAGCCTGCAGAGCTATGAGCCAATTAAACCTCTTGTATTTATAAATTACCCAGTCTCAGGTTTTTTTGCTCATAGGAATGTGAGAATGGACTAATACAATGGGGGGCAAGACAAAGGACATTATTCTTTTTATTTAGCAATTGTGCTGGATGGCATAGCCAATGCAATGAGACATTAAAAGAAATAAAGGTCATTCCCCCCCAAAAAAACCTAAATAGATCTTTATTTATAGATAGTATTATCTATCTAGGATATACTAGAAATTACACAAAAAGTGGTTCTAGAACTAATAAATGAGAAAAGTCCTAACATATGAGGTTATTATGCAGAAAATAATTATATTTCTATAAAATAGCAACAAAAATTAGAAACTGAAATTTTAAAAGTATAATTTGTAATAGAAGTCTAAAATATGAAAACTTGAATTTAATGAAGTAAGTAGAAAAATGTTCAATTTAAATCTTAAAAAGCACTTCTGAAAGAAACTTAAAATTACCTATATAAATGGGTAGATATTACATATTGAGATTGGAAATTCACTATTGTCAATGTGTAAGTTTTCCCTAAATTGGTCTATAGATTCCATGTAATTCCAGTAAGAAATCCAGAAAGTACTTTTTGTAGAAATTAACATTCTGAGTGTAAATTTATATAAATATGCAAGACATAGAGAATTTGAATAATTTTGAAAGAGCACAGAAATTTTGGAGGACATACACTATTTTATTTCAAGACTTACTATAAAGCTACAACTGTCAAGACAGTTTGGTGTGGGAGTAAGTACACTGTTCAATGGGACCAAACAGAAAATCCAGCAATAATAATTGCGTACATGGTTAAACACCTTTTTGATAAAAGTGCCAGGGGAATTATGAAGAGAATTTGTTTTAACAGGTTGTCCTGGAACAACTGAATATCTATTTAGTAAGAAAAAGATCTGTAACATTTACCTGGCACCATATCCAAAAGCCAAACTTTAAAAATATACTACACTTAACTTTAAATAAAAGTTATAGAACTTTTAGAAAGAAAAGGTACAGAGAAAAATGCTTGAAAACTTGTCTAAGGCAAGCATTTTTTGGATAGCATGAATAATACTTAAAATATTAAAAGAACAGATACTTCACACAAACACACACATACATATTTATATATCATTTTATATATTATATAAATGTGTATCATTTTATATATTAGACAAATTTTATTCTTTGGTGCTTACTGAGAAATAATAATTACAAAAAGTATGTCCATACAAAATTCGTACATGTATTTTATTTTGTCTATTTTTATAAAGCAAAATGTTAAAAACAACTCACATATCTATCAAGGGGATAATAAATGACCAAATGTAATAAATCTGCAGACTGCAACACTACTCAGAAATAAAAAGAAATAAACTATGATAACCACAGTACATTGATTAAATCTCAAAAACATTATATAAGAAAAAATAACCAACATAAAAGTAATACACTTTACTATTGTGTTTATACAAAAATTAAGAAAGACAAATTTGTAATTGCAGATAGGTGATCAGTGACTTCCAGGAACTTTTCATGTGAAGGGAGAATATAGTCAAAAGAAGCATAATTAAACTGTATATGGGCTAGAAATGGCTTAATATTTATGGTGGAATGCTTAGGTCTATATATTTATTAAACTTACTGACCTATACACTAAAACTGGAGGTACTGTATCTTAAAGTATACTTAAAGTATAATTCAAAAAAGTTGATTTTTAAAACAAAAACAGAATCAAATAAACCTTTTTAGTCTAAATTTTTAAACATCATTTTCCAAACTTAAGTGAATATGAATTTTAAATCTTAAATATTTTTATGATTTTTTTATTTAGGACATATACCAATATCTTGAGAGAAAGTACTATGAAATTATGAGATTATAAAATGTTTAAGTAATGTACTTACAGAGTCCAGAAATATATTACCCATAAGGGTGGCAGGGTAGACTAGCGCTCTGAAAAACAGAAAAGTACATGAAGATATGTTATTCAATGTTGCCAAACTTACCAGCTTTTTAAAAAGAAAAGCTATAGACCACATTTTAAGTGAATATTTCTAATTCTTCAGTGATTGACAAGTAAGTGCATTTTTGTAATATTTCTTTTATTCTTATCTTAGTCTTTACCTGAGATGCTGTGAGCATTGATATCCTTTGCAGTGTAACCACGGTTCTTCAGTTGCTGCTCTCCTACTTTGCTGCAAGTCTCTGTTTATTTCATTGCCTATTCTCTAAATAAGCCAAGCTCATTCTGACTGTAAAAGTTTTCACTTGCTTTTTCTTTTTCCTGAACATTCTGATCCTACATCTTCATATGACCGGTTCGTTCATATTCTTCAGGCATCTGTTCAGATGCCTCTTCCTCAAACTGCCAAATAGTATTAGTTTACAATTAACATCTTTGTTTTATCTCCATTATAAAGCACAGGCGAACACAGAGGATTACAGCATATTAGAACAGAAGTCCAAGTGCAGAAACCTCACTGTAAGCATGTTAAAGTAGAAAATCTTAAACTATAATAGTCAAATTGCTAGAGGTTCACTGTAGTCAAGTTTGGAAGATAAAAGCTCTAAGAGGCCTAGTTTGTTATGAGTTTTACCTCAGCGAGCCCCAGCAGTTTCTCAGTTGAAGCTCAGAGAAAAATCTCCTCCTGCTTCTGGCAGCAAGAGGGGAAAAACAGCCAACTGGAAATAAGGCCAATACCTTTTGTTCTTTTCAACGAGTAAGGTCCTCTCTCAAGGGAAGTTACCTTTCAAGAGCCTCAATGACATAGAGAAAAGAAATGCCCCACCCTAGTTGATTTTAGTTTTCCAGGTGGCGAGAAGGAAAATACCCAATTTCATTCCATCTAATCTTCCTGTTTAACCAAAAAAGCAATTGGGAAAGTCACATCCTAAGGGCACAGGCTCACTAAAATTCTGAGAACTATTGTAGATCTATAGAACAGTATTCCACCTAACACCCCTGACATTTCTTATCACTATATCAATAGGATTTTGGTATAATAACAAGGAAATACAACTGAAAGAACAATACATTTCAGACGTTATTTAAGAAGAAGGCTCTAAGAAAACCCAAGGATGACAGAAGAGAGCAAAACAAGAAAACCAGAATGAATTTTAACCTCTGATACCTACAGCTGCAGAAAATATTAAACACAGCTTAATTTTTAGCCATATAGACATAAAATTTTATATTAAAGACCTGTTAGTCCCAATTCCTCAGAACATTATCTTTCAAGAGATACTAAAGAGCAAAGAAACCCTACAAGTTGAAGAGACAGAGCAAGCCTCAGAACCAGAATCAAATATGGCAGAGAAGCTGGAATTATAAAAGTGCAGATTTAAAACTACTATGATCTCAATGATTAGGGCCTAATGAAAAAAAGTAGATAACTTGCAAGTACAGATGGGTAATGTAAGCAGCAAGATAGCAATTTCAATATGAATTAAAGATGCTAGAAATAAAGAAAACCTGTCTTTATGAAATGAAGAATTCCTTTGATGTTCATCAATACACTAAACATAGCTGAGAAAAGGAATTGGTGAGATTGAGATTGAAGCAGAAAACTAACAAATAAATCTTGGACTTAAACTCAACAATTGGCCAATTGTACCTAACAGACATCTACAGAGTACTTTACTGAACAACCACATAATATATATTCTTCTCATCTGCACATGGAACATATTCTAAGATAGACCACATAGTTGGCCAAAAAGCAAGTCTCAATAAACTTAAAAGAAAAAGAAATCATACCAAGCCCACTCTCAGACCACAGTGCAATAAAAATAGAAATCCATAGAAAATCTCTCAAAACTGCACAAAAACATGAAAATCAACCAACTTGTTTCTAAATAACTCTTGAGTGAGCAAACAAATTATGGCAAAAATCAAAAAAATTCTTTGAAATTATTAAAAAATAGAGACACAACTTACCAAAACCTATGGGATACAGCTAAGAAGTTTTAAGAGGAAAACTTATAGTGCTAAACACATTCATTAAGAGGTTAGAAAGATCTCCAATTAACAAGCCAACATCGCAACTAGAGAAAATAGAACAAAAGAATAATCTAACCAAAAAACTAGTAGAAAAAAGGAAATAACTGAAATCAGAGAAGAACTGAATGAAATTGAGACTCAAAGTCCATACAAAAGATAATGAAACTGAGAGATGTTTCTTTGAATGAATAAAGAAGATATAGGACATAAGCTAGATTAATGACAAAAAAATGAGAAGATCCAAAGTAAGAACAATCAGAAATGACAAAAGCGACTTTACAACTGCTCCCACAGAAATACAAAAAATCCTCAGAGACTATTATGAACACCTCTATGCACACAAATTAGAAAATCTAGAGTAAATGGATAAATTCCTGGAAACACACAACCTCTCAAGATTGAATAAGTAAGAAAGTGAAAACCTGAGCAAATCAATAACAAGTTTGGAAATTGAATCAGTAATGAAAAACTTACCAATCAAATAAATCCATGGAGCAAATGCATTCACAGTCTAATTCTATCAGAAGTAAAAGAAGAACTGATAGCAATTCTACTGAGACTTTTCCAAAAAATCCAGGAGGAGAGGATTCTCCCTATTCATTCTACAAAGCCAGCATCATTCTGATACCAAAATCTGGCAGAGACACAATAAAAATCGAAAACCTTAGACACTATTCCAATGAACATAGATGCAAAAATTCTCAAGAAAATGCTACCAAATTGAATCCTATAGCACAACAAATTTAATTCACCACAATCAAGTAGGCTTTATTTCTGGGATGCTGGATCATCACGTTGTGTAACTTCAAACTATATTATAAGGCTACAGTAACCAAAACAGCATAGCACTGGTACAAAAAGAGACACATAGGCCAGTGGAACAAAATGGAGAACCCAGAAATAAACCTGCACACTTACAACCATCTGATTTTTTACAAAAATTGACAAATGGCACCTTATAAACTAAACAGCTTCTGCAAAATAAACTACTAACAGCATAAACAGACTACAGAATGGGAAAATATTTATAAACTATGCATCTGACAAAGGTCTAATATCCAAAATGTACAAAGAACTTAAACAAATCAATGAACAAAATACAAATGTCCAATTTAAAAAAAAATGAGCAATGGACATGAACTGACAATTCTCAACGGAAGATACACAAGCAGCCAACAAAAATATGAAAAAATGCTCATTATCACTATTCATCAGAGAAATGCAAATCAAAACCACAAGGAGATACCATCTCACACCAGTCAGAATGACAATTATTAAAAACTTGAAAAACAACAGATTCTGGTAAGGCTGCGTAGAAAAGGGAATGCTTATATACTGTTGGTGGGAGTGCAAATTAGTTCAGCCACTGTGGAAAGCAGTTTGAAGATTTCTCAAATAACTTAAAATAGAAGAACCATTTACCCCAGCAATCTCACTGATGTATATATACCCAAAGGAAAATAATTCATTCAGTCAAAAAGACACATGCACCCATATGTTCATTATGGTACTATTCACAATACGAAAGACATTGAATCAACTTAGGTGGACTGGTAAGGAAAATGTGGTACATATACACCATGAAATACTACACAGCCATAAAAAGAACAAAATCATGTCCTTAGCGGCAATATGAATGGAGTTGAATTAATGGCCATTGTTCTCTGCAAGCTAATGCAAGAACAGAAAACCAGATGCTACACATTCTCACTTAAAAATGGGAGTTAAACACTGAACACACATAAAGTTGTTTACAATAGACAGTGGGGACCACTACACAGGGAAGATAGGAAGGGAGCCCGAACTGAAAATCCAACTATTGGGTACCGTGTTTACTGCCTGGATGATGGGATCATGGGAACCCCAAGCCTCATCATCACACAATATACCCAGGTAACAAACCTGCATGTGTACAATTTAATCTATAATAATAGTTGGAATTATTTTTTAAAAACTTTGTGTTGACCATATTTTAAAATCTTATTTTCATCCTTAATTGATATAGTGAGCCAATAAATTAGAAAGTTTATTGCATTCATTAAAAGATGCTCCATTATTGCTGAAAAAATAAACTTTAATAGAAATTCCCAAGAATGAAATAGCAATCCCCAAGAATGAATGAAACTTTGATAGCAATCACCAAGGATGAATGAAACTTTGATAGCAATCCCCAAGAATGAATAGCATTTCCTAAGAATGAGAGAATTCCCATTCTCCATAAAATGGAGAAAAAAATAAAAAAACAGAATAGTAAATCTAATAACTATGGGAAAATTCATTAATGTACAACAAATGCATAATGGGACTATCATAGGAAAAGAAAGTTACGAAATATTTGAGGCAGTAATAACTGAGAATTTAACTAAATTAATGAGACACTGATATGGTTTGGCTCTGTGTCCCCACCCAAATCTTATCTTGCTGTTCCCATAATTCCCATGTATTGTGGGAGGGACCCTGTGGGAGATAACTGAATCATGGCAGCATGTCTTTCCCATGCTGTTCTCATGATAGTGAATAAGTTTAATGAGAACTGATGGTTTTGAAAATGGGAGTTTCCCTGCACAAGCTCTCTTCTCTTGTCTTCTGCCATGTGAGATGTGACTTTCACCTTCTGCCATGATTGTGAGGCCTCCCCAGCCATGGAAACGGTAAGTTCAATAAACCTCTTTCTTTTGTAAATTGCCCAGTCTCGAGTATGTCTTTATCAGCAACATGAAAACAGACTAATACAGACGCCAAACAATAATAGATTCTGCATCTCAGAGAATATCAAGTATGCTAAGTAATTTGTTATGTTTTGTTTTGTGTTGTTTTGTTTTGTTTTGTTTTTGAGACGGAGTCTCGCTCTGTCGCCCAGGCTAGAGTGCAGTGGCTCGATCTCAGCTCGCTTGTGCAAGCTCCACCTCCTGGTTTCACGCCATTCTCCTGACTCAGCCTCCCTAGTAGCTGGGACTACAGGTGCCTGCCACCACGCCTGGCTAATTTTTTGTATTTTTAGTAGAGATGGGGTTTCACCGTGTTAGCCAGGATGGTCTTGATCTCCTGACCTCATGATCCACCTGCCTCGGCCTCCCAAAGTGCTGGGATTACAGGCGTGAGCCACCGCACCCAGCCAGTAGTTTTATAAATCTACATCTAGGCATATCATATTCAAATCCCATAAAATTCAAAGAAGAGAAAAAGATTAGAAAATAGTCATAGAAAATAAAAACATTATCTATAGAGGGAAAGTATAAAAAGTGCATCAGACTTCCCTTCAGAAACCATGCAAGTAAGAAGAGAGTGGAATGAAATATTTAAAGTGTTGACAGAAGGAAAGAAAAAACTAGTAACCTATTAATTGAAAGATAAATAACTTTTTTAAACAAATAAAGCTTGAAGAATTTTCTTTTACTGGTATGTGTGTTTCAAGAAATATCAAAAGAAATTCTTCAGAGAGAAAGAAAATGATATAGTCTGACACTTGGATCTACATTAAAAAGAGCAGTAGAAAGGAAACAAATGAAGGTATAATAAAATTGTAATTTTTGTTCTTAGTTGATATAAAATATTCTTCAATATAATAATAGCAAAATATATAAACAAAGCCATATATATGGCTATATAGAGATTGAGGAGAATAAGTGAATAAATATAAATATAAGTGGATAAAGAAAATAAGTGACAGCAATGTTATAAGTAATGAGAAGGAGAAATAGAGAATAATCTGTTATAAGTTACAGTACTCATAAAGTAGAATAGAGATATCTGTAAACTCAAGGGAAACCACTAAAACACTAAAAATAGCCTAATTAATGTGCTAAAATAATAGACAAAAATAGGATCCTATAAAGTACTCACTTATACCAGAGAAGACAAGAAAAAAAGTGGAAGACAAAAAAAAACAGCAGAGAAAATGGCCACACAAATAGAAAACAATTTCAAATATGGTAAATATTAATGTAACAACTTAATTATTTTAAATTTTAATATGCTAAATACACCAATTAAAAGACAGAGTCTATAAGAGTAGGTTAAAAAAACTGACTGCACATTGTCTAGACCTTCCTTCAGTAAAAAGATATACATTAAAATTTGAGGAGCCAAACGAAGCAATGTTAGGGTAAGCCAAAGGCTAATATTTGCTGTTAGTTTTCCACATTTTATCTTCTTTGAAAAGAACTTCTCATATTTTGGAAAGGAAGAGGCTATTCAAACAAACTGGTGACACTTAAGGCACAATTTGTAAAGAAAAACAATTTTATATAAAATGTTTTGAACATTTAGTTTATTTAACTAATGGAATGTGTTGTCTATTTCAAGTGATAATTTTTATTTAAAGAGTATAATAAAACATGTTAAATGTATCTTTGAACCATGCATCATTATATTCATAATCTTAGCCTATTTTTCTGATTTACTTTTATTCTTTGAGGTTGCATTATGTTTAACACATATTTGTAAAGTAAGCATGGTATCTCATGGTAAGATGAGCCCAGTGCCTAAGATAAAAAATGAGTTAGTAAACTAGGTGTAGTGGCTGAACTTAAAATAATTTAAATAAAGAAACATTGGAATGTTAACAAATTTTAATACCTGGAGGCTTTCATTAATTTTAAAGCTGGATTTAACTAAAACTGTTGATTCATTTTAAATGACTTTGCAACTTAAGCCACCAATTATTTGTATAGCACACTCATATTTGGAAGAACTAAAATAGCCCATTGAGGTGAGTAGAGAGATACCACCTTGAAACACTACTTTCAAGTAATCTCTATACTGTCCCTGTTTAAAAAAAAATTTATTGTCATAGTTTTTCAATAAAACTTTTAGTGATTTAGCCTTTACTTAAACAAAGATTAGAAATCAATTTACCCTACAGTTTAAGACTTTAAAATAGAATATATATATATATTTTAAAATTTTTGGTTTGTAGCCTATTTCTTTTGTTTCCATATGCAGGTAACAAAAAATCTGATCTTGTTGGCATAACTTTATGTTTACATTTTAGGATTACAATCAAAGTATGGTTAAAAAAAATCCTTATCAGCTTCCAATTGTGCAGAATACCCTGGCTTTGTTTTCTAAAAAGTAAACTTTCTTTGTTCTAAAGAATTAAGACAACAAAATATAGCCATGCCAGCCATGCCTATGTTTATAGCAGACACAAGGTAAGGCTGTTGGTTTGGTTTTTCCCTGGAGACTTCTTAATTGAGGTCTGAGATGTGTAGTTCTTTCTTCTTTCCTTCTTATTATGCAATAGTTCCATTGGTGTAGTGGCAAGGTGTGGGGAAGGGGAGGCATTCTACAGTCCCGTGAGGAGGTCTCAGTATTTTAGGGTGCCTGTGCTCCTACACTGTGACCTTCGCAGGTTTATTCCTCCTTAAGTGAAGCAGAAAGCTTAGCTGGAGCTAACGTTTTGTATTTTTCTTACTCCAACTGGCAGTTTAGGGAGCTGGATTTGGGTACTTCTTTCCTTCTCCTGGATTGGCCAGGCTCAGGTATAACAACTTCTCTTGAGAGCAGATCTTGTTAAAAACAGGATTTCTGGCCTTACACCAAAATAAATTTTGATTTATTTCCCTGCCAGAAGCACGAAGAGATTTTCTACCAATCTTCACTGTGAGAACTTGGTGGGACTTCTGGATATAAAGCTCACAAAATTGTGGCCCCTTTTTATGACTGCCACCTTGGAGTTTTTCACTCTCAAACTTGCCCATGCTGAGCCTCCTGCAGTTCCTCAATTACACTTAGGTTTTTCTGCTTTAGTCAGTTCTCACAGAGGTTTCTGGTTAGGTAACTTTTAATTTTCTGTGTCCATCTGTTTTTCTGTTCAATGTTAGGCCAGTGGTTTGCTCTGTTACCTCAGCTTTCATATGTATCTGAAATGAGTTGTTTATATTCAGTTTGTTCAGCTTTTTTCTTGTTGAGAGGATGGGATTGAGGACTTTCAAGCTTCTTACCTGTCAGACTGGAAACCAGACATCTCTCTCTTCCATTTTCAAATTTCCCTCATTTTCTTTGCACAAATGCCCCTCCATTATTTCTAACCTATGTAATTTGGATCAGGTAACTGCTTAGGGCTCAGGTGTACCCCCAGTTTGTATAACCCCCATCACAACAGGGTAATTCAGTGAGCCTCTTTTTTTCTCATCTTTCTCTCTCTTTCCGCAAGGTTGTTAACAACAAACCAGACTCCTTGGTTGATATATCCAACATATTTATCTTTTCCTTGGGTTTTACTTAAGAAATTTTCATCTTTTTCCTTAATTCTTCCCTTTTAGTGTTTTTTACCTTTCATTTTCAAGAGTGCTTTTGCTAATTACTGATTATTTGTTTTTCAGGTGATAGTGTTTCTTTTTTTTTAACACAATATTATCTCAAAAATTATTTTTGGAGGATATAAACTATTTTTTCTCTTTTTTATTCTGATGTCTTTCTATTCTTATCTGGGTTTTGTGCTCTCAAAATACCAAATTTACTCTAATTCATGGTGACATTTTGTTATTTATTAATCTGGAAGATGACAGAAATGCTCTGTAAATGTGGGTGGGGCTTGTCCATGAGCAAACTTTACTTAGAGTAAAGGAGTGAAGAGTTGCTGCTCAGCCCTAAAAGTGTCCCAGTTTTCTCTAGTATGACAATTTTCTTGCTAGCTTTTCTAGTTCTTACGGATAATCCAATTAGTTGTTTTTTGAGAAATTTTCTTTTTTTTTTCTTACTTAGTAGTACACCCCTGGTTGTTTCACATTGAATATGGGTTTGAGGGGTGTCTTGGATAATTGGGTATTCTGAGGATAGAGTTTTAATAAATTCCTCTATTTTCCATCTCATTTCTCCTCTCTGACCTTATCAAACCTGTCTTCAGATCTCACATCTGTCTAGAATTCTGCGCTGGAAAACTGACTGTCCCCCTGCAATGGTACAGTTCCCCTCCACATTACTTCAGTAGAAAATACATGTTTTTGTTTTTGATTTTCATTTCCCTGAAATTTATTCTCTGAATTTTCTTTAATCCTCCAGCTTCCTTCTGTGGATATGGAATTACAACTTTGTTATTCCCTTACCAAAATTTTTAGATGAGGTTCTGGTTACCTACTACCTGCCTTTTATTTGGATTTAAGTAAAATAATACAGTAATAGTAATGCAAAAGTAATATTTACCATAAGCATACAAATAACTACTGTGTACTGAATTCTTCCAATGGCAGGTCCTTCGCTAGGTAATTTGCAAAATCCATCTTCCTCAGACTCGTAACCACCCTGTGAAGTTATCACCTCCATTTACAGATGAAGGCACCCACTTCTCTTAGAAATGGTTAGTTTAATTGTGTTAGAGTCTCCAGAGATGGCCGCCATCAATTCTTCACCTCTTCCCTATTTACACATGTCTCAAGAATTGAGTCTAATCTCTCTGATTCTAGTCTGACCTTGATACTTGCTTTGACTCAGAGACTGGGGCAGAAGTGATGCTGTGCCAGGTTTGGTCTTAGATTTTAAGGGTTCTGACACTGTTTACCTTTGTGCTTTTTGGGGAAGACATTTGCCATTCTCCAAACAGGCTCAGGCTGGAGAAGTGAATGGTGAGACATCCTGTGGAGAGAGAGAGTGTTGCAGATGACCACTGAGGCATCTGCCATGTAAGCCGACTCGACTTTCCAGGCCCGCACAATCACCACCAGAATGCAGCCACCTAAAAGACCACATCCAGTGACTCACGGGCACAAGAACTGCCCATCTGAGACCTGCCTAAATTCCTGACCTACAAAATTTTAAGAAAAATAAATGGTCTTTTTATGCCATTAATGTCAAATGGGTCATTATGTTACCAGGGAGTCCTTACTCCCAGAGCTCCCAAGAGAGTGGCAGGCCGCTTCCGAGATGGTGGCGAGCCACTTCCAAGATGGGGGCAAGCCTCTTGTTCTCTGACCTGGAGTTCTTGGCTTCACGGATTCCAAGGAATGGAATCTTGAGCCATGCGGTGAGTGTTATAGATCTATTAGAAGCCGTGGGTCATGGAAGAGATCCGTGGAACCCAGCGACTAGTGTTCAGCTCAATTAGGACGAACCCGGGCACTTAGCCGTGCAGGAACAAAGGCAAGCCTTCAGCCTGATGGAGAGCGGCAATGGGCGCCTCCCTGGATCAGGAGCACAGCAGACACCCTGCTGGATCCGGAGGGGTGGAAGTCAGCGGCGGGTCTGTGACAGCGCCCAAAAGCAGTGGTGGACGGCGAGCGAAAGCTCAGCTCGAGCCATAACAAACACGGACCAGAAGAGTGTGCACTTGCAAGATTTAATAGAGTGAAAACAGAGCTCCCATACAAAGGGAGGGGACCCAAAGAGGGTAGCCGTTGCCAGCTTGAATGCCTGGGTTTATATCCTGATTATTGTCCCTCCCACTGTGCTCTCAGGCGATAGTTGAATGGCTATTTCTTTACCTCCTGTTTTTGCCTAATTAGCATTTTAGTGAGCTCTCTTTACTACCTGATTGGTCGGGTGTGAGCTAAGTTGCAAGCCCCGTGTTTAAAGGTGGATGCGGTCACCTTCCCAGCTAGGCTTAGGGATTCTTAGTCAGCCTAGGAAGTCCAGCTAGTCTTGTCTCTCAATTACACAGATACGGATAACTGAAAGATGAACCTAAGCACAAATATCTAGCACATGCAGAACTGAAATTCATACCCAAGTCTATATGAATCAGGAGCTTGCGCTTTTAACCAGCACTCTTGATTTCCATATATTGCAACAACCTGAGTGCACAGCAGATGGATTGAAAACTTTATTAAATTCACTTTACTTTATAATAAAACATAAACAGAGTACAAGAGAGAAAACATTTACTACCCAGTAAAATAACTCACAACTAGCCAAAACCTACACAAATATACAAAAGATATATAGATTACCAGTGTTAGCAAAAGAACAAATGAATAAGGAAGAGAAATACAGGAAGATGAATGTGGTTAAAGGCAAAAACTTGATTTCTTTTTTCTTTTCTTTTTTTTTTTTTTGAGACAAAGTCTCACTTTGTTGTCCAGGCTGGAGTGCAATGTTGCAATCTCGGCTCACTGCAACATCTGCCTCCCTGGTTCAAGCGATTCTTCTTCCTCAGCCTCCCGAGTGGCTGGGACGACAGGTGCCCGCCACCGCGCCGGGCTAATTTTTGTATTTTTAGTAGAGATGGGGTTTCATCATGTTGGCCAGGCTGATCTCAAACTCCTGACTTCAGGTGATCTGCCCACCTCAACCTCCCAAAAGTGCTGGGATTACAGGCATGAGCCACTGTGACTGGTCCAAAAAACCTTGATTCTTATATTACCATCCTCTCTTGCTGTCATGAGGATCTTTCTTAAGTAGCAGAATCAATATTTCACCCTTAGGTTATCTGCTCATTATCTATCTCAAGGAATCTGCAAATGTCTTCCAACCCTGTCAGTGGTGCTAGGGGGAAGGATTTGGCACACTTTCCCTTTATCAGATCATCTTCTGAACATTCCCATTAGGCTTTTCTCTCATCCTTAGGCCCAAGATTCTAATGTGACTTCATCTTGCCTGTACATAAAAAAGGTGTTCAACTTGGTCCCATTACTGAAACACTTGAAGAAACTGGGTAATAAAATCATCCCATTAATTTTAATTACATGTATATGGATTAATTATTTTGAAGAAATTTTGCATGCATGATATCATGAGCAACAAAACCTCTTCTTCAGAATAAGACAATGTTGAAATAAATGAACGGCATCAAGCTCCTAAAAGCAACTCAGTATGCAGAGCTATTAAGTACTGTCCTCATTTTGTAGAAAACGACATGGAAACACAGAAAATCTGCTCTTACCAGCCTGTCAGCTGGTCACTCAGAGCTGCAGCCGCTTCCAGGAACCCTGGCTCCTGTTCTCTTCCTCGTCTCTGACACCTGATGCTATGTGAAAAGTAGGCTATGAGTTCCTCAGCACCTCACCATCGGTCTTTACTGCCATCGTTTTGATGATATAGTAGAATAATTGCGTGAAAAACACTTGACTCTGATAATCAGTTCCCTATTAAACACTGAGTAAATACACGCATAATTATTTCACGAATGTTTATTGTCCTATAATTAAAGGAATGATAAATGTAGTCTGTCATCTTAATGAGCTTTCTGTCTAGTGGGTGAAAAAACAGACATGTAAGTCAGTGTGGTGACATGCCTAAACCTATATGCAAAGTAACGTGAGAGCACTGAAGAGGGATTAATTTTACTGAATCTTAAATTGTGGCTGATTATTTACATTTTAAAATATTTGAATGCATGGATATGTTTATTCAGCTAAACAGGACCTCAAAAGCTGATTCTAGAGTACAGAATATATTTTCCTGGGATTTTGTTGATTTATATTGTGTTTTACTATTAGTGACAACTTGAAAACAGAACTTCTATTGCTCGCAAACGATTGTAGTGCAATTTGGATTTGGATATCTGTTCTAATATGAAAACTCTACATGATCATTTTCCTTCTTGTCTGCAAGGAATTATTGTGATCTCTGGTGTATTGCAAATGAGACCATAGCCCATACCCGAGGGTTGCCACAGTAGATAGTTCTCAGTAAATATTGTAAAATACTAGATTGCCCAAGATTGTTCTTGAGATTGAGAGAGGATGCTGTGATAGACTGCATATGTGTGTTCCTCTTGATTCAGAAATACAGACAGATGGATATCTATCTACCACACAAATATAGATGCAATGATTTTCTTTGCAAAACCATTAAAGTCACATGTGAAACAGTATACACTTAACACGTTATTTTTAGATCATCACCAAACACAAGAATATCAGCTTATTAATGAGATTTGAGCAATTACAACAAAACAGAACCAAAGAAAATTCCAAAAATTGATAAAGAATGGGCATTGAAATAGAATTTTCTAACACACTAAAATCTTAACCATGTATGACACATGGTTAGTGAACATTCATGGTGTTGTGTTGACTGGAGAGCTGTCTGTATATATAGTACAGGCTGTTTGAGCATGAAATAGAAAGGCATGAGCTTTCTTTTACACCCTGAGAAAAACTTGCTTTGAGACTTTAGTCAAGTCGGTTTTTCTAGGATTCAGTGTATGCCTATGCTTAATTAGGCAGTAGACTTCATGATTTCTAAACACCAATGTACTAAATGAAAAGGTACCTGAGGTAGGGTAGAGTTACACATGTGGTATAAAAAGCCTGCACCAGCTGATATACTAGGTCATCATAGGTGAGTAATTTCAAATATGTAAGCTTCAGTTTCTCAAACATTCACTTGGGAAGAATGATACCTAGATTGATATGTTGCTTAACTCAAAGACTGCACATATTGTTTAAAGATCCTTTAAAGATTTGTTAGGTGGCCAATAAAATTTCGTTCATTGTTCATCAATTCCTTTATTATGTGATGTCAACAATGATTCCTATATGCACTATTGTCTCCACCAAATGGATCAGCTTTGACTTCCTCATATTTCTTAGTAACATGACTCTCAATGTGTAATAATTGGGATGCCTTAATCAATTGCCAAGGCCCATTCCTATCTCAATAAAATAGGCATATTTAAAGAGCAAGACCAAGATTTTGCCTCTAGTCAGAAAAAGTATCATCATGAAGAATATCATAGTTATTTAAGGACTAAATAAAAACTGCATGAGTAAAAAATTATTTCTGTAAAGTTTAGGCCAGATGGAACACAAAAATTAGAATTCAAAACTAATTAAATGGCCATAAATATTAGAATATAGTTATAGGATTTCCCTTTCAAATTGCCTTAAATACTATAACATAATTTTATTTGATTATGAGTATAGTGTTATATGAGGACTAAAAACTAGATTACTTCCTAAATCTTTTGTTAATGTTAAGGAATAAGAAGAAAAACAGTTTTCAGTGTTGTAATAATAGGCACACAAGTAGTACAGTAAAATAAACTATAAATAATAATAGAATAAACTATAAATATTACTCACCTTTATCATACATTCATATGGTTTTACGTTTTACAATGTCACCCCACTGTGTGGATTCCACATAAAGCCCTTGAAGTAAATGTAAACAAAGAGCACTATTAACCATCCTAGACCAGCAGAAACTCAGAAACAGAAGAAAATGCCAGGCTGATGCTACAAACTGAGTTTGTTCTTATTCTAATTGATGGTTGCAGTTATATTACCAAGTTTATAGTAGTCTCACTTTTATTACTAGAAAGGCAATTAAGTTTCTCACAAAAATATGCTCTATTAAATGAAAATGAAAATGTATAATGAGAATTGCATTTATCTTAGGAGAAAAAAATCATAAAGATGAAATCTTTATTTGGGGCTCAGAAAAATAAAATATTTGTAAACCCTGTCATATTGATATTTCTTTGCACTAAGTTTATTTACCCTCAAAATACATATAAGCCCCTGTAATGAAAGTTCTTGTGTAAACCATGTCAATATTTAAGCAATTTTGACTGAGAGAAATTCTAGCTAACCTGAAATTCCCTAACTATGTTTTAAGCTGTCAGAACTATAATTTATGATATTGCTTTAGGAGGAAAACTGTAGTGGTAGCATTTGTTAAAACATAAAACAAAAACTTCTGTTTACATATGGTAGCAGAAGAGAAGACTGAGAGAAGCCCAGTTTGGTTTTAGGAAAATGTTTCTATCACCTTTGTTAGATCAGATGACTGAAAGAAGAAGCCAGCTACATGGCTGTGCCCAAAGTTGTAGACAGCCTGGGTGAGGTGTGCTCAACCCACCCTGTTGGTAACAGTCCTGGAATAGCCATAAGGGGACAAAGGATGAGGACAGTTAACAGTTCCATGATCAAGAACAGAGACGAAGACAATGCTGATTTGGGACTAAGGTGAAAGTTAGTTTTTTATCTATTTAAAATGATAATTTGTTCAACATGGAGTTTTTGTGTAAAAATTTTATTTACAAATGCAGTAACATACTATTTACCTTGATTACTGAGTTGTCAGTATTTGCTTAAATCATGCGCCCAGAGCAAGTGACAAAGCCTTATAACTGAGTGTAAATCCCAGCTTAGGCTCTGTGGGATGTTCAGGGTCTGATGTGGGAAAAACATTTATTGCAGAAAGCAGGGACCACGCTTGGGGTTAGGTTTCAAGGGTGCTTTGGTCAGGTGAGCTTAAAGACTGGATAAACAAGAATTCATTGACTTAGGGAACTTATTTGGGACATGAGATTTAACACCCTGGCAAGGACTCACTGCCAGAGTGGATTTTAGAAGCCTGGAAAAGTGATCAGCTTTTGGTGAAGTAGAAATTCTACGTGACTCCAGCAGATAGGAGAAGAATAGATTATCGGAAAGAAGACACTTAGGGATAGCCAGAGCCCACCAGATACCTATGTTGCCTAAGGAGCCCAGAGGATATCTGTGATGTCCTGGTGAGAGGAAGTTGGCTAGTGACTCTCCTCTGCAGGTTACAGTGATGGTGGGAAAGGCATGCACAGAGATGTCCTTTTTTTATAGCCAAGGACATTGAGGCCAGTGGGCAGCTCTGAACCACCACCAGCAGCCACAAGGTCACAATGACTAACATAGCAAGTTCACAGGGAAGCTAAAAGGCTGACTTCAGTGAGTGGAGGAAATGGTTAACAGAGCACAGGGACCCTGGGGGCAAACTAGGAAGCCCACATGGGTGCTGCTTAATATCTACTACAACAAAATATAAAATAAAATAAAATAAAATAAAATAAAATAAAATAAAATAAAAAACTGTGTTGGAGGAGGGTAAGGGTGATTGCCCCACTAAAAATCCCTTGTCTGTCCTTCTCAGATGTGGCAGGTCCCTTGAAGAAAAGATCTTGCAACAGCAAAGCAGGTACATGGCATGATGATTCCCCCAATCTTTCCCCAGAGGGTTCTAAGGCCATTCACTCAAATGGCTGTACCCTGGGGAAAGGGAAACAACCAGGCCTTTTGCATTTATTAGGCATAGAATCTCAGTAGATGTTATCCCCAAAAACCCAAGGGGCCAGAATGGTTAGAGTGGGCCGTGGTATATTCAGATAATCAATGAAGTATGAGTACAGAACAGCCCAAAGTACTCTGGAGCAACCCACTGGTATTTTCAAGGCCCTGGAGAGTGTAATCGCAACCAGTATACTTGGCCCCACCCATTGGGTCTTGCCAGATGATGTAAGGGATAATGAGGAGGGCCACATGGAAGGAAACCTCTAAAATTGCCTCCTGCCTCATTAATATAGTAAATAAAAAAGAGTGTCATACCCCAGACAATGGCTGATACTAGTGCCACCCTTAAAAACCTAAAGCCTGCAGGGTGGCGCTTTCCATCACAAATCCATTTACTCCCCAGCATCACCTGATCCTGCAGATTTAACCAGGAGACAGCCGTGATCACAGCTGCTGTCCCAGAAGTGGTGCTGTAGTCAGCACACAATGCGAGGCCTCAGATGTGGGGTGTGCAGCCATTAATTTGGTGACTTTTGTAAAAAAAAAAAAATCTAATTAGAGAAGGGCATCAGAAACAGCCCACATTTGTATGGGAGGAATTACAATTTCATTTATGGTTTTGCTACAGGACTCTGTTACCTCTCTTTCCTTCTGTCATTATTAGTCCAAAAGCACTAAGACTGCCTGGACATGCCAGGGTGTGGTGCATCACCCTGGTCTAGGACATTCCAGCACTGTATGGTTGGAGAGCAGGGGCGGGAGATGGCTAGTGTGCTGAAGGCCCTGAGAGGACATGCGTGCCCCACAGGGTGGGAGGTCAACTTTAGGTAAAGTTTTTAGGGGTCTAATTATGAGGAGAATTCTACAGTAATTTACTCTCAAGTGTTAAAAGAAAAAAAAAACTTCAGATAAATTTAATAGCATTTACTAGACAAAAAACAATTAGCAAATGGATTGGCCCTCAAAGCCAGAAGCAGTTGTGAGAGCTTCCCTCTGTAACCTGGGTGCCGTGTACTTACAGACAGAAAACAGAAGGAGGCAGGGAAACAGCTCCATTTGTCACAGCTCTGCACTTGCCTTACTTGGACACAGTCTGATTTATTGGCAGCCTCTGATTGGCTGAAGCTCAACTGCTGTAATGGGCTGAGAATCACCTGTTTGTTACAAAAAAATTGACTCCTAAGTTGGTCTTTTTTTTTTTTTTTTAATTAAACTTTAAGTTCTGGGATACATGTGCAGAAAGAGCTGGTTTGTTACATAGATAAATGTGCTCCATGGTGGTTTTCTGCACCCATCCACCCATCATCTAGGTTTTAAGCCCCACGTACCTTAGGTATTTTTCCTAATGCTCTCCCTCCCTTTGCCCGCCAACCCCCAACAGGCCTCAGTGTGTGATGTTCTCTTCCCTGTATCTGTGTTCTCATTGTTCAACTCCTACTTATGAGTGAGAACATGCAGTGTTTGGTTTTCTGTTCCTGTGTTAGTTTACTGAGAATGATAGTTTCCAGCTTCATTCATGTCCATGCAAAGGACACAAATTCATTCTTTTTTATGGCTGCATAGTATTCCATGGTGTATGTGTGCCACATTTTCTTAATCCAGTCTATCATTGATGGACATTTGGGTTGGTTCCAAGTCTTTATTGTTGTGAATAGCACTGCAGTAAACATACCTGTGCATGTGTCTTTATGGTAGAATGATTTATAATCCTTTGGGTATATATGCAGTAATGGGATTGCTGGGCCAAATGGTATTTCTGGTTCTAGATCCTTGAGGAATCGCCACAGTCTTCCATAATGATTGGATTAATTTACACTCCCACCAACAGTGTAAAAGCGTTCTTATTTCTCCACGTCCTCTCCAGCAACTGTTGTTTCCTGACCTTTTAATGATCGCCATTCTAACTGGTGTGAGATGGTATCTCATTGTGGTTTTGATTGGCATTTATCTAATGACCTGTGATGATGGGCTTTATTCATGTGTCTGTTGGCTGCATAAATGTCTTCTTTTGAGAAGTGTCTGTTCATATCCTTTGCCCACTTTTTGATGGGTTTTTTTTTCTGGTAAATTTGTTTAAGTTTCTTGTAGATTCCGGATATTAGACCTTTGTCAGATGGATAGATTGCAAAAATTTTCTCCCATTCTGTAGGTTGCCTGTTCACTCTGATGACAGTTTCTTTTGCTGTGCAGAAGCTCTTTAGTTTAATGAGATCCCATTTGTCAATTTTTGCTTTGTTGCCATTGCTTTGGTGTTTTAGTCATGAAGTCTTTGCCTATGCCAATGTCCTGAATGGTACTGCCTAGGTTTTCTTCTAGAGTTTTTGTGGTTTTTGGTTTTACATTTTAGTCTTTAATCCATCTTGAGTTAATTTTTGTATAAGGTGTAAGGAAGAAGTCCAGTTTCAGTTTTCTGCATATGGCTAGCCAGTTTTCACAGCACCATTTATTAAATAGGAAATCCTTTAGCCATTGCTTGTTTTTGTCAGGTTTGTTGAAGATCAGATGGCCGTAGATGTGTGGTGTTGTTTCTGTGGCCTCTGTACTGTACCGTTGGTCTATGTATCTGTTTTGGTACTATTACCATACTGTTTTGGTTACTGTAGCCTTGTAGTATAGTTTGAAGACAGGTAGCATGTTGCCTCTAGCTTTGTAGCTTTGTTCTTTTTGCTTAAGATTGTCCTGACTACATGGGCTCTTTTTTGTTCCATATGAAATTTAAAGTAGTTTTTTTCTAGTTCTGTGGAGAAAGTCAATTGTAGCTTAATGGTAACAGCATTGAATCTATAAATTACTCTGGGCAGTATGGCCATTTTCCAGGATATTGAATCTTCCTATTCATGAGCATGGAAAGTTTTTCCATTTATTTGTGTCCTATCTTATTTCCTTGAGCAGTGGTTTGTAGTTTTCCTTGAAGAAGCCCTTCACATCCCTTGTAAGTTGTATTCCTAGGTATTTTATTCTCTTTGCAGCAAATGTGAATGGGAGTTCACTCATGATTTGGCTCTCTGTTTATTACTGGTGTATAGTAATGCATGTGATTTTTGCACATTGATTTTGTATCCTGAGACTGCTGAAGTTGCTTATCAGCTTAAGGAGTTTTGGGTCTGAGACGATGGGTTTTCTAAATATAAAATCATGTCTTCTGCAAACAGAGACAAGTAGACTTCTTCTCTTCCTATTTGAATACCCTTTACTTCTTTCTCTTGCCTGATTGCCCTGGCCAGAACTTCCAATACTATGTTGAATTGGAGTGGTGAGAAAGGGCATGCTTGTCTTGTGCCAGTTTTCAAAGGAATGCTTCCAGCTTTTGCCCATTCAGTATGATATTGGCTATGGGTTTGTCATAAATAGCTCTTATTATTTTAAGATACATTCCATCAATACCTAGTTTATTGAGTGTTTTTAGCCTGAAGGGGTGTTGAATTTTATCAAAAGCCTTTTCGGCATCTATTGAGATAATCATGTGGTTTTTGTCATTGGTTCTGTTTATGTGATGGATTACATTTATTGATTTGAGTATGTTGAACCAGGCTTGTATCCCAGGGATGAAGCCAACTCGATTGTGCTGGATAAGCTTTTTGATGTGCTGCTGGATTCAGTTTGCCCGTTTTTTATTCAGGATTTTCACATCAATTTTCTCAGGGATATTGGCCTGAATTTTCTTTTTTTGTCGTGTCCCTGACAGGTTTTGGTATCAGGATGATGCTGGCCTCATAAAATGAGTTAGGGAGGATTCCCTCTTTTTCTATTGTTTGGAATAGTTTCAGAAAGAATGGTACTAGCTCCTGTTTGTACATCTGGTAAAATTTGGCTATGAATCCATCTGGTCCTGAGCTTTTTTGTTGGTAGGCTATTAATTACTGCCTCAATTTCAGAACTTGTTATTGGTCTTTTCAGAGATTCAACTTCTTCCTGGTTTAGTCCTCGGAGAGTTTGTATGTCCACGAATTTATGCATTTCTTCTAGATTTTCTAGTTTATTTGTGTAGAGGTGTTTATAATGTTCTTTGATGATAGTTTGTATTTCTACAGGATCAGTGGTGATGTCCTCTTTATCATTTTTATTTTGTCTATTTGATTCTTCTCTCTTTTCTTCTATATTAGTCTGGATAGCCATCTATCTATTTTGTTACTCTTTTCCAAAAAACACTTCCTGGATTATCGATTTTTTGAAGGGTTTTTCATGTCTCTCCTTCATTTCTGCTCTGATCTTAGTTATTTCCTGTCTTCTGCTAGCTTTTGAATTTGTTTGCTCTTGCTTCTCTAGTTCTTTTAATTGTGATGTTCAGGTGTCAATTTTAGATCTTTTCTGCTTTCTGATGTGGGCATTTAGTGCTATAAATTTTCCTCTAAACACTGTTTTAGCTGTGTCCCAGAGATTCTGGTACATTGTGTCTTTGTTCTCCTTGTTTCAAAGAACGTATTTATTTCTGCCTCAATTTCATTATTTACCCAGTAGTCATTCAGAAGCAGGTTGTTCAGCTTCCATGTAGTTTTGTGGTTTTGAGTGAGTTTCTTAATCCTAAGTTCTAATTTGATTGCACTGTGGTCTGAGACACTGTTGGTCTGTGTGCTGTGTGGTACTGGGCCTTACTGTTAGAAGGAAAACAAAAAAGAAAGTAATAACATTAACATCAGCAAATGTATGCTCACAGAAAAACCCCATCCAAAGGCCATCAGCATGAAAATCAAAGATTGATAAACCCATGAAAATGAGGAAAAACTGGCACAAAAATACTGTAATTTCCAAAAACCAGAATGCCTCTTCTCCTCCAAATGACTGCAACTCTTCTCCAGCAAGGGCACAAAACTGGATGGAGAAAGAGTTTGACGAATAGACAAAAGTAGGCTTCAGAAGGTGGGTAATAACAAACTTCTCTGAGCTAAAGAGCATGTTCTAACCCAATGTAAGGATGCTAAGAAACTTGATAAAGTTTACAGGAACTGCTAACTAGAAAAGCCAATTTAGAGAAGAACATAACTGACCTGACAGAGCTGAAAAACACAGCACAAGAATTTCATGAAGCATAAAAAAGTATCAAGAGCTGAATTGATCAAGCGAAAAAAAGGATATCAGAGATTAAATATCAACTTAATGAAATAAAGCATGAAGAGAAGATTAGAGAAAAAAGAATGAAAAGGAACAAACAAAGCCTCCAAAAAATATGGGACTATGTGAAAAGACCAAACTACGATTGATTGGTGTACCTGAAAGTGATAGGGAGAATGGAACCAAGTTGAAAAACACACTTCAGAATATTATCCAGGAGAACTTCCCCAATCTAGCAAGACAAGCCAACATTCAAATTCAGGAAATACAGAGAACACTACTAAGATATACCTCGAGAAGAGCAACCCCAAGACACATAATCATCAGATTCTCCAAGGTTGAAATGAAGGAAAAAATGTTAAGGGCAGCCAGAGACAAAGGTCAGGTTACCTACAAAGGGAAGCCCATAAGACTAACAGGGGATCTCTCTGCAGAAACCCCTCAAGCCAGAAGAGAGTGGGGCCAATATTCAACATTCTAAATGAAAATAATTTTCAACCCAGAATTTCGTATCCAGCCAAACTAAGGTTCATAACTGAAGGAGAAATAAAATCCTTTGCAGACAAGCAAATGTTGAGAGATTTTGTGACCACCAGGTCTGCCTTAGAAGAGCTCCTGAAGGAAGCACTTAAATATGGAAAGGAAAAACTGGTACCAGTCACTGCAAAAACATACCAAAATATAAAGACCAATGATACTATGAAGAAACTGCATCAACTAATGTACAAAACAACCAGCTAGCATCATGATGACAGGATCAAATTCACACATAACAATGTTAACCTTAAATGTAAGTGGGCTAAATGCCCCAATTAAAAGACACAGATTGACAAATTGGATAGTCAAGACCCATCGGTGTGCTATATCCAGGAGACCCAACTCACATGCAAAGACACACATAGGCTCAAAATAAAGGGATGGAGGAATATTTACCAAGCAAATGGAAAGCAAAAAAAAAAAGCAGGGGTTGCTTTTTTTACAGTCTGATAAAACAGACTATAAACCAACAAAGATCAAAAAGAACAAAGAAGGGCATCACATAATGGTAAAGGGATCAATGAAACAAGAAGAGCTAACTATCGTAAATATATATGCACCCAATACAGGAGCACCCAGATTCATAAATCAAGTCCTTAGAGACCTACAAAGAGACTTAGACTCCCACACAATAGTAGTGGGAGACTTTAACACCCCACTGTCAATATTAGAGAGATCAATGAGAGAGAAAATTACCAAGTATATTCAAGACATGAACTCAACTCTGGACCAAGCAGACCTTAGAAACATCTACAGAATTCTTCACCCCAAATCAACAGAATAAGTTAGTCTTTCAGTTGGTTTACATACTAAGTTAGTTGGAGTTGGTCACTTAGTGACTCAATGTATGCAGTCATCCATAGGCAAAATTTAGTTTAACACAAGTAAAAAACACACTTCTGCATTTTTTATTTTTTCTTTAGAGAAAGGGTCTCACTCTGTCACCTGAGCTGGAGTGCAGTGGGGTGATCATAGCTTGCTGCAGCCCCCACTTCCTGGTTCAAGTGATCCTCCCTCTGCAGTGGACCCCAAAGCTGGAGTTACAGCTTGCAGCCACTGCATCCAGCACAAACTGGAGCATTTAAAACCTCTTCTCACAAAGTAGGAAGCATGGCGCCTCAAGCCTTTTTGGGTTCTGGGGGCAACAGATCCCACACCTGGAAATTCTGCTCTGGTCCGTGTTCTGGATAACATGGGAGGTCACGTATACTCTTCTCTTGTCCATTATAACTATGGGCAGATACATGCAGCAACCCCACACTGAGAAGGGTGTCATCCCTGGGAGTGAAGATTTGAGTCACAACACCAATGAAGCTACCAAGGCTGGTAGCTTTGCTACGGCAAAGGAAATTCATAGCAGCCATGGAGGAGGGAGAGGATGAGTAAAGGTCCTCCAAGATCAATTGACAGGAGCAAGGTCTGTTGTAGAGAATGTGAAGACATTGTCTCCAACATGGGGAGAGAAAGGAGTTTGTACAGTATGTGAGTGGACTGTGGCGGCATTGAGAATGCCATTGACTCCAGGGACAGTAATAGCCAAGGCTCCAGTGGCTAAGTTTGAATTCCAGTGCAGTCATGCTTTCCCAGGAGGCACACTAAGGTACATGCTCCCTGGGAGACAGGGACTGTATGACAACCTTTCCAGGCTAAGCCATGCGGATATGGAGCATACAGGAAATAATTGAACTACAGCTATGGTTTCTATAATAGTGTTAGGACTGCACAAGTTCTATATTTCTTCTGGAACATATTGGTAGTTTATGACTTCAAAGAAATTTTTAATTCCATTGAAGTTGTCAAACTTAATGCATGAAGATTTTCATAATATTCCCATTTTTAGCATCTGTAGAATACATAGCAATGTCATCTCTCTTATTTCTGATATTAGTAATTTGTGTTATCTTTCCTTTTACCTGATCCAGTTTTTTCAAGAGGCCTCAAAAAAAGTCTCAAAGAATCAGCTTTCGGTTTTACAATTTTTGTAATGCTTGTCTATTTTCTATGTCATTGATGAGTAGTTTGATTTTTATTATTTCCTTTCTGGAGCTTAGCTTGAATTTTATCTGCTTTTCTTTTTGTAGTGACTTAAAATGTCTATTAAATTGCTGATTTTAGAGCTTTCTCCTTTTTACTATAGAAGTTTAATGCTATGAAAATCCCCCTAAATACTATTTTCAGAATCTCACAGATTTTGATATGTTGTTTTTTTATTTCATTAAATTGAAAATCAATTATTTCTTTTCTTGACTTCTTTTTATGGCCCATGGGATTTATAAAACTGTGTTATTCAGTTTGTGTATACTTAGAATATTTTAAGATGTTATTTTATTATTGAATTCTAATTTAATTCTATTTTGACCAGATAATATACTTTGTATGAGGTAATTTATTCTTAAATTTATTGAGACTTGTTTCATGGTTCATAATATGTTTTACATAGATAAAGGTTTTGTGTGTATCTTTAAAAAAATAAAGTTTTGCCTGTTTTCAATTTGTCCCATCTTCTTTGTTCCATTTTTCTTCTCTTTTCGTCTTAAGACTAATTACATTTTATGATTCTATTTCATTTCCTCTCTGGACTATAACTTGTGGTAATGTGCTTTAAGGTTTAAAAGTTTGTATCTTTAATTTATCACTGTCTATCTTTAAGTGATATACAAATTTAAAACAAAATAGTATAATTTATTTCACCCTTTTAACCTTTGGTTATTGCTATCATAACATTTATTTTAAATATGTTTTAAAAATCAATATTTGTATAAACACTTAAACGTTAATGATATTTAAATAATAAAATAGTGATACAGAATAACTTATATATACCCATATATTTATAATTTCTGGTGCTTCTGCTTTTGAGTAGTTCCGTATTTCCATCTGTTATCTTTCTTCTGCGTGAAGGACTTCTTTTCACATTTCTTTCTATTGAAACACTCTTGGTGATGAATTCTTTCAGTTTGTGTATATTTGAAAAGTCTTCATTTCACTGTTATTCTTGAAATATATTTTCCTTGCAAAAATAATTCTAAATTGAAAGTTTATCTCTCTCAGTAATATTAAGGTGTTACTCCAGTCTTTTAATGTACAATGTTTTAGATGATAAATCTGTTGCCATTCTTATCGTTAGTCTACTGTATGTAATTTGTCTTTATTCCTTGGCTGTTTATAAAAATTTCTAAATACCACTGGTTCTGAGCAATTTGATTATAGTACGACTTAATGTAGTTTGTTCATATTTATTGTGCTTTGGCTGCACTGAGCTTCTTACTTCTGCAGTGTTAACAGTTTTCATAAAATTAGAAAATTTTAGGACATTATGCTTTAAAATATATTTTTCTTTCTCTCTTTCAGAGTCTCCAATTATACAACTATTAGGTTCTTGAAAACTGTGCCTCAGGTTAATGATACTCTGTTAATTATTTCTATTCTTTTTACATCACTGTATGTTTCAATGTAATTTTTTTATCACTTTGTCTTTAAATTCACTAATTCCACATTTTACATATATAATCTGCTATTATTCAATCCCAGGCATTTTGTTTCACAGAATATAGTTTCAACATTTTAAGTTTGATTTGTATCTTTAAAATAACTTCCATGTTACTATTTAAATTTTTGAAAGTAAGCAATAAAGTTATAATAACAAGTTTAATGTCCTCCGCCTCTGGGGTTCAAGAGATTCTCCTGCCTTAGCCACCCAAGTAGCTGGGACTATAGGCACGCACCACCACACCCGGCTAATTTTTGTATTTTTAGTAGAGACGGGGTTTCACCACGTTGGCCAGGCTGGTCTCCACACCTACCCTCAGGTGATCCACCCATCTCGGCCTCCCAAAGTGCTGGGATTACAGGCATGAGCCACCACGCTCAGCCCTCCTTGGTAATTATTAATGGAATTCCAGATATTGTGACTTTTAGCTTTTGGGATGCTAGATATTTTATTATTCCTATCAATATTTTTGAGTTTTATTCTAGGATACGATTAAATCACTTGAAATTAGTATGATCTTTTCATATACCAATTTTAAGATTAGGTGAGACTAGAACTGTGCTTAGCTTAGGACTAAGTTTTTCCTACTACTAAGACAACATTCTTCTGAGTACTCTGATCAATGCCCCAAGAAACCTATTACTATGTCCCCTAAACTAACTAGCATTCCTTTGGTTTACTTGGAATCTTAGCTCCATTTCCTCAACTCAGGAAGTTTCCTCAGCTCTATGTGCATCCCCTTTCCCTGAGTCACGGTGGGGAAACTTACCCAAGGGAGTATGCTTCCGCCACAGTAGCACTAAGAGCTCAATGATGCTCAGTGCCTTGAAAGAGTGTTTTATGTATTTATTCTTTTTTAAACTTGTTTTAAGGCGTGAGAGTAAATCCAGTCTTTGTGCATTCCAGTATCTTCTGGCTTTCATCGTTTCACATGAACGCTCAGCTGTTATTCTTCCTGTTAAATGTAGCATGCCTTTATTCTCTACCCGCTCTTAGGTATTTATGTCATTTTGGGGGTTTGCTTCTATTAGCTTCTTTTTTTTTTTTTTTTTTTTTTTTGAGACAGAGTGTTGCTCTGTCTCCCAGGCTGGAGTGCAGTGGCACAATCTCGGCTCACTGCAAGCTCCACCTCCCGGGTTCATGCCATTCTCCTGCCTCAGCCTCCCCAGCAGCTGGGACTACAGGAACATGCCACCACACCTGGCTAATTTTTTGTACTTTTAGTAGAGACAGGGTTTCACCGTGCTAGCCGGGATGGTCTCGATCTCCTGACCTCGTGATCTGCCCACATCGGCCTACCAAAGTGCTGAGATTACAGGCATGAGCCACCACACCTGGCCTCTATTAGCTTCTTAATTTCTTCTCAGACTTAATTATTTTTAACTGTATGCTAGTTATTAGGTATTATAATAATGTTACATATCAAAATCAGCTAGGGGGAGGGATAACCACTTCAATCAAATTGATTTGGAATGGAGCTAGGTTGCTTTTAGACCTGAAAGACCTATCCTATGTCAATCACAGGGTTCTCCTCTGTGCTAGAAGTTTGGACTTCAGCACTGAAGGAAGGTGGGCTTTCTCTCCCTATCTTTTCACTTAAGACACCCATTTCTTGCAGGTCCCATTACTTAGTCCAAGTCTTTTAGAATAATTTGGTTGGTAACAACCAGCTGAATGTGTGGCACTTATCAAAATCCCAATTAGTCATAATCACTTGCATGTTTTTCTGTCTGTATAGTCTCTCTGTCTTTCACAAGCCCAATGTTTTTTCTCCCTGTTATTGTACTCAGCAGATGCCTCATCAAGGGAAATAGCTTCTAATTTCTACTCAGCTGAAAAGAGCACTTCACTCTCTGAAATTTAGTTTCTTTACACTCATGTGAGTCTCCAGATTTCTGAACTCTTCAAAAACACATATGCACATAATTTTTAAAATTTACTTTATTTTTCTAGTTGTCATTTTGGGGTATATTTGGGCTGTGGCCTTCTGCATTCTAATCAGAAGCAGAATTCCAAGTCTTGCTATTTCATGTTAATGAATGCACTAGTTTGTTGAAGCTTAATGTTTTTCTATTTAATTTAAGCATGTCATCTATTTAGTCTTGATTATTTAGGTGTTAAAATAGTTTGCCAGTATTTTGTAATTTTTTTGTTATTTTGTGAATATTTAGCAATTCATATTTGTCAAATCATCTTTAAGTTTGAAAGTTCCTGCTCATATGTTTTATGAAAACAATTATTCAAAATACATAACAAGGAATCATCAGTACATGTTGTGATTTTTATGGCTGTTAGGCTCTCTCTTCCTTTTGGGTGCTTGCAAGCTATCTGAAACCAAGACTCTCTCTTTCAATACTTTATATTCTGAATAAACACAACTTTTTTTTTTTTTTTTTTTTTGAGACAGAGTTTCACTTTTGTTGCCCAGGCTGGAATGAAATGGCACAATCTCAGCTCACGGCAACCTCTGCCTCCCAGGTTCGAGCAATTTGCCAGTCTCAGCCTCCCAAGTAGCTGGGATTACAGGTGCCCACCACCATGCCTGGCCAATTTTTGTATTGCTAGTGGACGCAGGGTTTCACCATGTTGGCCAGGCTGGTCTTGAACTTCTGATCTCAGGCAATCCGCCTGCCTCAGCCTCTCAAAGTGCTGGGATTGCAGGCATGAGCCACTGCACCTGACCGTCTATTGTAACCTGTATAGTAGCCATATAGTAAAGGAAAGAAAGGCAGCAAAAAAAAAAAAAATGTATTTACCCAGTTCAACATCCTGAAACTACACAGGCCCCCGTCATTTAACTCATATCTACTTATTCTGAAGTTGGCACCTCCCATAACTCCTAGAACTGCTTTGAGCTCTGTAGTACATCTTTGACTGTATGATCTTTGCATATGATTTTCTTAGTGCAATACTTTTATTAAATAAATATTTTTTTAAATATATTTTCCTCTTGATAGCACTTTCTTTTTTAATCAATACTATTACTATTATAAATTCATTTCTTTCAAAAACACACACACATAATTTTTTAAGGATTTGAGGGAGAAGAGAAGATGTATATACATGCCATGTCTGTTATGTTAACGATATCTGAGAATGCATTGATACATATTAAAAACTCATTACTAATATTTCTATGTTTGTTTGTTTGTTTGTTGGGGGGCGTGAGCTCGGCTCACTGCAAGCTCCGCTTCCCGGGTTCACGTCATTCTCCTGCCTCAGCCTCCCGAGTAGCTGGGACTACAGGCTCCCGCAACCAGGCCCAGCTAATTTTTTGTATTTTTAGTAGAGATGGGGTTTCACCGTGTTAGCCAGGATGGTCTCGATCTCCTGATCTGGTGATCCGCCCGTCTCGGCCTCCCAAAGTGCTGGGATTACAAGCGTGAGCCACCACGCCCGACCTAGTATTTCTATGTTTATGTGTGTATTAGTATCTACATGTAGGTACAAACGTCTAAATATATTTATATGTAACATCATATAAACCATATCTGTAACTATCTAAAAGATAGACTCTCTCTATAGCATACTGTTACACAGGTAAATATTGTACAGGCACACATACGTGAAAAAAATCTACTTAGGTCATATTTATACTGTGGCCCGCATGATTCTTAAAAGAGAAAAAGTTACTTAATTAAATCCTTGTCTCTGAAACCAAAAACCAAATCGATTTATTTGCCTTCTGAATGATATTTTGATTAAATTAGCAACTGTCTTGTTACCATGTAATATAATGAAGACAATTCTTCTTTACTTTAAAAAAACAACATTTCATTGGATGCCTCTTTAACTCCAGTTGATTTTAGCTTATTTGTTAATATTAAATATGTAGTATAAATGTTTAATAAAATTATATAAAGAAAAATGTTTTCATCACCCAAGTTTTTTCAGTCCTCTTGTAATGCATATTGTAAGTTTAAATGTGTTACTTTTATACAACTTATGAACGCTTTTGACACATAGTCGTTTTCCTCCTGCTTACACATGACTATGCTGTTTCATTCTCTTTTGAGGCCCGTTATACAGTTAGCATTTTTCATGTGTCATAGTGTTCTACTGAGTATACATACCACCAATTATGAATGGGACACATTTTAATATTTTGTAATCATTAAAAAAAGGAAGTGACCTGCATTTGAGTCCTTCGTTCTGCCCATCTTCCCCGTTTGTACTGTGTACCAAGTCTGTAATAAGTACAAGGGTTATGTGGCAAACAGACAGATGCTATTAGTCCCTTCATGGAATTTAGCTTATGTATAGAAAGAAATAACAATAAAATGGTATTAGGAGTGTTGCAGAATGAAAAAGTGTTAGTTAGATTAAAAGGAGAAGCAATATGGAGAGAGAAAAGGAAGAGCTAAAAATAAATCAGCTATGAAGTCAGGAACTGGAGGCAGGATGGTGCTCATATGAACCAAAAATAGGTGCAGTGGAGCTGTAGCTGTGTGAGGGGCTGAAAACTGAAAGACAGCTAAGGATGGACAGATGGACAAGGTCAAACTCATCTTAAGAAAAGTTGAGATAATTCCCTTAGGATAATTTATTTTACAACTGAGTTATTTCCAAAAATAATGAGCATTCTTTTTTTCTCTCCCAACTATGTATATGATAATTCAATGTACTCATTTTAAAATGCAAATTTCATCTAAATATCCATCTATTTAACACTCATTTACTTCTCAATGACAAATGATGCTCCTGGTGTTATATATAATAAAAAGTAATGAATTTGGAATTCATTTACTCTGTTCAATTTTGTCTAATTTATGTCTGTGACATACCACACTGATTCCCTTCATTTAACAAACTAATATTCACATGACTGTCACCATAGTAGCATTTTCTTAGGGCAATTATGTTTCATCACATAAATGCTAATTATTCAATCATTTTCCATGGTAAATATATTTTTATCTCCTATAATATGGCAGGCATTATGTTTGGTTCTCACAGTGAACCAAGGGTGTTCTGTCTCCTTCCCTCGTGGGGCCTGCAGTTGGTAGAAGAGACAGATAGCAATAAAATTGACACTCAGATAAAAAAATATAGTTACACTCTTCAGAAGTACCAGCAAGGAGGAATGCAAAGTGGCACATATATATATTATACTGGGAAAACCCATGCGAAAATTGTACAGGGTTCATCTGTGAGGACATAGCAATGCGCTCACGTAGGAAGGACGAGTAGGGTCACCAAGAGAAAGGGCAGAGGCGGCTTCACAGAAAATCACACAAGTGAGAAAGACCAGAAAGGACATGAAGATGTCAAATAAGTAGAATTATAAAATATATACATAGATGATAGAGGTGATTTGCATATAAATAGATATTTATTTCTCTCTCCCTAATATATATGTTAACACATTTTATATCTTAGATATTAGATATTAAATATATGTATACTCTATTTATATTTTTATGTTTACATATTTATTTACATATCTATATATTATCTCTCTATATTGAGAGATAATATATATTATTATCTACATAATAGATTGTATATTATATAGTTTATATAATTTACATATTATCTATATACAAATTATATATTATACAGATTATATAATTTACATATTATCTATATACAAATTATATATTCTATAGATTACATAATTTATATATTTATATACAAATTATATATTATATATAAATTATATATATCATCTTACATAAATTATATATTATCTATTATAATAATATAAAATAATTTATAATAATATAAAATATACTATTAACCTTATATAACTTCTTAACCTTATATATTAATATAATATATAATATAATATAAAGAACTATATTAATATATATTAATATCATATATAAATATATAATATATATTAATATCATATATAAATATATAATATATATTAATATCATATATAAATATATAATATATATTAATATCATATATAAATATATAATATATATTAATATCATATATAAATATATAATGTATAGATATATATTAACATATGTTTTAATATATAATATTAATATATATTAATATGTATTTATAATATATAATATTAATATATATTTATGTTATATATATTTATATTATACATTCTCTCTATATATAAAATAATATATAACCTTATATATATTTATTTATATATTTATTTTTTATAAATATATGTTTATATTATATATATTTTTATTATATATAACACCAAGAGCATCATCTGTCACTGAGAAGTAAATGAGTGTTAAATAGATGGATATTTAGATGAAATTTGCATTTTAAAATGAGTACATTCAATTATCATATAAATAGCTAGGAGAGAAAAAAAGAATGCTCATTATTTTTGGAAATAACTCAGTTGTAAAATAAATTATCCTAAGGGAATATCCCTTCTGGTCTTTCTCACTTGCGTGATTTTCTGTGAAGCCACCTCTGCCCTTTCTCTTGGTGAGCTTATTCATCCTTCCTATGTGAACTCATTGCTATGTCCTCACAGAAGAACCCTGTACAATTTTTGCAGTGATTTTCCAAGTATAATATATGTATTATATATATAAAATATCTATTATATATAAAATATCTAATATATATCTACAAAATATCTATTATATATAATAGATATGAAATATCTATTATATATATGAAAAATATGTTATATACAATATATAATACATTATATATAAAATATTTAAATATAATATATAATATATTATAATTATATATTATATATAACTATAATTATAAATACAATTATATATATTTATATATATAAAATATAATGATATATAATATATAATATACTATATATTTTGTATATATTATATATTATTATTATATATATATTAACATATATAATAATATATAATATAATAATAACATTTATATTATTATGTACTATATTATTTATATATAATATATAATTATATCTTATATATATGATTAATATATATAGGATATATAATTAATATAATTATGTTATTCATATAGTATAATATATTATATATTATATAGTATATATAATATATTAATATAATTATATATTCATATATAATATAAACTATATAATATTACATATATAAAATATATATGTATTATATATAAAATATATAATTATATATATAAAATATACAATATAAAATATATATCATATATCGAATATATATAATACATATAATATATATTATATAATATATATTATATACATAAAATATATATAATATATAAAATATATATTATATATATATAAAATATAGATAATATATAAAATATATATTATATAGATAATATATATAATACATATAACATATATTAGATAATATATATTACATATAATATAATATATATAATAAACATAATATATATTATATAATATATTATATAATATGATATATATTATATATTATATAATATATATTATATAATATGATATATATTATATTATATAATATATATTATATAATATGATATATATTATATATGATATATATTATATATTATATAATATATATTATATAATATGATATATATTATATATTATATAATATAAATTTTATAATATATATTGTATATACAAATTATAGAATATATAATAATATAATTATGATTATATCATATATTATTATATATAATATATTATATATTATATATGATATTATAAATAAAATATATTACATGTTGCAAATTCTATATAATATATATAAAATATATAATATAATATATATAATATATATAAAATTCATAATGTGTTATCTATTATATATAATACATGAAATATATAACATACTATATATTATATATTATTATATTATATATAAATATGTATATAATTATATTTATATATAATATATTTCATATATAAATATATTATATATCATATATATTATAAATAAATTTTTTTTTATATATAATATATATTTTTTATATATAATATATATATTTTACATATATAAGATATATATTTCATATATATTATATATATTTCATATATATTATATATATAACATATTATACATATATTTCATATATATTATATATATTATATATATAATATATTATACATATATTTCATATATATTAAATATATTATATATGTAATATATATTTTATATATATAATATATGATATATATTTTTATATATATTTTATATATATAATACATATATTTAGTGTATGTATTTTATATATATTTGGTATTTATATTTTATATATATGATATATGTTATGTATAATAGATGTTATATATATTATATATAATATAATATATGTTATATATATATTCATATATATAATATATTTTATATATTTTTTATATATTATATATATTTCATATATAATATATATTTTATATATTTCATATATATAATATATATTTTATATATATATTTTATATATTTCATATATATAATATATATTTTATATATATATTTTATATATATATTATTTATATTATATGTTATATATTGTATATATTATATATATTTTATATATATTATATACATTTTATATATTTTATATATATTATATACATTTTATATATATAATATATATTATATATATTTTATATATAATATATATTATATATAATATATATTTTATATATGTTATATATAATATATATTTTATATATGTAATATATAATATATATAATATATATTACATATATTATATTACATATAATATATATTACATATATTACATATATGTAATATATATTTTATATATTATATATATTATATATATTTTATATATACATAATATATATTATATATATTATATATATTATATATATTATATATATTTTATATATACATAATATATATATGATACATATATATTATACTGGGAAAATCCCTGCGAAAATTGTACAGGGTTCATCTGTGAGGACATAGCAATGAATTCACATAGGAAGGATGAGTAATAATATAATATATTATATATAAATATAATATAATATATCATATATTTATATTAACATATAAATATAATATAATATATCATATTATATTTATATATAATATACATTATATATAAAATATAGGATCAGTAATACCACAGAGTAATTGCAAAATTACTGATATATACACATATACATATGAGATCCCATCCCAGTCTATCCATAGTGTGTCGTCTGTAACTGTTTTCAAGCTAGAATGGGAAGTGATGGGACTGTGTAGTTGACAAAGCCAGTTACTATCTGGCCCTTTACAGCAAAGATTTTTTTTTATATATTGTTATTATTATACATATATCATATATGATACAGGTATTATATATGAGATATATGATATATCATATAATATATCATATATTATATATCATATAATATATCATATATCACATAATATATAATATATTATATAATATATGATATATCATATATTATATGATATATGAAATATTATATAATGTATGATATATCATATATTATATGATATATCATATATAATATATGATATATGATATATATAATATATCATATATAATATATATATATAATATATATATAATATATATAATATAATATAATATTATATAATAGATATATATTAATAAATGCAGTGCAGTTGTCGCTGTGTGAGGGGCTGAAAACTGAAGGACTACTAAGGATGGCCAGATGGACAAGGTATTTATATATATACGTATGTGTAGAACGAGAGAGAGAGAATAGATATGGACAGTAGATAGAAAGAGATATATGAAGACAGATATATGTTTATCACATCTTTCTGGTCATTTTGATGGTCTGTCATTTGATTTTTTCTGTGATTTTGTTATACTACCTTCAATTTATCAGCATTTTATATTTTTATGTGATAAATATAATGTCTAAAGTACTTGAGGATCTAAAGTTATTGGGATGATATTTACATATATTTTTCATTTCTGCTGTCTCTAATCCATTGTGAGTTTTTTGTGTGTGTGCTTGATCTTTGTTTTTGTGTTTCCATTTGTTCAATCCTGGTTTGTGCATGTTCTGAGGGCCTAAATTGACCATGTTTTGTTCCAAAGAGCATGTATTTTCCTCTTTGGAGAAGAAGAGGTCATTATCAAAATTTGATCAAATTTTTTATCCCTCAATGTTCTTAGGCTTAATATTCTCGGATTCATTTACATTTCTCATTATGGATCTTAAATTAATAAAAGATCCATTTTTCTCAGGTGGGATCGCAGTGCTCCTGTTGGTACTTACCTCCACACAAGCCTTGCTATCCTGCTGGGGATGTCAATTAACAACACTTCGAGAAGGTGATAGGATGTCCAGTTTTCGTTTACCCAAATTCAATACCTTCCTTTTATGGTGGTATTTAAAAACCCTCATTACAGCCTCAGCTTCCACTGAACAGATTTTAGTTTGTGAGGGTTTTTTCTAAGCAGTTACAGGGATTTGTAAGATTGATTTATCAATATTTTATTCTTACTTAGACATTATTCAAAAATAACACAACTAATTTCCAGTAGAATAATATGCATTCTATTTTGCAATTACTCTATGGTATTACTGATCCCTTTTATAAATTTCAGGTACATCGTGAGATTTTAGTTACCTCACTTTTCTATATCTTATATGCTGCTTTACTACATTTTCTATTTTGCATTTTAATCATATTTGGTATTCATTACTACATATAAACTATTCCCACTTAGGGTGAACTATACCAAAATAATAAGGAAACAAAAGAATTATAAAATTCCTTAAATAGGGATTGACAAACTGTGGCTGTGGACTGAATCCAACCAGATCCTGTTTTTATAAATAAAGACATATGAGATCCCATCCCTGTCTATCCATAATATGTCACCTGTAACTCTTTTCATGCTAGAATGGTAAGTGACGGGACTGTATAGTTGACAAAGCCAGTTACTATCTGGCCCTTTACAGCAAAGTTTGACTATCTCTGGCTTAAAATTATGATGAAAAAGTACAATAAACTGTCACTATTGCATTCCCATTTTCTTTTTATTGCATTTGCAAGCGTTTTACCTTTTCAAAAGTATATAAAACAAGACTAGAGACACCATCTTTGTAGGCTGCTTTTAATTTTTATTGAACACAGTTGAAAATAAAATTTTTATTCTCTACTAAATAATGGCAAAGAAAAAGATAATTGGCAGAGAAAGACATACCGAAATTATTAGAAAAATGATAGGATAAAAGCAACAAACAGCAACATTTGAGACTATAAAGATGATGGTGAATGTGACCTTTTAAGTGAAATATTAGGTAAACTTTTAGGTGATAGTATCTTTAATGAATTTTCTCAAACTTAAGAATTTGTGATTGGAGAATGTATACATAAGTAAAAATGGAAAATAATGATGTTCTTATCAATGTAGTCACTCAACGGGCAGAATTTCATAATGCAATATTTTGTGACAAAATCTTGGCCAATCCCATTTTGTTAAAAAGACACATCTAAGTAATTTTATTCTTTGTTAGGTTTATGTGCCAAAATTTACTTGATACTCTTCAGAAGCAAAAGTATAATGAAAGCAGATGTATAAACAAAGGTAACTAGAAGAAAATAAATGATAAAGATATTTTAAATCACTGGGTAGGTTATTCTAAATGCTATCTATAAATTAAAAAGTAGAAGACAAAATTATATAGAAAAGAAGTTAGTCTTCTCTTTAAGATAATTATGAGCCAGCAAAGGTTTCAAAAATTATTCAAATATTGTATTTTGATGACGCAAGTGTAAGAAAAATCACGCAAAATGATACACTAGAACTTGTTGGAAACACATTTGGAATCTAGCATTATTAGTATTTACAAGAATGGTAAATTGCAGATCCATGTATGACAATTGATGAACAGCTACTTGCATGCAGAGGACAATTGCACTGTCCATTTTTCATACATATAAATTGAACACCAGTGGAATAAAGAATATATTTTGTGTTCATTATGGTTAAATTCTTATTATAATTTTTAGTAAACTGCTTTCATAATTTCTTTATTCTTACTTCTAGAAATTAATGAAATAATTTAAAGTATAAAAAATTAAACAGATCCATTGGACCCACACGATAAATAATAATGCCTATTTTCCCAAGTACAATAAAGGTTAGCACCTAGTTACTAGGTTTATTTGTGAGATTTTCATGTGACATAGTTCATTTGCCCTACATTTTTAATGTGATTACCAAAAGAAGAATATTCTTTCAATATATTTGTTAGAAGACAAATCCAAACAGAAAGTTCTTACAGCATACAATTTGAAATGATTTTCCTCTTCCAACCAGTGATGTTCACACAGCTAGGTGAATGCAAGTAAAAGGTGGGAACATCATCTTTACTTTCTCCACTGTCCCCTCGTGGCAAGCTAAACTTCTTCCATTTTATCTTCTCCCTTTACCTTCTGTCCCATGTCTCTAATTCACAATCCAGAGCTGTTGAGTCATTAATAACAATAGGAGTGGGATATATTCCCCACGCCTAATGGAATGTAAATCACTGGACTGATGGGTTGTAAATCCCTGTTTTCAGTTAATCACATTCTCATTAAATTCAGTGAGCCTAATGAATAACTTTGGAAGGCACAAGATTTTTATAAATTATCCTTCGAGTTCACAAATTAAAGTTATATCCAACAGAACTACTTCAATGTTAATGGCCTTTACAGAATGCTTGGTGACACTTAAATGTCTTTAATAAAAATAAATCCATTTATATCTATTATAAAGAGATTCATGTTATTTGAATCTAAGATGCAAAAGGATTAGAGCCCCCTGGCTGGGGAGCATATTAGACTTTTAATGTCTGCTGTCTGCTATGAATTCATGCAGAGATGCAATAATGATGCATTTTTCCCTGGGTTACTGATATTTCAAATTCATTCTTTTATCTTTTATCTGGGATTATTCTATAATTTTGTCTCAAAATTTTAATTTTTAACTCTGTGACTTTCTTTGGTTCCAGAAAATAATTTATTTAAAGTAATTTGTTAAATATAATTTATAAAATAATGTATTTTGTTACATGAGGGAATATATGTAAAATATTTCACAGAATTTCACCCTTCCTGGGATGGCAAATTTTTTGATGGCATCAAATTACATATCTATATTTGTTGGCCACCAATGGATGATAAAAAAGAGAAATGAAAATGGACTTTGATATTATAAACTTAATGATGCCTAAACAGCAATCTAGGTACAATTCAACAAAGAAATACTGTTGTGAAAATAAGCCATAATTCAACACAGACTAGTGAATATTTGAAAAATATGAACAAAAGTGTAAGAAAATAGAGACGGCAATAAGAATGTATGACATATCTGATTTGATCCTTAAGTATTGAATTAAGGCAATGAAGCAGATAAATAGTCAATATGATGGATGCTTAGAAATTTCCAGATTTGGTAGAACATGCATTCTGAGCCACACAAATAAAAATTAGTCATTTCATTGACATAGTATTGTCAAATTACATTCAGAACAACAACAATAAAAGAAAACCAGAATGTTAAGAGCAACTAGGAATAAAAAAGACCATTTACCTTAAAAGCAGAAGAATTATCAATGGCAATAATAGAAGCTAAAAATATATATTAGAATTTTATCTCTAAAGTGTTTCTGGAAACCATAACTGTTTCTTTAGTAAGCCATAACCAGTCAATTATTATTCAGGAAAGAAAGCAATAGAGCAGTGAAGGATAAATATTTGTAATAAAGAGTGTGGCTCCATTTTTGTGTTCAACTACTGAATGCATCTGCAGCCTTGGCCTCTCTTTCCTCTTTGGCCCCACATCTGTGCAGCCTGGTAAGAGAACCCATGCACATGCACCTCCTCCTTTGGCATCAGCAGGAAAATTAAACCTCCTGCACAGGAACATTTCCCCAGTCTCCCCTTGAGCCACAGCAGAGGCCGAACCTCCTCCCTTTGCTTTGCCCAAACAAGTCTGGAGTAGCCAGTGCGTGCCCAGCTCTCTCTGGAAGCCCCTTGTGTGAAAGATGCTGGCAAAACAAAATTTTTTAAATGCAGTTCAGATTTGAGGTTACCCAAGTGAAAGCATTTAAAGTACATCATCATTCTTAAAGTGGATAGAGATATCAATCAGTTTGAAACCTTTCTAAGTATGCATGGTAGGCATTGAGGAGTAACCAGAAGAACAGAAACAGGGCCTTGAACCCCACATTTGCAGAGAAAAAGGGCAATGAAGGAAAGGCAGTCAATCTAATAGAAGTCAGAAGAGCAGAAAATAACAGCAACAAGGGAGGGTTATGGTATATAGAAAACATAAAATATAAAGAGGGATGATATCCAAGTATAGCCTGTAAGTGGTTACTGCTATATGTCTACCCAATATCCTCAACAAAAGAATCTGTAATTCTTTCCCTGGGGGGAATATTCTTTTGTCTACTGGTGGTGATAGGTTCGGTGCTGAAAAGTTATGTGAGAAATAGAGCTCTGAATAAGTTCATGTTTTATATAAAAGAGTATAGCCTTCACTGGTGTGTAATTTTATCTGCCCACCCCTCCCCACCACTCCCACACCCACCACCACTTTCAGGTCACCTAATGCAGGAGTGGTACCTGTGGATAAAGCTGCTGTTTTGCATTTGTGAGGTTGAGAGCCACAGAATGAGAAGGGGGAAGGGGGAAGCTCCAAGGGTCCTTCCTTCATGACTTGCTCAAGCAGCCACACCAGCTCTGATATTCCCATGATATAGGAAAAAAACATTCCTCATTCCTCATTTGATGAAGCCACACTAAACCGTTTTTGGCTGTATGCTGCCCAATACAACCCAAACTGATAACATCATTCCCATATATTGATGAAACGTATTACATAGACTTTTTTTAAAAATCAGAAATAATGGAATTACATTAAAACCAAGCCAACCAACACAACAACAGTAACAAAAAACCATTTTAACATTGCTTTTAAAAAAACACATCTAAAATTTAAGGATAAAAAGTATTGAAAGTAAATGTGTGAAAAATCATTCATACTAAGTCTTCTAGGCACTTTCAACTCATTCTTTTAGATCTGTTCTCTCCACTTTCCATTCTCTTCTGTGCCCTAAAGGCTGACCTTCTGACCTCTGTGGACTTCATTACCAGGTTCTACTTCTCTCAGGCTTTCTGTTGGGCTTGTCCACTGGGACATTTTAGGAGACAGGCAGTAGAGAGTGGACAAAGGTGATGTCAAATATCTATTATCCAGGGTCCCTCACTGCTCAATTGCTGCATTTTGACTGTGGCTTTTTCAATGGGAGGCTGTGATTCCTCTCAGGTAGCTCCCTCATATATGTGATTTACAATATGCTCTCATTTCCCATAACCAAACACTTTCCTTGTCTCTTCAGGTCTAAGGTGTGAGACTTGTCCTAAGAAATCTAAAAAGTACAAATAAACTACAGGAGCAGATGACTCAGATGCCTCACAGTAACTCCTTCTAATTCCTTACCTACGTTCCCTCATTTGGAGCTAGTGAAGGGGAGTTCTGCTCAACATGGGAGGAAAATTCAGGGGCCTGATTGAGGTGTGAATTCATAGCATGTTCTGGCGCTGGCTGCAAATGAAGGACACTGAATCCTATCCCTACTCACTGGTGTCCCCGAAATCCATGGAGAAAGGAAATACACCATGGACAGGAACAGGATTTGCCTGCTTTATTAGGAAAGAGAGATGGCTCTAGGTTTTGATACATATTGATTCTCGGTAGTGCATAACAGGTGGCTCTGCTAGCTAGGCACTTGGAAAGGACAAAATTGGAATATTGTTGACAAGAAGAACTAAGAGATAGCTATCTGGATGGACCTTCTTGGACTAGCACAGAGCATGAGGCTATTTACATTTCATGTAATCGCCCAGCAGAAGCATCCACACTACAGGAAGCTCTCAAAACTCAAATGGGAAAGATTACTCAGACATTTCCGTACTTGCTCAAAGGCCCATGTTATGAAATGACCACCCTTTGTGCTACTTTTGTACAAAAGGTACACATCTTGTACCATTGCTAATGTGTATCCCTCCAAGAGATGCTGTGCCCTCGCAAGATTTCACTGAGGGAGATTCAGGTCTATGCTCATTATGCAGTGGATGACTGGATTCTCTTCCACATGGTTAGTTGTCTGGAGGCTTCCCTCATTCCCTGGACTTGCTGGCCTGTTTATAGAATGGTTTCCAGCATGAAAGAAGCTAGTTTCCATCAGGGAGAGCACACAAGAGGGCAAAATGGAGGGAGCAACACTGAAGTCATGGTCATTTTGCAGACCTAATCCTGGATGTAACATATCATCATTCTATCACATTCTATTTATTAAAAATAAGTCCTGGGGTCTAGCCCACTTCGCAGGCTGAGGGAACACAAAGGGTGTGAATGCCAGCAGGTGAGACTCACCGAGATCTGACTTGAGATTGCACATCTTAGTAATATACAACCAATTATTTGTATAATAGTAATATACAATACATTTTTTTGCTTTATTTTGGGAAAAGAGAGATAATCCCAACTTTATTTTTCAGATCTGAGACCACACATTCTGAAAATTCACTTCATTTTTACCACATAGCTTCCACCAATAATCCTTTCCACACTCAGCTTTGATGGGACCAAAAGTTTTATAAAGAATGATTGGCCAATTGTCAAAGATACACTCATTTCCAAAATGTATCTTTTACATTTAACAAATTAATCTACAGAGAAAAACTTGTACTCTACAGAAATCACTTTCTAAATGATAAAGTAATATTTTAAAATATGACAATATATGCCTCAAATTTTATCTGGAAATTTTACCTAGAGATTATAGAATGTAGTAATAAAACAAAATATTTGGAAGTTTCTGGGTAGTTAGCGGATTAAAGAAAAGTTAACAGTCAATATTGACCAAGTGTGAACCATTTATAAGCCAGTGCTTTAAATGTTCCAGTTGTATTAACTCTCTTAATCCTTACACCAACCACAGGGCTCGGTGCTATTTGCATTCGGATTTTAGAACAAGGAAATTAAAGCTAAGAATGAATAAATTAGGTTCTATGATTTAGGAAAAGAGGAAAGCTGGGATTTGAATACTGATGTTTCAGAACAGAAGCTTTACCCTGAGCACGTCAATCATCCAGCGTGGCAGTCACTGAACTACACAGTGCAGACGACCTTCCCTCTCTCCCACGCCCGCTCAATGAAAAGTTTCATTGTCCTTCTTCATTACTTGTTTATAATCCAGTCACAGGCCTTTGTTTTATCTCTCACAAAGTCCACTCTGCTAGATTAAACCAATTGGTCCACCTTTCAGGAGCTAATCAACTGAGAGTCATTCATTCAATGTACAATTGTGGCCCCTTCCCGCTAGGAGGTGAAATTGCGTGCACACCTGGCATAGCTCACAAGCTTCCCTAACACACGTTTTCTATGACACTAACTGTACTAGTTTGCAAGGGCTACCATTACAAACTATCACAGACTGGGTGGCTTAAACTCAGAAATTTATTTTCTCACAATTTTGGAGGCTGGAAGTCTGAGATTAAGGTGCTGGCAAGGCTGGTTTCTTTTGGAGGCCCCTCTCCATGGCCTTTTCCTCCCTGGTTGGCCATTTTCTCCCTGTGTGTTTACAGGGCTTTCTCTCTGTAGACATCTGTATCCCAATATATTTTATACAAACACCAGTCATACTGGGTTACTACCCACCTGAATGCCGTCACTTTAATTTAATTATCTCTTTAAAGACCCCTATCTTCAAATACAGTCACATTCTGAGTTCACAGGGATTAGGACTTCAACACACGAAATTGAGGGAGAATGCAATTCAGACCATTGCACTGACTAAATAGAAGGAAACGTTAGCAGAAAATGTAAACAGGATGGAAGTGTAACTTTAAAGCTCTTCGGAGCTGGGAGAGGTGGCTCGTGCCTGTAATTCCAGCACTTTGGGAGGCAGAGGCAGACACATCACCTGAGGTCAGGCGTTCGAGACCAGCTTGACCAATATGGTGAAGCCCTGTCTCTACTAAAAATATAAAACCTAGCTGGGTGTGGTGGTACACTCCTGTAATCCCAGCTACTCAGAGACAGGAGAATCGCTTGAACCTGGGAGGCGGAGATTGCAGTGAGCCAAGATCACGCTACTGTACTCCAGCCTGGGCGACAGAGACTCTGTCTCAAAAGAATAAAATAAAATGAAATAAAGCTCTCTGGGGGAATTTCTTAAGGTTGATAAACTTAACATTATTATAACCAAGGGTTTTGCAAATAGTTCTACAAAATAATACAATATGGCTTTAATTAGGCACTGTAACATTCTAAATTCTAAGTCATTACATAATTTGTTATATAAAACAATAAAGCATATTAGAAACTATAGAAAACAGTGCACATTGATTTTTTTTAGATTATTACTTCTGGATTGACGGAGCATTGATAAGGTTTTGGCATCATGTTGTAAATTAAAAACACTGTGAAGCAGGAAAAATACATTTCTATTGCTGTGGAATCAGCATGCAAAAAGTCATTCAAATAACCTTAACATCAGGTATAATACTACCATAACAAATATTAATAGTATTATTTTTCTCAGGTTATTTCTAAATATGAGTTTCTTTCAATGGTTAACACAAAAAATCTTCAAGATATTATCTAGACTATATTGTTGAGTAAAAAAGTGTGGAACTGCCAGCATTCCAAAAATTGGTTAGGTGTTTTAGTTTACTTAGATAATCTATTAATGTTTATTAGTTATTGTTGACTCAAAATTTTTTTTCATTTTTCTCACATTTTCCTGCATATGCCTTTTACATATTTCCTAATTCGTACTGAGTAAAAACGGGCCTATTTTGTAATAAAGAGTTAAGTGGTGGAAAAGATTAAATTCTATTAGGATGATAGAGTTGCAGCCTCAGAAATAATTTCTGAATGTCTTTCATAGATCTTACATTCTTATTGAAATCCTCATTAACTACTAAAATTAATTTAACATACTTGAAAGGTTGTTATGAATGGTCAATGTTGGAATAGTATTTACCCAAAGGCAAAGATTCACACAGATACACACACATTATCACAGAAATTTAAGTTTAAAGAAATATATTATGTAATTGACTTTATTTTTTTAATTTTGAGAAAACTGTAGATTCACACACGGTGATAAGCAATAATAGAGAGATCCCAAACATTCTTCCCCAGGTTTCCCCCAATGTTAACATCTTGCATAACTATAATAGCATATGACCACAACCAGGAAATTGACATTGATGCAATCTACCAATATGGCTTACATTTCACCAGTTTTGCAGCACCCATGTGTGTATGTGAGTGTGTATATTTAGAGGTAGGAAATTTTATCATATGTGTACTGAGACCACCATGCAAAGGTACTGAGCCTTTGCAAAGGTACCGATTCCTTGTGCTACCCATTGATAGCCAGAGCCACTTCCCTTCCTCCCCAATTTCCTACTCATGGAAATTACTAACCTGTTTTTCATCTCTATAATTTTGTCATCAAAACAAAGTTATGAGAATGAAATTTTACATTATGTAAACTTTTGAAATTGACCTTTTGTATCAGTAATATCCACTTGAGACACATGCAGGTGGTTATATGTAACAGTAATTTTTGTTTTTCTTTCTTTTTTTTGCTGCATAATATCTCCTTGTATTGCTATATCACATTTTTTTTAATCATTCACTTGCTGAGGGATATCAGGATTGCTTCCTATTTCTGATTATTAAAATAAAGCTTCTATGAATATTCGTGTATAGGTTTTCATTTATCCTGGATAAGTACCCAAATATTCAATGTACGGATACTTTACAGTAAATTATTTCTTCCTTGGGTGACAGGTATTTGTGTTACTTACATTTTTTTTACTACTGCAGATATTTTTTATGAACATTTGAAATAATTTTTATAGTAAACCATCTCATAAACTTTACTGTTGTTTATATATCATCAATAATTGGGGAATATGTGATAAAATCACTCTATTATTGTGAATTTGTCAGTACCTCCTTAGAGTTCTGTTAGTGAGCAAATTATGTATTTTAAGGTGGTAGCATTCCTTGGCTACAAGTTGTGTATTATTGCATCTTCTTGATTAACTGATTCTTTGCTCATTATGTAGTGGCCACCTCTATCTTTGTTTATGTTTTTTAAAATTTGTTTTATTTTTTCTGATATTTATGTGGCTATAGAAACTTATTTAGTTACTACCGGCCTGATTTATTGTATTCTATATTTTATTACTAATTTCTCTGTGTTTTTATGTTTTGCACTAGGCTATGACAGACTTATAAAAACTAATTTTATGATGTATAGTTTTCACTGGATAGTTCATTACTGCTTTCACAATAGTTAGAAATATATTTGAATTTATTTTACCTTCTTATTTAGGGAATTTTTATCTAGGCTTCTCTCTCTCTCTCTCTCTTCTCTCTCTCTCTGTCTCTGACATTTTAAAAAAAAACGTATGTCCCAATCTAAAGTTTCAGTTACTCAAAGGCTTTGCAGCTACGATTCTGATGTTTATTCTTCCTTCTGACTTTCATAGTATTTTATTTCTTTTCATTTATTTCTCCTTACTTAGAACTCCTATATATTTTTTTGAATATTTGAAATTATTGAGCCCTGGACTGAAGGTCTATTCTTTGGGAGAAAATGAGCTTTTGTTTCTGCCAGACACCTAGTAACAACACAGACTAGGGTCTACTTTAACATAAATTCCGCTGAGGTTGTCTGAAATGCAGATAGTTTGAATTCAGGCTCCAAACTCATGTGACACGTGCATTTTGATTGCATATTCTCAGGGGAATATTTTTCTATTCTTTCTATCAGGACCAAGTGAGAATTATGAAAGTTCCCTTACAATCACCTTGCTACAAAGCAAATATTTTTAAATTTATGGATTTATCCAACAAATACTTATTGAGCATCTATTCTCAGTCTCTTAGAACCTATCAAATACTGTTGTAGGTACACAAAACAGAGAGCCTGTCCTATCTCTGTGAATGTTTACACTCTATATGAGAGACAGAAAATAAAGTAATAAATAAATAACTAAAATACATAGTATGATAGAAAGTAGAGGCATCATGCTACCTGACTTCAAACCATACTGCAAGGTTACAGTAACCAAAACAGCATGGTACTGGTACCAAAACAGAGATAGAGACCAATGGAACAGAACAGAGCCCTCAGAAATAATGCTGCATATCTACAACCATCTGATATTTGACAAACCTGACAAAAACAAGAAATGAGGAAAGGATTCCCTATTTAATAAATGGTGCTGGGAAAACTGGCTAGCCATATGTAGAAAGCTGAAACTGGATCCCTTCCTTACACCTTATACAAAAATTAAATCAAGATGGATTAAAGACTTAAATGTTAGACCCAAAACCGTAAAAACCCTAGAAGAAAACCTAGACAATACCATTCAGGACATAGGCATGGGTAAGGACTTCATGTCTAAAACACCAAAAGCAATGGCAACAGAAGCCAAAATTGACAAATGGGATCTAATTAAACTAAAGAGCTTCTGCACAGCAAAAGAAACTACCACCAGAGTGAAAAGGCAACCTACAGAATGGGAGAAAATTTTTGCAATCTACTCATCTGACAAAGGGCTAATATCCAGAATCTACAATGAACTCAAACAAATTTACAAGAAAAAAACAAACAGCCCCATCAAAAAGTGGGCAAAGGATATGAACAGACATTTCTCCAAAGAAGACATGTATGCAGCCAAAAGACACATGAAAAAATGCTTGTCATCCCTGGCCATCAGAGAAATGCAAATCAAAACCACAATGAGATACCATCACACACCAGTTAGAGTGGTGATCATTTAAAAGTCAGGAAACAACAGGTGCTGGAGAGGATGTGGAGAAATAGGAACACTTTTACACTGTCGGTGGGACTGTAAACTAGTTCAACCATTGTGGAAGTCAGTGTGGCGATTCCTTAGGGATCTAGAACTAGAAATACCATTTGACCCAGCAATCCCATTACTGGGTATATACCCAAAGGATTATAAATCATGCTGCTATAAAGACACATGCACATGTATGTTTATTGCGGCATTATTCACAATAGCAAAGACTTCGAACCAAGCCAACTGTCCAACAATGATAGACTGGATTAAGAAAATGTGGCACATATACACCATGGAATACTATGCAGCCATAAGAAATGATGAGTTCATGTCCTATTTAGGGACATGGATGAAGCTGGAAACCATCATTTTCAGCAAACTATCACAAGGACAAAAAACCAAACACCGCGTATTCTCACTCATAGGTGGGAATTGAACAATGAGAACACTTGGACACAGGAATGGGAACATCACACACCGGGTCCTGTTGTGGGGGTGTGGGGAGGGGGGAGGGATAGCATTAGGAGATATACCTAATGTTAAATGATGAGTTAATGGGTGCAGTACACCAACATGGCACATGTATACATATGTAACTAACCTGCACGTTGTGCACATGTACCCTAAAACTTAAAGTATAATAAAAAAAGAAAAGAAAAGAAAGTAGCAAATGCTTTTGAAGAAAAGAAAAATTAGAGCAAGGTAAGAGAGGGATATAGATGCAGTGTTTGCCTTTATCTTTATCTTCCTGTGTATATTTCCCCCCAGATAATACTAAATAGATTCTTCCCTTTTGCTTTAATTTGCATCACATTGTTTTACAACAAGATGTAATGTCTATTGAATGCTCATTTTCTGCAAGCATTATTTCTTTTAATCTTCAAAACAATCTAAGAAGTCATTACTATTATTGATAATAAAGCAACTATTTAAAATTTTTATTGATACATATTAATGGTACATATTCATGGGCTACATGAAATACTTTGACATAAGCATATAATGTATAATGATCAAATCAAGGTATTTAGGACATCCATCACCTCAGATATTTATCTATCTATTACATTAAACATTTATTTATCACTTCTTTGTGTTGGGAATATCTCAAATATTCCCTTCTAGCTATTTTTAAATGTACAATAGATTATTGGTAAATATAGTTGCCCTACTGAGCTATTTAACAATATAACTTATTCCGTCTATCTATGTGTTTGTATTCATTAGCCAGCCAATCTTCATCTCCTCCCCAGACCCTTTCCAGCTTCTGGCAAATACCAATCTTGTTATTCAAAGTCTGATACTTGAACTAGCAGCATTGGCGTCACTCGGGGGCTCTTTAGCAATGCAGAAGCTCAGATGGATTGAATCAGTGATTCATATGCATTTCATCTTCAAGTTGAGACAACGTTGAGACACAATTTCTGCAGCAGATTGATGAGATTCTTTATCCAAACTCAAACATTTACAAAATGAGGCAAACTAAGGCCAATTCCTTAAACTCCCTCTCATTTTTTTTTACTTATCTTTTTAAGGAGGTGATTTGAAAACATTTTATTACTAAAACATAAAATATATGCAGTAAACATCATAGTGCATGACACATTTAAGTATTCGATAAAAGATGGCATTAATTTTTATGTAAGCTTCAAATTTAACCGAGTCCCTTTCCTAGCAGGACATTCACATGAAAAATCATGACAGAAAAGACAGGTGAGTGGGCATGCTTTTTAGATTTTTAGGTTTTTTTATTTTTAGTGACTAGTTCAGATGCTAATTATCACAATTTTATTTATATAAAAAACCAATAGATGTATAAAGTTGCATAACAATATTTATGAGATACTATTTTCTATAAATACTTAAAACTGATAATCAGGCATTTATAAATTAAAAATATAAATGTTATACTTACCACACTATTATTATAAACACAATAAATAACTATCAAACATGAAATTCATTTTTATTTGATATACTTAAAAAATAAGAGATATATAGCACATAGTATTGTTTTAATTAAAAAATAATCTAGCTTAATGTTTCTTCAACAGTGTCACAAAGAATTAATATCACTACAATATACTAAAAGATATAATTATTGATAAAAGTGGGAGAGGTAGACATGGGGAGTTTCTATAATCATGGATGCTTCAGCAATGCTACAAAATAATGTCCCACTTAATGTTTCATTATGATCATTAACACATTAAGGACTTTAAGCAGGTATATGGTAAAGAAGCCATGTGAGTGTTTATGACTTCTCCAAATTCCAACCCCACCCTGTAATAGGTGCACTTCAGAGTGATAGACACTCTGATAAATGCAAACACATTTTCAGCTCTCACAGAGTCCATATTTTAATTTAGGGGTTGGGAGATGCGACAGACAAGAAGAGGTAATGTCGGCTACTGACAATGACTTGAAAATAACCCGTGGTAGCAGAATAGTGAGGACTTGGGGAGGGACATGGATATGACTATATATGAGTTGGTTGTCTGACTTTTGAGGCTTGAAAGATGGGAAAGTTTTGGGCAAGTGAAAACATGGAGAGAAACTCCTCAGACAGAGAGAATAGCACATGCAAGTGCTGTAAATTAGAAACATGTTTAATAAACAAAATGTGTTACAGGATAGGTGTAGTTGCTCTTGCGTGTAATCTCGGCACTTTAGGAGGCCCAGGTAGAAAGATTGCTTGAGGCCTGGAATTCAAGTCCATCCTGAGCAACATAGTGAAACCCCATCTCTACAAAAATTTTTTAAATTCCCAGGTGGGTTGGTGCACACCTTTAGTGTCAGCTACTTGGAAGGCTGAGGTAGGATGACTGCTTGAGACCAGGAGGTGGAGGCTGTGGTGAGCTATGATCTCCCCACTGTACTGCAGCCTGGGTGATAGGGCAAGACCCTCTCTTAAAAAAGAAAAAAAGTGTTACAGCTAGAGGTTAGTGGGAAAGGTAGATGAAGGCAGAAGAGGGAGAGAGGCAAATCATGTAGGCCAAGTTAAAGGGACTGGACTGTAAGTGCACGTGGATAAACATTCAGTAACGCAGCAGTACAGAAATGCTTAAAAGGATCTCTTGGAAAATATTTGTTACAAAGAAATATAATCTTCTAATGTGGGCTAGAAATGTAGATTCTGGATAAATCCTTAATCTTTAAACCCAAAATATCTCATTTATCTTTGTGTATGTAAAATTATACAAACATATATTTGAATTTAGCTGCCTTCTCTTAATTTTTCTTAATTAATTGTAAATGGCAGATGTTATTTGGAAACAATATTTTTAGAAGGAATATACTGTTCAAAAAATATCAAACATTTCTTCTTATAATAATTAGAAAATGTCTATTACCAAATCTCTTAAAATAAAATTCATATCAATAACGGAATCAACTATCCCTAGAAAACATTTCTTTCTTCAGTCTTTGTAGCTAGCAGAGCATCTCATACTACACAGTAAACTTGGCTAAAAAGCAAATTGATGAAATTTTAAATAGCTGAGTGTATATAATCAATAAGTATTCGTTGATTATTAATGAATATTTTATATATTCCTTAAAGAACTGAAAGCAATAAATAAAAAAATAAAGACAATTCATAGAAAAATAGGCAAAACATGTTAACTAACACATAGAAAAGATGGACTACAAATCTCCAAATAATTATATGAAAAGTTTCAGTTGCATAGAAGGAATAAGTTCAAGAGATGTTAGGTACAACATGGTGTTTGCAGTTAACAAAAATGTTCTGTATTTCTGATTACTGCGAGGAGAACGGGTTTTAAGTGTTCTCACCAAAAATCACGTTTTAAAGATTATATGTATGTATTATATTTATGTATATATTATAAAAACATATAATACATACATACAACTGGCTTGATTTAGTCATCCCACATGTAGTCATGTATTATAAATTTCTCTTTCAAAAAGAAACTGTGCTAACCCTTCTTAGTCATTAGAGAAGTGTAGTTGAAATTGCAACGGTTAACACTTCAAACTAAACAATTGCTAAAATTAGGAAAACAGAAAATACTAAATATTGAAGAGGAGATGGAACAAAGGGATTTGTTATGCACTGATGGTGAGAGTGTCAATTAGTGTAATCATTTTGGTAAACATTTTTTTGAGCATATTTCTACTGTATGACACTGTATTCCAGATAGATAGCAATCAGATAAACTGATAGGTAAGTATGCACACTAACAGAAATAAATGTGTAAGTTCATAAAAAATAAATGAATAACAAGTTCATAATTGTACTCTTCATATTAGTGAAAAAGTAAAACAACAGTACATAGTAAATCAGAGGTAGAATAAATAAATTAGTTCAAAAATAAAATTTTGTATCTTCAGAAAATGGAATATTGTAAGGCAAGGAAAAGAATTAACTATTGCTGTTTACAATGAAATGTATAGATATCACAAATACAATGTTGACAAAATAAGTTAAGCACATAAAAGTAGAACATATTATAAAATTCCATTTATGTAAAGCTCAAAAACAGACAAAATCATATATGGTTTTAGAAGTCCCAACAGTGACTATTTTTCCTTATTAGGAGCTAGAACTTCTGGGATGATCATTAAGTTCTGTTTTTTAATCAAAGTGCTGATTTCACTGGTATGTATACTTTGTAAAAATTCATCAAGCTGTATATTTAGGATTTGCATTTTTTTCTGTATGTACATCATGCTTTGTTTAAAAGTTTATGTAAAAGAACTAATAAAACAAGCTATTCCTTTACTATAAAAACACCATCAAAATTAATGTTATCCCTTGCTCATACAATGTCAGTAGAAATGGCTTGGTAAATGCACTTCATCTAGATTTGAATTATAAAATGAAGATTAAAATTTTTAATGTGTCCAATAGTTTCATAATCCTGCTGAAGGATAGTTGATAAACTATTTTTTGCCTCCAAAAATAAATGCCTCTTTTCCCTGTCAAACACCTGTGGAGAAAATTGTGAAACCAATGGTGAGGCAAAAGCAAGATTCTTAGATTCTGTTATAAAAAGCCATGAGACCCAGCCTTGCTGGGAGCCTTCCTTAGCACCACCCTTAGAAATGGAAGCTGCCCTTGCAGTGAGCCAAGATTGTGCCACTGCACTCCAGCCTGGGCAACAGAGCGAGATTCCGTCTCAAAACAAAAAAAAAAAAAAGAAAAGAAAAGAAATGGAAGCTGCGTCCTGCTTAAGGAGAACCTCCCCTTAGCCAGGTTTCTTGCTAAAGTCTAGGAAAACCATGGTGACCAACATAGACACGGTATAGATGGTAGTTCATTGACAAGTGAGTGATAAAGACAAGTAAACTAAGTAAGCTATTACATAGAAAAAACAACAACACAACTATAAAGTTGCATAAATTATTCTGCAAACATAGTGGAGCAGAGCTGAATAAGAAGCAAGCTGAATGGAAGTCCCAGATAGATAAGTGGGGGACCACTACAGTAGCTTTGCGGTTGGTAGCAGAAACTAAGATTGCTGATTGTTACAGCAACTCACTGAGCTGTCATGCCTACTGTCCTGTGGTTACCTTGTATATGGATTTTTCCTTCTATTTGTCCCCACTCACCAACATCACCCTCCCCACATTCATCATGGCAACAATTGGAATAGTCACTGTAACTTACCTTGGTCATCAGAGCAGACTTCTAACACAAATCAAGCCAGAACAAACAGTAACAAAACTAGAACACTCTTGTTCATAGTTTTTCTTCCTGGTACTTCCTTTGCTTGAGTTATATGCATTGCCCTGGTACAAGGTAGAGATCACTAACCTCTAAAACTTCTCAAATTCACTCAAAATTCAAAAGCGCATCTCAGCCATCAAAAGCAACCACTAAAGGCCTCTAGATGTAGTGAGCCCTTCTAGATGTCCAATATCTTCGAAGTTGAAACACAGTATCAGATGTCAGTGGAATGCCTTCTTGTGTGGTGGGGCTGGGTGATAGGGTTACAGGAAAATGCAAATAATGCATCAACCTCGTGGCTTTCCGTAGCCAGATTCTACCACCATAATGGTTTACGTTGTGTATCATTGCAGCCTTTCTTCCTGGCCTATTGGAACCCTTTGCACTAGGAAGTAATCATCTACAGCAAGCCAGAACATAATGTTCGGTGCTGTGATAAACTCCAGCTGGCACCTGGGCAGGTAGACATAATGGACTGGGAGAATAATGGCCCAGAGAGCAGAGTACATTATCTCTAGAAACCTAGGGCTTAGACTTTCTTATTAGATTTACCTCCTTTGCCCTGCATGACGGACCTTTATACCCATCCAGCTGAATCACTTATAATTCTACTTGATTCTTTATATGACTTGCACAGTCTCTCTGTATATTGATAAAACACTTCATCTCAGCACTTATCATATGTGGCAATCACTTTTTCTTTTCCCTGGATACATGATTGTATTTTGAAATTTATAAAACTATTGTGATCGTTTGCCGAGAATGATGGTTTCCAGCTTCATCCATGTCCCTGCAAAGGGCATGAACTCATTAATTTTTATGGCTGCATAGTATTCCATGGTGTGTATTTGCCACATTCCACTATGGCACGTGTATATGTATGCAACAAAACTGCACTTTCTGCATATGTAACCCAGAACGTAAAGTATAATAATAAAAAATTTAATACTGAGCTCCCTGAAATATAACTCTTGAGGTTTGCCCCAGTTGACACCTTAAGCCCTCTAGGCATTGAATCTCACTGCCATCCTCATCACCCGTTTCTTGGACTCAGCTGTCTCGGACCCAATGTCTGATACTCAGTAGGAGCTGTGAACAGCCTTGGATTTCATCTTTGGCCATCTTTGTGTTTCAGGGAGCAAAATGAGTTTTATCATAGGTTTTCCAGCCAATATTAACATGTCAGTATTATTTCTTAAGGAAGGCTGCTTCCCTTCATTCTCTCTCCCATTCAGTATGCTTCTCTCATTAGGATTTAACAGTTTTCTCCCTGTTCGCAGGTTATCAACACTGAAACAATAAATAAAAGGAGTAGTGATTGACACAAAAGACAGAATCTAAATCATACTGAAGGGCAGGGAATCAAAGCAAATAACTTTTGGAATAAAATTTGGAAGAAAAGGTAGAAATTAAGAAAAGATGAACCAAATTTGCTTACCTGGTAAGCAAAGAAAAGGAATACTTGAGTAGTAGTAGAATTTTATTAGTGATGAAGGAATTGCAAAATCGAAGACAAATGGAGATGAGGAGAGGAGACATTTTCATCATCAGTGCAGAAATATGGGCACTTTAGCTATCATATCATTTCAATATCATGAGTTTTTTCTAGCTATTTAGACATTGTCTATTTTTCTTGTTCCTCTTTACTTGTAGGTGTGGTATGTTCATTTGTTTTTGAATTGCCACTTTTTGTATATTCTTCACTTTAGATGCACTGATTACAATGCCTATGCACGTAATCCCCACATCCCTATGTACAGGTATAATCTCTCTCCTATTTGCATTCTACCGTATCTAATAACACTTTAATTTTAAAACAGGGGAATCGTTTTATGTTATAAAACAATAGTACCTCTACTTTTTCTTTTCTTATAATGATGAAAAACATGATAAAGAATTAAGAGCATACCACCGGACCAGTGAAATAGAATTTGGAGTATTCTATTATACCTACTTTTGTGAAAAAAATTCAACAACAATGTTCAACTGTAGACTCAATTTGAGTTATTGTTTAAGCACCTGATTTTAAGCACCTTAAAGTATTATGCCTCCTTAGATGATTTAACTATAGTTTTAAAAATAAAAAAAAATAAATTTATCCTGTCTGTAATATTTATTATCTCTAGCATGATGTTGAGATAACCTTCTCAACAGGAAGACAATGAAGATGAAGAACTGTAGGATGAACCTCTTCCATGTAATGAATAGTAAATATATTTTCTCTTCCTTATGATTTTCTTAGTAACATTTTCTTTGTTCTAGCTTACTTTATTGTAAGAATACAGTATATAATATTTATAACATGTAAAATATGATTTAATTGACCATTTATGTTATCAGGAACACTTCCAGCCAACAGTAGGCTATTAGTAGTTAAGTTTTGAGTAAGTCAGAAATTATATGAGGGTTCTTGACTATGTAAGGGGTCAGCACCCTTAACCTCATGTCAACTGTATTCGTAAGAGTGAAATTACAGAATCATGTAATTCTATGTTTAAACTTTTAAAAAATAACCAAACTATTCTCCATGTAGAGTGAAACATCTTACATTTCCTCCAACCATTTGTGAGGATTCTAGTCTTGCCTTAATTTCCTGTTTAGATAGATAGATACAGCCATCATGGTGGGTATGATGTGGTATCTCTGTGGTTTTCATTTCTCTAAAGTATAATGATTTTGTTTACATTTCATGTATATACTGGCCATTTGTAAAAATCTTAAAGAAGTGTCTACTCAAATCTTTTGTACATTTTCCTAATTTAGGGTTTTGCTTTATAATTAGTTTTAAAAATTACATATTCTTAATGCTAGTTCTTTCATGTATATGAGTTACAAATATTTTCTCTCATTCTGTCACTTATCTTTTCATTTTTGGTAATATCCTCTGACACACAACATTTTTTAACTTTGATAAAGATCAATTTGCCTACTTTTTATTTTGTTGCAGATGTTTTTGGAGTCATATCTAAGAATTCATTGGCACATCTGAAGTCATAAAGATTTACCCCTATGTTTTTTTCTGAGAGTACTATGATTTTAGCTCTTGTTTTTAAGTTTTGTTATCCATTTTAAATAAACCTTTGAAATGATTTTAGGTAAACCCTGTTTTAGCACTTATATTTATAAGATTTCGATCCATTTTAAATAAGTGTTTAGTAAGTGTGAATTAGGTGCCTGATGTCATTCTTTTGCATGTAAATATCCAGTTGCCACTGCAACATTCATTGATTGGTAAGGCTATTTTTTCTACAATAAATGAAAGTGCCACTTTTATCATAAACTGATTGACTATAAATGTATGGGTTTATGTATGAAATTGTGATTCCATTCTGTTGGTATATATGTGTATTCTTATGCCAATAGCATAATGTTTTTATTATTATAGCATTATTATAATTTTTTAAATTATACTTTAAGTACTAGGGTACATGTGCACAACGTGCAAGTTTGTTAAATATGTATACATGTGCCATGTTGGTGTGCTGCACCCATTAACTCATCATTTACATTGGGTATATCTCCTAATGCTATCCCTATCCCCTTCCCCCACCCCACGACAGGCCCCGGTGTGTGATGTTCCCCTTCCTGTGTCCAAGTGTCCTCATTGTTCAATTCCCACCTATGAGTGAGAATATGTGGTGTTTGGTTTTTTGTCCTTGAGATAGTTTGCTGAGAATGATGGTTTCCAGCTTCATCCATGTCCCTAAAAAGGACATGAACTCATCCTTTTTTATGGCTGCATAGTATTCCATGTGTATACATGCCACATTTTCTTAATCCAGTCTATCATTGATGGACATTTGTGTTGGTTCCAGGTCTTTGCTATTGTGAATAGCGCCGCAATAAACATACATGTGCATGAGTCTTTATAGCAGCATGATTTATAATCCTTTGGGTATATACCCAGTAATGGGATTGCTGGGTCAAATGGTATTTCTAGTTCTAGATCCTTGAGGAATCCCCACACTGACTTCCACAATGGTTGAACTAGTTTACAGTCCCACCAATGGTGTAAAAGTGTTCCTATTTCTCCACATCCTCTCCAGCACCTGTTGTTTCCTGACTTTTTAATGATCGCCATTCTAACTGGTTTGAGGTGGTATCTCATTGTGGTTTTGATTTGCATTTCTCTGATGGCCAGTGATGATGAGCATTTTTTTCATGTGTCTTTTGGCTGCATAAATGTCTTCTTTTGAGAAGTGTCAGTTCATATCCTTTGCCCAATTTTTGAGGGGGTTGTTTGATTTTTTTCTCGTAAATCTGTTTGAGTTCTTTGTAGATTCTGGATATTAGCCCTTTGTCAGATGGGTAGATTGTTAAAATTTTCTCCCATTCTGTAGGTTGCCTGTTCACTCTGACGGTGGTTTATTCTGCTGTGCAGAAGCTCTTTAGCTTAATTAGATGCCATTTGTCTATTTTGGCTTTTGTTGCCATTGCTTTTGGTGTTTTAGTCATGAAGACATTGCCCATGCCTATGTCCAGAATGGTATTGGCTAGGTTTTCTTCTAGGGTTTTTATGGTTTTAGGTCTAACATTTAAGTCTTTAATCCATCTTGAATTAATTTTTGTATAAGGTGTAAGGAAGGGATCCAGTTTCAGCTTTCTACATATGGCTAGCCAGTTTTCCCAGTACCATTTATTAAATAGGGAATCCTTTCCCCATTTCTTGTTTTTGTCAGGTTTGTCAAAGATCAGATGGTTGTAGATGTGTGGTATTATTTCTGAGGGCTCTATTCTGTTCCATTGGTCTATATCTCTGTTTTGGTGCCAATACTATGCTGCTTTGGTCACTGTAGCCTTGTAGTATAGTTTGAAGTCAGGTAGCGTGATGCCTCCAGCTTTGTTCTTTTGGCTTAGGATTGTCTTGGCAATGTGGGCTCTTTTTTGGTTCCATATGAACTTTAAAATATTTTTTTCCAGTTCTGTGAAGAAAGTCATTGGTAGCTTGATGGGAATGGCATTGAATCTATAAATTACCTTGGGCAGTATGGCCATTTACATAATATTGATTCTTCCTATCCATGAGCATGGAATGTTCTTCCATTTGTTTGTATCCTCTTTTATTTCATTGAGCAGTGGTTTGTAGTTCTCCTCGAAGATATCCTTCACATCCCTTGTAAGTTGGATTCCTAGGTATTTTATTCTCTTTGAAGCAGTTGTGAATGGGAGTTCACTCATGATTTGGCTCTCTGTTTGTCTGTTATTGGTGTATAGGAATGCTTGTGATTTTTGCACATTGATTTTGTATCCTGAGACTTTGCTGAAGTTGCTTGTCAGCTTAAGGAGATTTTGGGCTGAGACAATGGAGTTTTTTAAATATACAGTCATGTCATCTGCAAACAGGGACAATTTGACTTCCTCTTTTCCTAATTGAATGCCCTTGATTTCTTTCTCCTGCCTTATTGCCCTGGCCAGCACTTCCAACATTATGTTGAATAGGAGTGGTGAGAGAGGGCATCCCTGTCTCGTGCCAGTTTTCAAAAGGATTGCTTCCAGTTTTTGCCCATTCAGTATGATATTGGCTGTGGGTTTGTCATAAATAGCTCTTATTATTTTGAGATACATCCAATCAATCCCTAATTTATTGAGAGTTTTTAGCATGAAGGGCTGTTGAATTTTGTCAAAGGTCTTTTCTGCCTCTGTTGAGATAATCATGTGGTTTTTGTCTTTGGTTCTGTTTATATGATGGATTATGTTAATTGATTTGCATATGTTGAACCAGCCTTGCATCCCAGGGATGAAGCCAACTTGATCATGGTGGATACGCTTTTTGATGTGCTGCTGGATTTGGTTTGCCAGTATTTTATTGAGGATTTTTGCATCGATGTTCATCAGAGATATTGGCCTAAAATTCTCTTTGTTGTGTCTCTGCCAGGATTTGGTACCAGGATTATGCTGGCCTCATAAAATGAGTTAGGGAGGATTCCCTGTTTTTCTATTGATTGGAATAGTTTCAGAAGGAATGGTACCAGATCCTCTTTGTACCTCTGGTACAACTTGGCTGTGAATCCATCTGGTCCTGGACTTTTTTTGGTTGGTAGGCTGTTAATTATTGCCTCAATTTCAGAGTGTGTTTTTGGTCTATTCAGGGATTCAACTTCCTCTTGGTTTAGTCTTGGGAAGGTGTATGTATCCAGGAATTTATCCATTTCTTCTAGATTTTCTAGTTTATTTGCATAGAGGTGTTTATAGTATTCTCTGATGGTAGTTTGTATTTCTGTGGGATCGGTGGTGATATCCCCTTTATCATTTCTAATTGCGTCTATTTCATTCTTCTCTGTTTTCTTCTTTATTAGTCTTGCTAGTGGTCTATCAATTTTGCTTATCTTTTCAAAAAACTAGATCCTGTATTCATTGATTTTGGAAGGGATTTCTGTGTCTCTATCTCCTTCAGTTCTTCTTTGATCTTAGTTATTTCTTGCCTTCTGCTGGCTTTTGAATATGTTTGCTCTTGCTTCTCTAGTTCTTTTAATTGTGATGTTAGGGTATCAATTTTAGATCTTTCCTGCCTTCTCTTGTGGGCATTTAGTGCTATAAATTACCCTCTACACACTGCTTTAAATGTGTCCCAGAGGTTCTGGTATGTTGTGTCTTTGTTCTCATTGGTTTCAAAGAACACCTTTATTTCTGCCTTCATTTTGTGATGTACCCAGTAGTCATTCAGGAGCAGGTTGTTCAGTTTCCATGTAGTTGAGTGGTTTTGAGTGAGTTTCTTAATCCTGAGTCCTAACTTGATTGTACTGTGGTCTGAGAGACAGTTTGTTATAATTTCTGTTCTTTTACATTTGCTGAGGAGTGCTTTACTTCCAACTATGTGGTCAATTTTGGAATAAGTGCAATGTGGTGCTGAGAAGAATGTATATTCTGTTGATATGGGGTGGAGAGTTCTGTAGATGTCTATTAGGTCCACTTGGTGCAGAGCTGAGTTCAAGTCCTACATATCCTTATTAACTTTCTGTCTTGTTGATCTGTCTAATGTTGACAGTGGGGTGTTAAAGTTTCCCATTATTATTGTGTGGGAGTCTAAGTCTCTTTGTAGGTCTCTAAGGACTTGCTGTATGAATCTGGGTGCTCCTGCATTGGGTGCATATATATTTAGGATAGTTAGGTCTTCTTGTTGAATTGATCCCTTCACCATTATGTAATGGCCTTCTTTGTCTCTTTTGATCTTCGTTGGTTTAACATCTGTTTTATCAGAGACTATGATTGCAAACCCTATTTTTTTGTTTTGTTTTGTTTTCCGTTTGCTTCATTGATCTTCCTTCATCCCTTCATTTGGTGCCTATGTGTGTCTCTGCACATAAGATGGGTCTCCTGAATACAGCACATTGATGGGTCTTGACTCTTTATCCAATTTGCCAGTCTGTGTCTTTTAATTGGATCATTTAGTCCATTTAAGGTTGGTATTGTTACGTGTGAATTTGATCCTGTCATTATGATGTTAGCTGATTATTTTGCTTGTTGATGCAGTTTTTTCCTAGCATTGATGGTCTTTACAATTTGGCATGTTTTTGCAGTGGCTGGTACCAGTTGTTCCTTTCCATGTTTCATGCTTCCTTCAGGAACTCTTTTAGGGCAGGCCTGGTGGTGACAAAATCCCTTAGCATTTGCTTGTCTGTAAAGGATTTTATTTCTCCATCACTTATGAAGCTTAATTTGGCTGTATATGAAATTCTGGGTTGAAAATTCTTTTCTGTAAGAATGTTGAATATTGGCCTCCACTCTGTTCCGGCTTGTAGTGTTTCCACTAAGAGATCTGCTGTTAGTCTGATGGGCTTCCCTTTTTGGGTAACCCAACCTTTCTCTCTGGCTGCCCTTAACATTTTTTTCCTTCATTTCAACTTTGGTGAATCTGAGAATTATGTGTCTTCGAGTTGCTCTTCTCGAGGATTATCATCGTGGCATTCTCTGTATTTCCTGAATTTGAATGTTGGCCTGCCTTGCTAGGTTGGGGAAGTTCTCCTGGATAATATCCTGAAGAGTGTTTTCCAACTTGGTTCCATTCTCCCTGTCACTTTCAGGTACACCAATCAGAAGTAGATTTGGTCTTTTCACATAGTCCCATATTTATTGGAGGCTTTGTTCATTTCTTTTTATTCTTTTTTCTCTAAACTTCTCTTAGCACTTCTTTTCATTCATTTGATCTTCAATCTCTGATACCCTTTCTTCCACTTGATCGAATCAGCTGCTGAAGCTTGCACATTCGTCACGTAGTTCTCGTGCCTTGGTTTTCAGCTCCATCAGGTCCTTTAAGGACTTCTCTGCATTGTTTATTCTACTTAGCCATTAGTCTAATTTTTTTTCAAGGTTTTTAACTTCTTTGCCATTGGTTCAAATTTCCTCCTTTAGCTCGCAGTAGTTTCATTGTCTGAAGCCTTCTTCTTTCAACTCGTCAAAGTCATTCTCCGTCCTGCTTTGTTCTGTTGCTGGTGAGGGGCAGCATTCCTTTGGAGGGGGAGAGGCACTCTGATCTTTAGAATTTTCAGCTTTTCTGCTCTGTTTTTTCCCTGTCTTTGTGGTTTTATCTACCTTTGGTCTTTGATGATGATGACATACAGATGGGGTTTTGGTGTCGATGTCCTTTCTGTTTGTTAGTTTTCCTTCTAATGGAAGGACCATTAGCTGCAGGCCTGTTGGAGTTTGCCGGAGGTCCACTCCAGACCCTGTTTGGCTGGATATCACCAGCGGAGGCTGCAGAACAGCAAATATTGCAGAATGGCAATTGTTGCTGCCTGATCCTTCCTCTGGAATCTTCGTCTCAGAGGCACACCCAGGTTTATGAGGTGTCAGTCAGCCCCTACTGGGTGATGTCTCCCAGTTAGGCTCCTTGGGGGTCAAGGACCCACTTGAGGAGGCAGTCTGTCCATTCTCAGATCTCAAACTCCATGCTAGGAGAATGACTGCCCTCTTCAAAGCTGTCAGACAGGGACGTGTAAGTCTGCAGAAGTTTCTGCTGCCTTTTGTTCAGCTATGCCCTGCCCCCAGAAGTGGAGTCTACAGAGGTAGGCAGGCCTCCTTGAGCTGTGATGGGCTCCACCCAGTTTGAGATTCCCAGCCACTTTGTTTATCTATTCAAGCCTCAGCAATGCCAGACGCCCCTCCCCCAGCCTCGCTGCCTCCTTGCAGTTCGATCTCAGACTGCTGTGCTAGTAGTGAGTGAGGCTCTGTGGGCGTGAGACCCTCCAAGCCATGCACGGGATATAATATCCTGGTGTGCCATTTGCTAAGACTGTTGGAAAAGCACAGTATTAGGTTGGGAGTGTCCCTATATTCCAGGTACTGTCAGTCACGGCTTCCCTTGGCTAGGAAAGGGAATTTCCCAACCCCTTGCACTTCCCAGGTGAGGCTATGCCCCACCCTGCTTCGGCTCACACACCTGGGCTGCACCCACTGTCCAACAAGCCCCAGTGAGATGAACCTTGTACCTTAGTTGGAAATGCAGAAATCACCTATCTTCTGCATCGCTCACGCTGGGAGCTGTAGACTGGAGCTGTTCCTATTCAGCCATCTTGGAACTCACCCTATTATAATTTTTAAGTCAGGAAGTGAGAATCATATATTTTGCACTCTATAGTTTGGTGCAGATATATTTCTGTTTGTGAATCTAATCTGAATTTTGTATTCTTAGAGAGCTTAATACATTCACTTTAAAGTAATTACTGATAAAGAAGGACTTACATTGGTCATTTTGGTGTTTGTTCTCAACAACCTAAAATTTGGGGGGGGATAACTTTCTCATTTCCATTATTAAACCTTAATTAGTGTTTAGATAATATTTTTGTGCTAAAGTCACTTTGATTCCTTCTCATTTTATTTTGTACATATATATTAGTTATTTTCTTACCATTGGAGTTATAATTAACCTCATAAATTTATACCATCTAGTTTGAATATATATCAACTTGATTTCAATATCATACAGAAATTCTGTTCGATTGCACCTCTGCTCCAACCTGCATATTTAAGGTTTTTTGTTACATATTACATCTTTATGCATTGTGTGGAAAATAGCACAAATTTATAATTCTTTTTATATGTTTGTATTTGAAATCTTGTAGGAAATTAAACACTGCATTTTAGAAACAAAAAGTCAATAACATTGGTTTTATATTTATCTATGTAGTTACTTTCACTGGAGATCTTTAGTTTTTCATAGAACTTCATGTTAGTGTATAGTGTCCTTTTATTTCAATGTGTATGACTCCCTTAGTATTTCTTGTATGGTAGAGCTACTGGTAATAAAGGCCCTCAGCTCTTGCTTATCTGATAATGTCTTAATTTCTTCTTCTTTTGAAGGACAGTTTTACTAGGTATAGAATTCTTAGTTGACAGAATTTTTACAATTACGTCATCTCACTGTCCTTTGGCTTCTGTGGTTTATGATAAAAAAATCAGTTGTTAATATTCTTGAAGATTCCTTATATATAATGAGTTAATTATCTATCCCTCTTGCTTCAAGATTATTTCTTTCTCTTTGTCATTCAGTGTTTTGATTATACTGTCTCTTATTGTGGACCTCTTTGAGGTTATTCTAGTTGGAATTTGTTGAGCTTCTTGAATTTTTTGATCATGTCTTTCCTCAAATTTATGAAGTTTGTGGCCATTATGTCCTCAAATATTCTCACTTCCTCTTTATTTCTCTCTCCTCCTTCTGAGACTCTCACACTGCATATATTGATCTGTTTGATGGTATCTCGCATGTCTCTTAGAATCTATCCATTATTCTTCATTCTTTTTCTTTCTCCTTTTCAGACTGGATAATTTCCATTGTCCTATCTTCACTTTTATGACAGCCTGTTTTCTTTGCTCAAATCTGCTGTTTAACTCCTCTAGCAATTTTTTTTTATTTCAAAATTGTACTTTTTCAGCTCCAGAATTTCTATTTGGTGGTTTTTGCCATTTATATATCTTTATTAATAGTTCCATTTTTTTTGTACATTATTCTCTGATTTCCTTTAATTCTATATCCATTGTTCCCTTTAATTCTTTTAATTTTTATTTTTTGAGATGGAGTCTCACTCTGTTGCCTAGGCTGGAGTGCAGTGGTGCAATCTTGGCTCACCGCAACCTCCACCTTCCAGGTTCGAGTGATTCTCATGACTCAGCCTTTCGAGTAGCTGGGACTACAGGTGAACACCACCACACCTGACTAATTTTTGTATTTTTAGTAGAGATGGGGTTTCACCATGTTGACCAGGCTGGTCTCAAACTCCTGACCTCAGGTGATCTACCTGCCTCGGCCTCCCAAAGTGCAGGGATTACAGGCATGAGGCACTGTGGCTGGTTCCTTTAATTCTTTGAGTATATATAAGACATTAGATTTCAAGTATTTGTCTAGTAAGTCCAATATTTGGGTTACTTCATCAATGATTTCTATCAATTTTTGTTCTATGAATGGGTCATACTTTCTCTTTACTTTGTGTGCCTTGGTATTTTCTGCTGAACACTGAACATTTGAATGTTGTTATGTATTAACTCTGATACTTTATTTTCTCTGCTCCCCTGGGCTTCCTGTTTTTAATTATTGAAAATGATAGTTGTCCATTTTTTACTGAGTTTTCCAAATTGTCTTTGCAAAGGTTGTATTCCTCGTTATGTGCAGTCATTATGTCTGTCTTACTTTATCTAGTTTTCAACTATCATTTTGTTGGAGATTTACCTAAATTGCAGAAACTAAGAAATTTTTTAAAATAATAAACCTTTCATCCCTGCCTTTGCACATTGCCTGTGTACTGGAGGTCTTCCTCAATACTCAACCAGGATGTTTACTACTCTGTCTTAGACTTCCTTTCTTGCTTGCAATGAGCTGAGAGTTCAGTCATGGCTGAAATGTTATGACCCTCACTTTCTGAGCATGAATCTTGCTATTGGCCATCACGAGGCTTTCTAAATTCCCCAAGAGATGTAGGTGCTTTTATATACCCTAATTTCTCAAAGAAACGCTTCTCAAATTATTCTAACCACTATTCAAGTTTAGTGGTCTATTTTGTCTCGGCAGTAACCTTTTGCCTTGGTTTAACACTTTTCTGCCCTGAGTGAATTCTAAATTAAGTCAAATAGCAATGAGTTAATTACATCAGTCCTAAGTCCTAGGTTAGAACAGACAAACGTAATAATTTAAAAATAAAGTCTATTCTATTCCTTTTGGGACCAGGGACCATAATATCCCATGTGAAATGTGAACTTTTCTCTTCCAGACTGCCATTGAGCCAGGGTTGGGGTGAGGCAAGAGCAATTAAAATACCACAAAGCTTTCCTACCGGTTTAAATTTCCTCTTTTCCATATTCAGCATTTACTTGCTTTCTGTAAACCTTTGGCTGTTTTCTAGAGATCTGACACACTTGGTTTTTAAAGTTTCTACTTGTTTTTTGATGTGACTGTGAAGAGATGGGCATTTGCAACTGCCTAGGCTAAAATTTTCCTGATACACACTCACAACTGTGTGTTTTTTCTTTTGACTATTTGCTAACAGTTGAAACAATGGGTATTAAAATCACTACAATATAAATTTCCTCATTTTTGTGCCCCCTAAACTATATTAAAATAAAATATTAATATAGTTTTTACAGGCAAATTTATTTTTTCTATATAATGGCCTTTGATCATAAATATATATTTTTTTCTCTGACTCAAGATTTTAACTTTGTCTACAAAAAAAATGAAATTGTCTTCTCTACAAGTATACTCCTGAATTAAATGTTGTCTGGGTTTTAAGATTACTGTAGGAGTAGAAAAGAGTTGCATATCATTAAATATTGAAAAATTTCCACAGTAATCTAAATAATTTTAAGAAAATATTTTAAACACCGCAAGACATTTATTTGTTGTTGATTTTATTTCCAATGACTAAGAAGATACTTTCAGTTTTATATGTATTCATGTGAAAAATCAAGGTGTTCCCAATTTGCACACTTTGTAGAAATATATACATTTTTTAATATTAAATACTGTATTTAGATATTTAGTACATATAATACTCTATAAATATACCATTGAATTTAATATTTTTAAAAGCTGCAAGCATCAACATTAATTTTACTTTGAAGCAGTTTGAACTTATTTTGAAACAATATTTGCACTGAACTTTTATTATTTTAGAATAATAGAGCACTTCTCAAAAAGACCCATTGCTTAATACTACCAAAATGAAAGTTGAGTTTCAACATAAATTTTAGAAAGAAACACATAATAAAACCACAGCAGCATGTAAAAGGCAAGGGGCAACACAGTCTAGGGAGACAATACAATCATGACAACCAGAGCGCAATAGGCTACAGCTGTTGAAGATATCAGATAAATAATATAAATAAGTATCATTAGCATGTTAAGAACTTAGTCTAATGGGAAAAAAACAGACAATATAAAATAAAACATAGGATAACGTAAGCAAAGAGATGAAAATACTAAGAAAGAATAAAATCGAAATGTAAGATAATAAAAAGTATGATATCATAAATAAGGACTGCCTTCATGGGCTCACTGGTAGTCTGGATAAAGCCAAAGGAAGAATCAATGTTTCTCAACTTCTGATTTACACACAAGTTTTAAAAACAGTACAGAAGTTTTCATATTCACCCACATTTCCCTCTATTATTAAGACCTTACATTAGTATGGTAGATTTGTCACAGCTCGTAAAATAATATTAATGCATTAACAACAAGTAAAGTTCGTACTTTATTCATTTTTCATTAAATTTTACCTAATGTTCTTTTTAAAATTCCATGTTCCATCCCAGATACCGCATTATATTTAGAAATTGAACTGTTAATTTTTGTAAAGGTAGAATTCACATTTTTTAATGAATTATACTTTTGCTATTATATTTTAATATTAAATTTCAATTTTAGAGACAAATCAATCCTTTTCTATTTTTTCCATTCCATTATTATAGTTTTTCATTTTACATTAAGTTTAATTTTCACTTAAGTTAATTGCTATACAAGTATAATATTTATGTATACATTTATTTTTTCATATGAATGTCCAGTTTTTTCCAGCACCATTTATTGAAAACACTGTACTTTCTCCACTTTATTGTCTTTGATCCTCTGTCAAAGATCATTTCTTTGTCAAAGATATTTCTGTGGATTCTTTTCTGGACTCTTTATTCTGTGTCATTAATTTAGGTGTCTATTATTTCACCAATATCAAGGAATTTTAATAATTTTATTGTAAGTCTTGAATTCAGAAAATGTTAATCCTCCAAGCTTGTTCTTTTATTTTCAGAATTATATTGGCGCTTATAGATCCTTTGTCTTAAGATATTATAAAATTTTGGAATCAATTCATCACTATCTACAATATACCTTGCTGGAATGTTGATTGTGATTTTTTTAAAAATTTATAAATTTAGCTGGAAAAAAGTTGACCTCTTAAATACCGAGCCTTCTAATCTATCAATGGTAATATCTCTTAATTCATTTTGGACATTTTGCAGCCATTATTTCAAATACTTCTTCTACTCTCTTCTCACTTTTTCTCCTTCTTGGATTCCTTAAGCATGAATTTTATACATTTTTGTAGTCCTATACAGCACATTAATGTTTCTTTCTATTTTACATTCTTTCCCTACTCCCTTGCATTTAGGTTTGGAAAGCTTCTATTGATCTATCTTCGAGAACATTGATTCTTCCCTTGGCTTTATCCAGACTATCAATGAGCCCATGGAAGACACTCCTTACTTATATCATACTTTTTATTATCCTACATTTCCATTTTATTCTTTCTTAGCATTTTCATCTCTTTGCTTACATTATCCTATCTTTTATTTTATGTTGTCTACTTTTATTCATTAGACTAACCTTATAACATACTGATGATAGTTTGATAGTTATTTATAGTTTCTATCTGATATCTCCAACAACTGTATCCTATTACACTCTGGTTGTCATGATTGAACTGTCTCTTCAGACTGTGTTTTCCCTTGCCTTTTTCATGCTCTATGGTTTTATTATGCGTTTCTTCCAAAATTTATGTTGAAACTTAACTGTCATTGTGGTGATATTAAGAAGTGGATTCTTTTGAGAAGTGATGAAGTCCTGAGGGCTATGTGCTCATGAATGGGTTACCTATTGCAAAAGAGGCTTCAGAGTGAGTTTGCCTCTCTTGCCCTTCCACCTTCCTCCACCCATGTGAGGACACAGCAAAAAGTGTCATCTTACATGCAAGACACCAAGCCCTCGCCAGACACCAAACCTGCCAGCTGCCTGATTTTGGACTTCCATACTCCAGAACTGTAAGAAATAAATGTATATTGTTTACAAATTACCCAGTCTGTGGTATTTTGTTATAACAGGATAAACAGACTAAGATTAATGCCTTGTAATTTTTATTAGTAAATAGGCCACATATCAGGTAGCAGGAATTGAGGTAAATAGAACTTCACCGTCAGTAATTATGTTGATTTGGCTAAAAATTGTGTCGTGTTTATTGTTTGTTTTAAATATAAGTATAAACACTATTCACAATAGCTAAGATATTAAATCAAACTAAGTGTCCAACAACAGATAAGTGCATAAAAATGTGGTACATATACACAATGGGAATACTATACAGGCATAAAAAGGAATAAAGTCCTGTTATTCACAACAATATGGATGGAACTGGAGGACATTATGCTAGGTGAAACAAGCCAGGAACAGAGAGTTAACCACCACATGTTCTCATTCACATGTGGCTAAAAAAAAATTGATCTCATAGCTGTAAAAAGTATTACAAGAGATACTAGAAGCTTGGATGAGTAGGGAGAAGGGTGATAGGGAGAGTTTTGTTAAAAGATAAAAAATGATAACTAAATAGGAGGAATTAGTTCAGCATTCTACAGCACTGTAGGATGGCTATAGTAACATAGTTTTAAATAGCTAGAGGGATATTGAATGTTTCCAACATAAATGTACATTGTAAATGCTAATTGCTGTGATCAAATCACTATACATTACATGTATTACAGCATCACTATGTACCCCGTAAATATGTGCAGTTATATATTTAAATTTTAAAAATTTAACAACAGTAAATAAGTATCAGAGTCTTCAAAGTTATCTAGTGTCATTGTTTTTGTCTTTCTTTTTGACTATGGGCTTCCGTCTTGTATTAAGCTTTTCCAGAGAAACAGAATCAACAGGATAGGGTGTGTGTGTGTGGGCGTGTGTGTAGGAATCTGCAGGGTGGGCCAGAAGTTTGAAAATCCAGGAAATGTAGTTCATGTTCAAAGGCAGTCTGCTCCCATCATTCCCTTTCCCTTTTCCTCAGGGAGGTCAGTCATTCTGTTCTATTCAGGTCTTCAGCTGATTACATTATGCCTACCCAAATATGGATGACAATCTGCTTTACTCAAAATCCACTGATTTAAATGTAGATCTCATCCAAAAACGCCCTCACAAAACATCCAAGATAATGTTCAACAAAATATCTGGGCTCTGTGGCTTAGCCAAATTAATACATAAAATTAACTGTCACCTATGCATGCTGGTCTTCAGAGAGAGTCTGTCTTACAGCTCCTTCAGCTGTCACACACTGTTACTATACTGGATTCCTGTTGGTGTGGTGACAAGATTACAAGAGAGGAGCTTTCCATAATGTTTCAATTAAATATCAGTGTTTTCTTGGGCTCAATCTCGGGGGCTCTAATCTTTAATAGTTTCTTCAGTATAATAATTTACGTGTCCTCTGGCTTCTCCTTGCCTTCTTGTCTGCAGCCTTCCCAATGCATTTGTTTGATTTATTAGCTCTTGCTGCCTATGGGCTCTCCTCCTGCAAGGCGATACTAGAAGCCTGGGGAAGCCAGGAGGGTGGTGGGATTAATTCCTCTCTCCAAACTGAGATAAAGTTTTAGAATTGGTTTCTGGCATCTTTTCTCCTAGGTGTAGGTCTTTGTAGTGGAAAAAAGATCTCTTTTTGTTTTTCACAATAATTACTTTTCCCTCTTCTGTCAGAGCCAGGAGATCCTCACATGAAGAACCTACTAAGTTGCCTAGAGAGGAAGCCCTTGAAATCCCCCATCAAGCCTGTCACCGAGTGGTTTCTCACTCTCATGCTAGTTAGCATTCAGGCTCCAGCTATTCCTCAAAATTACCTTTCAGGCATTTCCATTGGATTCTGTCTCCTGTGACTCCTGCTCCAGTGACACAGTCCTTTATCTCTCCATACCCACTTGTCTCTCCATATTTTGAAAAGGTGATTTGCCTTGTTAATTTAGGATTTTAGATCAATAATTTTCTAAGTGCTCTTTGAAAGCTCTTATAACATTCACAGTAAAAACAAATCATTTCACAAGACTGTGAATGCATCAGCAGCTCTGGCTTTTCCTAAGAAGGAAAATTTTTTATATGTGATGTGCATAAAATCCAGTCATTCAAAGAATATTTGTCAATCATTACCTGGAGGCAAATTTTGCTGAGGAAAATATGTAATTTAAACATTTAGTCTTGTTAAATGTTTTTAATTGTAGTTCATATGGTATTGTTTCTTTTAAAAGTCAGTAAGCCATTTTTATCTTCAATTATTGTGTCTGTCATTTCAATGAATATCTCACACAGTTTTTATTTGAATAATACTATTAAAAATTCACCATTTAGGCCGGGTGCGGTGGCTCATGCCTGTAATCCCAGCACTTTGGGAAGCTGAGGCGGGTGGATCATGAGGTCAGGAAATCGAGACCATCCTGGCTAACAAAGTGAAGCCCTGCCTCTACTAAAAATACAAAAAATTAGCCAGGCGTGGTGGCGGGTGCCTGTAGTCCCAGGTACTCGGGAGGCTGAGGCGGAAGAATGGCGTGAACCCAACAGGTGGAGGTTGCAGTGAGCTGAATCATGCCAGTGCACTCCAGCCTTGGCTACAGAGCAAGACTTCATCTCAAAAAAAAAAAAAAAAAAAGAAAAGCAAAGGAATTCACCATTTAAGATCAGGTTTCTCACTACCAAAATATGTATTTTTAGTCTACTATCTTCTCACATTTGAGATACAAACACAATATTTTTCCAAATATTTGCTAAATTCCTGGCAGACTGCCTCAGACATTCTATCCTATGAAGCCTTTATAAAATCAGCTGAAGATGTGTGAACTATTTAATTAACAGTTTTATTGAAGATAAATGGAAGGTTACCATTTCTGTTTACACATTTTAAATGGAAGAAGGTTCTTTTTACCTGATGCATTTGATACAAAATTTTTCCTGGAGAGAGAAGATTAATCTACATTAACCACCTTTCCATTTAAAAACTGTCAGGGAGCAATGCAAGACACGATGTGGACATGTAGAAGTAGTGTTGGAAGTAATTTTTAATTTTACTTTGGTAGGTGGATTAATTCTCTTACACTAAGATACTGAATAACATATTTGATTTGTTTTGTTTTACCTTATTCCAGTAGACTGTAAAGAATTAAACGTCAAAATAAAATATTTTTAATCTTTCAAGCAAAATTGAATATTTTTCTTACAATATTAAATTTAATAGTGTTTAAAAACAATGGCTTATGTCACATAATCCCAGGGCTATTTAAATGCTTTAGAGTATAAAAAGAAAAAAAAAATAACTTTGTCCTAAGGTACAAGGTATAATAAATAACTAAACCATATAAAAATTTTATAAAATAAACTACTCTAGACCAATCTCACTTTAAACATCAATACACAAATTTCAAACTGAATAGAAACAAATAAAATCAAATTGCACATTAAAACAATACTATATCATAATCACATTGAACTGATTCCAGGAATAAAAGGTTGATCATAATTAAGAAATGTATTAATATATTTACCTATACGTATAAATCTTAAGAGAAAAATACTATGATATTCCATGTATTTACACAGAAAACATTTGACAAGAATACAACACCAAGGAACCAATCAAAAGTGAAATGAAATAAAGATTCATGCATTTTATTTAATATGCAGGAGACCTATCCTCAGTCTAAATGTCGGCATTATATTTGTGTACTTATTTAATCTTTCACTAAAGTCAGGAGCTAGGCAAGAAAGGTCATCTAGTTAAAATGGAAAAGTAGGGAGCTCCATGGGCTTGTCCCTCTTTGGAAACCCTGAAAAAAAATAGCAAAGTTGTCAGAATCAACTTTACTCTAACTTTGAGAAACAGTCAGAGGTTTGCAACAATAATTTACTTAATCAACAAAAGCAGTTACTTAAAGATGATAGAAAATATTTGCAGCATATTAAGTTAGCCTTATTTCATCCCATTTCCTTAGCAAGATAGTGGTCTTGAAGATGATAATCTCAGTAGGTATTTAGTTATGAAGGAAGAACAGTAAACTTTACTCTCAAGGACTTGTGTTTGTCTGTTTTGACCTATCTTATGGTTCTCTGATTGATATAAGGCATTTGCCTTTGTTTAGCCTAATTCAAACTCTGACGGGGTATAAAAGTGTCTAAATGAATGTCATTGTTGGATACCATTATAAGGGAAATTAATAAGCTGCTTTTGCCTAGGATAACAAAATACAGTTCAGACCTACAATAGACATGCAAAAAGAAAAAAAGCCTTAGAGGAAAAGCTGAAGAATATAAATTTGGAGACTATAGCTTCAAAAAGCTCCTACATATAATGGAATATTAACAAAGTCATCATGCATCTACTGAGGAAAAATAAATGCTCAGAAAACTACTGAGGAGGCCCTAACTTTTCATTTCCAACTGATCTTTAAGGAAGAGAACTAACAAAGTGGCTAGGTTTTATAGGAGTGATATAATTAATACAGAGCTAATCGGCAAACACAGAAATTAAAAAAGACTATTTTTTCTTTTCTTTTCTTTCCTTTCCTTTTGTTTTATGGTTCCAGAAATTTAAGGAAATTTTGGTTAAACCAGCAGCTTACCAGAATCTATAGGAACAGCAACTTCAGAAACCACACATGACAAAGAACACAAACTTTAAAAGGTAGCATAGGAAAGACATGAAGCAAGCAACTACAGTGCATGGAAAGGAACAATGACGAAACCTAAGCGGGGGGTGAATAAGAAGAAATTAGTAAATATTGTCCCTGTGAGGCACAAACACGGACTTAACAGATAAAGTCTTTAAATCAATTAATTGCCTTATATATGGTCAAAAACTATAGGAAGTAATGGACAAAGGATTTTTTTCAAAAAACAAGAGAACTATGTCTCAGCAAATGAAAACTATTAATAAAGTGATAAAAGTTATAGAAAGAGAACCAGATATAAATTCTGTACTTGAAAAGTACAATAACTGAAATGATAATTTCACAGAAGAGTGATCAATATCAGATTTGAACAAGCAGAAAAAAGACTGACCAGACCTAATAACAAACCAATTAAAATTATTCAATTTGATGAGCAGAAAGCGAAACGAATGGAGAAGAATATAGAAGTTTTAAGAGACAGAAGTTTGAAGAGAATGGAGAAGAATTTAGAAGTAGGACACCATTGAGTATACCAACATACATATAAAAAGAATCCCAGAAGAAGATAAAAAAGATAAAGAGGCAGGAGGAAGATTTGAAGAGATAATAGCCAAAACTTCCCAATACATAAATATATGACTGAGAAACATATTCAAACTGTTGAAATACAAAAACAAACAGAAACTCTTGAAAGCAGCAAGAGACAAGTCTTGCATAACCAAAAAGTAAAATTCAATAAAATTAACTACCAATTTGATAGCAGTAACCATAAAAGCCAAAGGCAGTGAGATAATATATTTAAAATAGAGAGAAAACTGTCAATCAAGAATTCCATATCATGCAAAATTGTCCTTCAAAATGAAGGAGAAAGTAAGATATCTCCATTACACAAAATTTGAGACAATGTGTGGCTAGTGGACACGCTGTAAGGTAAATGCCAGGGGAAATCCTTCATGCTTAATAAACAGACAGTAGACAATAATTGAAAGCCATGTGAAGAAGGAAAGACCTCTGCTTAAGGGAACTGCACAGATAAATATAAAATTTTGTATTACTGTATTTTTGATTTTTAAGTTCTTTTTTCCTACCTGACTTAAAAGAAAAATATGGACCAAAAATTATAAATCTATGCTAATGCTTACATACTTTTTAAATTTGTAACTTTTTACAACATTAAGGAGGAGTAATGGAGCTGTATATGATCACAGTTTTTGTGTGCAATTGAAGCTCATTTTGAATTAATTTAAACTACAAATTTTTATAAATTAAAGATATCAACTGTCATCTCTTTGGTAACCATAAGAATATAACTTAAAAATATACAAAGAAAAATAAACATTTATCAAATGATATACTAGAATAAGAACAACTAATTAAACACAAATGAATTTCATAATGGAGGATATGAGGGAAAAAATAGGATACAACATATAGAAAACATATAGCAAAATGGCAGAATTCTTATCAGTATTTACATGTAAATGGATTAAACTCTCCAATTAAAAGGCAGAGAGTGGCAATAGATTTTTAAAAATCCAACTGTATGCTGTCTGCAAGAAACTCACTTTAGATCCAAAAACACAAGTAAGTTGGAAATGAAAGGATGAAAAAAATGTATTCCATGAAATTAGTAACTAAATGAATTAGTAAAATAGAATTTATATCAAATACTATTACAAGACACAAACACAATTATATATTGATAAATCGTCAATTCACTGAGAAAATATAACAAGTATAAATATATACACACAAAATGGATCCCAAAAATACATTAAGCAAAAACCAATAGGATTGAAAGGAGAAACAGACTATTTTGTAAGACTAGTGGGAACTCCATCAACATACTTTCAGTAATGGATTCCATAATTAGGCAGGAGATTAATAAAGAAATAAAAGACTAAGACAACACGGTAAACCAATGACAGTCATTTCTTGGAATGCATGGCAGATTAGTTTCAGGACTGCCCCCATAGATGCCAAACCCACAGATGTTCAAGTCCCACAGTCAGTCCTGAAAAACCTACCCCCATAGATGCCAAACCCACAGGTGTTCAAGTCCCACAGTCAGTCCTGAAAAACCTATCGGTCTGGGCACGGTGGCTCACACTTGTAATCCCAGCACTTTGAGAGGCCAAGGCTGGTGGATCACGAGGTCAGGAGTTCAAGATCAGCCTGGCCAACATAGCAAAACCCCATCTCTACTAAAAATACAAAATGTTGGCCTGGCATGGTGGCACATGCCTGTAATCCCAGCTACTCAGGAGGCTGAGGCAGGATAATCACTTGAATCCAGAAGGAAGAGGTTCCAGTGAGCTGAGATCACGCCATTGCACTCCAGCCTGGGCAACAGTGTGAGACTCTGTCTCAAAAAAAAAAAACCTATGGATATGAAAAGTCAGCCCTTCACATATGCAGGTTCTACATCCCCCAGTACTGTGTTTTCTATGCCTTGACTGGTTGAATACATCCATGCTAAACCGCAGATAGGGAGAGCTGTCTGTAGACCTAACAGACATATACAGAATATTCCACTCAACAACAGCAAAATATACAGTCTTCTCAAGTGCACATGCTGCAATTCTCAGGAAAGAACACATCTTAATTAATTTAAAAAAGAAAATCTAAATCATACACAATATCTTCTTTGACTTCAATGGCATAAAACTAAATATCAAAAACTAAAAGAAAAAGTGGAAAATTCACAAGTATGTGGAAATTTAAACAACATACACTTGGAAAAAATGACAATGAATAAAATGATAAATCAAAAAAATTAGAATAAAATTAAATTTACATTTTCATAAAAGATACATTTAGAATAAAATGAATAAGATATCAAACTTATAGAATGCAATGAAAGCAAACTCACAAGGAAATTTATAGCTTTATACAGTTGTATTTATAAAGAAGAAAGATTTAAAATCAATAATTTATAAACTTCAAAGAACTCAAAAAAACACAAACTAAACATGAAGCTAGTATAAGAAAATAAATTATAAAATATTAGAGTAGGAAAAAAGAGATAAAGAATAGAACAATAGAAAAAATAAACAAAACCAAAAGTTGATTCTTTCAAAAGATTAACAAAGCTAACAAAACTTTACTTGTACTTGATGAACAGAAAAAGATAAAAATTTCAAATTAGTAAAATAAAAAATGAAAGCGGAGATATTACAACAGTATGTAGGAGTCTACTGTAAACAATTGCATCCTAAAAAATTAGATAACCTAGACAAAGTGGACAATAATCTAGAAATATACAAATTATCAGGATTGACTGCAGAAGAAATAAAAAATCTGAACAGATCTATAAGAAGTAAAGAGATTGAATTGGTAATTAAAAAAAAAAGAAAATCGAATTCTACCAAACATTATAAACAGAATTAACAACAATCCTCAAACTGTTACAAAAATAGAAGAGGAAGTAGTTTTAATACATCTTATGAGGCCAGCATTCCCAGCCACCAAAGCCAAAGATATCACAATAAAAGAAAACTATAAGCAAATATCCCTTAAACATATAGAAAAACATCCTCAATAAAATATTAGCAAACTGAGTACAACTGCATATACAAATTTATATACCATTAACAAGAATGATTTAGGAATGCAAATGCAGTTCAACATGAAAATTAATCATGTAACACACCACATTAACAGAACAAAGGGGAAAAATACATTATCATCTCTATTGATGCAGGCAAAGCATCTGACAAACCCCATCATCCTTTTATGATAAGACACTATACAAAGTAGAAATAATAGGATAGAATTTCCTCACCTGATAAAGTGTACTTATGAAACTCTACACCTAGTATCATTCTTAATGATGAAAGACCAAAACTTTTCTAAGATCAGGAACATGTCATACTTGACTTATTTTACCACTTCTGTTCAAACATTAAATTGTACTAGAAGTTTTTGCCAATGCAATTAAGCATAATGAAAAAATAAAAGGCATAAATATTGAAAAAGAAAACTAAAATTGTCTTTCTTTATAAATGATGTTATTCTATATAAAGAAAATACTGAATAATATATATACACAACTATTAAATGTAATAAATGACCTTAGAAAAGTTACAGGACACCACATCAATGAATAAATATCATTGCATTTCTAGATACTGCCAATGAACCATCTATAAATAAAATTAAGAAAACAATTACACATTCAAAATAATAAAATACAAATAAGTTTAACCAAAGGGGTGTAATATTTGCACACTGACAACTGCAAAATATTACTAAAAGAAATCTAAAAATTCCTAAGTAAATGGAAAGCCATCTTGTGTGCATGGATTAGAAGACTTTATATGGTCCTGATTGAAATACTCTACAAAGAAATCTTCAGGTGCATTTCAATTCCTAACAATATCCTAATGGCCACTCTCTGTCTCCCTTTCAGAAATGAAAAAGCCAATACTAATATTTCTATAGGATTGCTAGGGCTGTTGACTAGCTAAAACAATCCTGAAAAAAAAAAAAGAACAAAGTTGAAGGCAGGAATAATACCACAAATTTCAAGAATATTATTGAAAAGCTATGAAGCAAGAGAAGCAGAGTAGTACTGGCATAAAGACATTCATATAAAAAAAGGGAGTAGAATTGAGTGTCCAGAAATAAGTTTATACCTTTGTGGCCAACTTGTTTTTGACAAGAATGCAAACACCACGTACTGTGAAAGAAAAATAGCCTCTTCAATAAACAGTGCTAAGAAAATGAAATATCCAAATACAAAAGAATGAAGTTGCACTCCTCTCTCTCAATGTATACAAACATTAACTCAAAAAGGTCAAAGATGTAAATGTAAGAGCTAAAACTATCCTACTCTTAGAAGAAATCATAGAGGTTTCATTTTGGCAGTGACATCAAAAGCATGAGAAACAAGAAAAAATATATTAATAAGACAGAATAAAAATTTTTAAAAATAGTTTATTCATAAAATAGTATCAGAAAAGTAAAAACCATACCAAATGTGAGAAAATATTTACAAATCAAATATCTGACATGGCTCTAATATTTAGAATATACAAGAAACTCATTGCTCAACAACACAAAGACAAACAACTCAATAAAGGCAATGAGCGAAAGGTCTAGAGAGACACCTCACTAAAGAAGACACATAGCAAATAAACATGAAAAGATCTTCAAAATTATATATCATCATAGAATTGTGGACTAAAACAATGAAATACCAATAGACACCTGTTCTTATATCTATAATACAAAATACTGACAATACTAAATGCTGGTGTGGATTTGGAGCAACTGGAACTCTCATTTATTGCAAGTGGAAGTGTAAAATTGTAAGCCACTTTGGAATACCATTTGTAAGTCTCTTACATAGCTAAACATAATCTTATCCTAAGATTCAGTATTTGTACTCCTTGGAATTTACTCAAATGAATAGAAAACTTATGTGCACACAAAAACCTGCACATGGACGTTTATACTATCTTTAGTCACAATTGCCAATACTTGAAAGCAACCTAGCTGTCCTTCAATATGTGAATGGATAAATAAACTGTGCTATACCTGTGCAATAGAATATTATCCAGTGATGAACAGAAATGAGCTACCAAGCCATAGAAAGACATGGAGGAACCTAAAATACTGTTAAGTGAAAGAAGCCAATTAAATGAAAGAAGACAGTCTGAAAAGGCTAACACTGTATGATTTCAACTACAAGGCAATCTAGGAAAGGCTAAATTGTAGACAGTAAAAACATCAGTAGTGGCCAGAGCTTTGGGATAGGAAGAATGAATAGGTGGAGCACAGGTAATTTTTAGTTTGATTAATTTTGTGTGATACTGTAATGGTGGAAACACAATATTTTGCATTCATCAAAACCTATAGCACTATACAACACAAAGAGTGAAACCTAATTTAAACTATGCACTTTAATTAAAATCACATATTTGTATTGGTTTTTTAGTTGTAACAAATGTACCACACTAATACAAGATGGTGGTAATAGAAGAGATTGTGTGCAGTGGGTAGGCAGGTTGCTGAGGAGAGGCAATATGGGAACTTTCTGCACCCTCTGCTCAAGTTTTCTGCAAATGTAAAAATGCTACAAAAAATAAAGTGTATAAATTTAAAAAAACAACACACACACAAACCTATGGAGGAAAAAAGAATGACCACTGTTTTAGCATCATTTAACTGTGTATTGTAGGTTTTAACTAATGCAATAAAGTAAGAGAAATCAACTGGAGGCATCAAAAACTGAAAAAAAAATAAAAAGCATCTTTTAATACATGTCAACTGAAGGTAATTATTGGTAAAAAAAAATTTAAATCAATGTTTTTAAATCCCCTTTAATCTTTCTATGGCTCTGCCTATAAAATGATGATGCGGGCAGTGAAGTTGTCATCACAACAACCTTTCTGTAATTGTATCCCTAGAAAGGAGCCCACTATCCTTAATTTTGGATGACGAAAGGTATCTCAAACAAGGAATAAAATATTTTTAAAACTGATGCTGTCAGCCTTTGATTATGGTCAGATTTCTACACATGCTGTAAAAACACATGAGATTATTAGAATTTTTTTTTTTTTTTTTTTTTTTGAGATGAAGCCTCATTCTTGTCACCCAGGCTGGCGTGCAATGGCACGATCTCGGCTCACTGCAACCTCCACTTCCTGGGTCAGCCTCTCGAGTAGCTGGGATTACAGATGCCGCCACCACACCTGGCTTATTTTTATTTATTTATTTATTTTTAAGTAGAGACAGGGTTTCACCATGTTGGCCAGGCTGGTCTCAAATTGCTGACCTCAGGTGATCCGCCTGCCTCAGCCTTCCAAAGTGCTGGGATTACAGGTGTGAGCCGCAGCGCCTGGCCAGAATTTTTTTGAACACTCATACAAGTAATGTTTCTTAACCAAGATAAAATAATGTAGAATAATAAAATTGACTTTCCCTAAGGAAGATGAACTACCCTTTTTGTCTTTTTGTTTTTTTCAATTTTTTTTTTGTGTTAGATTCAGTGAGTATGTGTGCAAGTTTATTAGATGGATATATTGAGTGATGCTGGAGTTTGAGCCTCTAATGATTCCATTGCCCAAGTAATAAACATAGTACCCAATGGTAGTTTTTAAAACCTTGCCTCACCACCCTCTCTCTCCCCTTTTGGAGTTCCCAGTGACTATCATTCTCATCTTTCTGTCCATGTGTACACAATATTTACCTCCCACTTACAAGTGAGAATGTGTAGTATTTGGTTTTCTGTTCCTGTGTTAGTTTGCTTAGGTTAAACACAGTTTGCTTAGGTTAAAAACAAAAAAACCCAGCTGCATCTATGCTGCTGCAAAGGACATGATTTTGCTTTTCTTATGGCTGTGTAGGTTTCTATTGTGTGTATGTACCATATTTTCTTTATTCACTCCACTGTTGTTGGGCATATACGTTGATTCCATGTGTTTGCTATTGTGAATAGAGCAATAAACATAAGAGTGCAGGTTTCTTTTTGCTAAAATAGTTATTTTCCTGTGGGTATATACCCAGTAATTGTATTGCTGAGTCAAGTAGTAATGGACCCAGCAATCCAATTACTCTTTATCGTTCTATCAAAAATCTCCAAACTGCATTCCACAGGGGGTGAACAAATGCTCATTCCCACCAAGAATATATGAGTGTCCCCTTTTCTCCACAGCCTCACCAACATTTCTTATTTTTCAATTTTTTTATTTTTTATTGTTTATTTTTAGAAAGAGTCTCACTCTGTCACCCAGGCTGGAGTGCAATGGTGCAGTGTCTGCTCACTGCAGCCCCTGCTTCCCAGCTTCAAGCGATTCCCCTGCCTCAGCCTCCCAAGTAGCTGGGACTACAGGTGCGTGCCACCACACCCAGCTAATTGCTGTATTTTTAGTAGAAACAAGATTTCACTATGTTGGTCAGGCTGGTCTCGAACTCCTGACCTCATGATCTGCCCACCTCGGCCTCCCAAAATGCTGGGATTACAGACGTGAGCCACCGCAACTTTTTAACAATAGCCATTCTGCCTGGTGTGGGGTGGTATCTCATGATGGTTTTGATTTGCATCTCTCCAATGATTAGTGATGTTGAGCATTTTCTATATGTTTGTTTACCACATGTATGTTTTCTTTTGAGTAGTGTCTATTCATGTCTTTTGACCACTTTTTAATCAGGTTTTTATTTTCTTGTTGATTTGTTTACGTCCTTTATAGATTCTAGATATTAGTTCTTTGTTATATGCATTCCCTAGGTTTCGTTAGAAATTTTATAGTTTGAGGTCTTACATTTAAGTCTTTAATCCATCTTGAGTTAATTTTTGCCTAAAATGAGAGGTAGGGAGCAGGTTTTATTCTTCTGCATCTGGTCAGCCAGTTTCCCAGCACCATTTAATAAACAGGGTATCTTTTCCACATTATTTATTTTTGTTGACTTTTCCAAAGATGGTTTGGTTGGAGAGTTGTTGCTTTGTTTCAGGGGTCTCTATTCTGTTCCATTTCTCTATCTGTCCGCTTTTGTATCAGTACCATGATGCTTTGATTACTGTAGTCGCATAGTGTAGTCTAATGTCAAATAATTTGACGCTTCTGGCTTTACACTTTTGGCATTAGATTGCCTCAGCTACTCAGACTCTGTTTTGATTCCATATAAATGTTAGTTTTTTTTTTAATTCTGTAAAAACTGACATTATTAGTTTGATAAGAATAGTGTTGATTCTGTATATTGCTTTCAGCAGTATGAACATTTAACGATATTGATTCTTCCAATCCATTTGCATGAAATGATTTTTCATTTGTTTGTGTCAACTGTGATTTCTTTCAGCAGTGTTTGTTTTGTAGTTCTCCTCATAGAGATGTCGCATCTCCTAGGTTAGATGTATTCCTAGGTACTTTTTTCTAGCTATTATAAATAGGATTGCATTCTTAATTGGGTTCTCAGCTTGAATATAACATTCAAGCTTATAATAAGCTAATTACAAGTGATATACACTTATAACAAGTGTATAGAAATACCACTTATTTTTGTGAGCTGATTTTGTATCCTGAGACTTTGTTGAAATAATTTATTAGATTTAGGAGTCTTTTGGTAGAACTTTTAGGATTTTCTAGGTATACAATCATATCATCAGTAAAGGGAGATAATTTGACTTTCTCTTTTCTTATTTTGATGCTTCTATTTTTTTCTGTTTTCTGATTGCTCTGGCTGGGACTACCAGTAATATGTTGAATAGCAGTGGTGATATAGACATTCTTGTCTTGCTCCAGTTCTTAAGAGGAATGCTTCCAGCTTTTGTTCATTCAGTATGATGTTGGCTGTGGGTTTGTCATAAATGCCTCATTATTTTTAGGTATGTTCCTTCAATGCCTGGTTTGTTGTGGGTTTAATCATGAAGGGATATTGGATTTTGTTTAATGTTTATTCCATGTCTATTGGGATGTTCCTATGATTTCTGTTTTTAAATCTGTTTATGTGGTGAATCACATTTATTAATTTGCATATGTTGAAATATCCTTGCATTTCAAGAATAAAGCCCACTTGATTATGGTGAATTAACTTTTTGATGTGCTGTTGGATTCAGTTTGTCAGTATTTTTCGAAGATTTCTCCTGTGTTAATCTGAAATATTGGCCTGTAGTTTTCTTTTTGTTGTGTCTTTGACAGATCTTGATATCATATGATACTGGTTTTGTTGAATGAAGTAGGGAAGAGTCCTTCCTTCTCGATTTTGAATAATATTAGTAGGACAGGTACCAACACTTCTTTGTACATCTGATAGAATTTGGCTGTGAATCCAGCTAATTCACAAGGCTTTTTTTGGCTGGTAGGTTTTTATTACTGATTCAATTTCATTATCATTATTATTCTGTTTGAGATATCAGTTTCTTCCTAGTTTAATATTCAGAGGGGTTGTGTGCACCTAAGAATTGATCCATTTCCTTTAGATTTTCTAGTTTGTGTACATAGAGGTACCTAGTAGGTCTCTGAGGATATTCTGTATTTCTGTGAAATCGATTGTGATGTCACCTTCGTCATGTCTGATTCTGCTTATTTGGATCTTCTCCTTTATTCTTTGTTAATCTAATTAGCTTCAGTCTATAAATCTTATTTCTTTCAAAAAACAGAGTTTTCATTTTATTTATCCTTTGTATTCTTTTGATACCAATTTCATTTAGTTCTGCTCTTATTTTAGTTATTTCTTTTATTCTGATAGTTTTGGGTTTAGTTTGTTCTCGTTTTTCTAGTTGCTTTAGGTGTGAGGTTAAGTTGTGAATTTGAGATCTTTCTACCTTCTTGATGTGGTCATCTAGACCTATAACTTTCCTCTTAAGACTGCTTTTGCTGCATACCAGATGATTTTGTAAGTTGTTTCTGTATTTGCATTTGTTTCAAATAAATTTTTCTATCTCTGCTTTAATTTTGTTGTTTATGCAAAAATCACTCAGGAGTAAATTGTTTAGTTTCTACGTTTTTGTGGTTTTGAAAGTTCCTCCTGTTATTGATTTCTATTGTCATTCCAGCAGAGTCTGAGAAGATGCTTGATATAATTTCAATTTTTCAAATTTGTTGAGACTTGCTTTATGACAGATCATGTGGTCAATTTTAAAGAATGTTCCATGTGCAGACAGGAAGAAGGTATATTCTGTGGTTGTTGGATGGATTATTCTATAGATGCCTGTTAGGTCCAAATGGTCAAGTCTCAAATTAAAGTCCAGAATTTATGTGTTAATATTCTGCCTTGATAATCTGTCTAATGCTGTTAGTGGGGTGTTAAAGTATCCCACTAATATTGCGTGCCTATCAAAGTCTTTTGTCTAGAGATAAGTGTTTTATGAATCTGTGTGCTTTGATGTTAGGTGTGTAAATATTCAGGAGAGTTAGGTCTTCTTGAATTGAACCCTGTATCATCATGTAATGCCCTTATTTGTCCTTTTTTTACTGTTGTTGGTTTAAATCCTATTTTATCTGATAGAATAATAGTGACCCCTGCTCTTTTTTGTTTTCCATTTGTCTGCTATGGAAAACAAAAGTAAATGGTTTTCCATTTCCATCTCTTTACTTTGAGCCTTTGAGTATTATTACATGTGAGATGGGTCTCTTGAAGGTAGCAGAAGAATGGGTCTTGTTTTCTAAATACAATTTCCACTCTGTGTCTGTTAAGTGGAGTGTTTGGGCCATTTTATATTCAAGATCAATATTAACATGTGAGGTTTTGTCTCTGTCATGGTGTTGTTAGCTATGTGTTTTGTAGTCTTGATGGTGTAGTTGCTTTACAGGGTCTCTGGGCTACGTGCTTGCATGTGCTTTTATGGTAGCAAGTATTGTTCTTTCATTGCCATGTTTAGAACTCTTAATCTCCTGGGATTGTGTCTGGCAAGTGCCCAGTATTCTGCCACCTTCAGAAGGAAGGGAAAGCAAACCTTCATGAAAGCAGAGGCATTCATTCCATTCCCAGCTTGCTCCAGATCTGGCAGTTGGAAGACATTCTGCAACAATGTCAAATCAGATGAACAAACAAAAAAGAACTCCCTTAAGCATCTCTTACGGAGCCAGTCTGGTAGTGATAAATTCCCTTAGCAATTGTTTCCCTGAATTTTATATAATTCCCTGAATGTTATATAATTATATAATTCCCAGAATTTTATATAAAATATGAATTATATATATGAATTATATATATATATGAATTGTATATATATTATATACAATGAAATAATAATTATATATATGTATATATATTCCATTATTTCTGTCCCTCTAGAGAACCCAAATACAGGTGTAAACATGATGTAAGATCGTCCAGGGAAAGTTTTCTGAACTGTGATGTTGGACATGCCAGAGGAGACTTTTACTGGAAAGAACTTTTTAAAAAGTATTCCCTTGTAAACATAAATTGCCACCACTTTTGCTATTACATCAGCCAGGTCACTTCCATCAACACAATTATTATTATTACAGAGCCCTGATTTTCTTCTTTCACCACACTTTATAATTACTTACCTGTGCAATGTGTAGGACACCTTGAAGGTGAGGGAAATTATAGACTTACTCCTTCTGGTAATGGCATTATAGGTACTTTGTACCGACATTGCCACTGAGAACAACTAAAACTGCCAGATAAAATAAGGAGGGGAAAGGCCATGATGTTTGCGTACTCCTGGTAGAGAGCACAGAAGGTCAGCAGAGCACTAAACGTCATTTTTTTAGGGGGTGGAGATAGGCCAAGGGCTTACTTTTAGCAGGCTCAGGAGGCCCAAGGACAGAAATAAAGGCTGAGATAGTGCTCAGTGAGGAATGTAATTGAGGAAACACTGACACTTTATGCTGAGATCCTAATGGTTACATTTCAGAGTCAGCGTGAACCAGTTTCGGTTTGTTTTACTCCTACTCCAAACCAGGAAATTGGGCAGCAAGCAGATTAGGGGATGAAGAGTAAAGGAAGACATCCTGGCCTGAGAAGTGTTGACCTTTGTGCCTGTGAAGTGCCATGCTTTCATGGATAGGTAAGCTGGGTACTCCTTATCCTGGTCATTCTGAGAAACACATTGCATGAAGTTCATCAGAGGGAGTCTAAGAGTATGAAGCTCTCAGACACTTGGCAGATCTAAATGCAAATTCTCATATGGTAAAAGGAAAGAATGTTCAAAAAAATCTGTAAGAGTGTTTACCTTTAGGAAGGAAAAAAACAGAAATAGGATGGAAGGAAAGCAGTTGGTGTACCAACTTTATTATTCATAATATGTTGCTTGAATTAGAGATTTTGATGAAAAATGAGCATTTATTCCTACTGGGTGGTGAAAAGATAGTAGTTTTTAAAATTAATCTTTAAGTATGGGCATACCTTGGAGAAAACTGCTAGGTGAGTTTCAGATCATTGCAATGAAGTAAATTAAGTGACTCACGGGCATTTTCTTTGGTTTGCCACTGCATATGAAAGTTATGTTTACACTATACTGTAGCTTATTAAGTGCAATAGCATTATGTCTTAAACAATATGTAGGCCTTAGTTTAAAAAGACTTCAATGTTAAAAAATGCTAATAATCATGTGGGCTTCCAATGAGACTAAACTTTTTGCTGGAGGGGGGTGTTGCTTCAATGTTGATGGCTTTTGACTGATCAGAGTGGCAGTTGCTGAAGGTTGAGGTGGCTGTGGCAATTTATTTAAATAACACTACAATGAAGTTTGCTGTATTAGTTGACTCTTGCTTTCATAAAAGGTTTCTCTAAAGCATGTGATGCTGTTTGATAGCATTTTATCCACAGTATAACTTCTTTCAAAATTGGAATCAACTCTTTCAAACCCTGCCACTGCTTTATCAACTAAGTTCATGTCATTGTAAATCCTTTGTTGTCATTTCAGTAACATTTACAGCATCTTCACCAGGAGTATATTCCATCTAATAACACACTTTCTTTGCTTGTCGACAAAAAGCGATTTCTCATTTATTAAAGTTTTATCTTGAGATTGCAGCAATTCAGTGGAATCTTGAGGCTTCACTTCTATTTCCAGTTCTCTTGCTATTTCCACTGCATCTGCAGTTATTACCTCCACTGGAGTCTTGAATCCTCCATTTGCATCTAGGATGGCGAATTTTTTTCCAGAGGGTATTCAATTAATTTTACCCATATCCATCAGAGGCATCAGTATCTCTGGCAGATGTCATCATACAAAATATATTTCTTAACTAATAAGACTTGAAAGTCAAAATTACTCCTTGATCCATGGCTGCAAATGGATGCTATGTCAACAAATATGAAAAAGCATTAATCTCCTTGTACATGTCCATCAGAGTTCTTGGACAACCAAGGGAATTTTCAGTGAGCAGTAATATTTTAAAATAAATATATTTTTTCTGAGAATGCTGTAAACAGGTGTGATGTTTGTCAATCTATTTATAGAACACAAGCAGAGTAGCTTTAGAATAATGCTTAAAAGCCCTAGGATTTTCAGAATAAATGAGCGTTGGCATCAACCTCAAGTCACCAGCTGCATTAGCTCCTAACAAGATAATCAGACTGTTCTTTGAAGCTTTGAAGTCAGGTACTGCCTTCTCTTTAGCTATCAGAGTCCTAGATGGCATCTTCTTCCAACAAAAGACTGCTTCATCTATATGGAAAATCTGTTGTTTAGTGTTGCCACCTTCATCGGTGATCTTAGCTGCATCTTCTGGATAACTTACTGCAGTTCTATACCAGCACTTGCTGCTTCACCTTGCACCTTTGTGTTGTGGAGATTACTTCTTTCCTTATACATTATGAACCAACTTCAGCTCATTTAAAACTTTAACTCTCTAGCTTTCTCACCTTTCTTAGCCTTGTAGAATTGAAGAGAGTTAGAGCCTTGCTCTGAGATAGGCTTTGGCTTAAGGGAATTTTGTGTCTGGTTTATCTTCTATCTAGACCACCAAAATGTTCTCCATATCAGCAATAAGGCTTTTTGCTTTCTAATCATTCATGTGTTCACTGGAATAGCACTTTAAATTTCATGCAAGACCTCCCCTTTTGCATTCACGACTTAGTTAACTCTTTGGTCCAAGAGGCCTATCTCTCAGCCTGTCTCAGCTTTCAACATGCCTTCCTCATTAAGCGTAATCATTTCTAGCTTTTTATTTAAAGTGACAGATGTGGGACTCTTCCTTTAACTTGAACACTTAGAGACAAATGCAGGGTTATCAACTGGCCTCATTTCAATATTGTTGTGTGTCAGGGAATAGGAAGGCCTGAGGAGAGGGAGACAGACGGGCAAACAGTCAGTAGGTGGAGCAGTCAGAACACATGCATCTGTCAATCAAGTTCACCATCTTATATGGGCGTGGTGCGTGGTGCCCAAAACAATTACAGTAGTTATGTCAAAGATCACTGGTCACAGATCACCATAACAGACATACTAATAAAAAGTTTAAAATGTTGTGAGAATTACCAAAAGGTGACACTGATAACTAGACTGAGCACATGCTATTGGAAAAGTGGTGCCAGTAGATGTGCTGGACACATCTGGACACACTGAGGGTTGCCACAACCCTCAATTTGTCAAAAAATGCAATATCTGCAAAGTGTAATAAAGCAAAGAGCAATAAAATGAGGTAAGCCTGTATTTAGGTTTTTGAAATTTTAATTATTAAAGTAACAATGCTGAGAGTGGGGGAGAAAGAAAATGCTGTCCAAAAACACCAGAAACTTGTCTATTTCTTTTCCAGAAAAGATTCTAGTTCTTATGGAGGGTCTTAAAAGCTATATATCATGTAATATTAAAAGTAATGGCATTATTGATAACAACAACAATACAGCCAAAGGTAGTTTGTCAATTCTTAACACCTATTATCTCTTAATTGTGCAAAAATGTCTTCTTCTGAGCAGTGAGGTGTTATCTCAATAGGAGAGTATACAAATTTGTTGTTGACAGTAGGAAATATTCTAAGATGGTGATAAGCTTTCAGGGTCTTTACATGTCAGGACTGCCAGAAGCACTATTTCTCCAAAGATGAAGTACTGTGGTACTGAAAGTTCTGAGGAACAGTAGGTGAAGCATTCTGTAAAAAGACACTGAGTTACCCATCTGTGGACTCCTCAGTGAATGCGGAATGAGCCAATTCCAACATGAATGGTTTCACTGTGAATTTATATGTTTATTCTAAAAACATGGGCTGTGCAGAGTATTAAGTTGGAAGTCTATATTTATTTTGATTCTTTTTATTACCTACCCGTGATGTTCACTTAAGTCTCATGAAATGGAAATTCTGCTTTTAAACTTCTCTCCAATCTAGCCACTTTTTTCATCTAAATCACCATCATCTCTCAATTTATTGTGACAGCCTCCAAAACAATGTTTCCAGGCTCAGCCTTATTTCTACTAATATATTTTCCACATATAATTCAGTGTGGATACTGTGAAATCTGATCTCTCATTTTCCTATTACAAACTCTCCAAATGACTGTTGCTCTCAGGCTTAAGGCCAGGTATTTGCAGCGGTTTACAAGTTTATTGGGTACATAGATAAAGAGACAGACAAGAAAGGCTAGAGAAATTATTCAAAAATTTTAAAAAATCAAGACTTGGAGGGTGAGTAGGAGTTTTTCAAGGAGAATAAAAAATGATTATGAACATTCTAGGCAAAAGAAACATTGTTTGCAAGAACTTGGAGACACGAGAGTACTTGATATTTTCAGGGAAACATTGCAGAATAATAAAGTGTCTCCTGGGCAATGTTAGATACAGGGAAAGGTAAGTAAAATTTGTAATTTCTGTAATACAAAGTTTTGTGATTTTGATTACTATTTTGTCTTTGTGGAAGCCTAAATGTTCTTTGTGAGAACATATGAGTCACTGTGGATAATAAGATTAGCCTAAAGTGGACATAGGTCTATTCCTTAATAAGGCATTTTCCACCTTCCATCCTTTTTCAATGATGCAGGAATTTTTTTTTTTGGTGGTCTAAGAGACATCATGGAGTTAGAATACTGCTGATGACTGGTATTATTTGGATGTGACTAATGAATATGAGATTAGAATATAATTCCCAGGTATTAGGTTCAGGCAAAGATTGGCTATTAAATCGGAAAAGCCTATAAGCAATAGCTTATATGAAACAGGAAATAATAAATATTGATGAGTGGCTGATACACATATGAAAGCCATCAACCACATGTGGTAATTGGGGACTCAGCATGAACAAAATTGTTTTATGCTCAGAGTAGTAAAAGGAGAAGCACTTGGCGAGCATGCAGTGATTAAAGGATCCTGTAAAAATGAATGAAATAATGTAGTTGGAGAGAAAGAATATAGTTTAGGAGCAAATGATGCCATGGAGACCCAGAAAGGGGTGAATCCTATGAAAAGCTGACAAATGATCAAGATGAGGATTGTTAGAAACTCAAACGCAATGAGTTAAGTAGGAATTATACATATATACATTTTGCATATTTTAAGCCTAGGTGGTATCATGAAGGAATTCTAAATGTCTATAGAATGGTAGAGGGAAAACCCATTGTCAAAGGAAATTTTTAGTGATGGGGACAAATTGTCTACAATTTCAAGCTGAGGGAAGGCGAGTAAGATAATTTAGATCAGTGGCTTTTGCTATTTTTATGCTTTCTGAAAGTAGATATTATGAAGTATAATCTTGACTTCTGGTTCCAAAATGGCAGCATAAGTGTAGGCTGACTTCACTCACCATCTACAGCAAACCAAAACCAAATATATAGCATAAAAATTTTCAGCAGCAATGTACCAGGGCTCAAATATGAGGATGAATCAGTTCCTGGGACTACAGAGAAGGACAACAACAACAAAAAATACTTTGAGCATATTAAAGAGAATTGTATTTTTGTATTCACAGTATGTCTCCCTGCAGCCGGCCCAGCACCAAGCACATGGAAAAATTACCCTGACTCATTGTTTCTACACTGGAAAAAGTGAGATCGAGGTGGACAACCAGCTTCCCCACCATCTTGGGTTTTTTTGGCAGATCTGTCCATGCCTCACCCTTGAGAGACATTGCAAGTACAGGAATGAGGACATATGACTGTGAACAGTTAGAGACAAAGGGGAGAAGTGAAACTATTATCCCCAGCCTTGAAAACTCTGTTCCGTAACTCAGCCAAAATAGACATCAAATTATTGTGGGTGTTCACCATCACCATGCTATAGGAGGTAAATTACACAGATTTCCTAGTCATAAACCCCTAGCCAGCCCTTCCATCCTCCTGGGATAACCTCTTTGGGAACTCCCCCATCCCTTCTGCTTTGATTGTTTGCTAAAGCAGGGACAGACCTGGGCTTTTGGTGCCATCTTGTACTTAAAAGGAGGCAGTGACCTAGAGAAAAAAATATATAAGAAATTAAGAAGGTAAATTATGAAGACTCTGTCAGCAAACATAAACATTTTTTAAAAGCCAGACAGAGAAAACTGCAATACAAAAGTAATTATTCAATGCAAAGACAGACAACACTCACAAGAAACAAGAGCAAACAGGAAGCCATAACATCCCCAAACAGATAAAGTGAGGAACCAGTGGTTGACCATAATGAGTCAGCAATATGTGAGCACCTTGATCAATAATTCAAAATAGCAGTTTAAAGGAAACAATGATCTCTAAGATAACACGCAAAAGCAATTTAAAAATTCATTAGAGAAATTTAACAAAGAGATTGAAATAATAAAAACAAACAAATTTTAGAACTAAGAAATATATTTGTTGAACTGAAAAGTTCATTAGAGGCTCTCAAAAGCACAATATATTAAGCAGAGGAAAATATCGATGATCTTAAAGATAGTCTACTTGAAATTACACAGTCAATAGAGGGAAAAAAATGAAGAAGCATAAAGATCACTTATAATTACCTGAAGAGACCAAACATAAGAATTATTGGTGTTCAAGAGAGTTGAAGAGGAGCAAGGGTAGAAAGCTTATTTAAAGAAATAATAACAGAAAACTTTCCAAAACTTGAAAAAGATACTAGGAACAGGAAGGTTAGAGAACACCAAACAGACATGACCCAAATAAGACTACCCCAAGGCATATAATAATCAAACTCTCAAGGGCAAGAACAAAGAGCAGATCCTAGAAGCAGCAAGAGAAAAGAAGAGAATGACCTATAAAAGAACTCCAATTCATCTGGCAACAGACTTCTCAGTGCACACCATGCACCACACTTCTCAACAGATGCCAAGAGGGAATGGAATGACATTTTCAAAGTGCTGAAAGAAAAAAAAATTGCCATTCGAAAATGCTTTATCCACCAAAGCTATCTTTCAACTATGAAGGAAAGGGAATTCACCATCACCAGATCCAACTTACAAGAAATGCTAAAGGGAGTTCTTCAATCTGAAAGAATAAAAAAAAAAATGTACAAAAAGGACACACCAGAAGGTTTAAAACCCACTGGTAAAATTAAATACTAAGACAACCCAGAATATTCCAGTACTGTAATTGTGGCATGCAATCCACTTATAACACTAGTATGAAGTATAATCTAATTAATACATCACAATATATCATTCAAGCAATAATTCTGAAGTTGAGGAGTATAATTAGGTTGAAGGAAGAGCAGACTAACCAAGAATATATCCAGATGAGTTATACTGACTTAACCCCGCCTCCACAGTCTCATAAGCCATGTACCCTCACACCCAATCCCAGTTACCAAAGGTAGCTACATGGCTGTCACCACCTATATTTTCTACAGCTTCCCACAAAAGATAAATAATGTTAACTTACTGAATAACTTGTTGAATGTTAACTTACTGAATAACTTGTTGAATTAAAAAAACTGATATCCAGATTAAAAATAAAATTTTCTTGAAAGCTGAAAACAAACTATCCATTCTTTCATTGTAAAAAAAAAAGAATTGAAAAATTGAGATTTTTGGGGTGATTCTTGCTATTTGTTATTAATATATGTATATAACAGCCTGAAAATTATAATATTTATTTAAAAAATTAAAAATTGTAGGCAGACAAAATGTAGATTTTAACAGTTTTCTATCACAAGTGCATATATTAAAAGATCATAATAAAACGTTTTTCTTTTAATCAGTCTGACTTTCTGAATTTGATTTTGTCTTCCTTTATGATCTGTGGCATGCAAAGCAGCTCTTAAGAACATGGAGACAGTCTCAGGCCCTGCACTTGACCAAGAGGGTGTGCTCCACACACCACAGTGCAGTGTCCTTAGCAATTCTAGCACATCTCTTTGACTGCTTTTTTTTTTTTTTTTTAACATTTGAAACTAATGCTTATATCTCAAAGTGAACAGAAAATTAAAGGAATGAAAGAACCACTACTGTTTCTCTATTATTCCCTTGTACTTTAGGGAAAAGTTGTATCTCAGTAATTCTCCCAAATTATTATGTGTTTACACTTTCATTGAAAACATATATTTTTGAGAAAATAAATATCAAGAATTTCCATGGTAGCATTTTTTTCGGCAACCCTCATGCTGAAAATGTTTCTTTGTAATATCTAGGCTAAATTCCTTCTATTACAGATGAAGCTAATTTTCTTAAGTTCTATCCTTAGTGAAAATAGAGGTCAATCCACGCCCCACTCCACCCTACCAATACAATACTCTTGAATACAATTTAATTTACCTTCAACTTCCCCTGCCCCGTACAGATGGTTTCATTAACCTTTTTCTATAGAGGCTATTTAAGTCTTCTTGTCACTCTTATAAAGTTGAGTTTGAAATGCCTCAAACTGAAAGTAATAAAGCTGTCACAACTCCTAATTAGAAAAAACATGACTTCAAATTATTTCGTGTTGCTACTCTACATAAAACTAAATATAACTGCTCTAGCCAAATATATTATCTCACTTACATTTTAAAAATCAGTACCCCATCACTGTTTTATTTTCAGTTTGAGCACCGTGATCTCTGTGCATTTTCCCAAAATACTATATCATAATATACTATATATATAACTCCAATTTCAAGATATAGAAAGAAACGAAAGAAGAGGATTTACCCTGATAAAATTATCTGTTAGCAGAAAATCAGACAATAAATCAGTGGCATAAAAGTTATTTAACACAAAGATTAACATTGAATCTAGAATGTTAGCACAGTCAAACAAACACCAATAAAATCTAATGGTTTATTCTTCATTTGTGCTGCAATATAATAATCTTAGGGGGAAAACAAACAAGAACCAGTAATTAATAAGATAATACATTTACCTGAACTCTCCTTTGGAATGTCTACAGATTCTTTCAGGAAGCTTAGCATTTCTGTGTGGTGACAAGCTCAAATACTGACAGCTGTGCTGTCCAATAGTCATTATCTGCATGTGGCTACTAAGCATTTGAAATCTGTCTAGTCTGAATTGAGATGTGCTATAATGAAAAATATACAATGGAACTTGAACATCAGGATGGAACCAAGAATATAAAATATCTTTAATAAAGTTTTGCATTGATTAAATGTAAAATAACATTTTTATATTTGGGTCAAATAAAATGTATTATTAAAATTAATGTCGTTTGAAAACTTTCTAAGTGGCAACTAGGAGACTTTAAATGACTATGTAACTTGCATTTATGGCTCACATTATATTTCTACAGGATAGTACTGGTTTTGAGCAGGATTGTCAAACTACAGCTCTTGGTCAAATCGTCTGTTTTTGTAAACCAACTTGTATTGAAATGCAGTCATGCTTATTCATTTACCTATAGTCTAAGGACATTTTTGTGCTACAGTGGTAGAGTTGAGTAGTAGTGACAATACTATATGACTCACAAAGTATAAAATATTTATATTTGGACCCTTACAGAAAAAAATAATATTTGCCAATCCTTGATCTAGAGAAACAGCAGATAACTTGAAGTTGTGAAAATGAGTGGGGTGTATTTAGCAGAGAAGATTTGTGAGATTGAAAAATATGAACAGACATACTGTCTCTAAAATAATTAAAAAGGAAACCAAAATGAATAGCCAAACAAAACATATTTTCTAGGCTGAGTCTTTTGAATGTAAAAAGTATCTAAATTTAATGAAGTCTAGTTTGTCTTTTTTTTTTTTTTACTTTTGTGTTTTGGGATTTTGGTTTCTTATTTAAGAAACCTTTGCTTAATCCATTACTCCAAAGATTTTCTCTCATGTTTTCTTCTAAACATTTATAGTTTTATGTCTTAAACATAAGATAATGATGTATTTCCAGTTACATTTAGCATATGTTGTAATGTAAGCATTGAGGTTCATTATTATATGTACGGACATCCAAATTTTTTCTGTCACTATTTGTTGAAATATTATTGTGTTCCAAATTGAATGGTGTTGACACTTTTGTTAAAAAAAAAAAAAAAAAAACTCAAACAAAACAACACAATCTTGACCCTATCTGGAAAGGTCTAATTCTAGACTCCTTGCCTGGACCATACTGCTTTGTTTAATAAAGACTTGCAGTTTGTTAATTAAATAAATAAATAAATAAATAAATAAATGCTGTCTAAACTTGTTTTTGTTTTTTCAATTCAGCTACTCTAGGTCCTTTACTTTTTCATAAAAATTCAACATCATGTTATTTTTTAAAAGCTTGTTGGCATTTTGATTAGAATTATATTGAATTTACAGACCTTCTAAGGGAAGATTGACATCTTGAAAATATAAAGTTCTACAATCTGTGAACATGGAACATCTCTTAATTTATTTCAGACTTTTAAATAATTGTAACCAATATTGTTGTTTCTATTATATGAAATTTGCACTTATTTGCTTAATCTTATTTCTAAATTATTTATGTTTTGATATGATTGTAAATGCACTGTAAACTGGATATTTAAGTATAAACATCTTATCATTTACTGCTAATACATAGAAATACATCTGATTATTGCATATGGATTTTATGTACTGCTGTCCTGCTAAATGCACTTATTAGTTGAATACCTTTTTTGTAGATTTAGTAGAACTTTCTGCAGAGATAATCACACCATCTACCAGTAAAGGCAGTTTTATTTCTTGCTTTCCAATGTGATGGTTTTGATTTCTTTTTCTGACTCTATTGCACTGGTTATTCCACCAGTATCATGCTAAATAAAACTTGTAAATATAAAGCTAACTACTTTATTCCTGATTTTAGGGAGAAAGTATTCAGTATTTCACCAATAAATATAGTAAGCTATCAGCATTTCATATGTGCTTTTTGTCAAATTAATAAAGGTTCTGCTACTTTTAGTTTCTGAGCATGTTATTATGAATGAATATTGATTTTGTCAAATGTGTTTTGGTACATTTATTGAAAGTGTATATGATTAGTGAGGTAATATGGTCTTTATTGTGATTACTAAATAATAAACACATCTTGTATTCTGGGAATGATTGCAAATTGATCATGATTTATCATTCCTTGTACATACAGTTTGATTTAATTTACTAAAAATTATTAAAATTTACCAAAAATTGTTAATAATTTTAAAATAATATTGCTTATTTCATTTTTTCTTGTACTATATATTCTTCTGCTTTTGATATGAAGCTAATGCTGGATTTATAAAGTCTAATAAGTGAGTTTGGAAGTTGTTGCTCCTCTTTTCTGGAAGAGTTTGAATTAATATTTCTTTCTTCACATTGGGTATAATTCAATACTGAAACCATCTGGGCCTGGAATTTACATCATGGAAAGGTTTTTATATATAATATATTTTTTAAAAAATGTAAGATTATCAGACAATGCATTTGTTCTTTAAATGTCTATGATAGTTGTCTTTATAGGAGTTTCTCCATATCTCCTAAGTTACTGAATGTATGACATAAAAATTGTTCATAATAGTTAATCATTGTCTTTTATTTTCTGTAGAATCTGTAGTGATAATTTCTGTTTCATTCTTGATACTACTAATTTGTGATTTCTCACTTTTTCCTTGAACAGCCTGAGTAGAAGTTCACATATTAATCTTTTTAAATAACATATTTGAGTTGCATTAATTTTCTCACATGTTGTTGTTTCTTTGTCAATAATCTATGTTCTCTACATTATTGTGTTCTTTTGTCTGGCTACTTTGGTTTTATTTTCTTTTATTTTACTGTTTTCTTAAGGTTAATGCTTAATTCTTTTATTCTACCTTTTCTTCCAATGTAAGTATCTACTTTATAACTTTATATCTAATCGGTGCTTTAGCTATATTCCACAAATGTGTGTATGTATGTTTTAACTCTCATTTACTTCAGGATATTTTCTAATTTACTTTATGATTGCTTATATCACCCGGAAGATATTTAAGAGTGTAGTTGACAATTGTTGTACATTTGTTGTTTTTCAATTATCTTTTTGTAATTGATTGCCAATTTAGTAGCATTTTGGTCAGAGAAGATACTTTGTTTTATTGAATAGAGTACAATGTGTAAAGTATAAAGTACAACAGACTATATACATTTTTTAATTAAAATTTTATATTTATTTATTTATTTTTTTAAGTTCCGGATACATGCTCAGGACATGCAGGTTTGGTACATAGGAAAACATGTGCCATGGTGGTTTGCTGCACCTATCAAACTGTCACCTAGGTATTAAGCCCACCATGCATTAGCTCTTTTTCCTGATGCCCTCGCTCTCCACCCTCCCTCAACAGGCCCCAGTGTGTGTTGTTCCCCTCTCTGTGTCCATGTGTTCTCATTGTTCAGCTCCCACTTTTAAGTGAGAACATGTGGTATTTGGTTTTCTGTTCCTGCATTAGTTTGCTGAGGATAATGACTTCCAGCTCCATTCATGTCCCTGCAAGGGACATGATCTCGTTCCTTTTTATGGCTGCCTAGTATTCAATGGTGTAGGTACCACATTTTCTTTATCCAGTCTATCACTGAGGGGTATTTTAGTTAATTTCATGTCTTTGCTATTGGGAATAGTGCTACAGTGAAAGTACATGTGCATTTATCTTTATAACAGAATGATTTATATTCCTTTGGGTATATACCCAGTAATGGAACTGCTGGGTCAAATGGTATTTCTGGTTCCAGGTCTTTGAGGAATTTTCTGCATATGGCTAGCCAGTTCTCCCAGCACCATTTATTAAATACAGAATCCTTTCTCCAGTGCTTGTTTTTGTCAGGTTTGTCAAAGATCAGATGGTTGTAGATGTGAGGTCTTATTTCTGAATTCTCTATTCTGTTCCATTGATCTGTGTATCTGTTTTTGTACCAGTATCATGCTGTTTTGGTTACTGTAGCCTTGTAGTATAGTTTGAGGTCAGGTAGCTTGATGCCTCCAGCTTTGTTCTTTTTGCTTAGGGTTGTCTTGGCTATATGGGCTCTTTTTTGGTGCCATATGAATTTTAAAATAGTTTTTTTTCTAATTCTGTGAAGAATGACAATTGTAGTTTAATGGGAATAACATTGAATCTATAAATTGCTTTGGACCATACTACCTAAAGTATGGCCATTTTCACGATATTGATTCTTCCTATACATGAGCATGAAATGTTTTTCCATTTGTTTTTGTCCTCTCTGATTTGCTTGAGAAGTGGTTTGGAGTTCTCCTTGAAGAGGTCCTTCACTTCCCTTGTTAGCTGTATTCTTAGGTATTTTATTATCTTTATAGTAATTGTGAACAGGAGTTCATTTATGATTTGGCTCTCTGCTTGCCTGTTGTTAGTATGTAAGAATGCGTGTGATTTTTGCACATTGATTTTGTATCTTCACACTTTGCTGAAGTTGCTTATCAGCTTAGAAAGCTTTGGGGCTGAGATTAGACCATACACATTTTAATATACAAAATCTCAATCAATTGAAATTTGTCTATGGCTTTGTGTATGGTCTATTTTTGGTGAGTTGCTTATGTATATTTAGATGAATGTATTCATCTGTTTTCAATTGAATGTTTATAATTGCCACTTAGGTCAAGTTGGTTGTAATGTTGAAGTCTCGTGTATTTTTACTAGCTTCCTGTCCACTTGTTCTACCAATTATTTAAGAGTTTGATGTTGAAAATTCCAGCTTTTAGGATTTTTCTTTTTTTTTCTTTTTTATTTTATAATACTTTAAGTTTTAGGGTACATGTGCACAACGTGCAGGTTAGTTACGTATGTATACATGTGCCATATTGGTGTGCTGCACCCATTAGCTCATCATTTAACATTAGGTATATCTCCTAATGCTATCCCTTCCCCATCCCCCCACCCCACAACAGGCTCCAGTGTGTGATGTTCCCCTTCCTGTGTCCATGTGTTCTCATTGTTCAATTCACACCTATGAGTGAGAACATGCAGTCTTTGGTTTTTTGTCCTTGTGATAGTTTGCTGAAAATGATGGTTTCTAGCTTCATCCATGTCCCTACAAAGGACGTGAACTCATCATTTTTTATGGCTGCATAGTATTCCATGGTGTATATATGCCACATTTTCTTAATCGTGTCTATCATTGTTGGACATTTGGGTTGGTTCCAAGTCTTTGCTATTGTGAATAATGCCACAATAAACATATGTGTGCATGTGTCTTTATAGCAGCACGATTTATAATCCCTTGGGTATATACCCAGTAATGGGATGGCTGGGTCAAATGGTATTTCTAGTTCTAGATCCCTGAAGAATTGCCACACTGACTTCCACAATGGTTGAACTAGTTTACAGTCCCACCATCAATGTAAAAGTGTTCCTATTTCTCCACATCCTCTCCAGGACCATTTCTCTGATGGCCAGTGATGATGAGCATTTTTTCATGTGTCTTTTGGCTGCATAAATATTGTCTTTTGGCTGCATAAATGTCTTCTTTTGAGAAGTGTCTGTTCATATCCTTCGCCCACTTTTTGATGGGGTTGTTTTTTTCTTGTAAATTTGTTTGAGTTCATTGTAGATTCTGGATATTAGCCCTTTGTCAGATGAGTAGATTCCAAAAATTTTCTCCCATTCTGTAGGTTGCCTATTCACTCTGATGGTAGTTTCTTTTGCTGTGCGGAAGCTCTTTAGTTTAATTAGATCCCACTTGTCAATTATGGCTTTTGTTGCCATGGATTTGGTGTTTTAGACATGAAGTCCTTGCCCATGCCTATGTCCTGAATGGTATTGCCTAGGTTTTCTTCTAGGGTTTTTATGGTTTTAGGTCTAACATTTAAGTCTTCAGTCCATCTTGAATTAATTTTTGTATAAGATGTAAGGAAGGGATTTTTCTATTTCTCTCTACATTTCGCGATCTCAGCCTGCTCTACTTTAAGCTGGATTTTACATGCTTATGCTTTAGGATGATCATGTTCTCTTGAGAAACTAATCCTTGTATCATTATGAAATTGGCCTATTTACCTATAATAATATTCCTTTCTCTGAAGTCTACTTTATAATAATATGGCCATTTAACCTTTAAATTATTTTGGCTCAATGTTTGTGTCATATATCTTTTTCATGCATTAACATTGCACTTTTTTAGCTATATTTCACTTTCTAAGTGTGTTTCCTTATACAGCACATAGTAGTGTCTTTATTTTATCCAATCCAGCAATCTCTGTTTTTTAATTTGGCTACTTAGATACTTTACATTTAAGGTGATTATTGATATAATTTGGCTTAAATCAATCATCACAATACCTTTTTCTTTCTATTTGTCTAATATACAGTTTGCTCAGTTTTGTCTTCTATCTTAATCTCTTGAATAAATTAAAATTGTTTAATATTTCTATTTAATCTTTACTATTGTCTTATTATTTCCTCTCTTTCTGTCACTTAGATTCTAAGTTTTTAACTTAATGCAATCTAACTTTAATATGGTTCCACTTCACATATTATGTAAGAAACCCACACAATATAGTTTCATTTTCCCCTACCCTACCATTTTTGTGCTATCGCTTTAGTTCTACATATTCTGTAAGTTCCACAATACATTGAGTGTCTTTTAATCTAAAAAGTTAATAATCTTTGAGAGAGATTAATACATAAGAAACATCTATAAATTTACTTCCAGTTTTACCAATTTTATTCCATTGTGGAGATTTTTATGTCCTTCTTACATAATTTTTATTCTGCCTTAAAGACTTTCTTAATATTTCTTTAAGTGTAGCAATTCTCCTGCCTCAGCCTCCTGAGTAGCTGGGACTACAGTCATGCACCACCGCGCCCAGCTAATTTATTGTATTTTTAGTAGAGATGGGGTTTCACCATGTTGGTCAGGATGGTCTCCACCTCTTGACCTCGTGATCTACCCTCCTGGGCCTCCCAAAGTGCTGGAATTACAGGTGTGAGCCACCCCGCCAGGCCAAAATCTCTCAGCTTTTTGTGAATAAAAAGTGTTTATTTTACCTTTAACTTCGAAATATATTTTGATGGGTAAGGAATTTTGGTTTGCATACATTTTGTTTTTCAGCATTTAAAAATATATTACTTTTTTCTGACTTGCAGTTTTTCTTAGAAGTCAGCTGCTATTCTTATTCTTCTCTATATGTAATGAGTATTTTCCCCTTGTTTCCTTTATGAGTCTCTCCCTCTCTCATTGGTTTTCAGCAATTTCATCATGCCTTTAGGGAGACTTATTTAGATTTATTCTACATTTGTTTATTGAGCTTCTTGGATATGTTCTCTCTCTCTCTCTCTCTGGAATTTCAATTATGCCTACATTAGACTGTTTAATATGGTCTCATAGGTCACCGATGTTCTATTTAATTTTCTGTTCTTTTTATTTTTGAGCTAAATTTTGGAAAATTTCAATTGCTAAGAATTCAAGTATGCTGCTCTTTGTCTCTGTATCAGCTTACATGCTATTATCACTCAGGATTTCTTTTTTAATTTTGGTTACTATATTTTTCATCCCTACAAGTTCCATGTGAGTCTTTTCTGCAATCAATCACTCACACCATTTATTTGTTTTCAGTCTTCTAGAGCATATAGAGCATGTTTATAATCTATCTTTGTTGTCTTTGGTAGTTCTATCATCTTCTTCATCTTCATGTGTTTCTACTGATTGCTTTTTCTGCTGCTTATGAGTCCTATTTTCATGCTTCTTTAAGTGCTGATTTTTTTACTTGACAGCATACATTAGAGTTTGATGTTGTTAATTGTTGCATTTTATTGTATTTCTTTCAATAAAGTTTTTATTTATTTTGGCAAATAGTTAAGTTAGCTTGAGGCAATTGGATCGCTGATGTCTGCTTTCAAGATTTGGTGGTAGCTTTAGAGGTTTTATCTGTTCTGCTTTGTGGGGACACAGACTATTCCCACCTCTGTTGGAACACTAGAAACTATCTGTCTGTTCACTTATGAAGATTCTTTCCATAGCCTCAAGTGCTTCTTTCTTGTGCATATACAGATCAGTACTTAGCTAGAGAATCATAGGAACCCTTGGCAGATCTCCGGAGTTCTCTCTTCCTGTGAAACTCTGTCCTCTCTTCTGGTTGGCTTGGCCTCCCTGACTCTGATTTATATCTTTTAGCTCAGTGCAATCAACAGGCTCTGTTAGGCTCCTCCTCCCTACACTGCAGACTGAAAATTGATTCCAGTCATAAATCAGGAATTAGTCAGGTTCATCTTGTTTCTCCCCATTTTCAGAAAATATAATGCTGTATTGTCTTTCTTCTAATGCCTGCAATGCAATATTTTATATATTTTGTCAGATTTCTCGTTGTTTAATGTATTATTCCATATTATTGAAAACTGGAAGTCCATTAATTCTTTTTTTAACTTTCATATTTTTCTTCTGTGTGTTTTATTTTTCTCCTAAGACATTACCCATTATATTTATTTTTTCTTGTGTTCCTTTTGGCTTTTTCTTCATATTGAATTTTCTTTTCTCAATTTCCAAATTTTTTGAAATATTTTATTCTTGCATTTTTCTAATTTTGCTGTTTTCTTTTCTGTCTTTCATTATTTTCTAAGTGTGCTATAGCGCCTTTTGAAACAGTAGGTGACATTTTTACCTGCTTTATAAGAAAGTCTTCCTGGTGTCATTCTCAGGAATGCGCCTCAGTCATTCTTCTTAAATGACTCTGTGTAGAATTAGACATTGACACTTTTCTGTGACTCAATCTTTACGTAAAATTTGTTTTCCTGAATTCAACATGAGGTAATGCACAGAACAGCTATTCAACTTCTCAGAGCCCTCTCTTCTCTTGTTTTCTTGTTTTTTGAGGTTCCCAGGACCTGTTTCTTTTCATCAAGTTTATCTGAGCTTTCACTTTCTTTTGTTTCAACATCTCTGTCCTACTTATCTTGTTTCCAATTTGAGTACTTTCTACTCAGTGTGAAGCCTTGAAAGGTAGCCCTGGTCCATCAGTTTTGAGAGCTCATAGAGGTTAGAAAGCTCGGGCCCTTCAATCCTTTCTACATTAGACCCATTGAACTCAACGGCTTTCGGATTGTGAAAATTCATCCCAGTTTTAGCTACTATATCTGCCCCACTCTTTATTTAATAAGAGTGGGATTTTAGTTATATTTAGTCCTAAGGTTTACAATCCACATAATTTCTCCCTTTTGATTCTTTCTGCACAGACACTCATAGCAGGCAGGTGTTAAGGTTGTTGGTGAATTTCTCTATCCACTTCTGCTTTAAAGTTTGTGACAATATCGCGTCACCTAGCTTATCATTTTCTTTATAAATGAAGTCCTGTGGCTTTGTTTTTACTATCCAGTCATTTTGACATTTTAGAGATTCAAGAAAATTCAAAAAATAATAAAAATTTAAAAAAAAACACAACTATACCACCAATAATGCTGGCATCTATCCAGAATTTCTCTCTTTTTTAAATTTAATTAATTAATTTATTTATTATTTTGAGATGAGTCTCTCTCTGTTGCCAGGCTAGAGTGCAGTGGCATGATCTCGGCTCACTGCAGTCTCCGCCTCCTGGGTTCAAGTGATTCTCCTGTATCAGCCTCCCTAGTAGCCGGGACTACAGGCATGCGCCACCATGCCCAGCTAATTTTTGTATTTTTAGTAGAGATGGGGTTTCACCATGTTGGCCAAGATGGTCTGGATCTCTTGACCTCCTGATCTGCCCACCTCGGCCTCCCAAAGTGCTGAGATTACAGGTGTGAGCCACCGCGCCCGGGCAAATTTCTCTATTTTTGAAAGAGAAAGACTACTTTAAATCATGAGTAGCCTTCATCTTTAATCACTTTCTAAACCATTGCCTTTAATTCCATGTGCCTCTACCTTTTCTATAATTGCAAATACATTCTATATCATTTTCTGTTGCTGTTGTAATTTAAATGTGTTTTTGCCCAATATTCTTTCATGTATGCAACCACTATTAAGCTAGCACACTCGGTGTGGCTCTAAGGTGTGAATTTTGTGAATGGAGACTCCCTAGCCTGAGTGGAAGCATTCACCAGATCTACAGAATACGTAAAGCAGTTCGTTAGCTTAGAGAACTTTATATGAAGGAAAACAAGGAGTCCGTAAGCAGAAAAGATAGTAAAAACATGCTTGAAAATATTACAGCTTTATATGGTGGAAAAGGCAACTAACTATAGGACTAAAATTATCTCTTGATAACTCTTTTTGCCTGCCAAGCTGGAAGTGATTTGAAGTCATTTTTAAATTTACTTTTTCTACATGGATATACTCAGGGTGATAAAGAGTTACTCCATAAACACTCTATTGAGATTTGAGATTTGGCGGCTACTTTTTTTTTTTAACAGTTATTCTCAAGGTTTTTTTTTTTTTTTAAATACATCTCTGGACAGTTTTAAAATGATTCAGTATACATATTAAAGCTTACTCATCTTGTGAGGTTTTAGTGAACCCACTAGCACTTTTTGGCGTAGAGTCTATCACACTCTATTAAAATTGTCTGTGTATATGTCTGTCTTCCTCCACTACTAGGCAAGAACCATGTCCTTTTCACTATTTTATGTCCAGTGCCCAGAGAAATAGGATGTAATATAAAATTCATCATCTAAAAACCCAGACTAATGCAGCATACCAGTCTGTAAATTTAATTAATTTGTCTGACAGTATGAAAATGGAAGAGCTCACTAAAGACAAGAGCCATAATCCAGTCAGTGGTTATAGAGTGATTACCTGCTTTAGGGCTGATTTCGCTAGAGGTGGACTTTTTATTATTTCTACAAGAGACTGATGTGATGGTTTTAGAATCATTAATGCCAAGGAAAATACCTTGGTGGTGGTGAAACAAAATCAATGATTACTTATGTATCGAAGGAGATATGGCCTGAATGTGTTTCCTCCCAAACAGAAACAGAGGAAGATATTAAACAAAACATTATAATGTCTGCACATGATGCTTCACTACAGTCAAATAGTCTGACTGCATATCCCAGCAGTAAAATAATTTTAAACATGCTCCCAATGCATGTTTGATTTCAAACCACCAGTAAAGGATAATTCTAGACACTTATCCATTAGTTCAACATTAGCTATACAGAAAGTATTAATATATATTTATATTTCAGACTGTTTCTTGCCCTTACTTTGTCAGATATAATTAGATCATCAGTATTTTTTCATGAAATAGTCAAACCAAGTAGTTCTTACTATGAACAGATGAGGTGTTAGTTGTCCTTTTATACTTACTTTATTCATATACTTATTTCAGGATTTCTTGACACAATGCATTTTTATTCTCCTTCATATTTTATGATATTTTAATTTAGATAATTTTGTCCACCTAGCATACATAAAATACACTGTGTTGTGATATTCCAAAATAGGTAAATAAGTGAAAGTTCACCACCTGCCAACACCTCCACTTCACACAAGACCCCTTCTTCCCAGGTGTGCCTCACATAACACATGAAACATGATATGCTGGTCGTTAAAAAGAGGTAAAGTCACCGGTGTCAAACTACACATTAAATAATAGGGAAGCTTCATTGTTTTCTTCTTTTTAGATAAAAATAGACAGAACTTAGAAGATCAAATATTTTTCTCTAGCCCCAGTAAAACATTTAGTTCATCTGCTGGCGGGGGTCCAGCAACAACATTCACAAGATAGATCATGACCACTGAAGGAACATGAGTAAGACAAATGGAATTAAGATGCACTAAATTTTGAATTACTTGAGATTAGACTTATCTCCTTACAGATATTTTGGTTGTCCTATTACATGGTTGTGTAGAAAAGAGTTAACATGGCAGGCCTGGGAGCTCTCCTGTTCGCAAGATTGGCTCTTGGGTGACATCTGAGAACTTAGATTTCAGGAGGACGTTCACCTGCCCGGCTTGTTTGCATTAACAATGTGGTTTATGCCAAATTCCTATTTTTCTTATGAGAGTCTTAAATTTGGAAGGTGCTAAGCAAAGGGTACCTCGAGACCAGCCTCCATTAAAAACCCTGGTTATTGGATTCTTAATAAGCTCACCTGGTAGAAAATATTGCACATATTCACAATTCATTGCTGGGGAAATCAAGCACATTCTGTTTGACTTCCTTGGGAAAGGACTCTTGGAAGTTAGTGCCTGTTTTCCCCTGTCTTTTCCCTTTTCCTTTTTTGGTTTTTGCTTCATATCAGCTTGCTGTGATGAATCGTAGTCATAAGACTCAATACTAAGTCCCGTGAGTCCTCCTAGCAAACCAGTGAATCTGGAGATGATTATGAAAAAATGATTTGGTAGATTTGACAGGATGAAAAAGGCCACCAAATTTGTGCTCACTACGTATTAATTTTTTGAATCTACTCACAACTTTGGTCAACTTTACAAACTTTAGTTAATATTATTAGTAATTGCAGATATACCTTTAAGTTGTTAAGGAAGTTAACAATCTGCTGTACTACAACAACCATCAAATGACATGTGTTCTACTTACACCACCACCACCAACTTGCTTTACATTATAAATTTTATGTGTGCTAAGAACTGGAGGTCTGGACCACTTGAATCCTGCTTTACACAAAATAGCGAAACCAAAATTGGTGAAACAGGCTAACAAGATTTGAAATGTGACCAGTCAAAGTTTACCTAAAATAGTTTGGAAAGCACAAATGTCAATCCAACTCTGGATTCTTCTTTCTATTTTGCCATTTCTGCAATGACAAATAAGCCCAAGTTGCTCACCTAGAGGTGTGTCCATAGTAGTGTGTGGCTGAAGCGCATTGGTAAGTAAAGTCCAAGATTTGAACACATCAGGAATAAAACTAAACATTTAAATACAGGATTCCATGTAATTTGGTAATCTCATGGTTTTGTGTATGAATTTGGTCAGAATTTTCAAAATACTTTTGAGCAATTTTGTTAATAAATTTCTTCTTTGTTTCCTCAACTCGCTCACCTGCTAAATGCCATTGTCATCTCTCCCTTCTCTCCTCACGCCTCTCTGCATTCCTCCCTTCTCTAATAATTTCCGTACACTGTTGGCATGTCAACTGCCAACGTGCACTAGAGACATTTCCTGTGCTAGCCATTTCAGCCTTTCCAGCCAAGCTGTCAGCCATGCTATGTGTTTGTCATTTTGACTTTCTCTTCCTTACATTTTAATTCATTAATCCTATTTTTTCTTTAAGACATTCAAGGTCTGTGGGATACCAGAAACTTAATTAATATTAAATTAATTACTTTTTTTTTTTTTTCTGAGACAGAGTCTCGCTCTGTCACCCAGGCTGGAGTGCAGTGGCACAATCTCGGCTCACTGCATCCTCTTCCTCCCAGGTTCACACCATTCTCCTGCCTCAGCCTCCCGAGTAGCTTGGGACTACAGGCACCCACCACCACACCCGGCTAATTTTTTGTATTTTTAGTAGAGACGGGTTTTACCATGTTAGCCAGGATGGTCTCGATCTCCTGACCTCGTGATCTGCCCACCTTGGCCTCCCAAAGTGCTGGGATTACAGGCGTGAGCCACTGTGTCCGGCCCTATTAAATTAATTTATATTCAAAATCAATGATTTTCTTCCTTTTAATGTATCCAGGGAACCTCAGCTTTCTGCAAAAATATCTCTGAAAAAAGAAACATCTCACAAGATTAAAAACCAAGATTTTCATAAAAATTATTAGAATGCAGGGGAAGGTTTCTAAAAATTAAAAGGTATATGGAAATAAAATGAAAAATACATTGCATAACTTTTTTCACAATTGCATGATTTTGACACACCTTTTGCTATATTAAAAAATAAACAAAGGATTGACAGTTTCTTACAAGTCACCTCATCCCTAACACCTTTTTTCCCCTGGTTGAAGACCCAGGCTTTATACTTAGAAGACAACCAGAGTCTCTGTTATCCACACATGGGATAATGTTCTGCATCTCCTCAACTACCCTTTCCCAGCATCATTTTAATTCTATACACTCCTTGAAAATAACAAACCATGACTGGGAGAAAATATTGTGTTCTAAGCTTTATAAATTCTTTGGGAGTTATTTATCACCAAAAAGATCATGTTTTGAAGACTGTCATTTATCTTGTACATAATTAGGTTTTGGTATCCGAGGGGAGGCATTATTTTTATTCTCCAAAGATATTCTAGATGAATGGTTGCACAACACTGCAAAATCAGCTGAAAATCTCATCTTCTAGCTGTCAAAGTTATAATCACTACCGAATAGTATGGTAGTCATGTATGCCTTTTCTTATTTGAAAAATTGGGTGCGGTGAGAGAGGAGCCAAGATGGCCGAATAGGAACAGCTCCGGTCTACAGCTCCCAGCGTGAGCGACGCAGAAGACGGGTGATTTCTGCATTTCCATCTGAGGTACCGGGTTCATCTCACTAGGGAGTGCCAGACAGTGGGCGCGGGCCAGTGGGTGCGCGTACCGTGCGCGAGCCGAAGCAGGGCAAGGCATTGCCTCACCTGGGAGGCGCAACGGGTCAGGGAGTTCCCTTTCCGAGTCGGAGAAAGGGGTGACGGACGCACCTGGAAAACTCGGGTCACTCCCACCCGAATATTGCGCGTTTCGGACCGGCTTGGAAAACGGCGCACCACGAGACTGTATCCCGCGCCTGGCTCGGAGGGTCCTGCGCCCTCGGAGTCTCGCTGATTGCTAGCACAGCAGTCTGAGATCAAACTGCAAGGCGGCAGCGAGGCTGGGGGAGGGGCGCCCGCCATTGCCCAGGCTTGCTTAGGTAAACAAAGCAGCCAGGAAGCTCGAACTGGGTGGAGCCCACCACAGCTCAAGGAGGCCTGCCTGCCTCTGTAGTCTCCACCTCTGGGGGCAGGGCACAGACAAACAAAAAGACAGCAGTAACCTCTGCAGACTTAAATGTCGCTGTCTGACAGCTTTGAAGAGAGCAGTGGTTCTCCCAGCACGCAGCTGGAGATCTGAGAACCGGCAGACTGCCTCCTCAAGTGGGTCCCTGACCCCTGACCCCCGAGCAGCCTAGCTGGGAGGCACCCCCCAGCAGGGGCACACTGACACCTCACACGGCAGGGTATTCCAACAGACCTGCAGCTGAGGGTCCTGTCTGTTAGAAGGAAAACTAACAAACAGAAAGGACATCCACACCGAAAACCCATCTGTACATCACCATCATCAAAGACCAAAAGTAGATAAAACCACAAAGATGGGGAGAAAACAGAACAGAAAAACAGGAAACTCTAAAATGCAGAGCGCCTCTCCTCCTCCAAAGGAACGCAGTTCCTCACCAGCAACGGAACAAAGCTGGATGGAGAATGATTTTGACGAGCTGAGAGAAGAAGGCTTCAGACGATCAAATTACTCTGAGCTACGGGAGGACATTCAAACCAAAGGCAAAGAAGTTGAAAACTTTGAAAAAAATTTAGAAGAATGTTTAACTAGAATAACCAATACAGAGAAGTGCTTAAAGGAGCTGATGGAGCTGAAAACCAAGGCTCGAGAACTACGTGAAGAATGCAGAAGCCTCAGGAGCCGATGCGATCAACTGGAAGAAAGGGTATCAGCAATGGAAGATGAAATGAATGAAACGAAGCGAGAAGGGAAGTCTAGAGAAAAAAGAATAAAAGGAAATGAGCAAAGCCTCCAAGAAATATGGGACTATGTGAAAAGACCAAATCTACGTCTGATTGGTGTACCTGAAAGTGATGCGGAGAATGAAACCAAGTTGGAAAACACTCTGCAGGATATTATCCAGGAGAACTTCCCCAATCTAGCAAGGCAGGCCAACGTTCAGATTCAGGAAATACAGAGAACGCCACAAAGATACTCCTCGAGAAGAGCAACTCCAAGACACATAATTGTCAGATTCACCAAAGTTGAAATGAAGGAAAAAATGTTAAGGGCAGCCAGACAGAAAGGTCGGGTTACCCTCAAAGGGAAGCCCATCAGACTAACAGCGGATCTCTCAGCAGAAACCCTACAAGCCAGAAGAGAGTGGGGGCCAATATTCAACATTCTTAAAGAAAAGAATTTTCAACCCAGAATTTCATATCCAGCCAAACTAAGCTTCATAAGTGAAGGAGAAATAAAATACTTTACAGACAAGCAAATGCTGAGAGATTTTGTCACCACCAGGCCTGCCCTAAAAGAGCTCCTGAAGGAAGCGCTAAATATGGAAAGGAACAACCGGTACCAGCCGCTGCAAAATCATGCCAAAATGTAAAGACCATCAAGACTAGGAAGAAACTGCATCAACTAACGAGCAAAATCACCAGCTAACATCATAATGACAGGATCAAATTCACACATAACAATATTAACTTTAAATGTAAATGGACTAAATTCTCCAATTAAAAGACACAGACTGGCAAGTTGGATAAAGAGTCAAGACCCATCAGTGTGCTGTATTCAGGAAACCCATCTCACATGCAGAGACACACATAGGCTCAAAATAAAAGGATGGAGGAAGATCTACCAAGCAAATGGAAAACAAAAAAAGGCAGGGGTTGCCATCCTAGTCTCTGATAAAACAGACTTTAAACCAACAAAGATCAAAAGAGACAAAGAAGGCCATTACATAATGGTAAAGGGATCAATTCAACAAGAGGAGCTAACTATCCTAAATATTTATGCACCCAATACAGGAGCACCCAGATTCATAAAGCAAGTCCTGAGTGACCTACAAAGAGACTTAGACTCCCACACATTAATAATGGGAGACTTTAACACCCCACTGTCAACATTAGACAGATCAACGAGACAGAAAGTCAACAAGGATACCCAGGAATTGAACTCAGCTCTGCACCAAGCGGACCTAATAGACATCTACAGAACTCTCCACCCCAAATCAACAGAATATACATTTTTTTCAGCACCACACCACACCTATTCCAAAATTGACCACATAGTTGGAAGTAAAGCTCTCCTCAGCAAATGTAAAAGAACAGAAATTATAACAAACTATCTCTCAGACCACAGTGCAATCAAACTAGAACTCAGGATTAAGAATCTCACTCAAAGCCGCTCAACTACATGGAAACTGAACAACCTGCTCCTGAATGACTGCTGGGTACATAACGAAATGAAGGCAGAAATAAAGATGTTCTTTGAAACCAACGAGAACAAAGACACAACATACCAGAATCTCTGGGACGCATTCAAAGCAGTGTGCAGAGGGAAATTTATAGCACTAAATGCCCACAAGAGAAAGCAGGAAAGCTCCAAAATTGACACCCTAACATCACAATTAAAAGAACTAGAAAAGCAAGAGCAAACACATTCAAAAGCTAGCAGAAGGCAAGAAATAACTAAAATCAGAGCAGAACTGAAGGAAATAGAGACACAAAAAACCCTTCAAAAAATTAATGAATCCAGGAGCTGGTTTTTTGAAAGGATCAACAAAATTGATAGACCGCTAGCAAGACTAATAAAGAAAAAAAGAGAGAAGAATCAAATAGACGCAATAAAAAATGATAAAGGGGATATCACCACCGATCCCACAGAAATACAAACTACCATCAGAGAATACTACAAACACCTCTACGCAAATAAACTAGAAAATCTAGAAGAAATGGATACATTCCTCGACACATACACTCTCCCAAGACTAAACCAGGAAGAAGTTGAATCTCTGAATAGACCAATAACAGGAGCTGAAATTGTGGCAATAATCAATAGTTTACCAACCAAAAAGAGTCCAGGACCAGATGGATTCACAGCCGAATTCTACCAGAGGTACAAGGAGGAACTGGTACCATTCCTACTGAAACTATTCCAATCAATAGAAAAAGAGGGAATCCTCCCTAACTCATTTTATGAGGCCAGCATCATTCTGATACCAAAGCCTGGCAGAGACACAACCAAAAAAGAGAATTTTAGACCAATATCCTTGATGAACATTGATGCAAAAATCCTCAATAAAATACTGGCAAACCGAATCCAGCAGCACATCAAAAAGCTTATCCACCATGATCAAGTGGGCTTCATCCCTGGGATGCAAGGCTGGTTCAACATACGCAAATCAATAAATGTAATCCAGCATATAAACAGAGCCAAAGACAAAAACCACATGATTATCTCAATAGATGCAGAAAAAGCCTTTGACAAAATTCAACAACCCTTCATGCTAAAAACTCTCAATAAATTAGGTATTGATGGGACATATTTCAAAATAATAAGAGCTATCTATGACAAACCCACAGCCAATATCATACTGAATGGGCAAAAACTGGAAGCATTCCCTTTGAAAACTGGCACAAGACAGGGATGCCCTCTCTCACCACTCCTATTCAACATAGTGTTGGAAGTTCTGGCCAGGGCAATCAGGCAGGAGAAGGAAATAAAGGGTATTCAATTAGGAAAAGAGGAAGTCAAATTGTCCCTGTTTGCAGACGACATGATTGTTTATCTAGAAAACCCCATCGTCTCAGCCCAAAATCTCCTTAAGCTGATAAGCAACTTCAGCAAAGTCTCAGGATACAAAATCAATGTACAAAAATCACAAGCATTCTTATACACCAACAACAGACAAACAGAGAGCCAAATCATGAGTGAACTCCCATTCACAATTGCTTCAAAGAGAATAAAATACCTAGGAATCCAACTTACAAGGGATGTGAAGCACCTCTTCAAGGAGAACTACAAACCACTGCTCAAGGAAATAAAAGAGGATACAAACAAATGGAAGAACATTCCTTGCTCATGGGTAGGAAGAATCAATATCGTGAAAATGGCCATACTGCCCAAGGTAATTTACAGATTCAATGCCATCCCCATCAAGCTACCAATGACTTTCTTCACAGAATTGGAAAAAACTACTTCAAAGTTCATATGGAACCAAAAGAGAGCCCGCATCACCAAGTCAATCCTAAGCCAAAAGAACAAAGCTGGAGGCATCACACTACCTGACTTCAAACTATACTACAAGGCTACAGTAACCAAAACAGCATGGTACTGGTACCAAAACAGAAATATAGATCAATGGAACAGAACAGAGCCCTCAGAAATAACGCCGCTTACCTACAACTATCTGATCTTTGACAAACCTGAGAAAAACAAGCAATGGGGAAAGGATTCCCTATTTAATAAATGGTGCTGGGAAAACTGGCTAGCCATATGTAGAAAGCTGAAACTGGATCCCTTCCTTACACCTTATACAAAAATCAATTCAAGATGGATTAAAGATTTAAACGTTAGACCTAAAACCATAAAAACCCTAGAAGAAAACCTAGGCATTACCATTCAGGACATAGGCGTGGGCAAGGACTTCATGTCCAAAACACCAAAAGCAATGGCAACAAAAGACAAAATTGACAAATGGGATCTAATTAAACTAAAGAGCTTCTGCACAGCAAAAGAAACTACCATCAGAGTGAATAGGCAACCTACAACATGGGAGAAAATTTTCGCAACCTACTCATCTGACAAAGGGCTAATATCCAGAATCTACAGTGAACTCAAACAAATTTACAAGAAAAAAACAAACAACCCCATCAAAAAGTGGGCGAAGGACATGAACAGGCACTTCTCAAAAGAAGACATTTATGCAGCCAAAAAACACATGAAAAAATGCTCATCATCACTGGCCATCAGAGAAATGCAAATCAAAACCACTATGAGATATCATCTCACCCCAGTTAGAATGGCAATCATTAAAAAGTCAGGAAACAACAGGTGCTGGAGAGGATGTGGAGAAATAGGAACACTTTTACACTGTTGGTGGGACTGTAAACTAGTTCAACCATTGTGGAAGTCAGTGTGGCGATTCCTCAGGGATCTAGAACTAGAAATACCATTTGACCCAGCCATCCCATTACTGGGTATATACCCAAATGATTATAAATCATGCTGCTATAAAGACACATGCACACGTATGTTTATTGCGGCATTATTCACAATAGCAAAGACTTGGAACCAACCCAAATGTCCAACAATGATAGACTGGATTAAGAAAATGTGGCACATATACACCATGGAATACTATGCAGCCATAAAAAATGATGAGTTCATATCCTTTGTAGGGACATGGATGAAATTGGAAACCATCATTCTCAGTAAACTATCGCAAGAACAAAAAACCAAACACCGCATATTCTCACTCATAGGTGGGAATTGAACAATGAGATCACATGGACACAGGAAGGGGAATATCATACTCTGGGGACTGTGGTGGGGAGGGGGGAGGGGGAGGGATAGCATTGGGAGATATACCTAATGCTAGATGACGAGTTAGTGGGTGCAGCGCACCAGCATGGCACATGTATACATATGTAACTAACCTGCACAATGTGCACATGTACCCTAAAACTTAAAGTATAATAAAAAAAATTAAAAAAAAAAAAAAAAAAAAGAAAAAAAAATAATAATAATATTTACTCCTTTAAAGAATAAAACTCCTGATTTAATTTAAAAAAAAAAAAAAAAAAAAAAAAAAAAAAAAAATTGGGTGCTTGAGCTTTCTTTATTGAAAATAAAAGTTCTAAAGTGACTACTATATAAGGATTCTTCCTGGTCCGATTGCCAGTTGAGTGTAAGAAGATGAGTCATAATGCCCAGTATTTTTCTTAAATCTAAGAGGTTAGAGCAAATTTTGCTAAGCTTTTTCTGTAATGGACCAGTTAATAAAAGCTGTAGGCTTTGTGGCCCATGTATCAACTCTGTTACTAGAATGCAAAGACAGCTATTGACAATATATAAATGAATGAGCATATTGTATTCTAATAAAACTTTATGGACACTGAAATTCAAATTTCATATAATTTTCATGTGTCATGAAATATAACCTTCTTTTGATTTTTTCAATCATTCAAAAATGTAAAAACCTGGCCGGGTGCGGTGGCTCACTCCTGTAATCCCAGCACTTTGGAAGACCAAGGCAGGAGGATCACCTGAGGTCAGGAGTTTGAGACCAGCCTGGCCAACATGGTGAAATCCTATCTCTACTAAAAATACAAAAATTTGTCAGGCGTGGTGATGGGCACCTGTAATCCTAGCTACTTGGAAGGCTGAGGCAGGTGAATTACTTGAATCTGGGAGGCAGAGGTTGCAGTGAGCCGAGATTGTGCCACTGCACTCCAGCCTGGGTGACAAGAGTGAGACTCTGTCTCAAAAAAAAAAAAAAAAAGGAAAAACTTTTTCAGTTTGTGGGTCATAGAAAAAAACATGTACAAATATACATTTACAAAGTCTTATATAGTCTTATGATATCACAACTTAAAAATGCAATCCAAATTTAGTTTAAAAAGAATAAGAATATGATATTCAGAGTAAAGCCTGAAAACATTAACATTTTAACCTCTGAAGCAGAAATTTTTAATAATTTTCATTTAGTCTTTTATACATTTTGATGGATTCTTTTCAAATGAGCTTAGGTGTGCTATTATTTTATTTCCAAGACAAAATTCAGCCTCAGTCACTGAGACATGAAAGGTTTAAATCATCTACAATATCTAATGTGTAACAATGCATCTTCACGCATCTTTTTTTTAATAGTGAACATATATTAACTTTCTGATTACAAAACAAAATATCTTAAAAATATTACCAAGACTGAAAGTGGTTATTTTTCCTTCTAACATTTGATTTTAGTAAGGCCTTATCAATACTAATTAGCAAATGTTTTGGGGCCTAGGAATGGAAGACAACTTGGCAAGAAGGGAGCAGACCTAGACCAACAGGCAGGCAAGCAAGGCACCCTCCTGGGATAGTAATTGATAGTCTATAAAGACCACTAAAGTGTTCATGGGGCAAGTCAAAAAACCTAACTGGGTATGTAAAGATTAGCTCTGCTGTCATCACCAAAGTGATCGGGTTCTCTAGTAGACATTAATATCAAAATACAAACAAAATATCCATTAGCCAGAGTCAACCACACTCTCATTGAGAGTTTGACCAAGTCCAAATATTCTCCCTCAGGGGACAGTGGCATTCTGGGCCCCTCTTAGGGGTCCAGAGCCTGCCCACCTGACACACAGGTAGAGGCCGTGGCTTGGATGAAGCATTTGGATAAGTCTAGGTATTCCTCTAAATATACAACTTGATTATTTTAGTCTTTTTTACAATATATATGAGAAAATAAATTTGATTTTAAAAATAAAGATCTTTGGAGCTTTTGAATTGTCAGAAATTTACATTCAAATGCAGACTCTATGGAAATGCTTACATTGATAATATCTTTATTTTAGAGACCTGGTCTTTCTGATTCCAGGGAACTTTCGTTCTTTTGTTTTGTTGTTGCTGTTTTTTTTTTTTTTTTTTTTAAGGACGGAAATGTATATATTTCCAGTGATTTCTCTTGTAAGAATCAATCATTTATTAGATTTCTGTGTTTTGTATTTCGTTCCACTGTAGAAAGATCGTGGACTTTGAAGTCAATGAAACTTGTTTGAGCCTCAACTCTTCAGGACTCTTCAGGCCTCTGGCATGTTGCTTCATGTCACAAAGTCTGGTTTCCTTATCTTGAATACGTTGGTAGTAAAATCTACTGGGGTTTGTGAAGATTAAATCATGTAAACTGTATAGCAAATACGCTATATATGTTAATTCTCTCCTCCAATCTTCTGAAAAGACATTAAGAAAAATCATAATATTTAAAAGTTATAGTTAACAAAAATACCTTAAAATATTATTTTTTATATTTACTTGGCCATACTTGCCAATACTCATCCGTTATTATTCAGTTCAAACATACACTTGGGAAACTAGACAGCAGTATGGGAATTTTAAAACCTTATTGTATTTATGTTTAAATTAATGTATTCATTTTTTATTTATTTTTAATGTATACATTTTACAAATGTATTCATTTGTATCAGTTGAAGGGGTGCTAGTACAGTTTTGTTATATGGATATATTGTGTGATGGTGAAGCCTTGGCTTTTGGTGTAACCATTACCCAAATATACCCATCATAAAATTTCCCATGTTTTTCTGTTTTAACACAAATCTTAAAATAACTGCCCATAATGGAGGTTAAAAATTTGTTAGGAATGCACATATTTCTTGCATACATCTTCAAAAATTAACAAAATGTGACAACTCATTTGAAATCAGAAATAAAGGAAGTTGATAAATGTTACTGCATTAATTTCAGATTTTGAGATTGCATTAATAGAAGAATGTTTCTGATAGAAATTGTAAAATTTGAAAAGCTTCACTTAGAAAAAAAGATAAATTTGATTTTGTTTTTATTTGTTTATTTTCATTTTAATTATTTATTTTTTTTTAGAGACAGGATCTTGCTCTGTCACCCAGGCCGGAGTGCAGCAGTGTGATCATGGCTCACTGAAGCCTCGACCTCCTGACCTCAAGCAATTCTCTGCCTCAGCCTCCCGAAGTGCTGGGATTGTGGGCATGAGCCACGGCACGCTGCCTGAATGTTATTTTGTGTAGAAATAGTTAAAGCACTGTTGTCCCTGTTAAGATATCTTAAAAGGAAGTACTCTCAATTTGGTTGAAGTGTTGGGGTGAGAGAATGAAAGATGGCTGAGGAGAAGTAGTAGCTCATAACATACAGAGAATTCAGGAAGAAGGAATTGAGGTTTTGTACTTGAGTAGGAGTCACTGGAGAAACCCAGAGGTAGAAGTTGAAATTTAAGAGGGAGCTCATAGATGAGGTATGAACTTAAGTAGCTTCTTCACTGCCCCATACTCAAGAGGGCAGATGTGCGAGAAGGACCCATTCCCTTGAGTCTGCAGCTACTTCCAGAGTTTTCAGCTCTCAAATTCCTTCCAGATAGAAGCAACCTCTTACCAATCATTTCAAAAAATCCCTCAACAGTTTCAACTATTTGATAAACAGAAAGTACAACCAATTTTTAAATTAGTAGAAATAACCTTTCCTACCCACTTCTCCAAAATTAAGTGTAAGATAACTCCGAAAGTCATTTATTATTCTAAATTACATTTTCCTTGAGAACAACCTGGACATGAAATGGGTTTAGTTCATCTTTGTTCAATGGGTGTTGCTCACGTGTGATGCACAAATGAATGTTTGTTGAATGAATAACAGATGTAGTGTTTTGTGGATCTACAGAAAACCATCAGGATCATGTCATAGAAACAGGGCATGTTTTTAATACTGTATCTAGAAATGCCTTAATTTCAGGCAAGTCTTTTCCACTTCTGTCTGCTCTAACCTACAGTTTCTCACCTCAGTACTACTTACACTTTGCGATGATGTCTCTTTTACAGGGGTCTGGCCAGTACCTTGCAGGATGGTTAGCTGCATCCATGGCCTCTGCCCACTGGATGACAATAGCGTCATCCCCTGTTGTGGCAACCAAAATGTCTCCAGGAATTTCCAAATATCTTCTGAGCACTTGGGGGCCGAGAAGCAAAACTCACACCAAAGTTACCCCAAGATCATAGCTGTAACACAGCTATGCAGTTACCCCAAGATCATAGCTGTAACACAAACTAAAACCTTTGCAGCCATAGAGCAGAAATCATAAACCAAAAAGCCCACTGGTACCATGGGGAGTGTGGCAGTTGAGGGGTGTGGATCTCAGACATTCACTAGAAAGTTAACATTATGTTTAAAACAGGAACTTGTTATTCAGGTATTCTTACTATGTGAACAGAAACCTGTAATCCAGATGTATTTATGAAATTCCTAATATTTAAATTCTAACAGTTACTTCAAATTCTATTTGTAAGCTTGGTGTCTGCTACATCTAAGAAAGTCAAACAAAATGCATGCATGGGCTGTCCTTAGAGCTTAGGCAGTTCTATTTCAAAGGACTGCCATAGAGATAAAAGTCAAGGGTACTGCATATATCAGTGCTGCCAGTATCCCTGGATATTCTGATATTCCAGGAGGGAAATGTAGCCTTGCCTCCAACAATTAACTTACTGATCTATCTAATCATTCTTTCCATAATCACTATGCTGGGTAGAGGCAGGAAATAATGAGATAAATGTGAATGTAAAATTTAACTTTTGCCTTAGACATACATAACTGTTTTTTTGTTTGTTTTTTGTTCTTTTTTTTTCAGTTTAAAGCTGTCTGTTTTAACTTCAAATTCCTTGGGGTAATTAGTCTTTCAAAAGACTTTTTTTCTTGTCTCCCTAATAGTACCCAGTCAGTGGCGAGTTACTTGGGCAGGCCCTTGGACAGCATGGGACAGAGGTCCTCAGACCCTGTCTCCACCTTCAGGGCCTAGGACATTTATCATCTGGATCTTCCCAGCATCATCTGGCTCTGCTGCCAGCATTTTACTGGGACCCAGTCTGGAAATATGCATATTCCAAAACCACAGAGATCCATCCTCACACTTCTTACAAGTCCTCCAGGCCTTCAGCATCCCAGACTCATCACAGCTTCTTCTAAAATACAACTTAGCAGCCGTGTGGATGCCAGCACCTCTCTAACTGGCTTGTTATATTCCAGGCTGCACGCTGGAGAGCTCAGTTACTCTTCACTGTGTTTGGGGCTCCATTTCTCTCTTTTCTGGGTTTCTATTTTGTGTATACCCAGCTCCATCCTACAGCGAGGCCATGGATGTTGGGGGTTAGGGGTTATTCAGGACCTATAAGTTCAATCTCTGTTCTCTCTCTCTCTCTCTCTCTCTGAATCTCTCCCTTCATTTTCTAGGAAACGTCTCTACTTCTTCTCCAACAAGGTGGATTCCTCTCATCATCTTCTCACTTCTGTGTGTTTGTGACTTATAGAAGATCTTGACTTGCCAAAACATTGCATTTGTTATATAAAGAAAGAATTTTATCTAGTCAAATACTTTTATGGCAAGAGACTCAAAGAAGATTGTCTTTGAAGTCCATATGCTTAATTAGTTCTTTTGTTCTGGTGGTATTCGCCCTCCACAAAATTGGGTGAGGGCCATTGATCTGGGTTGTGGGAATTCACAATGCAATAGCCTTCCATGGTATGGCAGCACCTTCGCGGGCCTGTGCATCTTTGAATCATTATTTTATATCTCCAGGCCTGTGAAACTTCAGATGAGTCACATAATCTCTTAAGCATTTGTTGTGAACGATTCTGAGTACTCCATGAGTCAATGGCTCCTGATACAAACGGAAGCGCTGATGTTGCCTCCCACCCACTCAGCAGGGGGATGGCCGGGGGGCCTCCATCTTCGCATGGCATCTACACAACTGTGCTCACATCACCCCGGAGTCCAGGCATCTAATGCTTCAGAGGGAGCTGGAATTTCCTTTTTCTCTTTAAAACTTTCTAGTGATTTTCTTAAGAAATTTTAAAAGTAATTTTGTGTTGATATCACCTTGAGATACTAGGAAATCAGAGTTGCAAATGTTAATTTTTTATTAACCTAATGCAATATTTTAAAACAATGGAAGTAAACTGCCCCCTAAAAAGCTGTATTTTCTTGTGTTATTAAATAGTAGTTTGCTAAGCAATTAGTGATAAATTAGCCAAAACAAAACAAAGCAGCCAAATACCCATTTCTGATAGCACCTATAATAAGCTAAAGTCCCAGTGGAGGGCAGGGCTTGGGTGAGGAGTGCAAGATGCTGCCCAGGAGCACTCAGAGACTCCAACTCTTCCCTCAGCCACATGTCTGTAGGTCTTGCCCCATCCTCTATCTCATCATCCAGGACATGCAACATTCATGTTACAAACGCTGATGCAGAACTCGGTAACTCCCTGGCGCCGTTCTAGGCATTCTGCCGTTTTCCTAACCAGCGTCCACTGCAGGCCCTGTTATCCTCTCCAGGTTTAGAAGATAATAGGGCCTGCAGAATAGGTTTGACAGAAAGCAAGGTGGAGAATGTGTCCAAGATCACCTCGTACTACCCAAGTGTTGTACTTTCCTCTCACTAAGGATAACTCATCTTCTCCTAAGCCAACGGTGGCCTGAGAGTGAGGCTGACTAGCTGAGCTCCAAAGCACTCACTGTGTCACCCAGCTGCTGCTGATTGCACACCCTCTGCAGACATTTAGGCTGGCTGGGCCCCTAGAGAGAGTGGCAAGACCCAATGCTCTTCCACAGTGGGATTGTGGGGTATGCCTTAAAGCACTCCCAGGAGGCCAGAAGTGCATGGCAAGGGAAGAGTTTTGTGCTCCTGGAAACTCACACAGTGGCTTCTAAAACTCGCTACCTGCTCTGTGACTGGACATAGGAGGAAGCAAAGGCCACTTCTGAATTCTCTGCACTTTGTTTATTTATTTATTATTTATTTTCGATTCCGGAGTACATGTGTGGGTTTGTTACATGCATACGTTGCATGATGATGAGGTTTAGGATTCTAGTGTACCCATTATCCAAATAGTAAACATTTTAACCAAAAGGTAATTTTGCAACCCTTGTTCTCCTCCCACCTTCCCCCCATTTGAAGTCCCCAGTGTTTATTATTTCCATCTTTATATCCATGTGTACCTGTAGTTTAGCTCCCACTTATAAGTGAAAACACACAGTATTTAGTTTTCTGCTTCTGAGTTATTTCACTTAGGTTATGGCCTCCAGCTCCACCTGTAGTGCTGCAAAAAACATGATTTTGTTCATTTTTATGGCTGCATTGTGTTCCATCATATGTACCACATTTTCTTTATCCAATCATCCCTTGATAGGTACCTAGGTTGATTCCATGAGTTTTCTACTGTGAATAGCACTGCAAAAACATGTGAGTGCAGGCGTATTTTTCATATAGTGATTTCTTTTCTTTTGGGTAGATACCCAGTAGTGGAATTGCTGGATTGAATGGTAGTTCCAGTTTTATCTCTTAAAGAAAAAAACAAACAAGGAAAAAACAGATGTTAACATCCATGTGAAGAAAATGGAACACTTATATACCGTTGGTGGGAACGCAAATTAGTACAGTCCCCAAACTTTCTACCACGTTCCCTCAGGAGTGCTTTCTTTGGCCTTTCACTACATCAGGTTTGTGTCTTCTTATTGAGAACTGCCTCTGAACTTCTTTTTAGTAAATAGAACGAAGTGCCATGGACGAACATGTCAGCTCCCCCTCCTAATCCCACCTGTACCCACCTCTAGCTACTTCCTGGCAGGCCGTCACAAAAACTTTTTGTGTCACTCATTTTCTCCCTGAATTTTGCCACCAGAGGACACATAAAGGCAATTGAGAGTTTTCATTTTAATTTTTTTAGTGCTAAAATTCTAGCTTTCTGTTGGCGCCAGGTGAACAGCTGTTCAGTCTTCATATTCAGAGATAAAATGAAGATATTTAATTTGTAGAGGCGTGATCACAGGTGGGACAAGGTCGGAGCCAAGAATATAGTCTATCAACCATGGGACAAAATGACTAAGGCCTCTTTTTTGTAGGGCCTTTGAGGGCCATTTGCAAAAAATAAAAAAATGCAATCAATTTCACTTCTCTCAGCCATGAAGACTATAACTCTAAGCAAGTGATTGCTTGGTCAGATTTGTAGGAAGCCAAAGTTATTTTTTCTGAAGCAGAAGAAATTGGGATGATGAGAGAGAAGGAATGACAAAAAAGTGAGTTAATTCTAACAAGCTTTTATTTATAACTTATCTGCTTATAAAAGAAGAGGCGTCCTTGAAGGAGAACACTGGCTCATGGGAGCCCCTGGTAAGATAGAAATAGTGCATTTTTAGAAAGAGGGGACTGTCAACACCAGCTACCCAGGCACCATGATTCTCTGCAGCCACACCACCTGTAATTTAGCAGATAGTGAATAGAAGAGCTACCACAAGACTCTGGCTGTTCATCCTTCACACACGTACTATAATGTGCAATGAAAAAGAAGAACATCATTTATTCTTTTATGAGGTACAATTACAGAGCATCCTGGGTGATTGCATTGGAAGAAATTGCATATATCCTAATACATGTATTTCCTTATATTCAATTCAGAGAAAAGCTAGCCTGGAAGACTGCCCTTGTTTAAAAGCTAAACAAAACAAGCTGTTAACCTTGGAATAACCTTCATTCTGGGCCCACATTCAAAACGTTCACAAAAGTTCTGCTTAGCCAGTGTTAATTATTAAGTTAAAAAAAATCACAGGAGGCTAATGTTTTTTGTTGAATATATTGGTTTAAAAGATGATCAGATATTTTTTATTTAGTATATGTCTGTGTCATAAGTAGATTCGATTTTGAACATAAAAACATTTTAAAGGCACAGATGTCCAATGGTATATTGAAATGCGAATTTACCAATACTGGTGCACAGGTTAGCATAGGTTTTTGCAAAGATATGTATCTTCCATAATAAAGTGAAAAACAAAATAAAATAACATAGGTGAATGAAAATTTCTAATGATGTTCAATATATGTAACTCGGACTATTATTCTGAGAATATGTCAACATTTTGCAAAACACTCATTTGCAGAGAATTGCTTTATGAACTATGACATAGACACATGGTATACAGTACTTGTGATATGGACTGATTTCAGTACATCATGAGATGTGTGCCTAAATTTGCATATATAGATTGTGAGTTACATTACAGGATTTTGCCAATGTTAAACTTTCTTATTTTACTAACTTCTGTGGTTGTGTAGTAATTCAGGGCTTTGGAATTACTATATATTAGTTTAAAATATGTGAGATTGTTAAAATTTGAAAATCATTTTTCTTTATTCCAAAATTGAAATAACATTTGAAAATGTATTTAAAATAGTGTAACTTAAAAACTTATAATTTTAATATGAAAAATTTATGCTAGGAAGATATTAATTTGAAAAAAGCAAAAAATAATATAATTGTGAAAAAAACAAATCATTTGCATATCTAAACATTGGGAAGGGTTAAGTAAACTTAACTTTGTTCAGGTATATGTTATTAGGATTTTGTGAAACATGGCAGAAACATGTTTGTTTTTATTTTATGGAAAAAGCAAAATACAGCTTGCTTTGGTATATATTTAAAAAAGCAAATTCTAGGAATAGGAAAAAAGTGATTAGAGCACAGCAGAATACAAATAGTGGTTTTCCTCAGGAATTACAAAATACATTTCAAAATTTAATTTCAAAATACATGACAAAATTTTAAATATGTTAAAAATGTCTTTTAGTGGAATTAGTAGGCTAGGTATTTTCTGGTTCACAGAAAAGCTCTAAGTTAATTGATGAGAGAAGGAGCTTTCCTGGATGGCTAGTTTTCTCCCTTCTGATGCTGAATTTGGCTTACAAAGTAATATCGCCTGAGATTTGAAGACACTCTCTTTAGTGGAAGTGCACTGCAGTGAGGACAATTTTCTGGGATGGCGAGGTCCCATGAAGAAATGTCTCTTTCTAAAACTTTCCTTGCTTGCTGAGCCCACGGTCCACCCGGCTGCCTTCTCTCTTAGGACCCCAAACAGGGGAAGTACATGGACGAAAGAACTGCAAATGCTCCCAATTCCATGTCACCAAGGTCATCATGTCATTTTAACAGTGACACAGCAAAAGACGTTTCCACACTCTATTAGGTGATCCAAGTAATCACCTCTTTATAGCTTGATTTACTGAATTATATACAAAAGTAATTCAAAGCAGAAAAAATTTTCATGCTCTTAACCTTGATTTCCTTATTTTTCACTTGTAAAGACATCTCAATTACTTCTGACCAAAAAATCAAAACCAAAAAGCAATAAAGAGCTTCTCATAAAAAATTCAAAAGCTTCATTGAAATAAAATTGTATTTCTGAAAGCTAAACCAAAAACAACTTGTTGGAATAAACGTAGGAGAGAGACTAATATCAGAATTATTTTCCTTATTCCTATTGTCTAACTCCAGTGCTCTCTCTCTTTCTGTATCTAGTGTGTGTGTGTTTGTCTATATGTGTTGTGTGTGAGTGTGTGTGTGTGTGTGTGTGTGTGTGATCTTTCAGATGGGCATTGCAGTGGCTGGGTCAAGCAGGTTAGCTAACTCTCTTTAAAACCACCTGCAGCAGGCCTGGCGAGGTGGCTCACGCCTGTAATCCCAGCACTTTGGGAGGCCAAGGCGGGCAGATTACGAGGTGAAGAGATCGAGACCATCCTGGCTAACATGGTGAAACCCCCGTCTCTACTAAAAATGCAAAAAACTTAGCCGGGCGTGGTGGCGGGCACCTGTAGTCCCAGCTACTTGAGAGGCTGAGGCAGGAGAATAGTTTGAATCCAGGAGGCGGAGGTTGCCATGAGCCAATATCGCAACACTGCACTCCAGCCTGGGCAACAGAGTGAGACTCCGTCTCAAAAAACAACAACAACAACAAAAAGAACACCTGCAGTGTCATACAGGAAATCCATGAATGGAAAATGGAAAGACACTGCTGTCCCCTAAAAATGTTTAAAAGGCAAGTGGCACAAATGAAAATAATAAAGCAGTCCTGTTTTTGAAATCTTTCAGGAGAATAGAAAGTAAAAAGAACATTGCCACCATATCAGGTACAGAAGTGACAAAATAAACCTTCCAGCACTGGAGGATGCACTATGGGAAGCTCCAATGTGATGTGTCTCCTGCGAGGGCTGCTGCATGCCCCACTACGGAGATGCTTATTGATGGTTGTACCAAAGGGGATGTATAGGCAGCTGTGGACAAGGAAAGGCTGGCTTTTGCCACAGCCTCTTTCAGTTTTGATTACGGTGGAAAGCTGTACCACTTGTCTTACCCACAATTAAGAAAGAGTCTGGGGTGTGAGGGTGTGATTCATAGAAACCAAACTAGAAATGATAACAGTAATTTAGCAGGGAATAAGAGAATAGCAAGTTCAAAGAAAAATTCAGAGGAGGCCCAGAATGTGTGCAATATTTATGCAAGCATATAGCAACAATATTTATTACTACCCAGGGTAGATGCTATTTGTGGCAATTGTAATACCAGTAAGTACAAATATTTAACTAAAATTTACAAGTGTTTAGACATAGTATTTAACATATATATGTGTGCGTGTGTGTGTACATATATATATAATGTTTTAAGTTAAAATGCCATGTTAATCCATTTTAAAGTCAATCACAAGCAGCTTTTTTAATATAAAATCTCTGGAATTTATTATAAACATGTCTTGGCTATGAGGAGCATTACTCTTGAATTATATAAACATACGGAATTTCTAGGTAGAAGTACAGCATTTCATATTTTACAGAAGCAAATGAAAAGTAACTCTAAAGGAAAACTTTCAGTAAAATGAAATTCTACCTACACCACCAGCCCAAAGCCAACCCTAATGCAATTAAATGCAAGAATCTCTATCCTAAAATAAGTAAATAAGCTCATCTCTTGATTTTGAATCAACTCTCGCCTGGGTGCTCCTCCCCCGGTTGATTTCTTCTTCTCAGAAGCACAGTCGTCATGCCTTCGCCTCTCATTCACATCTCAGTCCCATTCAATTTCTATTTCTGTCACTACCACTCTCTTGAAACGTACTTTGTTAAATCATCAATTATACTATGAATAATGAATAACAAAACCAACAGAAATATTGTTACATTATTATTATTATCATCATCATTATGGCTTACTTATTTATTCTCAACTAAGTAATATGCTAAGTGCTTTACACTCCTGTTGTAATTTAATTTTCATAATACCACTATAAGGTACATTGGAGGATGGGGTCTGGGGAGAGCATTAGGGAAAAGAGCTAATGCATGCTCGGCTTAATACCTAGGTGATGGGTTGACAGGTACAGCAAACCACTATGGCACACGTTTACTATGTAACAAACCTGCACATCCTGCACATGTATTCCGGAATGTTAAAAAATATATATAGTTTACACATGAATAAGTGATGCTTAAGGAGGATTCTTAGGCCAGTGAAGGTATTTTGTACTGTAATGATACTATAATGGTGGATACATGTCATTACACATTTGTGCAAACCCAGGAAATGTACATGGCCAATATTTAAACCTGTGCACCGTTTGGAGTAGTCGGGACTATTTTTAAAATACCTACATCCTATTCCTGACGATCTTGATGTAACTGCTCTGAGGAAATTGTGTTAGCTTTTTCTTTGAGTTCCTTATCGACATTGTGAGGTCAAAAGGGTTATCTGTTTGTGTTTGCCACTAGAAAACATACAGCTAATTTTGTGACCTACCTGTAGCAAGGTATGAAATTTTTGTGATATTCATATTAAAAAATTAATTTAGAATAGTTTTATATTTACAACAATTATGAATATAGTAGGGAAATTTCTATAAACCCAAACCTAGTTTTCCTTGTTATTAAGACATAATAATATATAACAATTAATAAACCAGTATTTATACTTTATTAATAAAAATCCACACTTTATTCCAATTTCCTTAGGTTTTACTTAATTTTCTTTTTCATACTAGTGTCCCATCCAGGATATCACATTGCGTTTAGTGGTCATTGCTTAACAGGCTCATTTGGGTTACAATAGTTTTTTTCAAACTTTTCTTATTTTTTTATTACCTTCATAATTTTGAAAAGTACTGAGTAGGTGTTTAAAGAGTATTCCTCCTTTGGTATTTTTCTGATATTTTCTCATAATAATACTGGATTTATGGGTTTTATGGAGAAAAGCCAGAGAGGTGCAGTGTCATTTTCATCACATCATTATCAAAGGTAAATAATATCAACATGATTTATAACTGCTGATGTTGACCTTCCTCAACTGGGAAGGGTAGCATTGATCAGCCTTCTCCACATTGAAATTACTCTTTTTTTTCTCATATTTTAATTTTGTAAGAAAGTTACTATGCTTATTTTACACATAAAGAGTGGGAAATTACGCTCTGCCTCATTGAGGGCAGAGAATCTACAGAAGCTCTTTGAAATCCTTCTGCAAGAGAGTTATGTTTATTCCTCTCTAATATTTATTCAATCATTAATTTATATCAGTATGGACTTGTGAATATTTATTTTATGATTTCTGTATTTGATTCCCAAATTACTTTTATCTTGGACACTAGGAACTCTTTCAGTTAACCTGTGTGTCCCTTCGGTGTATTGCTGTCATTGTGTTTGTTTATTACTCAGTATTTTATTACTTTCTGATATGATAGGGTGCTTCAAGTTTATCTTGCAAATTTTCTGGCCAAGTCCTAGAATGAGCCATTTCTTCATGAAAACACTGTGGTGTTTTGTTTTGTTGTTGTTGTTGAATACTATTAGACACAAAGATCTGTGCAGTAGATGTGCTGACTGTTATTTGGATGTCATTGGTTCTAGGCCCTCTAAGCTAATAGAGAAAGGGAATATATGTGTGTATACACACTGCTGTCTTTACACATATCTGCAAATCTTTCTGTAAGTAAATATCTGCATCTATATTAAGCTGAAGATGAGTTCATTTTGACACGTCAAATTATAATCCATTAACCCATGAATCATCCCAGTCTCCACCACTTGTTTATGACTTTTCATTCCACGGTGAGAAAACTGGTTCCCACCATCCACAGTACTCAGTACTCTCACTGAATTATTTAATTATGTATATATTAATTTTCCAAATTATATGGCCAGGAACAAAAGGGCTTTCTAAATCTGGCTCTTACCTTCTTTCTTGAACTTCATGTTTTTCTATTTGAGGCTCACAGAATCTTATCTTCTAGAAATATTTACAATAAACTCATTTTAATCTATACAATGAACATACTTGTTGCTTCCCTATGTACCTTCCAAATTTCTATTAACCAAAAAAAGCTTATCTCAAATATTGTTGCCTCTGAAAAGTCTTCCTTCAATTCATGGCAAAGTCAGTTCCTCACCCCTTCCATTATCTTAACATCATGGCTATTTTCCTAAAATGACATGATTCATATTAGTTCAATGAATATACACTAAATCATTCAATATTTGACATATGAGTAATTCAACTTTTAATTTTTAATTTATGTATATATTTTTCTGAAAAAGACTATCTTTTTTGAGGGGAGCACAATATTTACATTAATATATCACTAACTGAAGTTTAATGATTGCATAGTATACTGTATATTGTAGAATAAATGATATTTATTCGACATATTTGGAAAAGTTGAAGAATTAAATTCAACTCAGACTCTATTATAAAAAATTGGAAACAGTAAATTAATATCTTACACATAGCCACAGGACGTTTTCCAAAGCCATGATTAAATTTAAATATTTTACTCTTTTTAGTTCTTTGACCAAATAGATTAGAAAATTAATATTTTTCTTCATAGGGTTTTCATAAGAGATTCAAGTACTTGAATTTCAGGGTTATCAAGTTGAATAAAATACAATAATCTATTCAAATGAGAAAATAAGATTCATTTGTATGATTTAAAATAAATGAAAATGGCTGATTCTGTCTTTTTAATATATCAAATAATTTGAAAATTAAATTTTCTAATTTAAGGATCATACTTCATAAAATATGCATAATTTTCTCTTTAAATAGTGTACCTTAAAAGATTTTCTCCATGCTCTTTCAAACAGTGTCAGCACATAATATTCACATATATAGAAACTCCTAAAATACCGAACACTTCAAAGATGAACCATGACATGAAGCATCTAAAGGCTCGATGTGAAATTATGCAGTTCTATATTTAACATATCTGTAATTATCAGTGTTCCTTATGAAATCATTTATGTACTGCCATAGGAAAAGATGGCCCTCATACGAAAAACTATAGAGAGTATATATAGTAATAAAGTCCATTGGTTATCTTAGATCTTACATACAGTAATCTATGCATACACTTATTTGGTTTAAGAAAGAGACACTTGAAAATAACATTTTATGGTACAAATTGTTTAGTTATTACTTAAGGCTTCATTAAGTACCTAAAGTTAGATTACTGGTGAAATAGACTCTGGAATATTTTTGCAGGCAGGAGCTTATAGCTGATGGCCCCTCAAATCAACATCTGGTAGAAAGCGGAGGAAGCAGGAGTGGACAACTGTGGTAGATGAATCGTGATAAGATCACAACAAAGGTGTCAGCCAGTGGGAGTGAGTGCTCTGCAGCTGGGCTCTGCACATGGGAAAAAGGAAGACTTTCAGATAGGTGGTGGGACTTCTCACTGTGGGGGCTGCCTGTGTGCATGCGTATTTGTGTGTGTCTGTGTGTGTGTGTGTGTTTGTGTGTCAGGACACCAATGAATACTGATTCTGAATGAGCTGTTCTATTTCTATTCCATCTGAAATAAATGTATTGTCTTATTTTCTGCTGCAATTTTCTCTTGGATCTTCACTGTGCAATGCCATAGTTAGCCATTGGGACATTCAGCTGCTTTTCAAAAATCATAGGCAATAAAATTATTCCAATGATTGAGAATGGCCTTATAATTACTTAAATTCAATTTTTTCTTTGAATAATCTCTTAAAGGGGCAGTAACATAATCCTCTGTAAGAACAAGGTAGTAGGTATGAGATGAAGACGTACTGAGGACTTAGTCTCTGTTACGCAAGTGAAAGGTCATAGTCATTATTATAATATTTAGTATCTAATAAAACTGTTTATCTAATGCTTTATTTACTAGCCACATCACAAGGTCCAAGCATGAAAGTCAACTAAAAATTATGTCTTTCAAACAAGGTACACTGCCAGCATCTCCAGCCAGAGTATAATAAAATTGTCCAGCATAGATCTGACTGGAACACTCTTTTAGTGTCATATTTACAGCAGCCCATAATCAAAGCTAATAAAAATAGCCATTTAAGGCAGCCAAACAAGAAGCTAGCAATAATGTGAACATTTTTATCACATTAATTTAACAATTAGCATGGTAAAAAAATGTTCAACACCTAACATATGCCTTTCAGTGCTCTCATTAGAAATAATTTTCATTCCCTCATAAATTCAAACTTTAACTCTGAATACATGTAATTGACTTTAAAACTGTGATATGTGATTCTCATTTTTATCCTTATAGATTTCTTTCTCTTTAGTGTCCATTGATATTATGAGGCTATGCTTTTTTAAAAAAATATGTTGATTTATTTCACTGCCAAAATAAGTGAGGGATCTTTCAGTTTTCTATTAAATGCTCACTGAAAAATGATACTTTCTTAGAATTCTTGAGATGAGTCATGATTTTTTCTGTACTTGGCAAAAGAAAGGCACAAATTTTTAATTACCAGCTCTCTTGAGGTCTATTACATAAACTAAGCCTTCATAATGCAGAACTCATTGTACACAGAACAGCCTACAGTGAACAGTTATGTAGAGGCAGGAATTGTACGGAAGGTGAACTGGAATATGTGCTATAGAAAATTCAAAGGTCAAAGCCCTGTTCTTTCATTATGCGTGTGCTTAGGGGAAATAATAGTCTCTGTCAGTTCTCTCTGGCGTCTGATGTATTCCCTGACAATAAGTCAATCAGTACCAGTATCAGAAGTCTATTAACTCTTTCAGGCTTCTTAGGAGCTAGTTACTATGTTAGTTTTTATGCTGTTAATACTGTGGTATACTACATGCTTAATACGTCTCTTTAAAAGGCTAGCATACTATTACAAGATGTAATAAACTAGATTTATCATATCACTGTATATATAATTTATATTATTAATTTACCCTGATTTGTTGAGAAGTCTACCTTGGCATTTCAAAATCTGTAACATTACTGCGATGCTTCTGTTTTCGTCCAAGAGACCCCACTTATTTGACAAGGATGGACTTTTGAACATAAACAAAAAAATTGCAAAGCCATGAGTTCCCTTTAGCATTTATCTGACATATTGACCTTAAATATAGATATTAAAGATACACGCAAATATACACATCTTATTTTAAAGTTAAAATTTAGTAGTTTTTTCAAACTGCCATCTGCTGAAGACTAGCAGGTTATCAGAAAGTCTCTTTTTCTGAACAAACAAAAAATCCTACATTTTTTTCAATCAAAAATAGTATAATAACTATAAAACTGGTATTTTAGTTTCCATCACCACTACAGCTACCTAAAAAATGATACTTTTAAGAAGTAAACAGGATTAGAACCACTTGATTTTTATCCAAAGATAGCATGCCTGTTCTGTGCTTTGCCCATATTTGTTAACCTCTTTTTTTTTTTTTTTTGAGACAGGAGTCTTGCTCTGTCGCCCAGGCTGGAGTGCAGTGGCACAATCTCAGCTCACTGCATCCTCAGCCTACTAGGCTCAAGCCATCCTCCCAGCCTCCCAAGTAGCTGGAACCACAGGCACATGCCACCATGCCTGGCCTTTGTGTGTCTGTGTGTGTGTGTGTGTGTGTGTGTGTTTGGTAGACATGGTGTTTTGCCATGTTTTTCAGGTTGGTCTTGAACTCCCGAGCTTAGGTGATCTGCCGGCCTCAGCCTCTCAAAATGGTGGGATTACACGCATGAGCCACTGCACCTCTCTAAATTTGTTAACCTCTTAGAGCCACAGTTCTTCAAGTGAAAACAGAATAAATCCATCTATCTCACAGAGTTGCAAAGATCAAATAAGTTGATGTATATAAAACGCTAGCAAAATCCTCATTACATAGAAGAATTCAATAAATAGTCTAACATGTGATATGGATGATATACACTCTGAATGCCTACATATCTGCAAATATCTCTCCAGTCACAACAGGGATGATATCTTGCCTGTGTATATCATTTATTAGTTTCAGGTCTCTATTCTCACTATTCTGTAGATAATATTTCGATCTTTCGGCTCCTGACATTTCAGATGAGAACACAGACATCTGTCTAATTTTTCCCATAATAGATAGTATGTTCCTTCTAAGATTATCTGCAGAATGTTATCTTTATTTTTGAAATTCATAAACTTGAGAAGATGTAGAAATCATGCATGCTATGCCATGGTGATTTTCTCTTCTAATCGGTCTTCCCCAAAACACTTGGTGAACTCTTTGAATCCGAAATAGTGTTTCTTTCTTCAGCTCAGGAAAATTACGTTATTGATTTAATCATTTTTTGCCCTATCAGTCCCTTTTATACTCAGATCTCTCACATATAAGATTTTGTGAACCTGTTGTAGTGAGTTTTTCTTGTAATTTTGCCCTGGGCTTAGGGATAACTCTTCATCTTGATCTTCTAAGACATTAATCTGCACCTAAGTAATCATCTTTGAGTAGATTATATCTCCTGATTTTATATATTAAATTGGAAGACTCGCTTGCAACTTTTTAAAATAATACTGTGTATCTCAAGTACTTTCATTATGTTATTAAATTTTCAGAGTCACATTTATTTTTTGAGTCACATTTCATCAAGAATCTCTACTTTTTTGGACATCTCTTCTATTTCTTCTTCTTCTGCCTGGTTTCTGGGTTCCCATATATGTGTTGTTAGATTATTTTTGTAAGCCCCCTGGTTAGTGGAGTAAATCAGTGGTGCACCAAATCAGCAGTCTTAAATGTGAATGAAAATAAAGAGGCTTGTGTTAATCTGGCCGCTGTGAGAAGCAGATGCCAATAGGAGCCCCAACATGTTCGAGAGATGTATCAAAGGAAGTGCCTGTGAGATAAGACGGTGTAGGAGTCAGAGGAGGGCAGAGGAAGGCAGTCCCACTGACTCAGCAGGATGCAGATCCGCCCTTGAAGAACACTAGGAAGGAAGGGAGGTTGGATGGAAGATTCCTAGACTGCGGTACAGGTATAAGGATGTTTGATAAGGCTGGTGCAAATTGCTCAGACCAAAATCTCCCATCAGACAAGACCCTGTCTCCCAGGGAGCAGCCTGCTTTAGCATTTCTGCCACCTCAATATCCAGTCATTGGCTGGGAGCAGCCCATGGGAGCCGGGCTCTACAGGAAACCATGGTGATGAATTTTATACTGTGTGTGCTCCAGGCATTGGTCAATTGTGAGTCCCAAAATATAATTTCTGAGAAGTGAATTTCATTACTTTCATAATTTTTTTGGACAGGGTCCACTCTGTCACTCAGGGTGGACTGCAGTGTGCTATCACCACTCATTGGAGTCTTGACCTCCAGAGCTAAGATGAGCCCTCCACCTCAGTCTCCCAAATAGCTGGGACTACAGGCACACACCACCACGCCCGGATCTTTTTTGTACTTTTTGTAGACACGGGGTCTCACCTGTTGCCCAGGCTGGACTCAAACTCTTGGGCTCAAACGATTCTCCCCCTTCCGGCTCCAAGAATGCTTGGATTACAGGCGCAAGCCACCGCGCCTGGCCCTGCAAATTATTTTGCACCTAAAAATTTTATTCCCCATTATACTAGCTGAGCTCATTCTCCCTGGTCTCCTTGAATACTCAGTTGCCTGTTCATCTTCCTCTAGATTTCAGGGGCCAGGGAGACCAAACACAGAAGCATGTGTGCATGCCTGTTGAAACAGCTGCAGCTACAGAGCCGCCTTGGACGCACTGACACCCAGCTGACAACCGCTACTTCCTGTATCCTGTGCTTGCCCTAGGAGTGGCAGAAATCGAAGTTACCGCTAGTCGAATACAGACATAGTCATGATGCAGCCATCTTAGAATTTCTATTGCCTCAAGGATGACTTCGTCTCCGTCTTTTTAAAATACGAAATTTTCGAAGGTGAGGACTGTGGTTTACTACTTATTTTTTTTTATTGCTTAAAAAAAATTTTATTTTAGATACAGTGAGTAGTTAGACCCACCTTAACTTTTTAATGGCTTTATAAGGGAAAACTGACATAAGTGCCAACATCTGTTGCAATGCCTCTAAATCAGTGTTCTTGAGGGAAAAATTATTTATTAGAATGTAATAGTAACTTAGGCTTACTTTACTGAACTTGTATTCTGGTAGCTTTATTTGATATTTCTGTTTCGGGGTGTTTTTGTTGTTGTTGCTGTTCTGTTTTTTTGTTTGTTTGTTTTTTAGTTGACTCAGTGACTACAACCCATACACCCAGATGATCAATAATTTCATAGTACAGAAATTATTGTTCACACATTGCAGAATAGGATTTAAGAGAGTTTCAAAACAATTTATATACAATATTCTTTGAATTGCAAAAAAATAATTTTGTGCCTTCATCATAGAAAATACTATTGCTTTTAAAAAGTCTTAATTAATTTTGCTTTCTAAATAAATTTTGCACAAATACCACCACTCTACTAGATAACAATTATTATCCCAGTCAGCTGTAGGAAAGTTTACTTGTGCAAAAATTAATCACTACAAATTAGAGTTCAGGTATTTCAGAGAAGAACAAAGCCTTGAGTTATGTTTATTTGACAATGTGAATGGAGCAGACTGATAATCCAGGGCAGGTTCTCATAATAGTCTAACAAATAAGAACATTGAAAGCCTCAAAATAGCTTAAAGTTCTAGAATTACTCTGAAAATATCTTGGTTGTGTTTTGTCTCATTTTTCCACTGTGAAAATAGGAATGACCGCAACACTCCTCTATGTTATAAAATGCTCTAAGGAAAAAAACCTTTTTCTATGACCTTCGCATGGTCTCAATTCCCCAGTATTCTTCACTACACATCTTGCTAAACCACAGTTCTTCAAACCATCACTGCTAAACCACAAGAACAATTCCTGTGTCTTTGATATTTAGTTCATATGCGGATAGCTGTTCCTGAAACTAGCTGAGCTTTGGTTGACGCCTCTTGCTAAAGCCCTGTGAAGACTCCACTTTTCTTTCCTAAGGTAGCACACTCCTTTGGAGGGTTTTTTATGCAGATGGGTGCTTACAGGTGATCTGGTTGCTTTTCTCTAACAGTTTTAGTGACATGACTGGGAACATAAATCAACCTTTTGTCCCTCCTCTGCATTCACTTTGGCAAGGGTAGAGTCCCTGTGAGCAGAGAGCTAAGTCATGCTCCTGTCATGTTCTCCTCCCCAGATTGAGTACTATATATTTCTTTACTTTTCCTCCTGTCTGCAGAAAATATTTATTTCGATTTGTTTCACTACTCGGCAATCTGACCAGCATGGTGAAATCATGATTAGTTCTGAGATTTTGAAGGTCTGAATATCTATGTTTTTATTGCCCCCAACATTTGAATATGAGCAATAGCAAGTGTATCAAACAGCCTCCAGATAGTTGTCAGAATTCTTATATGTATAATTGTTACTGTATCAATAGCATCAGACATTTGAAGTTCTGGCAGAATTTATTTTAATTTCAAAGTTATTTTGTAAAACTGGATTTACATGCTGTCATAAGAAGTAACATGAAGAAATTCAGCTCACTTTTTATTCATTTTTTTCCTAAAGGTAATGTCTTGTAAAACTATAGTACAATATAGAAACTATGATATCTATATTGGTAAAATCAGTTTATTGTATTCATACTTCTCCAGTTTTACTTGTATTCATTTGTGTGTGTATTTAGCTCTATATGATTTTATTACCTGTGTACATTTGTTTATCCACCAAAGAGTGAAGGCACAGAACAGTTTCATTGCAAGGATTCCCTTTATAATCACATCAGTCTTCTCCAAGGCTTCCCAGTCACTAACTCCTGGCTAACACCAATTTTTTCTCCATTTCTAAAATACTGGCCTTTTAAAAATGTTACACAAATAGAATTACATAGTATTAACTGTTTTAGATTGGCTTTTTTCATTCAGTGTGTATCCCTGGAGATTCATGAAAGTTTTTCTATATTCCTTTTTATTACTGAATAGTAATCCGTGGTATGGGTGTACCGCAGTTTGTTAATTCATCTGTTGAGAACATTGGACTTTTTTCCACTTTTTGTTTATGGTAGAAAAACAAAAATAAAAACAAATAAACGTGCTGGTATAAATATTTGTGTCTAGACTTACTGTGAAGATAAGTTTTTATTTATCTGAGATAAAAGCTTTCAGAAAATCATCATCATATGATAAATATACATTTAGATTTTAAGAGCCAAATTGCTTTCTAGAGTGGCTGTACCATTTTGTATTTTGATGAGCAATGAGTGATCCACTTTCTCCACATCCTTGCCTGCATATAGTAGCAACATAAAATATATATATATTGTAATTTTAGCCATTCTTATAGGTGTGTTATAATTTCTCATTGTGACTTTAATTTGCATTTATCTGATAGTTAATATTGATTTCACGTGCTGATTTGCCATCATTAGATAGATAGATATTCTGAAATATCTATATCTTTTGCTCATTTTCTAATTGCATTGTTTGTATTTTTACTGTCGACTTTTGAAATTTTTTATATATGCTAAATACTAAGTTTTTGAATGGACACCCACACTCAGTATGCAAATATTTTCTCCCATTGTGTGGCTTGCATTTTTATCCTCTTAACAGAGTCTTTTATGGAACAAAATTTTACTTTCCATAGAGTCTAATTTAACATTTTTTTCATATAATAGATTTTTTTTTGGTGTTAAGTAGAAGAATGCTTGGTTTACACCTAGATTCCAATGATTTTCTCCCAAGTCTTTTCTCTAAAAGTTTTCTAATTTTATATTGTATATTTAAACAGGTGATCCATTTTGAATTAGTTTTTGTACGTGGTGTGAGATGTAAAGGTTTATTTTTCCGCCCGGGGATGTACTATGGCTCCAGAAACATTTGTTGGAAAGGCTTTCTTTTCTTCACTGAATTATTTTTTATACCTTTGTTAAAAATTGGCATATCTTTGTGTCTGTTTCTGGGATTTCTTTTTCATTCTATTGATCTATTTGTCTGTCTCTCTTCCCATACCATAAGGTCTTAATTACTGTAGTTGAAAAATAATTCTTAAATATGATAGAATGATTCCTACCATATTATTCTTTTATTTCTAAATTACTTTAGCTATCTGAGTTTCTTTGCTGTTCCACATAAGTTTTAAAATAAACTTGTTATAACTACAAAAATTTCACTGGAATTTGAATTAAATCTTGTGTTTCAAAAGAGGAGAATTGATATTTTTTACTGAGTCTCCCATCCCATGAATGACATGCCTCCCTATTTACTTGTGTTTTCATTCACCTATTTCATCAATATTATGTAGATTTCAGCATACAAATCTTGTACAATTTTTGTTATATTTACATCTAATTATTTTATATTTTTGAGTGACTCAAAATGCTATTGCAACTTTTATTTTGTTTCCACCTGCTCATTGATAGTATATAGGAGCACAATTGATTTGTATGTTTATCATGTCTCCTGTGACCTTGCTGAACTAAGTTACTAGAAAACCATAAAAACCCTAGAAGAAAACCTAGGCAATACCATTCAGGACATAGGCATGGGCAAGGACTTCATGTCTAAAACACCAAAAGCAATGGCAACAAAAGCCAAAATCGACAAATGGGATCTAATTAAACTAAAGAGCTTCTACACAGAAAAAGAAACCACCATCAGAGTGAACAGGCAACCTACAGAATGGGAGAAAATTTTTGCAACCTACTCAACTGACAAGGGGCTAATATCCAGAGTCTACAATGAACTCAAACAAATTTACAAGAAAAAAACAAACAACCCCATCAACAAGTGGGCGAAGGATATGAACAGACACTTCTCAAAAGAAGAAATTTATGCAGCCAAAAAACACATGAAAAAATGCTCAGCAACATTGGCCATCAGAGAAATGCAAATCAAAACCACAATGGGATACCATCTCACACCAGTTAGAATGGCAATCATTAAAAAGTCTGGAAACAACAGGTGCTGGAGAGGATGTGGAGAAATAGGAACACTTTTACACTGTTGGTGGGACTGTAAACTAGTTCAACCATTGTGGAAGTCGTTGTGGCGATTCCTCAGGGATCTAGAACTAGAAATACCATTTGACCCAGCCATCCCATTACTAGGTATATACCCAAAGGATTATAAATCATGCTGCTATAAAGACACATGCACACGTACGTTTATTGCAGCACTATTCACAATAGCAAAGACTTGGAACCAACCCAAATGTCCAACAATGATAGACTGGATTAAGAAAATGTGGCACATATACACCATGGAATACTATGCAGCCATAAGAAATGATGAGTTCATGTCCTTTGTAGGGACATGGATGAAGCTGGAAACCATCATTCTCAGCAAACTATCGCAAGGACAAAAAGCCAAACACCGTGTGTTCTCACTCATAGTTGGGAATTGAGCAGTGAGAACACATGGACACAGGAAGGGGAACATCACACACCAGGAACTGTTGTGGGGTGGGGGGAGGGGGGAGGGATAGCATTAGGAGATACACCTAATGCTAAATGACGAGTTAATGGGTGCAGCACGCCAACATGGCACATGTATACATATGTAACAAACCTACACGTTGTGCACATGTACCCTAAAACTTAAAGTACAATAATAATAATAATAAAATTTTTTGTTTTCTGGTAGATTCCTGGGGATATTCTATATAAATAACCATTTAATTGGCAAATAGAGATAATTTACTTTCTGATCTAAATGTTTTAAATTTTCTTTTCTTGTCTTATTACCTTGGAAAGATCTCCAAATGCCACATTAAATCAGTGTGGCATACTGGATACCCTTGCTTGTCTCCTTTCTTAGGGAGTAAATCATGCAGATTTTCACCATTAGTGTAATATTAGCTGGAGGTTATTGTTGGTGCTCTTTAGCAATTTGAAGAAGTTCCACTCAATTCCTAGTTTTCTGAGTTTTTGTCATGAATATGTGTTTAATTGTGTCCATTTTTTTCTGTATAAATTCATATGATAATGAGATTTTTCTTATTTATCCTGTTAATATGCTGAACCCCAAATAGTCATGGTGTGTAATCATTTTTTTTTCTGTTGCTGAATTGAATTTCCTAATATTTTGTTCAGCATTTTCCCTCTATATTCATGATAGATATTGATGTGTAGCTTCCTACTTTTGTGCTGTCCATTTTTAGTTTTGTTACCAAGGCCATGGTAACTTTATAAAATGAATTTGGGGGTGTTATTTCATCCACTCCTTTTTGGTGTAGAACTGAAATTGGTTTTTGTTTTTAACATTTGGAAGAATGCTTCAGTAAAACCATTGGACCCTTTAATTTTCTTTTTTAAGGGGAGTTTTCTAATTATTAATTCAATTTTGTTAATTGTTACAAAGCTATTTAAATGATCTATTTATATTAGGTGATTACTAGTACTGTCTATCTTTCAGGAAGTGGCATATTTCACCTAAATTGACAAATTTATTTATGTAGAGTTGTTCATAGTGTTCCCTATTACTTTTACACCTGCAGGCTCTATAGCCTGCAAAAAATTTAAACATATCCAGTGTTTCATTCCTGTTGTTGGTAATTTGCACCTTGTCTCTTTTTCATTTCAGTCTTGCTAGGGATTTCTCATTTGTATTGTTTTAAGTGGTTTCAGCACAGTCACTTGTTCAAAAAATTAATAGTCATCCAAAAGATGAAAGTCTCAAGAAGCCCTTATGTCAGTCATCAACAACTATCTAAGGCTGTAGTCTACATGAGTTTCATAGCTCTGGAGTTCTTAACAAGTACATATGTGACCAAATAATGAGACTCAACCTCACTGTTGATCACGGTAAAAGATTCTGAAACTGAAGGAATAAAAAATTTCCAAGGTCATGCTCCCATGAGCTTAGCCCCCAACTGTCCCTGTGTACTGTTTTTGTGAAACTGAAGTCGCCCAATGCATGGCTGAAAAACTGCAAGACAATCCTTCCATTTCCAAGAACCATTTTTGATGAATTGTTTCCCAAAGTATTTTAGCTGACCACTTTTGCACTATCTACACTCTTTCTTTTTCAAGGTAGAATACCTTTCAAGGTGTTTTTGTGATGCAGAATTATTAATAAAGACTTTCACTTAATGGTTCTCTGTTAATTTTTTTTTTCATATGGTCTAGTAAAGAATCCCTTAGACATGGGGACTCTGTTTAGCCTTGAAGAATAAATTGAGCACATTAATCTTTAATCATATCTATAAGATAGTCCTTAATGGTTACTGAGTATCGTTTTGGGATGAAACAAAAATGTTTTGGAACTAGATAGATACAGAAGTTGCACAACAATGTACTAAATGCTACTCACTCATTGAATTGTTCCCTTCAAAACAATCAATTTAATATTATGTGAATTTCACCTCAATTAAAAAAAAATAATGTGAATGAACTCTGTAAACTGAATAAGTTGGTATGCCAAGAAATAAAAGAAGAAAAAAGTCAGAGCGCAGTCGCTCACGACTGTAATCCCAGCACTTTGGGAGGCTGAGATGGGCGGATCACCTAACCAGCCTTGCCAACATGGCAGAAACCCTACTAAAAATACAAAAATTAGCTGGGCATGTTGGCACACACCTGTAATCCCAGCTACTTGAGAGGCTGAGGCAGGAGAATAGCCTGAACCCAGAGGTGGAGGTCACAGTGAGCAGAGATCACACCATTGCATTCCAGTCTGGGTGACAGAGGGAGATCCATCTCAAAAACAAAAACAAAAGCAAAAACAAGATACAAGTACAGGCTATGTGTAGGAAACATACTTTAGATTTAAAGAAACAAATAGATTAATGGTAAAAGGATGAAGAAAAGATATGCAAATAGCAACCATAAGACAATTGGAGTGGCTGTACTAATATTAGACAATATAGGCTGAAACCAAAATGTAACTACAGATAAAGAAAAATATGTGAGAGCCACAACTATAAAAATCTTACAAGGAATATAGAAATAAACCTTTATGACCGTACATTTGCCCACAGATTCTTAGACATGACAGCAAGAAAAGAAAACATATATGGGATATTATCAAAATTGAAAACGATTGTGCTTAAAAGGATACTATCCAAAAAGTGAAAAGACAACCAACAGAATGGGAGAAAATATTTGCAAATCATATATTTGATAAGGGACATGTGTCCAAAATATTTAAGACAAGCTCTTACAACTCAATAATGAAAAGATGTTTTAAAATTTAATGAGAAAAGGATTTGAATAGACATTTCTCTAAAGAAGATATACCTATGGCCAATAAGCACATGGAAAGATGCTCAATGTCATTGGTTAAAGATATGAAAAGCAATATTACAATGAGATACCACTTTACACTCAGTAGGAGAGGTGTAATCCTAAAAGTCAGACCATAACAACTGTTGATGAGAATGTGGTGAAAATGGAACCCTCATACATTACTGGTGGTTATGTAAAATGGTGCAGTCAAGTCACTTAGAAAAACTATCTGACATTTTCTAAAAATAGAGTTACCATTTGCCCTAGCAATTTATTTCCTAGGTATACACCCAAGACAAAAAAAAAATCTAACAAAGACTTGTACACAAATGTTCATCACAGCATTTATAATATTCCAAAGGAAAAAATAAGCCAAATGTCCATTAACTGATGAATCAACAAGCAAAATGTAGTATATCCATGCAAAGTAATATTTGTTTCCCATAAAATAAAGTGTGTGTGGTACCACGTGGATGATTCTTGAAAACGTAGTGTTAAATGAAGCAAGTCAGTAACAAAAGATCACATACTATCCCATTTATGTGAAATCAATGCAAAAAATAAAATATTAGCTTTTTAGGGCTGAGGCAAATGGAGCATGAAAGGTAATACCTAGAAGTACAAATTTTCTTTATGAGTTGATCAAAAGGTTAAAAAATTGATAGGGTGACAATTGAAGACCTCATAAGTGTACTAACACTACTGAATTGTATACTTTGTGTGAATTGTTATAATATGTGAAGTATATTTCAATAAAACTGTTACCAAAAAAATCCAATATTTCTACATGATAAAATTTCTCAAAAACAAGGAATAGATCAGAATTTCCTCAACTTGATAAAGAATATTTAGAAAAAATAATCTTAGAACTAACATCTTACTATAACATGACACATATACATATTATGCAGAAAACTACCAACTCTGAGAAAAAATTTGAAAATGACCTAAATAAATTGAAAGGCTCAAAATTAAGATGTCAAATCTTCTTGACAAGTTTTGATTCATAGATTTAATGCAATGCCAATAAAAGTGCTGCCAATCATTTTTAGATATTGATAGACTGATTCCAAATTTATACAGAGAGGCAAAAAACCTAAAAGAGTCAACACAATACTGAAGACAATCAGAGTTGAAGGACTAATACAACCTGAACCACATGCTTAGTGTAAAGCCGCAGTTATCAAAACAGTGTGGTATTAGGTAAAGAAAAGTCACACAGATAAGTTAAAGATAAATGAAAGAGATAACCCAAATTAAACCCACACAAATATATTCAGCTCCTTTTAGAAAAATAAAAAAAGGCATGTCCAGAGGATCCCCACAACACATGCACACATATTCACACAAATATATTCAGCTCCTTTTAGAAAAATAAAAAAAGGCATGTCCAGAGGATCCCCACAACACATGCACACATATTCACACAAATGGGCTCAGACACAGAACTTACATCTTTCACAAAAATTAACTCAAAATGAATCATAGACCTGAATGCAAAATATAAAACAAAAAACTTCTAGTAAAGAAACCACATAAGAGAAAATCTTTGTGACCTCGAGTTTTCTAATGAGTTTTCAGATACAACACTAACAGTATGTACCGTAATTGATAAAAAGAACAAATTTGACTTTATTAAAATTAAAAATTTCTGCTCTGCAGGAAAAACACTGTTAAGAGATTGAAATCATAAGCCATAGCCCGAGAGATAATATTTTCAAAACCTCCATATGATAATGGACTTCTATCCAAAATATACAAATAATTCTGCAAGAAAATAACCCAATTAAAAATAGGCAAAGATCTGAAAAACACTTCACCAAAGAATATTGAACATGGAAAATAAGCATATGGAAATATGCTCAACATCCTTTTGTCATTAGGAAAATGCTAATTACAAAAGGAATGAGATTCTACTTCATATATATCAGAGTGCCTAAAGTAAAACCAAGGAAACAAAAATCCCGACTATACCAATTGCTCATGTGGAGTCATATAAAGGAAAATTCTTATTTTTTTCCTGGTGGGCATGCAAACTGCTACAGCTTCTTTGAGAGAAAATTTTGCAGTTTCGTACAAAGATATATGTAGTTTTTCCATACTTGGCAGCAATCATGCTTCTACCTATTAATCCCAACTTTTTGAAAACTCAAGCCCACACCAAAACCTGCAAAAATATTTTCAAGTAACTTTATTCATAATGGCCCCAAATGGAAGCAACCAAGATGTCCTTCAATTAGATAAACGGGTTCTTAAAATCCATACAAGTTAACATTATTTAGCATTAAAAGGAAATTGGGTATCAAGCCACAAAAAGACATGAATGAATCTTAAATATTTATTGCTAAATGTATGGGCTTATGGGATTTTTGACTGATGAAAAATACATGACCATAACAGGCAGTGGCGGACAAGAAACTTTTATTGGATAGTGGTTGTACTTCATGAGAGATGAAGTCCCTCACACTATGATATGTTCCAGAAACTCATGGTGAAGGGGCCACCATTCACAAAGGCAGAGGAGCAGAGAAAATCCTAAGGAAGAGGGGGATCAGAGAGGGCCTAATGTATCCAGGTGAGGTCACTCCACAACATGGCTGAGAGTCTCTGAACAACAGCAGCAGGTTGGGCCTTATGACTACAAGCACTGTCTTATCTATAGGTAACAGCTGTTGGGTGAGATTTCATGGTGTATAAAAAGCAGGCAGGCTGTATATGGCTAAAAATCTGCTTATTTGGGTTCTTTTAGAAACATTGGATGTACAAAAGTTTGAGTTTGGTAGCCATGGGCTTTGAAAAGGATCTCAACATGCAGTGAAGAAATAACCTAGGGGCCAATCCACAGAGGCCATCTTTGGCTCATTTACGTAACACTAAATTAAAGAAGCCATTCCAAAAAAGCTACATACTGTGTGATGTCAATTATATTTTTAAAGGTAAAATTATAGAGACTATAAATGCTTACTGGTTGCCACAGTTATGGGGAGAGAGAAGGTTGAAGAAGTAAAACACCAGGAAATTTTAGGGCAGAGAAACTACAGTGTATGGTTTGTTAATGGTGGATATATGACTAAATATTTGTCAAAATCCATAAACTTTAGAGCATAAGGAGTGAACCTTAATGTATGCAAATGAAAAAATTCATTCAGGAAATCAGTTATCACTAGATGGAATACAGAATGTGACAAAACAATCTATCTCTATTGCAAATGTATAAAATAGCAGCTTTTCTGAATGAGGTGGTAGAAAAAGTTACTGAGCTAAGTAACTTTGAAAATGAGTGTAGTATAGAAGGACAAAAGAATCTGTGCAACTCTAGTTGATAAAGTTGTTTCTCATATGAATACGGGTTAACAATACAGTATATACATGTACTATACATGTATGCTGAAATTGAAACTATGTAGGTGGACACTGGATTTTGTCAGGATGGGAGGTTACAAATAATAAAAAGAGGCTAGAAGACTTATATAGTAATGGCTTCAAATTGAGATATCTTTATTAATTCATGTTGGGCTTAATATAGATACCGATAATTAAATTTAGAAATAGCTATAGATACGTGTAAATACGCAGGTTAACATACACAAATTATGTATTTGATATATCACCTGAGAGTTCCTAGAAAGAACAATACCCCAAGAACAATGGGACACCTTGCATGCAGACCTTGCTTTCTGACACCCCCACCTTCAGCAAAAGGAAGCAAGGTGCTTTAGAAAAATGACTGATTCCAGGACTGGAGGGGGAAATAGAGAAGATGAGCCTGGAGTATCTTGTAATTTCAGAAAGTAAGGAAGTGTTTTAAAATTATGGGACTATGCCAAATGTACTTAGGAGACAGCTGCAAGATTTCCCAGTGGCCAAAGCTGGAACTATTTGAATAACAAAATGAATAAAATAAGATTGAATTATATCTCAACGTATAAAGTTAAATGTCCACTACTCCATATGATTCAAATAAGTGGACAGGATAAATAAATAAATAGGGAAAAAGAGACAAATCTTCTGTACAGAAGAATTTCAAATACTTAATGTAGGTACTTCAAGATCATAGAGCGTCTCTTTTATTCTTCTCATTTCTTAAGCTCTTCCAAAGAGCGTAGTATGAAAAAGTAATAACTTTACAAGTAATAATTTTACAATGAAGAAACATAACAAACACATCAGGTAGGTGATTATGGTCAACATCAGCAGTGATACTTCATGTTCATAGTATGGACCCTTGATAAGATGTGATAAAAAGGCACTTTACTTCTGTGCTCTCCCTTCCAAAATACATAACTGCAGCATATTGAATCCTGAGAAAAACACTTGGCATATCTCAATTAAGTGACATAATAGAAGTAAAAATAGTGTGCAAAAATGCACAAAATGAGTAACTAATAAAAATATGTACATTTTTGAGAAAATGAATTTTACACCCATACTAGTTTATAAGAAAACTGACGTGATGGCCAATGGCCATTCAAAGTTGAAAATAGGTTAGTGGAGTTTGAATTTGAATCACCATTGACTTGTTTCAAAACAAAGTTACTCTAAAAATCCACTGTAAGATAATAACCACTCTACTCTAAACAATGATTTGTTTTTTTGCAAAAAGTAACCTTTTTAGTCATGGGTCAAGACTGTTCTATTACTTGGAGCAGGGAAAAGTCATGGCTATGTGAATGGTGCCCACTACAGATGATCGGGACAGACCTCAAACATAGGCATGAGGGGGCCCTGAGTAGAGAAAACTGGAGCGTTGTTGAAATAATGAGTATCCTCTTCTCATTTAAACCATTTTAAAAAACACATAAGATGATAGGTAGAGAGGGTGTGAATTGCAGGATGTATTTTAATATATTGATGTGCCAGCAGTGAGTTGGGGCATCCCGAATAGTGGAATGTGGATTCTGATATACCCTCGTTGCAGTAAAATGACCATTTAACTTGTGAAAATTATAGAAAATAACTATTTAAAGTCTGGAAATTATCCTAAGGACATACAGCAAATGAATAAACATTCATTCAAGATAAACTATTAAATATCTAAAACAACTGTTACAGTCTGGGATTTGAACCACCCCCTCTACTTTAATCCCACCCCACAGTTTTGTTGCAGCAACTCTACTGTGGTCTCTTTACTCAGTATCTATGGTCAAAACTTCCAGGTCTTCCTCACTTTTCAGTTATCTGTCTAGGGCTACTCTTTCACTCCAAGATGGGGTGTTCGGGGCTGGCATTTCTCGCTCTCCTCAGCCCTGTGTTGCATCTCTATTCTGACTGGGTACAATCCAAAGGCCTGAGGTTCCATTCCCCACCCGGGACCTCCTTAGAGGATGAAAGCTCTCCCAAGGTACAGCCTACCTGAGTAAGCTCTAGCCCAGAGTTCCCAGTCTCCCAAACCCAGCCCACCTGTAGGGTACAGATTCAATGCTGAGGAGGGCAAGCTAAGATGATTAGGAAATACCAGATACCCAGTACACAGGCACATGGCAGAGGTGTCACTCTAGGAAATGTTGGTCAGTATTCCACCCTCTGCTGCTGCGTGGTGGTGCAGACGTTTAGATCCAGATGGAGAGGTATGTCTGGAGGAAGCAGAAATCCACAGCTGCATGCAGGAACTGAAATTATATGGAAAACAGCATGGAGAATCTTATTCCTAATGGGCAATGTACAAAACAATGGAGGTCTTAGTGGCAGCCAACTAAAAACCTACTTGAAGCTCCATGATTCTGGTAACAACATGTGAAATGGAAAAACAGCTGGAATTTTAACAGATATAATCAGGGAAAGAGACAGCTAAGAATAACCACGTTGAGATCAATGTCACCCTTGGAGACTGAGAAGGCCGTGTGTGTGTGTGTGTGTGTGTGTGTTTGTGTGTGTGTGTGCGTGTGCACGCACGCGCACGCGTGCTAGTTTGCGTGCACTCAGCAGCAAACAGAGCAGGCTATGTGCAGGCTTGCAAGCATTCCGCAATCTGCACACAGATTTTTTGATGCAGAGCAAAGGCATCTTTCACACAATGGGCTTAGGTACAACTTCTAACCACACTGGCTGAACAAGCTATCAGACTCAACAATTTAATTTCTAGGTATGTACCAAACAGAAACGAAAACATAGGTCCTTACAATAACTGGTAAACACATATTCATAGCAGCGTGAGTCCTAATTGCCACAGAGTGGAAACAGCACAAATGTCTTTGAACTAATGAATGGATAAAAAAAATGTGGCATATCTATACAATGGAATATTATTAGGCAATAAAAATGAATGATGTACTAATGCATACCACTACATGGATGAACAATGAAAGCTTTATGCTAAGTGAAAGAAGCTAGTCACAAAAGAACATGTATTGTATAATTTCATTTATATAAAATGTCCAGAAAGGGTGAATCTGTAGAGGACTTTGGGAGGTAAACTAATTAATAATTATCTTTTTTTTTTTTTCGAGACAGAGTCTCGCTCTGTCACCCAGGCTGGAGTGCAGTGGCGTGATCTCAGCTCACTGCAGCCTCTGCCTCCCAGGTTCATGTGATTCCCTTGCCTCAGCCTTTTGAGTAACTGGGACTACAGGCGTGTGCCACCACGCCCGGCTGATGTTTTGTATTTTTAGTAGAAACGGGGTTTCACCATGTTAGCCAGGATGGTCTCGATCTCCTGACCTCGTGATCCACCCACCTCGGCCTCCCAAAAGTGCTGAGATTACAGACGTGAGCCACCGCGTCTGGCCTAATTGGCCTAATTATCTATTTTATAAACATACAAATACGACTGTATAAGAAACGGAGGCTTTATTTCTCATATTCTCATTTTCTCTTCTCTTTAGTTTCTTTTGAATGAATGAAAGCTCAAAACCAAGTTTTGTGTTTTATCTGTATAATCCCCAAGTCCCCATGCAATATCATGCTTTATCCAATGTAATGCAGACTCTTAAATAAGCTCTTCTTTCAAGGTGTTTATTTAAATCCAGTTATGATAAACTTCCATAGATGCTCAGTTTTTTCATTCAATTAATATGGTGTTGTCTTAAATATAACTAAACGGACTAAATAAATGTCAGGACCCAGAAATCTTATTAAATAGAGATTTTCACTCTAATCTTTAAAAAAATAATATCTACTCATTCTCTAAGAGTGCTCTTAGCTTATTAAAATCCATCTCACTTCTGAGAAATCCAGACATCCAAACCCCCTAGATATGTGAATGATTCACATTCCACACAAAATTATTTTTCTCTTGCCACCCCACTCATAAATTTCCTTTTCTGAGTATACTATAGCCCAAGAAAATTTTTTCAATCACAAAAATAATAGTTTTTACTGGTTTTTAAAATTTAAAATATTATAATGTTGAATACACTTCCTCCAAATGACAATAGTCTCTAAAAATATTACCAAATTCACCTGCCCAATAATTGCCGTTGTTGAAATTTGCACATATTTACACACACACACACGTGTCTTATTTTAAACAACAATATTTTAAATCCCGCTATGAACTGTAGTGAGGTTTTCTGTTTTTTGTTTTGTTTTGTTATTTATTTATTTTTTTACCTAAATACTTTGAAAGTTAACTATAGCATTTTACTTGCTTTTTTTTTTACATTCCTACTCTTTGTGGATATATCATACATTACAGAACTATTTATTTATTGATAGCCATTTATATTAATTCCATTATTTTCCTATTCCAAACAATATTATAAAAATATTATTGGGGTTATATATTTTTAAATACAATCCCTGTGATTGCTTTCAGGAAAAACAAAACAACAACAAAAATGATAAAAACAAAAAACAGAATAGGCCAGGTAAAGTGGCTCACACCTATAATCTCAGCACTTTAGGAGGCTGAGGCAGGCAGATCTCTTGAGCCCAGGGGTTCCAGACCAGGCTGAGCAACATGGAGAAACCTTATCTCTTAAAAAAAAATACCAAAATTAGCCAGGGCGGTGGCGGGTGCCTGTAGACCCAGCTACTCAGGAGGCAGAGGTGGGAGGATTGCCTGGATCCAAGAGGTGAAGGCTGCAGTGAGCCAAGATCAAACCACTGCACTCCAGCCTCGGTGACAGAGGAACGCCCTGTCTCAAAAACAACCATAAACAAACAAACAAACAAACAAAAACAGAATTAGAAAAATGAAATACCTGGGGAAAAGTCTTTTTGAACTGGGTAAGCTCATATCTGGTGAAACAAAGGCAGCCTTGCAAGTGAATCTTCCAGGGAATCACCTGATAGGTCAAGGGAGGACAGTTAACTGAGAGGGAAGCTGGGAAGATGCCCCAGCCATGTCCTGCTCCCGCAGGTGACTGCTGGACTGATGGTGCTGACTTTGACTTCAGGACTTTCGGTTTTTCAAGGCTAGAGATAGGGATTGGCCAACTCAAAAAGCCACATACCTCCCTGTTCTCACCAAGAATTAGCTGCTTTTTCTGAATAAAAGTCTAGGTTTAATTTCCAGAGCCTGAAAATGTTGATGCTGCCAGTTTTTGGTGTTTTTGGTGTTGTTTTTTCTTTTGAGGAGGATAGGATTTTTCAATCCTTGCCCTGTGATTTTCCCTGACATCTGAAAACAAATTGATCTTTATATGACTCTTGTACTGTAGTCTCACTATAGTCATTGTTATCTTTCACAGATATTTTGTAGTTTTCTTACAATTTCTACATTGATAATTCTTTCACCTACAAATAATGACACTTTAGCACTTGTTCTAAATTGTAATCCTTTATTTTTCTTTTTTTGCATTGTTACACTGCCTGGGACGTCCAGAACAGTGTTGAAGGAAAGTGATAAGAGAAAATAACTTTGGCTTTTCTCCAATTTCAGGAAGAAAGCGCTTTTCCTATTAAGTATGTTACCAACTGCAAGTTTTCATCAATGCTATTTATCAGGTTGATAAAAGTTTCTTTTTATGCCCAGTGTACTGAGTTTTAATTGTATTATGAATAACCATTAAATTTTTCTAAAACCCTTTGTTCACATTTCTTTATATCCGGAGTCAGCAAACTTCTTCTGTAAAGGTCCAGAAAGAAATTAATGTTTCCAGGTAATACAATCTCTGTCATGCTCTGTCATGACAACTCAACACCGATTTTGTAACACAAAAGCACCAAAGACCATAGAAAACCAATGGATGTGGCTTTGTAAACATTTATTCCACATGTGGTAGGCTAAATATTGTCCACATTTTGGTTGGTCAGTCTAAGATAAAGATAATCATGTGAGTTTTCTTTTTTTTTTTTTTTTTTTTTTTTTTGAGATATAGTTTCACTCTTTTTGGCCAGGCTGGAGTGCAACGGCGCAATCTTGGCTCACCACAGCTTCTGCCTCCCAGGTTCAAGCAATTCTCCTGCCTCAGCCTCCTGAGTAACTGGGATTACAGGCATGCACCACCACGCCCGGCTAATTTCGTAATTTTAGTAGAGATGTGGTTTCTCCATGTTGGTCAGGCTGGTCTCCAACTCCCAACCTCAGGTGGTCTGCCCACCTCGGCCTCCTTAAGTGCTGGGATTACAGGTGTGAGCCACTGTGCCCAGCTGTGATTTTTCTTTTTAATCTGGTCTGTTAATAGGTAAATTTCACTCAATTATTTTCAAGTGTTAAACCAGTCTTGTATTCTTAGGATAGATCTCATTTGTTCATGATAAATAATTATTATTTGATTATTATTAGATTTTACTTAACTCTATATTAAGTATTTTTTGCATCACTATGGATTTCTTGCCTTTCCACATTTGTATTTTTATCTCCTGTCTTCACAGTAACAATCTTACTCCCAAAAATATTGACGTTTTCTAGTTTTCTCAAATCTAAAATATGCAGTAACTAGTTTAGAATTGCTCTGCCTATTCAATTGCCAGAAATACACCTTCAAACTAATAATTTAAAATTACCAAATAATTTGGTATGTACCATAGATCATGCCAAATGATATAAAAATTTTTATTCCAGTCTGAAAAATAATCACCAAATTATATTTTACCTTGATAAGTGTTGAAGTGGTGACAAAAGAGCATATCCCATTTTGACACAGCTTTATATGCAATGTGTCTTTATTTCTACTGGACTACTAGAGAATAAAGCCAAAAACAGTTTAATGGGAATGATACTTTCCCATTTATACCTATGAAAATTCATTTTGGTGCCCTTAGGAAAAAAAAATGTTTCAAATGCTCTCTGAAAAGAGAAAGTACCCATATGCATTTACAAACATATGAAACAAAACACTGAAACACTTCTATAACCTAATTTCTGATTAGTGAATATTGCCAAATTTATCTACCTCTTTGCCCTAATCAAGTTGCTATTAATATAAACTCATTTTTGAACACATTATTAAGCCCAACTTTATTCTAATTGTTATAAATGTCTAATCTTTAAGAAATAATATATAACCACTCTCATTAGTAGTTTACATAGTTTTCTTATAGTTGATTTATAATCTTAATAAAGGACTTAAATCTAACCACTGAGTTTACGGTCTCAAAAAATCATGTGAGCAGGTATTAGTCACAGGTCTACAGAATAATATATATCCATCAGCTTTGCTTTAGGTGGGCAGCCAACCTTGACATTTAAACTTACTGAGAATAAAATAATGATATAGTTATGTTAACTTATTGACAAATATCAATTGTTTTTAACTCTTCAAGAACAAAAAACCAAACACCGCATATTCTCACTCATAGGTGGGAACTGAACAATGAGATCACATGGACACAGGAAGGGGAATATCACACTCTGGGGACTGTGGTGGGGAGGGGGGAGGGATAGCATTGGGAGATATACCTAATGCTAGATGACAAGTTGGTGGGTGCAGCGCACCAGCATGGCACATGTATACATATGTAACTAACCTGCACAATGTGCACATGTACCCTAAAACTTAAAGTATAATTTTAAAAAAAAAGGAATAAACAAAACTTCACCTAAAAAAAAAAAAGAGAAATACCATTCAACCCAGCAAAAAATAAAATAAAATAATAAAAAAATAAAAATAAATAAAAATTTTAAAAAAAGTGATTCATTATTCTTCATAAATTCTTAATGACTACGATGGTCTGAGTGTGGCCTCCAAAATTAATATGTTAAAATTTAATAACCAATGTGACAGTAAGAAGAAATGAGGCATTTAGGCAGTGATTAAATCATGTGGGTGGAGTTCTTGTAGATAGTATTAGCACCTTAGAAAAGGGCTTGCAGAGGTGAATCCCTTCCTTCTGTCTCATCATCCATGTGCGGATACAGAGGATGCAGCAACGAGGCACCATCCTGGAAGCAAAGGACAGCCCTCAACAGACAATAGACCAGCCAGCACCTTGATTTTGAACTTCCCAGCCTCCGGATCCATGAGAAATAAATTTCTATTGTTTATAAATTACCCAGTCTCTGGTATTTTGTTACAGCAAAACAAAAGGACTAAGACAATGACCTCTTTTTAAAAAAACTTCTCTGTGAGTCTAATTCTCATTTTTTCTCAATGCAAAAAACAACAACACAGGATTTTCACTTTGGGTACATAAATGTGGTAAACATGAGTTTTGTTACTTTAGTGTGTATTTTTCAGTGATAATATCCTACTTCCATAAATTTTCTAATTAATATTTTAGGTTTGGTAGAAAAAATTTGAGTCACAAATCCCTGCCCACAGTTCCAATATTATACTAGAGGTTCATAACTTTAAAAACCCAAGTTGGGCCAGGCATGGTGGCTCATGCCTGTAATTCTAGCACTTTGGGAGGCCGAGGCAGGCAGATCATTTGAGGTCAGGAGTTTGAGACCAACCTGACCAATATGGTGAAACCTCGTCTCTACTAAATACAAAAGTTAGCCAGGCGTGGCGGCGCGTGCCTGTAATCTCAGCTACTCAGGAGGCTGAGGCAGGAGAATGGCTTGATCCCAAGAGGTGGAAGTGGCAATGAGCCGAGATCGTGCCACTGCACTCCAGCCTGGGTGAGAGAGCGAGACTCCCTCTCAAAAAAAAAAAAAAAAATTGCTAAGCTGTATTGTCGTATAAATCATCATGATTTTCTCACATATAGTCATACTACATTCACAATCTCTTTCTGAACCAGTAGTAGTAAATCACCAGCAGTGTCTTCTAACAATTAGATATAGGTAAAAGACCACTTTACACACATAACAAAAAAAGCTTATGATTTCTCTATTTTAAGAAATAAATTTTTAGATTTTAACATCTGTGTAATTGAGTGTATCTTTCAGTGCGTAAAAAACTCAGTCAGCTAAACAGCCATCATGAAATACTGCTCAATTCATGTGCAAATTTAGAAACATATCCATATAGTCATTAATTTGGAGATATGTGCATTATTAGTTGTACATGTGTTTGGCTTAATTGGCATTTAATGTGTTAAAATAGACTAAAATTCAACACTAAATAAAAGGAAATATGAAAATAAAGCAGAATCTAAAAATGTAAACAATAAATTTGATGAATATTCATTATCTAGAAGAATGACCACGTTTGTATATTAGCTTGTGAATAAAAAACTAAGTGCTTTAATGAACTTAAGAGGATACTTTCAGGTACAATCATGTGTCACTTAATAATAAGGATGCATCTTGAACATGCATTTTTAGGCAAATTCAGCATGCAGACATCACAGAGTATATTCACACAAACCTAGATGGCATAGCCTGCTACACACTTAGGCTAATATGGAATAGCTTATTGCTCCTAAGATACACACTTGTACATTATGATATTGTGTAGAATATTGCAGGCAATTGGAACACAATGGTAAGTATTTATGTATCTAAACATAGAAAACATAGTGTGAAACGCAGTATTATAATCTTACAAAGCCAGCATTGTATATGCAGCCCATCAGTAAATGAAATGTCATGTGGCACATGACTGCAACTTTGTTGCGTTCTAAAAGATTGCCCATGATAAGTATCTGATATGAACATGAGAAAAAATTGCCAAATTCTTCATAATAGATACAAGAAATTCATAACAAAGAAAGCCTGGTGTGACAGACTTATGCATAATCTAGAACTATTTTCAAACATTCATGTGTTAGAAATCTCCTGTCTACTTTGACCGAAAGCTCCTTAATTTCTAATGGGATATAAATCTTGAAAAAAATAAAACTGTATAGAAAATACTGATTTATTCACAGTTTTTGATTTGCTTTAAAACTATAATTCAGTGCTATAAAGAACAAGGTCATGAATGCCAATTATGAAAAGCAGCATATCACTGTGAAACTAAAAATAACTGCTGGTCACAAAACGTTGCTTGTATATTTAAGTTTACCCTGTACAACAGTCTCAAAGAATGAAATCTTCCCTAATAATTTTGCTGTGCTTTCTGAAAAACTGGATAGGTGTCAGGTGACCTGACAGAAAACTGAGTAAACGTTTTATGGAATTGAGATCCTCCAGCCTTTTATTCTAAGTTGCCAAGTATCTTGATTCTTAATGCAGTTCATGGCACATACCAGAAAAGGTAAAAATGATCATGGTGAAAAATATGGCTAATTGATTCTGCCGCCGGTGGACTTTATGGTCATCTACAGTCTCTCAACATGCCAGTCAACAGGCCTCTTAAAAAATCATTTGAAGAAAGAATATAATTTCAAGATTTTTTCTAAAAACATTCCAGTAATACCTGCTGGTATAATCAAGAAAGCACCAGCACTGACCAGGCACGGTGGCTCACGCCTGTAATCCCAGCACTTTGAGAGGCCAAGGCAGGCGGATCATCTAAGGTCGGGAGTTCGAGATTAGCCTGACAAACAAGGAGAAACCCCGTCTCTACTAAAAATACAAAATTAGCCTGGTATGGTAGTGCATGCCTGTAATCCCAGTTACTCAGGAAGGCTGAGGCAGGAGAATCACCTGAATCCAGGCGGAGGTTGCAGTGAGCTGAGATCTCGCCATTGCACTCCAGCCTGGGCAACAGGAGTGAAACTCCGTCTCAAAAAAAAAAAAAAAAAAAGTAAAAAAAAAAAGAAAGCACCATTATCAAAATCTCCTTAATGAATATCGGCAACATGGCAGACAATACCAGAGCAGGGCATTCTGTTAAGAAAGGCTCTATCATCTCAGCTCCTTATAACATATAAGTGAATCATTTTTTGAAAATCATAGACATCAATGACTGTGCAATTAAAAAGCTGTAGAAATACCGAGTTGGACTCCAAACATGAAGCTTTTAAGAAATATCTTGATTGATATATTTATCTTATATTTTTCTTTCTTTACGCAAACAAGTGACATGAAACAATAATCTGTGTTTAAATAGGAATTAATTTAAAAGTTCATGAGGATAAAATGCACAAATTTTAAAAATTATAATGTAATTCACTCTGCGGTGTTTTTATTTAGTAGTACCTTATATAATGGTCAATCCTACAATCTGTGGTATCTTATACTAAATGATATGGTGCCAATATTTTATCATTTAATCATCAGCAATTTTTAAAAGTCAGATATTTAAAGAAAATGTTGTGTCTTATTAGGCTGGTGCAAAAGTAATTGTGGTTTCAGACAGTGAATTTTAAATCATTATAACTAGGCTCAAACACATCTTTATTGATCGAAATAGGAGCCATTACAATCAACACATTTTTGTCAAGGAGAAATGTTTGTTTATTCCTGTAGTGTAAAAATCCATGCTTCGGGATTCGACAAACTCTTGGAAAGCATTTTCTGCATCCTGCTGGTTGTGGAAGCATTTTCCCTGCAAAAAATTGTCAAGATGCTAGAAAAAGTGGTAGTCGGCTGGCAAGAGGTCAGGTAAATATGGCAGATGAGGCAAACCTTCCAACCCAATTCGTTCAATTTTTGACGCATTGGTTGTGTCATGTGCGGTCCTGCGTTGCTGTGGAGAAGAATTGAGCCCTTTCTGTTGACCAATGTTGGAGGCAGGCATTGAAGTTTTCAGTGCATCTCATCCATTTGCTGAGCATAATTCTCTGAGATCACGGTTTTACCAGGGTTCAGAAAACTGTAGTGGATCAGACTGGCAGCAGACCACCAAACAGTGACCACGACCTGTTTTTGGTGCAAGTTTGGCTTTGGGAAGTGCTTTGGAGCTTCTTCTCAGTCCAACCACTGAGCTGGTCATTACTGGTTGTCTTATAAAATCCACTTTTCATCCCACATCACAATCTGATGAGAAATGGTTCGTTGTTGTTGCATACAATAAGAGAAGGCGAAACTTCAAAACAACGATTTTTTTTCTTTTTTTTTTTTTTTTGGTCAGCTCATGAGGCACCCACTTACTGAGATTTGTCACCTTTCCAGTTTTCTTCAAATGTCAAACAACAGTAAAATGGTCGACATTGAATTATTTGGCAACTTCTTGTGTAGTTTTAAGAAGATCAGCTTCGATGATTGCTCTTAATTGGTCGTTGTCAACTTGCAATAGCCAGCCACTAAGCTCCTCATCTTCAAGGCTGTCATCTCCTTTGGAAAAGTTCTTGAACCACCACTGCACTGGACATTTGTTAACAGTTCCTGGACCAAATGTGTTGTTAATGTTATAAGTTGTCTTCATTGCTTTACAACCCATTTTGAACTCAAATAAGAAAATAGCTCGAATTTGGCTTTTGTCTAACATCATTTGTATAGTCTAAAATAAACATGAAATAAACAAGTGGTAAGTTATTAGCAAAAAAAAGTGAAAATTGCCCATTAAAATGATGTATAACATGACCAGATTTACTTAAGAACGTATTCCAAAATCAAATGGCCAATTCCAACAATGCAAAAACTGTGTTACCTTTGCTCCAACCTAGTATCTTGAGGATCAAGGAAATGGCACTAAATATTTTTTCATTGCGGTCATGAAAATAATTCCTTAGCAATAGCAGTAGCACTCAACAGGAAAGAAGATAAAAACATAGAAATGAGATATTAAATATAAGCATATATATACATATACCTATAAGCATATATGGCAATATAAATCTGTGTCTCTGTGCATATATACATTGAGTTAAAAAAAATTTGGCCAGAGACTGTCTCTTTTTCTTGAGTTTTTACATAACAAACTGCAATCTGACTTAGTAGGTAACCCAACTGAAGGCCTAACTTAGCATATTTTTTGTAACAACTAACTGAGTCTCTGCCAATCACAGTAGTTGAACTTCAGTCAGTCAGAGGCCGCCAACTGGTGACCATGCCCAAATAAGGCCAAAGCTGTAACCATTTTTGCTGCTCCTGTACCTCACTTCCATTTTCTGCCTAGAAAAGCTGTCGATTCAAGTTGCAGAACTTGAGAAATGCTGTGAACAACTTTTGATTCTGAAAACTGCACAATTTGCATCACAAATGTTCTTTGCTCAATTACACTTTGTTTAATTTGTCTAAAGTTTTTCTTTTAATTATGTGTGTGTGTGCATGTGCACATCCACGTGCAGGCATGTACATATACTTTTAGGATGCCATCAGGCTGCCCACAGGTATGATATTAACTCTTTCATTAATTGTCTTTTATTGTCACTGTTTGTGTAACAAAACACAGGGAAAGGATCCCTATCATCAAGTGGTTTGCACGTCCATGGCATAGCATTGTAAGATTTTATTTTCCCATTTATGGCAAGAGTTAAAATGAGTTATATGACATTTTTTTCATGCTCTTCTATAAAATAGATATTCCCATTGCATGTTTAACTATTGAATTCCATTTTTATGATTGCTTATATCAATTGTTATCGCTGAATTCAGAAGAGTTAAGAGAGAAAGTGTTTCTCCCAACTTATAAAGTATCAGTGAAGTTTAAATTAAACATAAGTTTCAACCACTAACTAGGTGCCATTTTGCCAGATACAATGAATAAAATGTGAATCAAACTCAGTTCCTTCCCTGAGGATGTTTATGTTCTAGGGCTGTTACCTTTGACTAGAATTCAATGTTGTAGTGAGAAACAAATCTGTTAAATTAAATGTTATCAGCTTTTGGGAAACTACTTCCTATTTGTGAATTCACTGGACATTTACAAAAGCCTACAATGTATCAGATGCATTATTAGGTACAGGAGACTCAAAGATAAACAAAACGTAGTTGCTGTACCCAAGGAGACTATAACTTTGTTCACAATATAAACACTATTAATATATAATTATACTGCATTATATTTTAAGATACAATTAATACATATATTATGGTTATATTGATGGCATAACTAGTAAAAATAATGAATGCTTACATATATTATGGTATATATTGATGGCATAACTATTAAAAATAATGAATGCTTATATGTGTTAGACACAATATTAAGAGCTTTGCCTATATTATACCTGACGAGGTAGTTGTATCATTATGATTACCATTTTCAGTTGAAGAAGTTGAGACACAGATATTGAATACCTTAAATAGGTAGTAGTGTTGTTCTAGAATTTGGACCCAGGAAGTCTACTTCCAGAGTAAGGAAGGGAATAAACAATGATGATTAAGCAATAGCTATCATAGCAGTTTAAGCATAATTATAAAGAAAGAACAATTCACTCTTCCTGAGGTAATTGGAAATGTCTAAATAAGGAAACCAAGATTTAACTGAATTTTAAGAAAGAAGTCTACCTCTATTTTTTGTTTGTTTGTTTGTTTTTTGAGACGGAGTCTCACTCTGTCGCCTAGGCTGGGGTGCAGTGGCACTATCTTGGCTCACTGCAACCTCTGCCTCCCAGGATCAAGAGATTCTCCTGCCTCAGCCTCCCAAGTAGCTAGGACTACAGGCGTGCACCACCACACCTGGCTAATTTTTTTGTATTTTTAGTTGAGACGAGGTTTCACCATATTGGTCAGGCTGGTCTTGAACTCCTGACCTCGTGATCTGCCTGCCTCAGTCTCCCAAAGTGCTGGGATTACATATGTGGGCCACCTCACCTGGCCTCTATTTATTTTTCAAGTTATAAGGCTATACACATGTATCAAATGTATCATGGTTCCACTCTAGTTACAAAAAGTGTATATGCCTCACAATAAAATTAGTATTAATTTAAATCCCAGCTAACTTCTTCACTTCTTAGATATGCTCCCAGAAATGTTAAAACTTCTCCATGCTTTAACATTCTCATATGTTAAAAGAGGATAATAATACCATATTTGAAGATCTCACTGCCAAGTATCTATTAGTGCTTATGTTTTTAAAAATGGCTACTAGGAAATAGCAAGGAGTTTGAATTAACACCCGCTTCAGATTCCGTGTTTCGAATGCGTGGTCCCAAAGCCAGCATTTTATAATTATGGTCACCATATGTCTCTATTTTAAGATATGTTACTAATTTCAAATAATCATTTTAATTCTTTAATTTTTTTAAATTACAAATTAGAAAAAAGAATTTTCAACCATGTGTCAAATGCATAATCATTGTACTTAAACATCTATGACTGTAAAATATCAGATGACCTGGCTCTCCAACTGGACTAAATACTAAAAAAATGCTAATTTTCTAACTCTTTTTTTGTTCTATTATCACCGGGCTGTTGACTCAGGCCTGGATTTTTGTAAGCATTCCTAGAGGACACCTGCCCTTTCAATCTCTTAAAATGTTTCATTTGTGCCTCTTTCTATGAATACGTGCTTTTGGAAGTGGGACTCTCACGTTATATGTTGCTGCTCGTTAGTTTCAATTGAATAGGTCTCATTTCTTTTCCAAAAATTCTAAGAAAACTCATTATATTCCTCTATAAATTGATTATGGATCGCATTTCTTCTATGAAATAATATGGTTAGAAAAAATAAAGTATTATAAATAATCTGTTATGATCACTCATGACTTGGTGAAAATCAGAAATATGGTTAAAAAAAAAGCTGTTTTGAGAGCCCCTGACTTTAATTTAGACTAGTTGTCCCCACAGTGCCTATGCCTGAGGATGGATAGCTTCTGACAGCTGCATTAAGAATGGCGTAGGGTCAAGGTTATTATGATTTCTCATGATCTCATTATTAACCAAGAAAAGAATATATTGTAGAGGGGAAAAGTGGAATTTTTATATGTCAGCCACAGATCTGAGGAATCTGGCATACATTCTGGCTTCTTGGGTAAAACCCAGTAAAAGTGACACAAAATGAACCTGTATGCCACACTTTCTAAAATTCAGAATGTTGCTTTAGCACCCTGATTGGCTTGACAACTACTAGTGAATTCTAATTTGGAAAACAATCCAACATTAGCATACAAGTCTTCTAAATTGTATTATAAATTGTATTCTTTATGTATTAGAGCAAATATTCCAGAGGCACATTATTTGGATAATTTAAAGATTAACTCCTACACAGATTGGCAACAGGCTTGACTTCCTAGGCTCACTCCAGTTGATAATGACCATCTGAGGCCAGCGTTGCCAGGATCCAGGCAAGATGCTTGGGCTTAGTCAGAAAGCTTGTCGAGCAATGTGAGTCAGAGGAACGCACACTATGTGCATGTGTCCTGATCCTCAGCTCACCTTCTGCGTCCTAAAGCACAAGATGCTGTCCAACCATTTTTCTCCACTCGATGTAAGGGAAATCAAAGAAAAATAAAAACAGAAAACTATATATGGGATGTTTTCTGTGGAAGGAATTTAAACTTGGATAATCTATGATTATAAGAAAATAGTCAAAACTGTTGTTAGATATTTAATATCAGTGTAGCTTATGGGGAGAACGTACAATTTGTTTTTTCTCATTTACAGTAAAATCGTTGTTGCACGAATAAACTGGTTTTAAGGGAGAACATTTTAATATAATTTTACATAACTTTCACAATACCTTTTTTCCAAGAGTTCAATACTTGAAAGATGAAATTGATGAAACATTTAAATGTGTATATTTATAATATATTAAAAGTGGCATATTTAGACTTAGTAATGCAGCATTTTATCTGCCCAACTAAAGGTGACATCAACTTCTATCTCTTCTGGACAGTTGGTACAACTTGGGACTTTAGACTCAGCAATAGAGTGGTAGCTGGGAAGTCAGGACGTGAATAAGAGACATGATGAGCGGGTATGGGCTATTTATGACATAAAATTTTAGAGGAAATAGAAAGTATATTTATAAAAGTCTTTGAAATTCAAGGCATATTCTTTGAAAATAATAGAAACACTGTAACTAGGTTTAAATAAGAAAAATTTAATTATAAATTTAAGATCCATTCACCCAAAGGAAAATGAAACTCATCAAGCAAGAGCACTTACCATGATTTTTGTTTATGTTTTCCCTTTTCAAGTATATAACAAAATTTGGATGAGGGTATTTTTCCTCATCCAGAAGGATATTATTGACATTTGTGTGTCAATAGTATTATTAGGTTGTTTATATTTCTGAAATGTAATGCCAGGAGAATAAATGCTAACATCTCTACCACATAAATTAATGGGAAATGATGCTGTAATAATCAGGAAATGTGAATGATCAGAAAGATCAAGTGTTTACAGAAAAATATGGGTTTTTTTTAGAAAAAATTTCCAAACTCTTGTTGAAAAACAAAAGGTAGTAAAATTATGACTATCATATTCAGGTGATGTCTGTTACTCACATGTGACATATCACTCACATGTGACACTACAAACTCTCATGCTGTCAGAGTTGTGGTGACTACACTTTGAAAAGACAGAAGTAAAAGTTGATTTTAGTAGTATAGAGAGCTAAAATGCTTCACACCTAAGTCATAATAAACTACTTTCAATGTATTATATATGAATAGTGTGTTTTAAAATGTCATTTTTATACAATGATATATACACTGTATAATTTATATATTCAAACATCGAACATTGGTGAAAACATGGTCTTGTAAATTTCTACAGCTAACTAGAGAGTTTCTACCATGTCAATAGGGAACAAACCAAGAATAAACTTTTTTAATTCATGGAAAGAAAAAAAAATAATGATGACTTGAACTTCGCCCACTAGCCTCTGTGAACACTGAACACAGCTGAAAATATAACTTTCATCAGGTGCCTGAAAGATTTGCAGGATTTAAGGAAATTCTGCAGGAGACCACATTAAGTGTGTTTCAGTCAGCAGGAAGCTTCTGTACTTTATAGCTTTCTCTTATGAAAGTCTATTCCTCAGAAGATATATTTTAAGTTATATAAATCTAAAAATATACAAGTACCATCTTTCTATTAGAGGTGAATACAGGAGTCTCTCTGTAAAATATGCTTTGATTTTCTCCATCACCTATATTTTCTATATTGAGAAATAGATATTCTTAAAATAATTCCATAACAAAGTCATTCAATATTTTTTCAAATAACTTAAAATTTCACAATGTTAGTTGCAGTCAAACATTTCATATCACAGGGGAGATATAAAAGAGATCCTCAATTCATTTTCGCTGAAATAAGGAGAGTATTTATAACCTTCCAAACAAGAGATCTGGAAATAGGACTGCTTGAGTAATGATGTGGCCAAGCTCTAGATTCAGTTCTCTGCATGTTCAACTCTATCTTTCTTGACATGTTGGTTCGTTCTAAATCTCACAGCAAGAACATTGCTACAGTTCCAAGAATCAAATCCATTGATAATACATGACACATGATACATAATACATCCAACGTGTTATCTTCATAGTTTCATGTCATTCTTTAACCAATTACTCTGAGAAAGGGATGAGAAAGAATGAGAATCACCTACATGTTGAGGAGTCAAACTCCATAACTTTCATCTCTTAACCCTTGCCTAAGACACTAGGATTGGAACTTTCTTGGGAAGAAACCTGGGGCTATGAAAGTAAATTTAATAAACATATATATATATGTTCAAAAGGAAATGGCTTATTTTTCAACTATCAGTTACTAAAAGAAAAAATTCTCTTTTCCAAACAAATGGAAATAGCTGACTAATAAATAATCTACAATAACTAATAAGCAACAGCATCTGAAAGACAACTAAAACGCTGCTTTTAATAAAAACTTGCTCTGGGCTGATTTAGTAAAACCTAAAGTCTAGGATCTTGAATGCACCATGTAAGACTTGTATTTATGTTTTTATTGTCATAGTCAATATGATAAGCTACTATCTAACATAGTTATTATATTTTGCCCTACTTTGTACAAATTGCTCTATGTAGAATGTGTACTTTCCGGTTTTGATACATTGAAAACAGAAGTTTTAGAAAGTGAATGATATATATTTTTAAAACTTCACTAGAAAAGTGCTTGGAATAAAAGCATGATCTAATACGGTATATAGGTTTTAATTAAATAGCTAGTGAGATTCCATCTGTGTCAATAGGGGAGCAAACACAAATTAACTTTTTTTCTTAATTCATGGAAAAAAAAGAATGACAGCCTGTATTTTTTCAAACTACCTCTTTCTAAATAGTGAACACAGCTGAAGATATAATTTTCCTCAGGCCTTTTTGAAAGATATATGGAATTTACAAAAATTCAGCAGGCGATCAAATTAAGTGTATTTCCATCAGCAAGAGTATTCTGTATTGTATGGTTTTCTCCTATGCAAATATTAAAGTTGAAGGTAAGTACATGAAAAATTGTTCATAATTTTAAAGGAAATCTTGAACTGATAGCCACATTCTTCCCTTTTGTGGGAAGAAATGAGCTTTCATTATACCTTAGGTTTTGATTTAAACATTCTTCTTGCTTTGAGAAGATAGAAGTAAAAGTTACTTTTAGTAGTACAGGGAGTTAAAATGCTAAGTCATAATAAGCCACTTTCAATATATTATATATGAACAGTATGTTTATAAATGTCCTGATTTTCATACAATGATATATACATTTTATAATTTATACATTCAAACAGTGAATGTATACATTCAAATATTTGGAGCAGTGTTTCTAATATGTCTTTTGAGGAGCAAAACAAGAAAAAATTAAATGAGAGTGTAAAATCAGGAAGGTGTTTTTGTATTTTGTTTTTTAACTGTGTTGCTTGTTGTAGAAACAGATATGTGTATGACAGGGTGTAATGGCAATGGCAGGCAGCAGTGATTGTAAAAACATCAGTGTCGGGCGGGTGCGGTGGCTCATGCCTGTAATCCCAGCACTTTGGGAGACCAAGGTGGGTGGATCACGAGGTCAGGAGATCGAGACCATCCTGGCTAACATGGTGAAACCCCATCTCTACTACAAATACAAAAAATTAGCCAGGCGTGGTGGACACCTGTAGTCCCAGCTACTCGGGAGGCTGATGCAGAAGAATGGTGTGAACCCAGGAGGTGGAGCTTGCAGTGAGCCAAGATCCTGCCACTGCACTCCAGCCTGGGCAACAGAGCGAGACTCTATCTCAAAAAAAAAAAAAAAATTGGTACGTTATGCCACGTAGTGGTAGCAGTGAGAGCAAAACAAAAGCACCAGTAAATGAAACTCCTCTCCAGTTTGGTGCTTAAACCCTAAAGAGGTCAGCAGATAATTTTAGGGTCTCAAATTATAGTAAATATAGCAATGTCCAATTCCTGTCAATTAACTTACCAGAATTACTGTTTGGTGATCAATCAGGCTTTCAAGTCACAGCCAACCCACAGAACCCCTGGGACTTACAAGTGGTGTATAAAAAATATCAACATATATCATAAATGAAAACAAAATGTATACTTAAGCAAGAGAAGGCAACCAGAGTAAAAAAATGTCAAAAGTCAGTCTAGATTAACTAGAAGACCCAATATAGACAGTAGTTGATAAACAAAACTAGATTTATTTATCTCTGAGGAACAGAAGGAAGCCATCATAGTCAAGGATTTATATCAGAAAATCCGCAAAATTATTCTAGACAGACAGAAAAACAAGTTTCCAGATCATAAAATATTTACAAGGTATGCATAGAATTTTGAGTGAAAATTACTGTAGAGTGAGTGATTGTCACATCAGACTATCGAAAAGTTCAATAGTGCCAAAATAGAATACTAGAAAATATATATTATAGGAGTTGAAATCATTACAAGATTTTTTCTTATTCTAAAAGAGATTAAGTCTGGAGGTTAACCTAAAACTCAAAGAAAATTATAAATCTAAATGTGTATATTAAATATTGGCAGGTAACTACCCCAAAAATGCAAACTATAATGGCTGAATCAATGGAGGCAAAAAGAACAGAAATATTTTAAATGCAAAAAGAAGTTGATGGCTCTCATCAAACCCTGCAAAACTTTAGAGCTTGCAATTTAATTTGCCATTATTGTCAGGTTGTAGTTTGAGTTTTGCACACATATAAATAACTAATTTAATAAAGGGCATAAAACCTTTTCCTGTTTGCCCTGAAAATAGTTGTTGGTGGTGTTTGTGGCTGTAATGTTTACCCTGAGATAACTTTGCCACAAAATATTTCTCTTTTATTATTATTTTCATATAACTCTGGGATATCAATTTTGGAAACAAAAGACATCATTCTATTTATAGTATTCTGGTTTTAGTAATGGGATTTCCATTTACAAAATATAGTAATTCTGGGTTGCTGAAAATGCCAAATCCTAGAAAACATAGCATTCTTACTCATGAGTTCTCAAACAGTTGCTGGCTAAAGATTCATTTGATGAATTCAGTTTTTCCAAAATAGACAATTCTGATGATTCAGACAACTCTGCTATTAGTTCTGTTTAGAAATAACTCCAAGAACAGCTGTTATATTTTATTTTCATGTTGAAAATCAGTCAGATTTGCTTCAGCCTCAAAAAGTGTGTTTATGTAAAATTAAATGAACACTGCCAGTGAACTGTACTTTTTCTTTTCTAAATAGGAAAAAGGTTTAAAGAAAATGAATTATAAACCAGCTTCAACTATCTTCATTATTATATCAATCTTTAATATAGTCTGGTCATTAAATTTTAATATTCATACTATTTTAATTAATTTTAAGGTACTGAAATTTGGATCTCCTCACTTACTAAATATGCGTATTAAGGAAGAAAATGTTTTTGATTGTTTTATGTTTAAATACTAATTGGGGTCCCCAGGGCATAAACTAAGAAGACAACTAAAAAATGTATATTAAGGGTGTTGATGTTAAAAGCCAAACTATGTAAAATATTTAAAGATGTTTATTCTGAGTCAATATGAGTAACCATGGTCCAAGCACGGTCCCAAAAGGTCCTAAGAATGTGTGCTCAAGGTTGTTTGGTTACAGTTGGCTTTATATATTTTAGGGAGACAGAAGTTACAGGCAAAGACATAGATAAATACATACAAGGTATACATTGGTTCAGTCTAAAGAGATGGGATATCGTGAATTTGATGGAGGGGCTCACAGGTTATAGGTGGATTTAAAGATTACCTGACTAACAACTGGTTGAGAGAGATAAGGTTTGTCTAAAGACTTAGGAAGTCACTAGAAAGACATGCTTGAGTTAAGATAAGGGGTTTTGAGGAAGCCACAGTTCTTGTTATGTAGATGAAGCCTCTAAGTGTCTGACTTCAGAAAGAATAGGTGGTAAATGTCTCTTTTGAGACCTTAAAGTGTATAAGAACCTAGTTAAATCTCTCCTAAATCCAGGAAAGAACTAGAAAGGGAAGGGGATTTTCTACAGATGCAAATTTACCCCAGAAGTGGGGGCCATTTCAAAATATGTCCAAGAAATATATTTTGGTGTAAAATACTTTTATTTCCTTCAGGGCCTGCTATTTGTCATGTGATGCTACAGCAGAGTCAACTTGGAATTTAGTGTCTTATTGCCACAAAGAGTCTATTGGATCAGTTTCATGATCTCTGTGTTAATATTAATGCTGGTCGGTTGTGCCTAAACTCCAAAAGAGAGAGGGTATAATGAGGCGTGTCCAAACTCCTTTCCTGTCATGATTGGGAATTCTGTTTTTCAGGTTTCCCTTGGCCCATAAGAAGTCCACTCAGCTGGTTGGGGAGCTTAGGGTTTTCTTTTTGGTTTACAAGCGGAACTGCGAATTAGAATAATGCATTTAAGGGATTTTTAAGTTCTAGCTTTGACATGTAAAGAGCTTAACAGGAGTCACTCTTATCTTTATAACAACAACAGCAAAAGAACAAACTGAAGTTTTATGATTTTGTTGGGCCAATCAGAAAACTGAAGTTGGAGGGGAAAATGACACCCTGAAATCTGAAGAGATAGACACATCCAGAGAGATACAGAAACAGATCTGTTTACCTGGAGCAGGAGTGCTGGAGCCATTAACTGGTACAAGCCCTGGAACAGTAATTGTGAGGAATCACAGGAGGCTGGATGTGGGCTAGTGTGAGGGTGAGAAGCTTCTGGGAGCTGCAGTCTCAGAGAGCCTGTTGCACTTTCCAGGGCTTTATCTCCAGGAACCCACCAGCTTCTCACTGTAAAGATCCAAATAAGATCCCCATATGACTCTGGAAGAGGAGAGGAAGAGCGATCATTGCAAAATAGGCCTAGAGTGCTGGCCACAAAAAAGTCCACCCTCCAGGGAAACACTTCCTAGGGTCTTTTCTCACCTGAGCAAGGGCATTCCTCAACCTCCACCCACTCTGTTCTGACTGTCTCACATAAGGAGAGAAAAAATAAATCTCCATCAGAAGAGAATCACAGTGAAAGTTACTTCTTATAGTCACAGGCCCATGAAGAGACAGATTTAATCATAAGATTGTAGAAAAGTTTCTCTTTTTTGTACTTTAAAACACCACCAAAGAAGACCCCATAAAACAGTGATTTAGAGCTTAAATGACTCGAGATAGAGACTCTCTAAAAGAGGGATATCACAGAAACCGAAAGCCAAAGGGAGGCACAAAAACAAGGACACTGGAGGAACTTGAGGTCAATGGCACTGACAGTAACAGCAAACATTAAATAAAAAGCTAAAATCCTAACCATATTAGCATAAATCATCACAAGAAAGGCCCATTTACCTGAATTGGTATTAACTGATAGAGCATGTTATCATTCTATGAAACCACAAAAGGCAACCAAATGCATGAAAAAATAGAATCTGAACGAAAAAAAGCAAGCATTAGAAACAGACTCAGACATGATATATAAATGTTGGAATTTTTACCTAAAGAAATTAAAATTGATATAGGAGCTAAAAAGAAATTATTTAGGCAGATAGTGAGGGTAAGAGATCCTCAGTGGAATTTCCTTTTAATAAAAAGCAGCCCCCAAATCATTTCTTTTCTAAAAAGAAAGTTAGTCTAAAAAATCAGGCTACAAACATAGATAAGCAAACTAGAAGCTTGCACAGGTAAATGCCAGCAGCTGTGTGAATAGAAAAGGGATAGTTGAAAACCAGGTATGTTCAACATGGAGGCTCCATCTTCCCTTTACTTTATCACCATGTGTGCAGTAAAAAGCAGGCAACATGGCGCAGATCAGTCAGGTAACCATCTGCATAACAAAAGATTAGGATGGGGTGGCCAGCTTCTTCATACACTGTGTAAATGGCACACCTGGTCCAACCAATCCTTTGTGTCCTATGTAAATCAAACACCACCTCGTCAAGCTCATCTATAAAACCAACCACATCTTGCCACAAACAGGGAGATCAATTTGGAACAGCCTCCCTCTCTGCATGAGGGAGCTTTTCTCCTTTACTTATTAAACTTCTGTTTTTTTTTGTTTGTTTGTTTTTTGTTTTTTTTGAGATGGAGTCACACTCTGTCATCAAGCTGGAGTGCAGTGGTGCGATCTTGGCTCACTGCAACCTCCTCCTCCAGGGTTCAAGTGATTCTTCTGCCTCAGCCTCCTGAGTAGCTGGGATTACAGGCACCCAGACCACACTTAACTAATTTTTCTATTTTTAGTAGAGACGGGTTTCACCATGTTGGCCAGGATGGTCTCGATCTCTTGACCTTGTTATCTGTCCGCCTCGGCCTCCCAAAGTGCTGGTATTACAGGCGTGAGCCACCACACCAGGCCTAAATTTCTGCTCTCAAAGTCATTCCTTGTGTGTCTGAACCCTTGATTTCCTTGGTGTGAGACAAGGAACCTCGAGTATTACCCCAGAAAAACAATGCCGCTTCACAATGACTATAATTAGTATGATAAGGGCTTTAATGAAAAAATGTAGACAGCATGCTAGAATATATGGATAATGAAAGCAGAGATAAGGTAACTCTAAAGAAAGAATAAAATGCAAATGTTAGAAACAATAATGAAGAAAAATTGCAACGGCATTGAAGAATGCCTTCAATGGACTCAACAGTCAAAAAATCAGTGATCTTAAAGACAGATTGATGGAAACTTTTCAAGCAGAAATACAGAGATAAGAACAAATGGAAATGGAAATGGGGGGAAAGAATATCCAAAAATAGAATTACAAGAACCATGGAGCAATTACAAATGTGTATGTGATTGGAATACCAGAGAAGAAATAAAGAATGGAGACATATATTTGAAGTACTGATAGACAAGAATTTGCTAAAATTAGTGACAGAGACCTGACCAGAAATCTAGGGAGTTCAACAAACACAAATAAAATAAAACCAAAATATCTATGCTGAGGCAGCTACTAAGTGGCGAGTGGCACATACAGCATGGGTACGCTGGACACCAGGAGGATTCAAGTTCCAGGAAGGGTGGAGAAAGATGGTGGGAAGTTTTACCATGCTATGCACAATGTACAGAATTTAAAATTTATATATTGTTTATTTATAAAATCTTCTATTTAACATTTCAGGCCAAAGTTGACTGTGAGCAACTGAAGCAAGGAAAAGTGAAACCACAGATAAAGGGGACAGCTGTATTTTATATGATCTCATTGTATAATCTCCTCTTGCTTGTAAATTTAACACAAAGACAAATAGTTACAAACATTAATGTAATGACACCAATATTTTACCTAACTACACCAGTGTTAATCTAATTAGGTCAAAACTACTTTAAATCTGAATGGTGTAAATACAAATAAAAAACAAAGAGCAGGATGAATTTTAAAAATCCCAAATCTATGTTATCAATAAATAATTCCATTTTCATTAGAGACTTAGATAATTTAAAACTAAAGGAATGGTTACAAAAAAAAAAAAAACAAAGAAAGACAGAATATATGTATGGAATAGAAAAATCATATTTCACAATAAACTAGGCCTAACATACATAGAATACTTCAGCCCAAAACAGCAGAATGTACATCATTCTCAAATAAAATTGCACATTCTTCAAGATAGACCATACATTACAGTTGAAAATAAGTCTCAATATGTTTTATAGGATGGATATTCAGATTATCTTCTCTGATTGCAATAAGATGAAATTTTAAAAAAAGGAAGAAAACCTGAGGATTTGCTGGCAAGATGGCTGAATAGCAACAGCTCCAGTCTGCATCTCCCAGCGAGATAGATGCAGAAGGCGGGTGATTTCTGCATTTCCAACTGAGGTACCCAATTCCTCTCATTGGGACTAGTTGGACAGTGGGTGCAGCCCAAGGAGGGCGAGCTGAAGCAGGGTGGGATGTCACCTCACCAGGGAAGTGCAAGAGGTCAGGGGAGCGCAAGCTCTCCTGGCCAAGGGAAGCCATTAGGGATTGTACCATGCACTCTGTCCCAGATAATGTGCATTTCCCATGGTCTTTGCAACCCACAGACCAGGAGATTCCCTCCTTTGCCTACACCACCAGGGCCCTGGGTTTCCAGTACAAAACTGGGCAGCCATTTCGGCAGACACCAAGCTAGCCGCAGGAGCTTTTTTTTCATACCCCAGTGGAGCCTGGAATGCCAAAGAGACAGAACCATTCACTCCCCTAGAAAGTGGGCTGAAGCCAGGGAGCCAAGTGGCCTGGCTCGGCAGGTCCCACCCCCAAGGAGCCAGCAAGCTAAGATCCAGGAGCTTCAAATTCTCCTGAGTGCATAGCAATCTGAGCTCGACCTGGGATGCTCCTGTTTGGTGGGGGGAGGGGCGTCCGCCATTGCTGAGGCTTGAGGAGGTGGTTTTACCCTCACAGTGTAAACAAAGCTGCTGGGAAGTTAGAACTGGGCAAAGCCCACTGCAGCTCAGCAAGGCCACTGCGGCCGACTGCCTCTCTAGATTTCCTCCTCTCTGGGTAGGGCATCTCTGAAAAAAAGGCAGCAGCCCTAGTCAGGAAATTACAGATAAAACCCCCACCTTCCTGAAACAAAGCACCTGGGGGGAAAGGGCGGTTGTGGGCGCAGCTTCAGCAGACTTAAACGTCACTACCTGGGAGCTCTGAAGAGAGCAGTGGATCTCCCAGCACAGCGTTTGAGCTCTGATAAGGGACAGCCTGCCTCTCAAGTGGGTCCCCGACCCCTGTGTATCCTGACTGGGAGACACCTCCCAATAGGGGCCGACAGACATCTTATACAGGAGAGCTCTGGCTGGCATCTGGCAGGCGCCCTTCTGGGACGAAGCTTCCAGAGGTAGGAACAGGCAGCAATCTTTGCTGTTCTGCAGCCTCCGCCAGTGATATGCAGCCAAACAGGGTCTGGAGAGGACCTCCAGCAAACTCCAGCAGACCTGCAGCAGAGGGGCCGGACTTTCAGAAGGAAAACTGACAAACAGAAAGGAATAGTATCAACATCAACAAAAACGACATCCACTCAGAGACCCCATCCGAAGGTCACCAACTTAAAAGACCAAAGGTAGATAAATCCACGAAGATGGGAAGAAACCAGTGCAAAAAAGCTGAAAATTCCAAAAGCAGAACACCTCTTCTCCTCCAAAGGATCACAATTCCTTGCCAGCAAGGGAACAAAATTGGATGGAGAATGAGTTTGACGAATTGACAGAGTAGGCTTCAGAAGGTGGGTAATAACAAACTCCTCCAAGCTAAAGGAGCATGTTCTAACCCAATGCAAGAAATCTATAAACCTTGAAAAAAGGTTAGACAAATTGCTAACTAGAATAACCATTTTAGAGAAGAATATAAATGACCTGAGGAGCTGAAATACATAGCACGAGAACTTCGTAAAGCATACACAAGTATCAATAGCCGAATCAATCAAGAGGAAGAAAAGATATCAGAAATTGAAGATCAACTCAATGAAATAAAGTGAGAAGAGAAGATTAGAGAAAAAAGAGTGAAAGCCTATTGACTGACAGTTTTTATCATGAAGGTCTGTTGCATTTTGTCAAAGGCCTTTTTGGCATCTATTGAGATAATCATGTGCTTTTTGTCATTGGTTCTGTCGATGTGATGGATTACGTTTATTGCTTTGTTTATGTTGAACCAGCCTTGCATCCCAGGGATGAAGCCGACTTGTTCATGGTAGATATGTTTTTTGATGTGCTGCTGGATTTGGTTTGTGAGTATTTTGTTGAGGATTTTTGCATCGATGTTCATCAGGGATATTGGTCTAAAATTCTCTTTTTTTGTTGTGTCTCTGCCGGGCTTTGGTATCAGGATGATGCTGGCCTTATAAAATGAGTTAGGGAGGTCTTTTTCTATTGTTTGGAATAGTTTCAGAAGGATGGTACCAACTCCTTTTTGTACCTCTGGTACAATTCAGCTGTGAATCTATCTGGTCCTGGACTGTTTTTGGTTGGTAGGCTACTAATTGCTGCCTCAATTTCAGAACTTATTATTGGTCTATTCAGGGATTCAAATTCTTCTTGGTCTACTCTTGGGAGGGTGTATGTGTCCAGGAATTTATCCATTTCTTCTAGATTTTCTAGTTTATTTGTGTAGAGGTGTTTATAGTATTCTCTGATGGTAGTTTGTATTTCTGTGGTATTGGTGGTGATATCCCCTTTATCTTTTTGTCTTACCAAATTGTCTCTGTTTGAAGATGACATGATTGTATATTTAGAAAACCCCATCGTCTCAGCCCAAAATCTCCTTAAGCTGATAAGCAACTTCAGCAAAGTCTTAGGGTACATAATCAATGTGCAAAAGTCACAAGCATTCCTATACATCAATAATAGACAAACAGACAGCCAAATCATGAGTGAACTCCCATTCACAATTGCATCTAAGGGAATAAAATATCTAGGAATAAAATTTACAAGGGATGTGAAGGACCTCTTCAAGGTGAACTACAAACCACTGCTCAAGAAAATAAGAGAGGACACAAACAAATGAAAAAACATTTCATGTTCATGGAGAGGAAGAATCAATATCGTGAAAATAGCCATACTGCCCACAGTAATTTATAGATTCAATGCCATCCCCATCAAGTTACCATTGACTTTCTTCACAGATTGGAAAAAACTACTTTAAATTTCATATGGAACCAAAGAAGAGCCCACATAGCCAAGACAATCCTAAGCAAAAAGAACAAAGCTGGAAGCATCATGCTACCTGACTTCGAGCTATACTAGAAGGCTACAGCAACCAAAACAGCATGGTACTGGTACCAAAACAGATATGTAGACCAATGGAACAGAACAGAGGCCTCTGAAATAATGCCACACATCTACAACCATCTGATCTTTGACAAACCTGACAAAAACAAGAAATGGGGAAAGGATTCCCTATATAATTAATAGTGTTGGGAAAACTGGCTAGCCATATGCAGAAAGCTGAAACTAGATCCCTTCCTTACAACTTACACAAAAACTAACTCAAGATGGATTAAAGACTTAAATGTAAGACCTAAAACCATAAAAATCCTAGAAGAAAACCTAGGTAATACCATTCAGGACACAGGCATGGGCAAAGACTTCATGACTAAAACACCAAAAGCAATGGCAACAAAAGCCAAAATCAACAAATGGGATCTCATTAAATTAAAGAGCTTCTGCACAGCAAAAGAAACGATCATCAGAGTGAACAGGCAACCTACAGAATGGGAGAAAATTTTTGCAATCTATCTATCTGACAAAAGGCTAATGTCCAGAATCTATAAAGAGCTTAAACAAATTTACAAGAAAAAAACAACCCCATCAAAAAGTGGGTGAAGGATATTAACAGAGACTTCTCAAGAGAAGAAATTTGTGCATCCAACAAACATATTAATAAAAAGCTCATCATCACTGGTCATTAGAGAAATGCAAATCAAAACCACAATGAGATACAATCTCATGCCAGTTGGAATGGCAATCATTAAAAAGTCAGGAAACAACAGGTGCTGGAGAGGATGTGGAGAAATAGGAACACTTTTACACTGTTGGTAGGAGTGTAAATAGTTCAACCATTGTGGAAGACAGTGTGGCGATTCCTCAAGGATCTGGAACTAGAAATACCATTTGACCCAGCAATCCCATTACTGGGTATATACCCAAAGATTATAAGTCATTCTACTATGAAGACACATGCACACATGCAATAAACATGTATGTTTATTGCAGCACTGATCACAACAGTAAAGACTTTGTGCCAACCCAAATGCCCATCAATGATAGACTGGATAAAGAAAATGTGGTACATATATACCACGGAATACTATGCAGCCATAAAAAAGGATGAGTTCATGTCCTTTGCAGGGACATGGATGACGCTAGAAACCATCATTTTCAGCAAACTAACACAAGAACAGAAAACCAACACAGCATGTTCTCACTCATAAGTGGGAGCTGAACAATGAGAACACATGGACACAGGGAGAGGAACATCACACACTGGGTCCTGTTGAAGGGTGGAGGGCCCCGGGGAGGGATAGCATTAGGAGAAATGCCTGATGTAGATGATGGGTTGATGTGTTCAGCAAACCACCATGTCACACGTATACCTATGTTACAAACCTGCCCATTCTGCACATGTACTCCAGAACTTAAAGTATAACTTAAAAAAAAAGAAAACCTGTAAAAATTCACAAACGTGTGGAAATTTTTAAACACAGTCAACCATTGAGTCAAAAAGAAATCATAAGAGAAATTTAAAAATATTTAGTAATGACTAAAATAAAAAAAACACAACATATCAAAACTTATTTGAACAGTGAAAGCAGTACTCAGAGGGTAATTGGTAGCTGAAAATGCCTACATTGAAAAATGACATTGGGTCAATAATCTAACTTTACATTTTAAGCAACTAGAGAAAGATGAGCAAACTAAACACAAGCTCGCAGAAAAAAAAATCAAATAATGCTGAAGAAAACTAGGTATCCACATCCAAAAGAATGAACATGGTCAACCACACCTAAATACCAATACAAAAAAAAAAAAAAAAAAATGAAAGTTCAAAATTTAAGACCTAAAACTGTAAAACTTCTTAGGAGAAAACTTTGGGGACATTTTTTGTGACATTAGTATTGGCAACTTTCAAGGATCAAACAACAAAAGAAAAAATTGATGAATTGAGCTTGCACTTTTGTGCATCAAAGGTCACTACCAAGGAAGCAAAAAGACGACCAACTGAATGGGAGACACTATTGCAAATCATATTATCCGATAAGAGATTGCTTTTCAAAATATGCAAAATAACTTCTAACATTCAACAACAGCAACAACAAAATAAACAACCCAATTCAAACATGGCAAAGGATTTTAATAGAAATTTTTCCAAATAAAATATGCAAAGGACCAATAAGTTCATGAACATATGCTCAACATTATTAGTCAGTAAGAAAATGCATATAAAACCACAATAAAATATAACAAGTGTTGGTGTGTATGATGTGGAGAAAAAAGAACCCTTTTGTATTACTGATAGTGATGTAAACCAATGCAGCCACTGTGGAAACCAGTTTAGTGTTTCTTCAAAAATTAAATATACAACAACCATATGAGTCAACAATTCCGTTTTTCATTTTTTTGGTATGTATGCAAAAAAACTGAAAGTAGAAACTTGAACAAATATGTGTTTACAAATATTCATTGTTCCATTATTCAGAATAGCCAAAAGATGAAAAGATTCCAGATGTTTATAAAAAGATGAATGGACAAACAAATACGGTAGAGTCAAATAATCAGCCATTAAAAAGAAAAAAAAATTCTTATGCATGACATAATATGCCTGGACCTTGATAACATTATGCAAAGTGAAATCAGCCAGACATCAAAGGGCAAATATTGTAATTCCACTTGTATGTTATACCCAGAATAAGCCAATCCAAAGAGGCAGAAAGTAGAATTTAGGTTGCCAGGAGCTGAGGAGGAGAAAAGAGTGAGAAGTTATTGCTTAACTGGTACAAAGCTTTTCTTGCAGATGATGAAAATGTTTTTGGTATAGACAGTGGTAATGAGTTCACAACATTGTTAAGGTATTTAATACCTCCTAGTTGTATACTTAAAAATGGTTAAAATGATAAATATTATACTTTGCATATTTTACCATAATAAAAAATAACTGGAAAAACAGATACAGCAATATATAAAAATATTATATACCATGACAAAGTGGAATTTTTATCATGAATGCAGTTTTGTAATTTTTTAAAATACAGCAACATATAAAAATATATTAGGTACCATATAAAAATATATTAGGTACCATAGAAAAGGGCAATTTTTTCTTATGTATGCAAGGCTTTGTTTCCTATTTTATTGTATGTAATACACCATACAAAGGACAAAGGGCAAAACCACATAATCATCTTAATAAACAGAGAAGAAGTATGACAAATCCAACATCCTTTCAGGATTGAAACACTCAACAAACTAGGAATTGAAGGTAACAAAAGAATAAAAAAGAAAAAGGAATTGAAAGTGACAAAAGTAAAATGTCTGCTCTTGCCTCTTCTATTCAACATTGTGTTACACATTCCAGCCAAAGAAATTAGGCAAGGAAAAAAGACATTTGGATTAAAAAAAAAAAAAAAGGCAGGAAGGAAGGAAAAAAGGAAGGAAGGAAGAAATGATCTCTATTTGCAGCTGCCGTTACCTTATACGCAGAAAATTCTCAGTAATTTGGTCAGAAAAAGCTATTTGAAATAATAATAAAGTTAAGCACGGTTTCAGGATAAAAGATCACTGTAAGAAATATTTCTATAAAGTAGCAACGAACAATGGAATTATGAAAAACTTCCATTTGGAATAGCATAAAAATAACAGCATAAAATAACAGTCAGGGTTCTCTAGAGGGACAGAACTAATAGGATATAAGTATGTATGAAGGGGAGTTTATTAAGGAGTATTGACTTACATGATCACAAGATAAAATCCCGCAATAGGCTGCCAGCAAGCTGAGGAGCCAGGAAGCCAGTTTTAGTCTCAAAACCTCAAAAGGAGAGAAGTCGATGGTGCAGCCTTCAGTCTGTGGCCAAAGGCCTGAGAGCCCCTGGCAAACCACTGGTGTAAGTCCAAGAGTCCAAAAGCTAAAGAACTTGGAGTTTGATGTTCAAGGGCAGGAAGCATCCAGCACGGGAGAAAGATGAAAGCCGGAAGACTCAGCAAGTCTGCTCTTCCATCTTCTCCTACCTGCTTTATTTTAGCCATGCTGGCAGCTGACTAGAATGGTGCCCACCCAGATTGAGGGTGGGTCTGCCTCTCCCAGGCCACTAACTCAAATGTTAATCTCCTTTGGCAGCACCCTCACAGACACTTCCAGGAACAATATTTTGCATCCTTCAATCCAATCAAGTTGACACTCAATATTAACCATCACAAATAGTTAGGAATACATTGAACACAAAAAGTGTGAGAGTTTCATACTGAAAACTCTAAAACATTGTTGAGAAAATGTAAAGGAGATCTAAAGAAATGAAAAAGACATTCATACTTCCTGGGTAAGAAGACAATATTGTTAAAGTGGCAGCACTCCAGAAATTATTCTACAGATTCAACAACATCCTTGTCAAAATCACAGTCTGCTTTTAGTTTTGTTTTCTAAATTATTTATTATTTATTGGTTTGCTTGTTTATTTATTTTTATTTTATCTCAGTTTCTTGAGTTGACGTCTTGCTCTGTCACCCAGACTGGAATGTAGTGACACAGTTATGGCTCACTGTAGCCTCAAACTTCTAGGTGGTAGTGATCTTCCCACTTCAGCCTCTGAAGTGGCTGAGACTACAGGCACACGCCATCATTTGTGGATAACATTGTTTAAATTTTTAATGGAGCTGGGGGTCTCAATGTGTTGCCCAGGCTGGTCTTGAACTTTTGGCCTCACTTGATCTTCCCACCTTGGACTTCCAAACTGCTGAGACTACAGACACGATCCAGCTCCCAGCCTGCTTTTAATAGAGACTGACGGGCTTATATTAAAATTTTATGTGGAAATTCAAGTTGCTAATAATAGCCAAAACAGTCTTAGAAAAAGGAAACTACTTTGGAGGATTCACATTCCCTAATTTTAAAATTTACTACAGAAAAAAGACAGGATGGTAGAAGAATATGAACAGACATACAGATTAATGGAATATATTTCAGTTCAAAAATGTGCCCTTACACTTATGGTCAGTTGATTTTTGACAATGGTGCCAAGATAACTCAATAAAACAACATAATTCTTAGAATAAATGGTGCTGGGACAAGAGGACATCCACATACAATAGAATGAACTCGGACTCCCTACCTCACATCATGTACAGAAACTAAAAATTAATCACAGACCAAGGTGGAAGTGCTAAAAATATAAAACTCTCCGTATAAAACAGAATAAATATTCATGGCCTTGGCTTTAGCAGTGGTTTATTAGATATAATGCTGAAAGCATAAGTGGAAAAAGAAAAAATGAGTAAATTAGATACATCAGAATTAAAAATGTTTGTACTTTAAACAATACCATTAAGAGAGTGAAAAGAAAACCCACATGATGAGATGAAATATTTACAAATCACATATTTGATAAGGGTCTTATATCCTGAATAAGAAAAGAGCCCTTAGAAATCAATAATATAAGAATAAAGGACCTAATTAAAAATAAGCAAAGAATCTGAATAGACATTTCTCCACAGAAGATATACAAATAGCAAATAGACACATGAAAAAATGATGAACATCATAAGTCATGGGGAAATGCAAATCAAAATCACAGTGAGATTCCCCTTCAAATCTACAAGACTGGTAATTTTTAAAAGATAGTTAATCACAAGTGTTGGTGAGGACTGAGGATAGAAACTGGAACACTTATACATTGCTGGTGGCCATGTAAAATAGTGCAGTTACTTAGAAAACACATTAGCAACACCTCAAAATCTTAAAAATAGAGTTAGCATTAGCGTATAATCTAACAGTTCTACAAATTCTACATATATACCTGAGAAAAAATTAAAAACACAGTTTCGCAAAAAAACTTGTACATAAATGTTCATAGAAGTATTATTTAATAATAACTCCTAAATGGAAATAACACTAATGTCTATCAACTGATACACAGAAAAATAAAATATAATATAATCACATTATAAAAAGGAATAAAGTACTGATATATGCTACAGTATGGATAAACCTTGAAAACGTTACACTAACTGAAAGAAGTCAGTCACAATAGACCCTATGTTGTGTGATTCCAGTTACATGGAGTATCCACTATGGCAAATCTTAGAGAGACAGAAAGTAGGTCTTAGACAGAAAGTTGTTGCTTAGAGCTGGTCTTGGAGTCAGAATGAGAATTGACTCCTAATGAGGTTGCTTTCGGGAGAGATAGTTGTTTTTTTTTTTAATTAGATTGTGGTTATGAATACATAACTGTAAATATACTAAAATCCATATAAATTGCACACTTAAAATTAGGAATTTTTACAGCATGTGAATTATATCTATGTAAACCCATTAATAAAAATATTACTTGCTTTAGGAATAGTATAAGAAACAAATATATTTAGTGATAAAAATATGCTCAAAAACAAAGTATTTTTTATTATCTTTCCTTTTGTATTATTCATACTAGTATTCTTCTCTACTAATCTATTGAGTAGTTATATGACAATCAATACTTAAAAATAAAACAAATACTATGTAATCATTTGGAGTCTAGGTTCAGTTACTTGTTCTTGCCCTAAATAAACTACCTCCTGTATTAATGCCTTAAGTATTGTACTTTTCAGAAAACGTGATTAATAATGTATTAACATTACTGATGAATATCCTGGCAACAGTCGGGTTTTTGTACTAGTCAAATGCTGCAAATACTTTTTGAGTTTGTTTTTCATGTGGGTAATGTATATATGCAACTTCCACTAATTGTATAAAACTACCAGATCCTCATAGGTGAAATCAGCTATCTTTAGGGTACTGGTGAGTTTCCTATCTATGCCTAGGCCATTTTCCAGGTTACCAACAGTGATAAGATATTAAAAGTGAAGTTACTGAGAGCAGTGAATAAACCACCCATTATGGTGGTTTATATATGGTGGTGTATATATAATATACACTTTATTTTAAGTTTCAACCCTTAATCAATTAATGCTTATGAAGTTGTCAAAATTCCCTTCAAAGTAAAATGACCTACCTAGGAGATATTGTTAGCCAGTATATAACTATGATTGCTGATATGTTTTCTACCCTGATAAACATTATTTTTAAAAATATAGAGTATAGTTTTCTATATAGATATATAAGTACAGAAATCATTGATATTATAATGCCTCAGTTAGCCAAGGAAACAATGGGTAAATTATTATTGCAATAAGTTAAATATAATTCTTGATATTCAAAAGAATTTTTTTCTTTAATGACTTGGAATATTTTCTAAAGTGTAGTAATTAACCCTCTGTCTTTGGAACATAATTCTGAATCTTCTGAAATTACTTTGTTACTCTTTGACGCATTGCAAATTTGTTATAATAAATGTATATTTTAATTTTGAGAAATAGAGATAGATCATGCAATTCTTGGCCTCTACTCATTAAACAGAGGTAGTGAATAAAGGTGAAATATATATTAAAAAATTATATTTTGTAAAAGTAAAAAAATCTAAATATGAGAACCAAAATTATTATTTTGAACAAATTATCTGTTTTGTTTTTTGACTTGAAAAAATAATACAATGCAACCACAAGGGCTCTTGTCATTGTTCTCCTTCTGCTCCTATCTAGGAGCAAGAAGACAGAAAACCTGGAAAAGCTACTACCTTAATTCCAGCAGTCAAGCAACAGCAAAGGACTGTTCATTTCTGACAAAGAAAGAGCTGGCAGATGAGAAAGGCTACCAACAACAGGGCTAATTTGTTATGATTTGTGTGACTTATCCTGGCAGGAATCTGGCTTAAGATTCAGAACCTGAGCCAATCACTGGAATGAACTGTCTACTAAAACGAATGTAAGTATTGACATCTTCTTTCAAAATGAGACATGAAAAGTAAGAGAAAACAATCTCAAATAAACTGTTTTCTTAATTGTACAAATAATCTATACATTTATGCTAGGAATTTTTCTTTAAAATGTCTCTTCTCAAATGTTATTTATTATTAGATTTTACAATCCCACAAAATAAAATTACATCTAGATAAATACACCTAAACAGTATAATTAATGCCTATCAAAACATTCAGTATGAGTATTTTCATATAATTGATAATTATTTTGACAAGTGTACTTATGTTGATATAATTTTCTTTGTTTAGTGAAATTCTGAGTATACTTTTGTTTTCTACTTTTATGTTTGCAAAAGTATTGAATAAAGATGTATTTTTATTAAAAAAAATCAACTTTACTGTTGCCAAGGTTTTTATTCTCCAGCTTCTTAAATGTAATCTTTTTTTCTCTCTCTTGTTCTGCTTTCATATACGTATATGTATTATATATGTTCATCTGAAAGTTTTTAAAACTTCAAACAAAAGATACTGGGTAAATAAAAATTATTATTACAGAGATAAATTTCTCATATTTTGAACTGCATCTTTTGCCCCCAAATTATTTAAAGAACAGCTAATAAAAAGCTTCTCAAAAACTTTTTAGTGCCTCAACTTAATGAAATTGCTACAACCCCAGCTAGGAATGTAATTCTAAACATAATTTTGTCAGAATAATCCTGAGTAACTATTGTTTAAATGGAAATATCCATATTATTAGTTAGTAGGTTCTCTAAGACTGACACCTGTACATAGTTTATGTATCAGATGTTTCTTCAATAATTCCTGCATCTCCTCCATTGCACCTATCAAGTAATAATAAATAACAATAATAATAACAACTACAACAATAGCAGCAAAACCCTTCCTATGTGTTAGGCATTGTTCAAAATGCTTTACATTAATTAAGTCATTTAATCATCAAGATGATCCTATAAAATATAGTAACCCCAATTTATGGATGAGGAAACTGGACAAAAAAGTTTGAAAAACTTCCCGAAGTCACGTAACATGTTAAGTGATGGGGCGAGGATTGACTCCTAGAATAATATTTTCAAGCTAAGCTTTTAACCACTGTGTGCTACTTTGTGTCTTCCTATAACACACACACACCTAAACACACACATGCATTTGCACATACAAACACATATATGGCTTTATTTAAATTTTCTTTAAACTCCATCCTTCTCCTACACTAATAACAATACAATATTTTATTTTGTTTCAAGTAATATTCCATAGAGCCCCTGGTGTACCACAAACCTCAGTGCAATAAGGCCATAAAATTGAATTTATTGAACTACAAGTTGTCCCTCATGGTCTTATGCTGATTTGGGGTGAAAGACAGTGCCTATAAAGACTATAATAAAGAAGCCTTCAATCAGCTCAGTAGGTAGAAAGATTTCCACAAATACCTTAGGAGGTATTTTATTATGATGCTCATTTTATTAAAGTAAATTAATTCACCCAAATAATAACTCTCAAGGACAAGATCACTCCCAAGCATGATAACACTAGAATTCTTACTCTTCACCATTATGATATCAAGACAATAGTCAAGGCTTGGGATAAAAATTCATGTCTTCATGGCATCCGCATTTTGACAGTAGCTGAAACCAAAGGAAAATATAAAGTTGCCCAAAGAAAGCAAGAAAGTTAAAAACAATGAGCTGGACTCACAAAACATAAGCATGAAACATATAGGCGGAAAAAGAGGTGAAGAAAATGTGAAAGGTAGGATAAATACTAGCTATGGGTGCTTCAAGGGTGGCTCAGAGCGAAAAAGTCAGCCAGTTTCAGTTTCAGAAAGGAAGGGGAGGAGCCATCAAATGAAATAGCGTTTCACTAAGGAAAAAAGTCTTGAATCAAATGAAAGCATCTACGGAATTTAGGATAGTTTCAGCAAAGTGGTAGGCTTGGAAAACATATTTAAGAAGTAGAGGCTGGGCACAGTGGTTCATGCCTGTTATCCTCGCACTTTGGGAGGCTGAGGTGGGTAGATTGCCTGAGCCCAGGAGTTCGAGACCAGCCTGGGCAACACAGTGAGACCCTGTCTCTTAAAAAATATACAAAAATTAGACAGCCCTGATGGTGTGCACCTGTGGTCCCAGATACATGAGACGCTGAGGTGAAGGATTGCATGAACATGGGAAGTCAAGGCTGCAGTGAGCCGTGATTGCGCAATTGCACTCCAGCCTGGGAGACAGTGAGACCCTGTCTCAAAAATAAATAAATAAATAAATAATAAATAAATAAATAAACAAACAAACAAACAAATAAAATAAGAAGAGGTAGAGGTTGTTGAGGGAATTGGATATAAGAAAATGGAGATAGCAGACATAAAATCTTTAGGTTTTTTGTTTGTTGTTTTTTTTATATAAACTTGCCTTAGGAAAAAAATAGCTATTTTCAATTGTAAGACAAGGTCAAAGTTGATTTTTTTCCTCCTTTGAGTTGACAGAAAATTAAGAAAGTTTACAGCTAAAGGAAAAATGCTGTAGTCAAGAGAAAGAAGTTAAAAATAGAGGTGACAAAAAAAGAGGGAACACTTACTAGAGGAAATTATTGGAAGACATAACAAAAATAAAATTAAGATTTTATTTTAGGAAACTTCACTCTTGGATATTGATAGGGAAGCTTGACACAGGTGAATGCTCCCACTGAGAACAATTAGAAAAGGTAAGTAAAATACGAAAAACTGTTTGGAGGAATTGGAGAGTTTACACTGTACTCATAACTTAAAAAGCCAGACCCTGGAGGAAAGGGAGCTTATGTAGGAGAACCTAACTTTATGCAAGCCACATTTCCCCTTAAGCATTTGCCCACTGGGGGTTGAGGGAAAGGCTGAGAACGAAGACAGAAGGCAGATGTTAACGAGAAGAGGAACCACCAAACTCCCGGCCATCCCATGGAGGAGACAGAACAAAATATTGGAGTTGATGGGTCAAGATGACCAGCGGGGTAAGGGGCCAAAATCTCAGAAAGGAGGGAAGCACAGAGATGTGAAAGTGATATTTAGCACCTTCTGTCCTGTTAACACATTGTCTACATTAATCTGTGTGGTAGACTGTATGATGATAATCTACATAGTGAAGGAGAATAAAAAACAAAGCAAAAAGGAACTGCAAAGCACAGTGCAGTTGTTGGCAGTATTGCCGTTCTAGAAGACAAAATGGAATCAAGGATTCGAAAAGAAGGAAGACTCTAGGAATCATCCCAAGCTCTCAGTTATTTCCCTCCAGGTACTACACCCTAGGAGTGTGGGTAAACCAGAGAAAGACTGCACCTTACACAGGCCATAAACAAGCCATGATTCACTTCAGTCCCTAAGAGATTTGAGGTTATCCAATTTTCTGTTCCCTGCACAAACTACCAGAGCACAAGATACAGCCTGTATGAAGGGAGAGAACATTATCTGTAGAATTCTTAGTTTTTCGTATAAAATTCTGAGCAGTCATTCAAAAATGTTTAAGCATGCTAAAACAAAGAAAGTAGAAAAGCAGACAGCAGAAACAAACCTGCAGATGACCAATATCAGAATGGGTGAAAACAAATACTGCAGTTACAAATTGTATAACCCAATTAAAAAAAAAAACCAGTATACCAATGGAAAAATGGGCAAAACTTGATATCCCACAACAGAAATTTCCAAAAGCTTCCTATATTATATGCTTCCAAAAGCATATTATACTGTATGCATCTTTATTAGTTGTCTGGGAAATGCAAATTAGAATCTCAGGCAGACTCTACTAGAGACCTACCAGAATAGTTAAAAACAGAATGACTGATAAATTAAGGGTTAATAAACAGATGTTGTCACTGGGATCCTCATACATGGTTGGTAGTAATGAAAACTGTGCACCTACTTGGAAAACTCCTTGTAAATATCTGCTAAAATACACACATACCCATTTATATGAAATTCAAAAACTGACCAAAGTTATCTAAGCTGTTACAAGTCAATCTGTGATGGGTAGTGACCAGATAGGAACACAGGAAGGACTTACAGAATACTCTTTAAAGTTCATCCCTATTCCCCAAATCACATTCTCTCAAGCCTACCTTTTTGTGTTAGCCACTGCTGCAGCATTGAGCTGAACATAGGTGTCCTTCGGCTACGTTCTTTATGACTTGGATTCTGTGTCTCTTACCTTCTATCTGGAGCTTCTCTGCAGCTGTCACATTCTATAACTATAGGAATGTTCTCAAACATACCAGTAATTATGTAAATATATAAATACAAGGTAGTCAATACATTCTATTGCTTTGGTCAATATCAGGGAGGAAAAAATTGTTGATATTACCCTTTTCTTGGTTTCTTGTAGGCAGTTCTGAGATTTGCTCTGCACTGCTTTTCAGGGATCTCCAGCTACATGGAGCCCCAAGTACCCACAACACACACTAGCTCAATATGCACTCTTGGATTGGATTTTCCTTCTTATGGGTTTTTCTAATCTTAAAACCTTCGATTATGTTCCCTTTAATTACTTCCTACTTTTAACTACTTGTCAACAATCCCTTGATTCAGGCTTTGCTTTTTGAGGAAACCCAATCCAAACATGCTGGTACTCTCAGATTCTGGAATAAGGCCACTTATTGATCAGAAGAGAATCTGATCTTATTGCAGGTGAAATTAGAATATTGATAATCCCTCAATGTGTAATAAATTATGGTTACTAAAACCTGATCAATGGTTGATTATACTGAGGTACAGATGAAAAATGAAGCATTTAATGAAGCCCTAGTAGACACTTGAATGTTATAGTGTCTGTGATAATTACCTGGCTTTATTTAAAAATTTAGAATCCTTGAAGAAGACAGAAGCAGAATCAGATTAACCATCAACTCACCTCACCCTGAGAAAGCCAAAGATCTTCCATGGTAGCATTTAGAGACTCATCTCCTGCAGCTAGAAGATGGAGTGTGCTACAAATTAGTCTGGAATATAATTATGAGAGGAGCCAAGGTACAAGGAGAAAAAATGCCACACTTCCTCCCACCGCCAAGTCTCCTCTGGCAACATTAAGGAGTTGATAAGATCCCTCCTAGCATAGGCTAGGTGATAAGGTTTAAATGACAGAGGCAAAAAGTATACAATTCTAAACAAAGTGATATAAATATTATTGTGTGAATGCCTATATCCTCTCCAAATTCATATGCTGAAGTCCTAACCCCCATAGTAACGGTATTAGGAAGTGGAGTCTTGGAAGGTGATTAGATTATGAGGCTATGGCCTTCATGATTGGGATTACTGCTCTTATAAAAGAGACCACAGAGAACTAGCTCACCTCTTCCATGATGTGAGAACACCATGAGAAGGTGACATCTATGAACCAGGAAAAAGGCCCTCACCAGACACCAAGTGCTCTTGTTTTTCGACCTTAGACTTCCTAGCCTCCAGAACCATGAGAAATAATTTTTTGTTATTTTAAGCCACTCAGCTTATAGTATTTTTGCTATAGCATTCTAAACAAACTAAGACAAGCAAGAAGAGAGAGAAATAAGAAAGCAAATAGGATGTTGTTTGGCTTAACCAGAGAAAACTAACAACAGCTTAAAAGCAAAGGATTGAATTCAGCTGTAACAATAGAAAAATGCAACTTTTCCTAAAATTTCCAGATCTAAGCCAGTACTTTGACTAGAGACCTACAATGAAACAGCAAGGGCAGTTCATTTGGGGAAAGGTCTTAAATACCACTGCATGTATATACAATAAATACTACCCCAATATTTTGCCAAAAGGAGCTGAAGCCATTCACCAGAAGAGAGAGGAGCAAAAAACAAAAATAAAAGCAAAGCAAAACAAAACATAAAAGTGCCATTCACCATTGTGTCAAATCAATGTGCAGGGAAGCACTCGATAGTTTTACAGGATGATTTTCCTGCAGCTGATTAGAGTGTTGCCTCAAGCTAGTGATTCTATGCACATACAATGGGCTTTTCAATAAAGTACTCATGATGACAGAATGGAGCCTATTATTGGTTCAAAATTATAGACTCCGTCTAACTAAGGCCAATCTAAATACTGCTACTGATGGAGGACCAAGCTATTGATAGCAGAAACCAATATTTAGCCTTTGAAATTGCACTATTCCTCAAGAGGATGAGCAAGTTTCCTAGTGGCACATTGATTAGATTGGATCACTTCTAGTCTGAAGTGGGTAAAATTTTGTCCTTACTAAAAGTGATATCTGTTCTGGAAATGAGCTTGCCCTCCCTGCTCAAAATACCTCTGCCAATACCACCATCTGAGGGTCTAGAGAAGGCTTGATTTACTTTCATGAGTCCCGGAATAAGATCTCCTCAAACAAGGAATTTTTTTTTAATCATGGAAGTATGGCAATGGGCAACTAAACCAAAAGTCTCAGTGCTCCTCTCAGATATAGCTTCGCTCAGAAACAGCCAGCCTAGTAGAGAGATGGAATGTAAAGTCTTATTAAATGCTCAGCTAAAGTGTCAAGTAGGCGGCTTTGGTGCTGTCCTTCAGGATGTAATATATGTACTAAACCAGTGACCGAATACTATACAGAATCAGTAGTACCTAAAATACATGCATTTTTATACCAAGGCTTAGACATAGAATCAGCACTCGTAACTATCAAATGGTTGAGGAATTTCTACTTCATTTGTCCACAATTACATTGGATTAGAAGTGTTTGCATCCTTGCATCTGTGTGTGTGTGTGTGTGTGTGTGTATGTGTGTGTGTGTCTATGTGTGCGTGTTGGGATGAGCAGTACTTCCCTACAGGTAAACAGTAAGGGTTCAGTGAACCCAAAGCTGTGATTACCCATAACGATGTTCGAGTTCTCATGCTGATTGGTAAGAAATAAATGAAGTCACTATATTGGTAGGATTGATTGACACTGATTTATATGAGTGTTAAAGCAAGATACCACACAATAGAGACAGAAAGGATGATATCTAGACCCCAGAATAATCACAGGTTTATCTCTTGGTGCTATGTCCAGTTACAATTGTAAATGGGAAATCCTTCCAATTATGGCTCAATTAAGGCAAAAGCAACCAAGGACTCTGATCCCTTATACTGCTCACCTTACTGGATACGATGAGAAAAATCTAAATGAGTGAGAGATAATAGACATCATAAGCAGAAAAGACAGCCCCAGATCAGTTATAGTTGGTGAGTCTGTAAATTATTTTACTGGTCCTTTTGTGTTGAGTCTTTTGGAGAGATTGTAACTATCTGACACTTTGCAGTCTTTTGTGATAGTCCTGATTTAGTTAATGAAAAAGCATGAGTGGATCCAAGATGCAAGGGATGAACTGTGCTGAACATCCATTGTACCCCATTCTCTTGGCCAAATGTTTACAATTGGTCATTCACAGCAATCAGTTGAGCATAAATATAGCTTGAGAACATATGTCCTTCATTTTACTGTTTATCTCTTTCTTCTTGCACTGAAAATTCTCTTTTGCTGCACATAGGGCACCTGAAAGAGTCTACTGAGCCATTTAACCAAGTGTACGAATCTGGAAGTGTGAGGGTGTTAGGACCTCTTGGGCAGTGCAAAGCAGGCGTGTTCAGCCAATCTCTTCTTCCATGTGTACAGCAGACAGCCCTTCCCAGTTGGTCAGAGGATCGCCAGTAGGATTGAAGCCTCTTTGCACACAGTGGTAACCAGTTCAATTTTCAACTATTCAATTGGCTTTCTTTCTTTCCTTATTTCACTATTCTAAATTCCCCCAGTTTTATTCACTGAAATATTTCAAATTAAACTAGCTATATACAAGTTTTTGTCTCCAGTTCTGCTTTTTAGAAGAACATAAGCTAAAAGTATGACAGTGTCCTATTTTATAATCTGGGTGGTTGTTACACAGAAGTAAAGAGTAATGAGTGTACTATTCAGCAATAGAAAGTTTATTTTAAAAACATATACTCCAACTTGGGAGATTCTAAGTAGATTCTAAGACCATGCTATCTCATGAAAACTTCTTACCCTAATAGAAATGATATCCACTTACTCTTAATATACGTTTTCTTAGCTCCTTGAAAATGTTCCATTCCATATCCCTCTTATCTTATACAAGTCTGTATGAGTCCATGAGACTTCTATTTTCTCTCTTTTAAAATTGTCATTAAAAATAATTTTAGACGTGAAAAGATTGCAAAAGTTATTTTCATATACACTGAGCTTCCCCAAATGTTAACTGACATAATCACAGTACAAATATTAAAATCAGGAAATTAATGTTGATACCGCACTATTATCTAATATACAGGCCTTATTCAAATTCATCACTTGCTTCACTAATACCGTTTTCCCAGTCCAGGACCAATTGAGGGTCACATGTTGCATTTACTTGTCATGGTTCCCTTGTCTTTTCTAATCTTAGGCAGATCCTCAATATTTCTGCTTTTTGTGACCTTGTCATTTTTGCTTCCATTTTAATACCACTATTTTTCTTTTTTACTTAACCGGACTAGACCGATATAGTTCAGTGTGGCCTTGTAACTGAGCTAAAATCAGTAACATATAAGGAGATATAATGTGGCTCTCTGCTCTTCCTGGCTCATGAAACTCCCTGCTCATGTTCTCCATACCATTTCCCTACTAGCTGCCTGGATTGGAGGTAGTCACTTGGTGGGGAAAGGGGGCTGGATGTAGAAGCCATGGAAGAAGGCAGAGCTTCTGTCATCTTGAGGCACTGATGTGAAGAATGGCCAACACAGACCTGCTCACTGCAGGTATCATTCATAAGCAAGAAATAATTCTATTATGTTTGAATAATTTTGCATTTGTATCTGACTTATTTAACTAGTTGTTTGGGGGTCCAGACTACCATAACTAGTTCACAGAGAAAAAGTGGATTTGAGAGTTAGGGAAAGTGCTTAAAATAAGCAATGGGTTTCCAGATTGGGGACAGGGGGAGTTGATGAGGGTAGAGAACCGTGATATGGAGATGAGGATGCAGGAAAGTGCAGGTGACTAAAGGGATGCATGGGCTTTCTGAAGAATGACTACAATTAAGTGAATACACAGTGCAGTGTCAATTAATTAACAGAGACCCCACAGCTAGTCAGATTCATTTTCAAGCACTACAGACTAAGGGTTTTCCTGGAGTTGTATCAGACGCTGAAAATTCCAGGGTCCAAAACTGAGTTCATGACCTTCCCACAAAATTCTCCTGTGATTTTTAGCTTAGAAAAATGCCACCACCATCCACACAGTTATTCAGATCCAGAAATATCTAAACCACAGAAATACCCTTCTAGTTTTTATGCAACATCCAGTTTTATCACCTCCATCCACTCCTTTCTCCAAATATTGCCAAAATTCTCACTTTAAAAGCAAATCTGATAAGAAGACCTCTCTCCTTCTCCCTTCTCTCTGCTCCCAATCCACTGTTATGAACCATGAATGTTGATCATTTCTTTTAGTATAAAAGCATAGTCCTTACTGTGGCATCTCTGGCATAGCATAATTCAATTCTTTGCCCCTTAAGCTGCTCTATATTGTCACTCCAGGGATTTTGGATATGCTGGGGTTTTTTGTTGTTGTTTGTTTGTTTTTTGGCTTAGGAAACCTTTCTGCAACTACTGATGACTAACTCACTTCCTATACCTTAGGTCAACTCTCACTCCCTTTAGGAGACCTTCATTGAACCCACAGTGACATATGTTCCTGTTGACTCCCTGTACTTCTCCATTTGTAGAACTCATTGTAATTATGGATAGGTGTTCAGTATTTGTATAACTGACTTAAAAATAGATCCTTTGGAAACAGAGGATGCCTATTTCATTCAGTAATTTTCTTTTTCAATATTTTGAATAAATGCAAAATGTATCTTCTCTCCAAATGGCTCCTACTGCATCCTCTATATCTTGATCTCCTTCCCCAGTCTGGTGAGCCGGCTTAGAGACACACAAGGAAACCTCAATCACTTAGAGCATTATACAGAAACTATGAATTTTCAAAATCTATGAGTGCTTACAAGGTATTGTGGGGATACGTGAGTGAGTGTCATGATTATGCAGGGCAGGTTTTACAGCAACACTTCAGGGAGGATTTAAGCATTGAAATAAGCTTTACAGAAGGAGAGAAACTTGATTTGACAGGAAGAATTAGGATCAGAAAACCACCAAATGGAAAAATGTGTGCATTCATACACTCTGCAAACAGAGTTACAGGCACGCAAAGATAAGCACCCATAAGCTCTTCTATCAGATATTAAAAATGCACAGGAGGAAACGCACAACAAATCACACTAAAGAAATGTGGGCAGTTCTCTCTGCACACCGTTATGCAGTGCATTTTATTGCTTTTAGCTGAACAACTGAATAAAAAGGGTAACACCATTTGTGTTTTATTTCTTTTATGTATTGAGAAGTCAAGGTTAGGGGATTCTGGGGCTATTTAGAGATTCAACACCAGAACTTTGGGTCTGCTTCAGTGTGATTTCACAGACCTCTGGACCTGCTTGTAAGGGGACTACAGCAGTGCCAGGTATCCTATTCTGATATGATGATGCCCTAAGTGGCTCTCTTCGCTCATGACTCATCCAGTTTCTCGGCAAAGTAGAGGGGGGTGAGGGGTGCAGATCTCTTTCAGGAACCTGTGACCATAGCAGATCTATTGCCCAAGGCACAGAAAGTCAATACAACAACACTGAGGGTTGCAGCAGAAAAAGAGCTTAATAATTGTAGGGCAGCCAAATGAGGAAACAGGAGGAAATCTCAAATCTGCCTCCCAAAGGAGTTTGGGGAAGAGACATTAAGGGGTTTAGCATGAGCTGGGGTATGAGGATCATTGATTAGTCAGAGTGCAGGGCCAAGTCATGGGACCAGGAAAGGAAGAAACTGCATTCTCGTGATGACTAGGTTTCTCTGTGAGGATCTTTAAACTGTTTGGTGTCAGCCATTCAGCCAGAATTCAGGGTCTAAAAAACACCTTAAGCAATTCTTAAATTAAAACATTATGATTCTAAGGTCAGCAGTCTTATCTATAGGAACAACAGGGATACAGATGGTCAGGATCTAGAGCTGTGTAACTCTGAATTACAAGGAAGTAATTCAAAGTTAATTCAATTAATTAAGCCTGATTAATGCATGCTTATAACCATATTTCTGCCCAGATCCCAGCATGTAATTCTTGTTAACATTGTAAGGACAGCATCCAACCCTCTATCTACACCACTTCAGGTCAGGATTGGGTAACAGAGCCATGTTGCAGCTGGGAACCAGGTTATGGAGCTGAGTAACTAACATTTTCTATACTGACAGCCAGCCTACATCTGAAAGAAAGGAATGTTACCAACTATGGGTACTGTGTGGCCTATCAATAGTGTGTGCACATGTAGAAATCACACAGATATTACTTACTAGCTCTGACCAAATGATGAAGATCTTCAAGGAAGAAACAGCTCTTCAACTAATGTGCACTTGAGAACCAAATTTGTTCCTGAACTTGGGAGGCATGGAAAGTAGAATGGTGGAAAAACAATCATAGCCCCTGTCTCTCAGGCCATTGGACTTGCTGGAGCATCTTCCTCAAGACTTGCACATGGCTGGCTGCATTTTGTCATTTGGATACCTGTTCATATGCCACACCATCAGAGATGCCTTCCAGATGTCCTCATCTCAAATAGCTATTTTCCTGCTGAAATTGCACCTGTCAAATGCTATTTAAGTTATAAAGCTCTCCAAGTTAACACCTGGAATGTTATCGATGAGATATGTAGGACAAATTAATAATATAACTGGAAGAAAGACAAAATGACTAGGTAGATTGTGGTATAACAAAAAATAAGTATTTGATCTTTTGTCTGGGTTCCTGGTACAAAATTTCTAAAATCTTTGGAATCTCTGCAGGGACAAGAGTGTCTTTTCTATGCTAATGAGACAACAGGTGGCTGGGGTCTCCTAGATAGCTTCAGGATGGGGGCTGATGACCAGAAATAAAAAATAACAGGCATGAACAGAGGGTTGAAATTCCCATTAGTCCCTCCCTCCTAATTCCCCACCCCATGCTTGGGACTGGGAGACAGGCTAGAGGCTGAGTTCAGTCACCAAAAGTCAATGATATAACTAATCATGTCTATGTAATGAAACCTCCATCAAAACCCCTAAACAATGTGGTTTGCAGAGATTCCAGGCTGGTGAGCACATGCAGTAGCTGAGAGTGTGGTATACCTGGGAAGGCCACCGAAGCACCACACCCCTTCCTCCAGAGCTTGCCCTGTGCAACTCTGCCATTTGGCTGTTCTCGAGTTGTATACGTTATAATAAACTGGTAATAGTTAGTAAAGTATTTTCCTAAGTAAATTCTATGAGTCATTCTAGCAAATGATCAAATTTGATGGGATATCCTAGGAACTGCTGACTTTGTAGTTGGTGAGGCGGAAGTGCAGGTAGCCCAGGCAACCCATCTGTGGCTGGCATCTGAAATGGGGGTTGTCTTGGGGAGTCCCTTAAACTTGTGGAGTCTGATGCTAACTCTAGGTATTCAGTGTCAGAATTATGTTGAATACCCAGTTGGTATTAGATATTTAGAGAATTGGTTGGAGCTAGGAGGAAAAAAACTGCTCATTAATAAAAACATTAAATACAGAGATAGACACTGACAAAGAAGGAAAAGAAATCATAAACTACCAACACTTGCTAATATAGAGACAAAAATATTTTAAAAATTTAGCAAATAAGACTGATACTTTAAGATTATAAGATACCACCAAAAAGTGACTTTAAGAGAAAACGTTGTTTCCAATGACAAGATTCATTAAGGGAATACATTCAAAAATAGCAAATGAGTAAAATATTATTCATTTGATTCTGCCTGAAATGGCATTTGTTTTTGTTTTCCCACACTACACTGATATATAAAATGGCACTTGAAATAAGTCAACATTTCATCTTAATAGAATCTCATAGTGAACAAAAAACAAAATTAAATTAACAGAAAATATAATATCTTAAAGCAGCCACCAACATTATGCATAACAGTAAAGTCATCATAAGGGTTATTTTCAGATCATATGATGGTGAGCTAAAAAACAATAGAATTAGCTGCACCCACCTCCAACTACAACGACTCACAAAAGTGCGAATGAGGGTAAGATTCAGAATACTCTTTTATGAGTAGGACAGATTTTCTTCTTGCATCACTGATACCATCCTGATTCCAGTGTGAGTGCTAAGGAGAAAGACACCTGGAGACGCAGGGAGACAAGTATAAGGAAGTCCTTATTAGTCAGGTATAGAAGGGAAATGTTGTACCTTTCTATTTCAGAGGACTGTGGAAAGGAGAAGGTAATTAGAGGGATTGTAAGGTTGAAATCTTGGGTTCTAATGCCCTCCTAACTGTGGAATTGGCTGTGAGGAAGAAGTGGGAGATGAGGAGAAAGCTGAAAAAGAAAGGAAAGAATTTGGCCTAGTTCCCATTTGGTTTTCCAAGAAGAGATTACTTCACTTTTTCATTTAAAAGAATGTTGGTCTTTAAAATAGAACTTCAATTCTTTAAAATTTAACAGACATCAAAGTACAGAACATCAAAAAGTATTCTCCATCTGCACTTCTGAACATTCACACTGTTGGAACAGAGGTCAGTTGAATTTTAAGGAAATATATTTTAAGGAAATATATTTAAAAATTTTAATCCAATTTACTATACAGTTCTGTATTCTGATAAATCTATACAGGCATTTAACTACCACCACAAGATACAGCACAATTGCACCACCTGAAAACATTCCCCCTTGCTCTTTACAGTCAAGTTCTTCCTATACTGTGCATCTCTGCCGTTTGGCCTGTGCATCTCTGCCATTTGGCTGTTCTCGAGTTGTATACGTTATAATAAACTGGTAATAGTAAGTAAAGTATTTTCCTAAGTAAATTCTATGAGTCATTCTAGCAAATGATCAAATTTGATGGGATATCCTAGGAACTGCTGACTTTGTAGTTGGTGAGGCAGAAGTGCAGGTAGCCCAGGCAACCCAGGTCTGTTTCCTGTTCCTACATTATGAAAAGAAAAAAAAAAAAAAAGAAGTCTTCAATTTTCCTAATCTGTCTTTTTTCAGTTTTCATTGTAGAGATCTTTTGCTTCTTTGGTTAATTCCTAGGTATTTAATTTTATTTGTGTCTATTCTAAATGGGACTATTTTTCGTTATTTCTTTTTCAAATTGTTCACTGTTTGCATATAGAGATGTTACTGAGATTTGTATGTTGATTTTGAATCCTGAAACTTTACCAAATTTGTTTACCAGTCCTAATAGTTTTTGGTGGAGTCTTTAGGTTTTTCCAAATAAAAGCTCATGTCATCTTCAAATAAGGATAATTTTACTTCTTCCTTTCCAATTTGGATGCTGTTTATTTATTTGTCTGATCTGATTGATATTTTGTTTCTTTGTTATGAATTTAGGTATAGGTTTAGGTCAGTGAGAATTCTGTTGTGCCATCCTAAGGGGTGTGTGTGTGTGTGTGTGTGTGTGTGTGTGTGTGTGTGTGTAAAGGAGCGATCACATTCCATGGATTTGAGGAAAACCTTTCCCTCATCCTTGTGGTGAAACTTTGAAGGTAGCAAACATTAAGCACTACAGTATTTCTCTTGGACTGTTTTTCTCACCCATCCTTCCCCCCACTACTCTGAATGCACTGATATACTGAAATGTACCACTTTAGAAATCTAAGATTATCCAGATGTGAGGAAGAGGAGGACTCTCAGGTAAAACTAACCTCTGTGGTTACAGATGGGATTTTCCTGAAGGATTGTGGAACCCACACTCTGGAGAGGAGGGGACTGACCACAGTAGAGGAAAGAGAGGGACCTTGAGACTGGGTAGCAAGGAGTTTCTACTCCTTAAAATACACTGAGCATGGTGCTCACATCCAGGTTCATTGTGAATAGTGCTAGTTTTTTGATGTCATTGAAAATTCTTAAATTCTTCTTTTAGATTCATCTTATAACCATCAATCATATGTATTCAAATAATTCTTTTAAAATAGAACATGAATTTTCTGAGTCCCTCCATGTGCAGAAATATTTTTCTGTTAACTTTAATTATTACATACAAATTGCTGAGAACAAATGTCTTGAGTTATAACCCTTTCTCATTCAGCACTCTCTGAGGCCATTTGTCTATGCTTAGATAGAAGTCCTTTTTAGGCTGATGTCAACAAATTGTAACCTCTTTAGTTCAGAATACACATTTCCATTTTTAAGGCAGAAATGCTTTATTTAATACCATGCTGTATAATTGCTTAGCTTCATTTGTAAAAAGATCTTCCTTGGGTCCAACCCTCATTTTAATATTGGCTCTATTCTTTTTTGTCTATGATCCCCCCCAGCCCCTGGTTTTGATAAGATTCCCTTCAGCGTGCTGTGCTATAGAAGGTAGTGTTTTTCCCTCACTCATCGTTCACCTGAACCATGAGGCCCAGTCAACAAATGCTGCCCCTGAAACACACAAGACCCCTCCCAGGGCATTTGCTGCTCCCTGCAAGCTCTTTCTTCATCGCTCACCACTGCCGTTTACTTATAGGGAGCCCGTGTTCAAGTCGCTGTTCACCAGTTTCTCTCTGTTTGCAGAGTGTAATAGAATGAGATTATAAATCTTGGGAGTTCTAGATGACAAAAATAACATCTAGCAGTCCACCTCCAAATCTATGTAAACAATGAAAACCAGAATGCATTTTGACTTTGTTGTCAGAATTCAGATGATATTTTTACTGTTTAAAGGTCAATGGAATTAGACGAATAACATGAAGCCTGTAGTTGTATTTACTTGGTGTCTCTCAAAACAAATAGGGAGAACATTATCACTTTACTGTCTGTACCTACACTCAGCCAAGGATAATTTTAATCAGAAAATGCAGCAGCCACCTCTTTAGTGTGTTTTTGCAGCCTTTCCAAGCAGCTGGGCTACTTTTTCTTCCATCAGTACAGTCGTTCCTCCATACAGTTTCCTCTGGAAAACTGGTTACAAGACTTCCCACAAATACCAAAATCTGAGGATGTTAAAGCCCCTTACATGAAATGGCATAGTATTTACATATAACCTGCATACATCCTTCCAAACTTTAAATCATCTCTAGATTATTAATAGTACCTAATTCAATGTATATGCTATGTAAATAGTTCTTAGAGTGTATTGGCTTTTATTTGTGATAATGGGAGCGGGGCAGGGAAATGCTGGGAGGAGAAGGATAAGATCCCTGGCAAGGGCTGCGCCCTCAGGCCTGTGCCCGCGGACCTAGTTGAGGACAGGCATTTTTGTTTTTGCAACCAAATGATGCATTTTTCAAGACCACCCTTGCCCATCATGCCCGTATCCTGTGCCCATAAAAATTCTGAGACTCTAGAGGGCACAGACATTCACCTCGAGGAGAGCTACCTCCACTTAATAAAACCTTGCCCTCGTTCTCCAAGCCCACGTGCGATCCGATTTTTCCTGTACACTAAGGCATGAACCTGGGACGCAGAAAGCCCTCTGTCCTTCTGATAAGGCAGAGGGCCTGACTGAGCTGATTAACACAAGCCACCTGCAGCTTGTGTTAATCAAAAACTGAAACTGAAAGAGCGCACTGTAACACACGCCCAATGGGGCTTCTGCAGCTGTAAGCACTCAACCCTCAGACACTGCCCTGGGGTTGGCGCTTCCCACTACCTGCCCTTCGGCATGCTCCCCTATAGGGGTATAAGCAGTGGGGCACCAGAAGCGAGCCACACCCCCATCGCATGCCCTGACAGGGGGATAAAGGAACTTACCCCTTTTCATGTACAGTATTTTTTATTGTCACATTGTTATTTGTTATTTTTTACTTTTTTTGAATATTTTAGATCCACAGCTGGTTGAGTCCCCATATGCAGAGTCAGGGATATGGAGAGCTGACTGTAGTGCTCTGTGACAATCATTAAAGGCCAAACTCTCCCTCCTCCCAAGAACAGCTAAAGTGTAAATTAGTTATACTAAGCTCAGTTCTTCGGAGGTGAAATAAAGATCCCTTATCCATATCATCTCCCATAATATGTATTAATTAATCCTTTTTTAGCACTTTTCTTGATCTTTCATCTCTGCCTAAAAATAAGATTCAACTGTATTGTTTCTTCCAGCCCTTTCTTTCTCTTCCCCCAAATAAATGGCTGCCTATAGCCATAATCTCCATTTTGTTCCAGTGACATCCTTTAATGTCTACTTATTCCTAACCAAAAATTCAGTGGATAGTGTTCCCTTTTACTGATTTCATTATTGAACCACTTCCCACAATGAGTCAAACAGATAGAATTGGTGTTTTAGAAGAATTTTCAAAAAGTCCTTTCTATGAAATAACCATCAGTACTTGCTTACTATGTTGGAGTTCTGAATACTATTAAATTCACTTAATAATAAATTGTTGATGATGCTTATATTATTAAAAATTTGAATGTTCTATGTATCAGATTTGTCAGCTAGTTTTATGTTTTCAATAGAATAAATGTAATATTTTATGAGAATTTGTATTAATTTTCTCAACAGTCAATGACTCATATTCTTGTCATTAAAATGTCTTTTCTTCATACTGCATTAAATTCTCACTTATAAAGTTTCTGATTTTGTTAGGGCAGAAATGTTTAGGTTCTGGTTTTGGGAACTGTTTTAAAGTGTGAGTTCAATAATTCATGAATAAATGAATGCTCAGATAGCAGTCATGAAATGTCATGAACATTTTTCAGGTTGTTTAAATTTATTCTTGACAGTTAAAGAATTAAGTCTTGTCCTTGAAATGTCTTATTTTATTTTCATATTCTTATATGAAATATTTATCAGTGAATTTACCTGGGGACATCACTTTAGATTAGAAATAGAAGACAGCAACAATGATATGCGACGAATGCTTTATTTTGAAAGTGACTGTATGGTGACCATGTAATTATGTAATGAGTACCTGAAAAATTTAGGCAGTTAAACTTTTAGGCAATGAACTAGAGTTCCCTGCCAAGATATTGATGACTAGCCAATAGTGATGCCATTTCCTAGAGAGAAAAAAGCACCACTAATAGGTAGACTGAATTATTTGCAGAAGTACCCACATTGTACTGAAGCTAAAGACAATAATTTGATGAGATCTCATTTGTTTAATGTCTAGGGACACATCTTTTCAGGAAATTGTGCTTACCTTTAGATAGATGAACTAGTAATGGCTTTATAATTAGTGGTACTTTGTCAGTTCATTGAATACTTTCAGACTGTTCTGAGGTGGATCTGATATATCTGAAAGGTTTATGAACTGAGCAGATGAATAATGTTTTCAAAAGAACAAGTCATGTGTCCTGTAAAATGTGAAAAGTTTGAGATATAACAGGGCAAGTAGAATGACCAAAATAAAATTGTAAAGTAATAAAACATTCTCAAGTTCCGACTGAATATAATAAACACTCAATGACAGGCCATTATGTACAAGGCACTGAATGCTTGGGGCTAGAGATTAATAAAACACTAGCTATTTTTGTTTTCTGAAGCTTCCAGTGAAGGGGAGGGGAGCATACAAACAAATAAATGCCCTATATGATAAATAAAAGTGCTTGGCAAAGAATAATTTTTCCACAAATGTTAGGCACTTTGTTTCAATGGGACTGGGAACTGAATTACAATGGGAAATTCCTGGAGAAGGTGGTTCACTTAGTTCAGGGAGGCTATGCAATCTTCACTTCCAGGGTGGTGATGCCAGAATTACTGAGTCCAGAAGGAGTAGCCACAGTTGTCCAGAGATAAATGAGGACACTGTGAAACCTCAACCTCTTGTGTCTTTGCTTGCAATAATCTCTCCACCACTATATGCCCATATAAATATTGCAGTGACTTTCACTGTTGCTCAACAATTTTCTTTGGTGATAGACACTGCTACCACTTATAGCAATAGAAGTAGAGCCAGTATTTGAAAATAGGTTAATTCACCATTTTTCAACACCTTCCACCGAAGTCATTAGCCAGCTTAAATCAAGAGTAACCAAAGGATGCCCTTTGCAATCAACACAGGCATTTCCATGACCAAAATAAGAACCAGAAATTACAAGGTCAATGAATCAACGTGTAGATTTAGACTTCAGAAATGCATCCAGAAAATGGACACCTCAGAGTGCCTGATTTAAATTATACCTTTTCATTCACTGGTTTATGACTTGGAAAATGTATTTAGCCATCTCTGTGTCTATTTTTCATCAACATAATGGATTTATGAGTAATAAAAATTTATACAATTATGATGATTAAATGAGATAGTCTATATAAAGGAAGTGAAGTATTCTATATAAAAGCTCAAATTATTATGTTACCTTGCATCAACCTCATAATTTACAAGTACTTAAATGATTTTATATGGTATTTCCCATATGTGATCCTTAAGTTATAAATGAGTAGTTTTTAAAGCATGTATTTTAGAACCTCAGGGCCCACCAGGGGTCAGACAAGGGAAGATAAAAGATGCAACGAAAGCCCCCAACAACCTATGGGAGTTCAGAAACAGTGGTATCAGGCTGCCAAGTATTTACAATCTTTATTATATCTTTTACATCTGTGGGAATTTAAAGATTTTTATAAACTATAAATGTTGGATTTGATTTTCTTAAAGAACCTACTTCAAAATGTATGCATCTAGAATTTATTCAACTATTTACATTTTAAAATATGCTTTTCTATAAATAATATCATTAAACACGTGACAAACCCTACAAGGAGTGTTATGGAAGTCTCATTTTAAAGATAGAAAAATTTGGACTCAGGGAGATTAACTTCTTATTGTTCTATTGCTCACAGACTTACTCGGTGGGGCTCAAAATATACTCATTGTTTTCATATATAAACCACTATTTTTTCATTGATTTTTATTTTGACATAACAGATTTACAAGCAGTTGTGAAAAATAATACATAGAGAGCCTTTATACACTCTAATTTACTTCAATGCTGACAGCTTACAAAAGTATAAAAAAATTCACAACTAAAATATTGATAATGATACTTCCCAGACCAGCTTGGTCAGGGAGACCCTAACCCAGCAGTGCTAGAGGAATTAAAGACACACACACAGAAATATAGATGTGTGGAGTGGGAAATCAGAGGTCTCAGAGCCTTCAGAGCTGAGAGCCTCAAACAGAGATTTACCTATATATTTATTGACAGCAAGCCAGTGATAAGCATTGTTTCTATCGATTATAGATTAATTAAAAGTATTCCTTATGGGAAACAAAGGGATGGGCCAAAATAAAGGGATGGGTTGGGCTACTTATCTGCAGCAGGAGCATGTCCTTAAGGCACAGATCGCTTATGCTATTGTTTGTGGTTTAAGAACGCTTTCAAGTGGTTTTCTGCCCTGGGTGGGCCAGGTGTTCCCTGCCCTCTTTCCGGTAAACCCACAACCTTCCAGCATGAGTGTCATGGCCATCACAAACATGTCACAATACTGCAGAGATTTTGTTTATGGCCAGTTTTGGGGCCAGTTTATGGCCAGATTTTGGGGGGCCTGTTCCCAAGAGATACAGTCAAAACACAGATTTGCACAGAGGCACCTTCATGTTGCTCTTTTATAACCACACCTTTTCCTCCAGCCACCAATTCTCCCCACACTCAACCTTTGGCAACCACTAAATGGAAATATAGAAATTTCCATTTCTATATTTTTGTCATGTCATAAATGTTATATAAATATAAATTCATAGACTTCATAACTTTTGGAGGTTGACTTTTATTCTCAGCATTATTTTCTGCAAATTTCTCCAGATTGTCACATGTATCTATAACTTGTTCCTTTTTGTTGCTGAGTAATATTTCATGGTAAGGACATAGAACAGTTTGTTGAACCTTTCTCCTATTTAAGGACATTTGGGTTATTTTCAGGTTTTGACTGTTACTACTGAAGAGTTAACCATATATTTTAATAATTATCACCGTTGAAAATATATGAAAAACATGACTCTGTGGTCTTGATACAATGTAGATTGCTTTTATTTTCCTGAAGCTAAATCAAATATGTTGATTAGACTTGTAGATACGATCAAAATTGTAATGATATAATATAAGTAAACTTCCTTCTTTATATTTGAACAAATGGCATGTAAACTACTGGAACAATAATAAAAATTAAGCTCCCATAAATCCTATGAAGTTACCAGGGATCAAAAAAGTAATTTTCTTCAATCTAATTTCAAATATATAAATTATTTGAATTTCTATATTGTCAATTTGTTTTTTGTTTAGTTACAAACATTTTTAACCTTCTTTTTATAACCTTACTTTTTATATCCATATTGTCTTTTGGGAGCCTGTGTATGAATTATTATAGTTGCCAATGCTTTAGGTGAAGGGATTAGGAGGAGGGGAAAGAGTTCATCACCAGTCTCTCTAACTCATGCTCATTTTCTGATTAAATTGAGTGCACTCTGTAGCAGGTTCTTAAAAAGGAAAAGAGACCTCAGTGTGCCAAGAATGGAGCACCAGTCACTTGTGCTCTGAAGTTCTCCCAGATATTTTCATGGTCAAGCAGAGGTATTTTCTACAAGACAGATTTGGCTTGATTAGCCAAATTTTGATATTGATTACATGGTGCCACTTAGACCATGGCTTTACTATAGCTAGGAAAAGCCAGGAGGATCAGTGGGGTTTCACACTCACCCGAAGAAGCAGGATATGCATACAGGAGCGCCACTTTATGACCAAAGCTCAGAGCTTTCTCCCTCTAAAAACAGAAGCAGAACCTTTTCCTTCCCAGATCATCTCTTCAAAGTTATTCATTCCAAATGCAGTACCTACTCCTTTACAAGTTAGTTCAAAGGTACTGTCATAAGAAGCAGGAAAGTAATTCTTAAATATTTACTTAAATTTATATTTTTATTAAAATATATTTTATTATACTTTATTAGTTTTTATTAAAACATATTTTTCAAAACATTTAAACTACTTTTATTTGAACTTAGTGACACTAAAACCCAAAACTTTTCAGTTATTAACCCATGCTGTTTTGTCATAGGACTGTGGCTTGCATTTTTCTTTCACGGCAAGAAAATCTTCAACAGTGCTTTAAGGTGTTACCTGTGTATATCTTAAGGTGTTACCTGTGTATATCTTACAATTATATTCAATCTCCTAATGACTCCTTCACTGGCAAATGTTGACTTGAAAATCTATATTGAGTTTAAAGTTTTGAGACTATTACTCAGTATCTCTATTGTCAAAAGATTTACTGAGTCACAGTTATGTGTCAGACACAAGGCTAGGTATGCAAGATATAATTACTATCGGCATAACCCTGGCCTTAAACCACACATAGCCCAGTAGGTGAGCAGACCAGGAATATAGTACTAGGTTTTAACAGTTGCAAGAAAGACCTGTCATTCTCAAAGAAAGGTCCTGTTTATCTCACTCAGCAGCACCTCCAGCATCTAGCACATTAATCAGCATTGTTTTTCTACTCAGAAAATATTTATTAGATTGATTAACTGAATAGATAAATTATGGGCATAACAGAGCTCATAGAAATTCTATAATTCGAATGTAGAATTACCTAGATTAGACTGACAACCCATATTATCGTATATATATTTCTCTTTTGAATATTTTTCTCTAAAAATAATAAAAATGAATATACATTTGTGGTTTCTGAAAGATTTAGCAGTGTAAAATTTTAAAATAAATATATTCTGTATTTTCAGGACCCAGAAGTACAGGTAAAATTGTTTATATGTTTTCTTTCCATTGTATTAAGTGTTGGACATTTTCTGAATAAAATTATTATCATTCAATATATTGGATTTTATTTTCTTTATAATTAACATTATATAAACAATTTGTCAGTATTGTTTAAGGCTACATGATAGCTCATCCTATATATCAGTACACCAAACATTATTGACAATTACCTAACTATAAATGTTGATTGTTGCGTTTATGTACCATTAGTAATACTGTGATAGATAGTAATGTGTGTTCCTAAGTGTTTGTTTCAGGTTACCTCCTGTATTAGTGAAGTGGCTCTGTTGTCGATTGTAAATACCTCGGGTTCATCATCTTGTGCCAAGAAAATTTAGGACATGGACACACATGAGGAGTTTAGAAGCAGAGGTTTAATAGACAAAAGAAAGAGAAAGGAGAACAGCTCTCTCCCTACTGAGAGAGAGGGGATTCTGAAAGGTAACACCAGCCAGTGGTGGATGCACTGAATTTTATAGGCCGGCTTGAGGAGGCAAGTGTCTGATTTATGTAGAGCCCACACATTGGTTCGATTAGGTGTGTGTGATATCTACATAGCGCACAGGGAAGGCTGGCCACTTCACCCTAGTCTTATTATGTAAATGGGCTTTCCACTTGACCAGTGCCATCTTGTCGGCTCCTTACTGTACACGTGGCTGGCAAAGAGAGAAGGCAAGATGGAGTTGCTGTTTTGAACATGCTTAGTCCCAGTTAGCTTTTTCTGCTGGCATTCACCCATGCAAGCTTCCAGATTGCTTGTCTATGTCTGCAGCTCAATTTTACAAGCTGCTCTTTGTTAGAAAATGATTTTGGGACTGTTTTTCATTAAAAAGGAAAACCTTACCGAGGACTCCATACCCTCACCATCTGCCTAAGTAACTTCTTCTTAACTCCTATATCATTGGTCTGTTCTCACACTGCTATGAAGAAATACACAAGACTGAATAATTTATAAAGAAAAGAGGTTTAATTGAATCACAGTTCTGCATGGCTGGGGAGTCCTCAGGAAACTTACAATCATGACAGAAGGCATCACTTCATAGGGCAGCAGGAGAGAGAATGAATGCGAGTGAAGAAGGAAGGCATCTGTTCTTATAAAACCATCAGATCTCATGATAACTCACTCACTATCATGAGAAAAGCATGGGGGGAACTGCCCCCATGATTCAATTATCTCCACCTTGCCCCCACCTTGCCACGTGGGGATTTTTACAACTCAAGGTCAGATTTAGGTGGGGACACAGAACCAAACCATATTACCTCCTAACAGTATCTTGACCTAATTGCTATTGTCTTTCCTTTATTATCAGTCTGCTACTGAAAAACTACAAGAAATGCTGAAAGACTGAAATGTCTAAAGATCATATAGAAGTTGTATTAAAGGCTCACAGAAAAAAAAATTATGGTGTTTCTAAGCAATAAAATTCTACAAATAGAAAAAGAAAAGGATAATTTATTTTAGAGTCCCATGAAAAGAATTTTTGCTCCATTTAACCCAAACCTCTGATTATTTCACATAATCATTGTATCTAACCAATGTAGCTGGGGTCTTTGACAAAAACTGATAAATATAATAGCACTCTGTTAGACTCCATAAAATACGAGGGAAGAAGAAGTAGCATGAGCCGCTAATCAACAAGGATGTTGTATTAAATAAGCTTAGATTGACTTGAAAATGACCATCTCTAGCAGATAGACATTCCAGAGGACAAGTAGAGCTACTTATGTGATGCAGACTCACAGCATTCCTGTAAATAACACCTCTCTTTGCTCATTTAGAGTTCACCAGAGGATTGAAAAACCATTAACAGTGTCTGAGTGTCTGTGCCTGGCCAGGTAACTGTGATAGGTAAACAAAGCATGTTCTCATTCTCCAAGCATTTGCAGACTAGTATTGCAGTTATTTAAATGTGTAAACTCCTGCTGAATTACGCAGACAAATTTTAATACAAATTATAGTAAGAGACGAATAAACTGCCATGTAAATAAAAGAGATTTATTCACATTAGGGAACCCAGGTAGATAATAACTTTATTTGACATCTATTCAACAAATATTTATTGAGTGCTTACCATGTTTTCCAGAAATAAATCATATAACAGTGAACTAGACAGAAGTCTTGATCTCTTATAGGTTTCCTGCAGCAGAGGAAGGCAAACCCCAAACAAATAAAACAGGAAAAATAGAGTTATCATTTACTGAGATGAGCACAACCAAGAACGGCCTGCCCTGAGGGACAGAGTAACAAAAGCTCAGTTTAGCTTGGGTTAAGTTTAAAATTTAAATGTTTAAGGATAAGAAAGAGAATTTCAAATCAAAAGAAAATTTAAAAAATTTTTTTTGGAATTCTAGAATCTAATCCAAAACATAGAGCAACCAGATGGACTGTTTAAATGAAGAAAAGGATGGGTGAGTTTTTGTAAGAAAGTATTGTGGTAGTTTTGTTCACCTGTCCACCATCTCCCAGTCTCCAGCGAGTGGGAGTGGTCACGGCTGTGAGTTTGGCAACCCATGTTCCAAATGTGCCTTGCTGGTGCCAAGAGGCTAATACGCACCTTGTTCTCAAAAGACTGGCTCTTAAAATTCATGTTAGTAAAATATTGTGTTTTGACTATTTTTGTGGCTCCCAGAGGAACAGGCACAAAGGCTAACCTTTATTTTGTTTTCTTCTTTCCTCCTTGGGTTGGGATGACTGTCCAGGCAGTGACACTGGTGGTCTGTCTAAAAATTTAGAGACATATTCTACCCATTTATACCTGGAGAAAGGGACAGTAAACAGGGAAAAATAAAATAAACCCAAGGACAGGAAGAAGAAGGCAAAAAAGAAATTTCCTTGGAGGAATAATGGCTCAGAATGACCATTACATATACTGGGGAAAGAGGGAGTGGAATGTGCAGGCCCAGCACCAGATGCAGGCTCAGAAAAGACTGGTGAGGACCCTGTGCTTACCCTCCTGGCCAAACTGTAGACTCTGCAGAAGCAAAGGGAAAAGCAAAGCTGAATTATAAGCAGCCCAGTTTAGCATTCAGAGATTGCTCCAGCTCAAAGCCAAACAGAAATTTTTTTTTCTCTCTCTCCTTCTATTTTTTCTCTCCCTTTCCCCTCTTGGCTATAAATGTTTAATAAAATTACTTCTCTGTGATTTGGTGATAAGTGAGAAAGTGAACAGAGATGTCAGTGATCACACATGACAAGGAATGCAGTATTGCGAAATAGTTTTAAAAAAAGTTACTAGACCGCTGTAAAACTACAGATCTCAGCAAGTAAACCTAGGGAAGGGTGAGACGCTGACTTCCAGAGTTACCAGAACACAATACTCAGAAGCCCAGTTTTTAACAAAACATTGCAAGGCATACAATGAAAAAGGAAAGTATGGCCCATTCATAGGAAATATTACATTGACAAAAACCATCCCTGAGGACATCCAGACATGAAACTTATTAGATAAAGACTTTAAATCTACCATCTTGAATATGTTCAAAGGGCTAAAGGAAACTATGGACAAAAATCTGAAGGGAACGATGGAAACCATATGTGAACAAAATGAGAATATCAATAAAGATATAAAAATTATGAACAGGAAGCAAATAGAAATTCTGAAACTGAAAAGGGCAATAACTGAAATAAGAAATTCACTCAAGAAGTTCAACAGGATTTGAGCAGGGAGAAGAAAGAATCAACAGCTTGAAGATAAGACAATTAAAATTTCTGAAGAGAAGAAAGAAAAAATCATGAAGAAAAGTGAACAGAGTCTTAGGGATCTGTAAAACACCATTTTACCATTTTACACCATATCACCATTTAAATATAAATTTATTATATATTTTATAATATTTTATATATGATATATACATAATATATATAATTTGTATGTAATAGTATACATAATATATATTCACATATATAAACTATGTATACTAACTATATATAAACATGTATATTAACCATATATACTATGTATATTAACATATATGTTAACTATTTGTAAGTAGACAGAGATAAATATTAGCTGAAACCCCTTTAATAAGTGGTGCAGGAGCAACTGGATTTTCACACACAAAAAAATAAGATTAGGCTGGGCACAATAGCTCACACCTATAATCCCAGAACTTTGAGAGGCCAAGGCACACAGATTGCTTAAGTCCAGGAATTCAAGACCAGCCTGGGCAACATGGCAATAACCTGTCTCTACAGAAAATACTAAAAAAAAAAAAAAAAAATTAGCTGGGAGTGGTGGCATGCACCTGTAATCCCAGCTACTTAGGAGGCTGAGATGAGAAGGTCATTTCAGCCTGAGAGATTGAAGCTGCAGTGAACCATTATTGTATCACCTTACTTCAACTGGGCAACAGATTGAGACCGTGTCTCAAACAAACAAGCAAGCAAACAAACAAACAAACAAAAAAATGCTCTCAGACTAGAGGATTTAAAAATAATAATAATAATGTTAGACTCCTAAATTCAAAATGGATCAGTGACCTGAATATAAGCACTAAAACCATGTAACTCTTAGAAGGAAACAAAGAGGTAGATTTTTATAGCCTTATATTTGGCAGTAGATTTTTAGGTATGACACCAAAAGCAGAAGCAGCAAAAGAATAAAAAAATCAGACTTCATCAAAATTGTAAGCTTTTTTGTATCAAAAAAATCAGTAATAAAGTGAAAATAACTTACACAATACAGCATATTTACAAATATTATATCTGATAAGAAACTAATATACAACATATATAAAGAACCCTTACAACTCAACAACAAAACCACAGACAACCTAATTAAAAACTAGTCCAAGGACTTGAATAGACCTTTTTCCAGAGAATATATACAAATGGCCAATAACCACATAAAATGATGCTCAACATCATCAATTATTACGGAAATGGAAAAACACAATGAGATATCACTTTACTCCCACTAGCATGGTGATTTAAAAATAAAGAAAGAAAAGAACAATTGTTGGCAGGGATACGGAGAAATTGGAACACTCATAAACTCTGGTGAAAATGTAAAATGATACAGCCACTGTGAAAACAAATAGCTCCTAAAAATGTTAAACATAGAATTACTCTATGACCCGGCCATTCCACTCCTAGTTATAAACCCAAGAGAATTGAAAACTTGTAGTCATACGAATACATGTACATGCATGTTCAAAGCAAACAGCACTCTTCACAATAGCTAAAAGGTGGAAACATCCCAAATGTTCATCAATAGAAGAAGGGAAAACAAATCATAGTATATATGCATAATAAAAAGTTATTTAGCAATAAAAAAGAATGAAATAATTACCAATATATGCTACAAAGTGATAAATCTCAGAAACTTCATACTAAGTAAAAGAAGGCAGGCACAAAACATCATGTATTGTCTGATTCCTGTTATATAAAGAATTCAGGTCAGGCACGGTGGCTCACGCCTGTAGTCCCAGCACTTTGGGAGGCCTAGACGGGTGGAACATCTGAGGTCAGGAGTATGAGACCAGCCTGGCCAACATGGTGAAACCCTGTATCTACTAAAAATATAAAAATTATCCACTCATGGTGGTAGGAGCCTATATTCCCAGCTACTTGGGAGACTGAGGTGGGAGAATCGCTTGAACCTGGGAGACGGAGGTTGCAGTAAACCAAGGTCACACCATTGTACTCCAGCCTGGGCAACAAAAGTGAAACTCCACCTCAAAAAAACTTAAAAAATAAAATACATAAATAAATAAATGCAGTATTCAGCATAGGTAAATTCATACAGACAGAATTTATATTGGTAGGTGTTAGAAGGTAGAAGGGGGGAAATGGAGAACAACGGCTTAACGGTTACTGAGTTTCATTCTGAGGTGAAACAAAAATGTTTTGGAACTAGGTAGATACAGAATTTGCAAAACAATGTACTGAATGCCACTCACTCACTGAATTGTTCCCTTAAAATCAATCAATTTAATGTTATGTCAATTTTACCTCAATTAAAATGATAATGTAAATGAACTCTGTAAATTGAATACATTGATGCACCAAGAAAAAAAGAAGAAAAAAGAAAAGAAAGAAGTAATTCAAGCTAAGATATAGAAGCAGAAAAGCACTGGTAATATTCATGATCTAGTGTATAGCCCGGCTTCAAAGAATACAAAATAAATAACAAGGGATAATGGAAAATAAGCCTAACAAAATAATTCTACTGTGATTATGAGAATAGTCTTTGTCATAACATTGTACTAAAGCAATTGTAATGCTACTCGTCATACATACAGGTGGTAAGTATTAAAATATGAAAGATACCTCATATTTTTTGGTACAAAAACTATTTTGCATTCTTTGTGGAAATACTGAATCAGTGTTAGGGCTCTACAACTTAATGTGAGCACAGAGTAAAAATCATTACAGAAATCATTTCAGTAAGTCATCAAACACTGTAGACACAAGATATATATAAATATCCATATGCTCATTTTCCTTTTACTTTTAAAAAATCTAGAGAATAAGAAAATTCTCAAAGATGGAAACTAAAATAATCCTCAGATTTATATAAAAACACATTTTGCTTTTTAATGGAAATAACTAATGCAATTAATAGTGGTTAAGTTTTCTAATGAACATTTAATTTACTCTTTGAGAAATTACTTATGATTACAAGTCATTATCAAATAATTGCATGCGGTATAGTGATTTGTGTCATGTCATTAATTTGTACTGGTGAAAGGGACCAGTATTTCTAACGTCAAATTCTAGTCTTTTGTAAAAAAAAAAAAAAAAAAAAAAAAAAAAAAAAAACCACTTTCTTTTTCATAATAAAAATTAATACTGTTAAAGCAAACTAAATATGGCCTGAGAAGGACTCTGTACTTCTGTATTTGAGTCCTTGTGAGTGAACTGCAACCTAACTTAATTGGTAGACAAGATTAAAAACGTAACTCAGGAGTATGCACCTGTAAAAATTGCTGAGTCTTGGCCGATCCCAGCGGCCATACTTCATACATGACTGAGTGTTCAAACTATGTTCAAATGAGGCAAACACAGAGCTGTAAACAATCCAGCTGTTTCTGTACCTCACTTCCTATTTCTGTACCTCACTTTACTTTTTTAGTCTATTAATTTATTCTGACCACAAGGCAACCTGGAGTCTCTCTGAATCTGCTGTGAATCTGGGGGCTGCCCAATTCACAAATTATTCATTGCTCATATAAATCCTTTAAATTTAATTTGGCTCAAGTTTTTAACAGTACTCATAAATATAATCCTTTTCAATTGCCTGGTGTTTGCTGACAAATCACTGATGGGATAGAAATGTCATTTTCATTTAAAGAATATATTGATAATAGAGGAAGGGTCAGGTTGAAATTTACTTGATTTGGATTTAAATCATCAACAAAAGAAGTGCCCAGTTGGAGTAGGAGGCTAGATCGCTGATGACTGCCATTGCAGACATGACTTACCACATGTGTAGCATTTTCTTTTGAGATGATTTTCCTATGAAAATTGCCATTTTGCATTTAGTGCAATTGGAGTTGTCCCTTCCCTTTGCTGTAGTCAGTTTACCCAACAGTCTCCCTTGCCCTAAGGGTGCGGCACAGGGAACTCCAGCCCAGCAAGGGCCGTTGCCTCAGTTGCTGCAATGGACCAAGCCATAGTGGAAATGGGGGTGGAGCATGGGGCTCATGGCATTGCTCCATCCTGGAAGTTAAATGTCTGTGCTCAAATGTCAATATTCCTAACGATAGGGTCTGAGGACCTTGGGCAAACTTCTTATCATGTGTTAGCTTCAATTTCCTCATTTGTAAAAAGGGGACAACTACAGTACTTGGGTTGTTGGGATTAAATGAAAACTGTGTAAGGCACTCAACTCAATTCCTGGAAGAATGAAAAAACATTCAGCATATAATAGCAGTTATGATTATTGTGAGTAGTTGTCACCTAAGCAAACTATCCATAAACAACAGTTTGCATGTTTATGCCTTACTGGGAAGAAAACAACAATTGAAGAAATTCCTAGTTAAAAATATAAAGCAAAATGAGTATTTATACTATAAAACAAACAATTGTACACTGGACATTTTACAATATCACTTCCAAGGTTAAATGCAGCGTTTGGCATTGAACATACTTTCTCAGTGGGAACTCAAATATTATTCTATTTTTAGGTGCCTGGAAAAAATAGAGGTTCAAGAAATAATCTGTAGGATAAATGAAAGAATTTAACAAACATTTATGAAATGAATTTTTTCAAAATAGCTATTTCATAGGTTAATGATAGCTAAACTAATAATATTAAAAAATTGAAACCTTTTTTGTGTGTTTCCTATTTGTTCATATTATCAGGATGTCTTAAAAGACTATTCCATTGAGTCAGAAGCAAGGCCTGATATGCACAAATTTGAGCTTACCAGCCAGATAAATATCTGTCCTGGTAAAACATCTACAATTTTCTCTTAAGCTGTGTCTCAATGTAACAAAATAAAAAATCTTAAATTCCTTTTTGTATAATATAATATATAATATAGCTGAGTCATATAATTATAATATACTATGTATATAAGTATTTAATTAAAGCAATTACAAAAGAAAAGTGCATGTGGTCGTTTAGGCTTATCAGCTTTTATCTCACAATCTTAAACTAAGGTGATATATCTATTGGTTGAAAATATTAGCTCAGGTTTACGTCTCAAAATTTCATTTACAGACTTTTGTTCTGGGAAAATACTCTGGACAGGTTCAAAATAACATGACCAACTCACTGATATTACTGATGTTATTTAGATTTCTACAAGCAGCTTTGATCAATCTCCTGTCACCCAGAGTAAAGAAATAATAACTTTGTAAGGAGTTGCCAGACGCCTGTGGTGGCAGCCCATGCATTTAATAAAAATGAATGATGGTGCAAGAGATTCTGAATCCCACATACTTGCTATAGCATGGTTAGAACAACAGTGCTGCTCTTTCTCCCCACATCTCTGTAATCTGTCAAAAGCACATCTTATTTTTGAGGAAGAATTTTTATTGAGCACATATGTGCCAGGGCTGGCCTAGGGCACTTAAAATATCAATTCAAAATATATATTTACAATAAGTCCAAAAACTTAGAAGTGATCTGAGGTAAAAGTTAAGCCGGGAGACCAATTTAATCAATGGAAGACACCCAGGTTTTTAGTCCTTGGATTGTTAGTCAGAAAACAGAGATAGCAGAGAAGGCGAAACAGACTTAAGCCCTACCCTGAAATAGAAATGCAGGAAGAGTGCTTAAGGGGCTCCAGGTAACAGCATCAAAGGAGCACTTATTATCCAGCACCTCATGCAGCCTGTGGGCCGAGCATCTCACTTCAGCCCTTGGAAGCTGTTTCTCATCTCTATCATCAAATCATGGTAAACTGTTTCATTCGGTGGTTTGGAGGGCATTGCCTGTCATAGGCACTTCCTTTGCTTCACTTTATATTCATTAAGAAACTTCATTTCCAAAACTCTTATAAAGATGTAGATGATTCATTTAAGAGTGGGTTTCAACTTGCTGACTATTGGTTGAAGTTCTGTATTGATGACCACACCAAATGAATCAGGAGCAGATGACTGATAATGACAGACCTGTATGGTGACACTTTCAGATAAATCTAGAAACACCGGTCACCTACAGAATCACCAACAGAATCACCAACCTGCCACCCTACAGAATCACCAACAGCATAGCTATTTTAAATGAGACCAATGGATGCTTGGACATAAAGAAATTAACAAATTTAAAGGTCACATAGTTATGTTAGACTATATGGATACTATTAACTCAAATAATCTGGAAATTCAGTCTCAGCAAGAAACAGCATCCACTTGAAAATGGTTTAAATAATGAGACCTAAATAAGAGACTATTAATAGAGTGTGGTCAGGATTAAGAAAAACAACAATGATGTATGCTGAGATCTAAAGGAGCAACGGTTTGAGACTACAGCATGGAGGGAGCAGGGAGGAAACACCCTGACCTCTATTGCATTGTCCCTATAGCATCCCATCACTCTTTTTCAATTAGAAGCCAGCTGCTAAGGATCTGAATGACGACAAGCATTGGGTAGAGCCTTGGAGATCACAGAGCAGGGCAGCGGGATCAGAGAATGTGTCTGGGAGAGACCAGCGGAGACTAACCAGCAAAACTCAACCCTATCCACCCGGCACTCTTTCTTGCCTTTTGTTCACGTGAAGAAATTCTCATGCTAAGTAGAAGGGAGTCATAAAGGATCATTGGCCGTTGTATATCACTATGTGATGTAAATTTCACACTTCTTTTTAGAACTTAAATTAGGATGTTAGACTCCATTTAGGCACCAGTAGAACACTGAAGGAGAAGTAGGAAGAAACGGTTAAGATAAAATACCCATACCTGCCATGATTGGCCTCTGTAAATGAACACTAGACCACGATTATGAGCATACCTTCCTCCTTCCGTCGTTTATTTTATGTTCCCCTTTTCTTCTGCCTATACCTTGCCTAAATAAGGTTGTGTCTTTTTTTTTTTTTTTTTTTTTTTTTTTTTTGAGACGGAGTCTCACTCTGTCACCCAGGCTGCAGTGCAGTGGCGCGGTCTCAGCTCACTGCAAGCTCTGCCTCCTGGGTTCACGCCATTCTCCTGCCTCAGCCTCCCGAGTAGCTGGGACTACAGGCGCCCACCACCACGCCCAGATAATTTTTTTGTATTTTTAGTAGAGACAGAGTTTCACTGTGTTAGCCAGGATGGTCTCGATCTCCTGACCTCGTGATCCGGCCGCCTCGTCCTCCCAAAGTGCTGGGATTACAGGCGTGAGCCACCGTGCCCGGCCGGTTGCGTCTTTAATCTTAATGGATCTGAGTCCTCAGTGGTCTCATCTCTGTCAAGGTGCTGGCCTTCAATTTTGGACACAGGGGTACCACAGTGTGCGCTGGGACAACTAGCTTCTACATCTAGTCCCTTTGGCCCAGATGGTTTCTTCTTGGCAAGGGGGACTAATCTTCTGAGCCAAGAGTGTCACCTTCTTCTCTGCTTGCCCTTCAGTGGCATATGGTGGCCAAAATGACCTAAAGACATGAGACATATCTCAGCTTCCAATTCCGTGCAGCCTTTCTTGGTGGAAGTGTTTGTTTTCTTGGGAAGTAGGGTCTCCAAAAAACATCCAAGGGAGACACAAGAATCAGAAAGTCCTTAAAGGCTGAAAGTTGAAACTGTGAGGGATACTCACTATTAAACCCTCCACCACATCCCTGGCCCTGGAATCTTGTATTCTGGAGATGGGGGGAAACAGCACCATATATTAGTTCTGAGTTTAAAGCAAATGCTGCAACCAGTGAGTCATTATTTCGATTTGAAGGATAGATGATGGTAGACATGGAGATACATTACCAAGGTCTCCTTCAGGGACTGTTGTCCCAAGGCTGAGAGGGTAAGCAGCAAACAGTCTTCACTGGTCTGCCCCTTCAGGGATTGCCTAAGCTCTGGGAGCTGCCTCCTCTAAGATCATTCCCTTCCTTTATGCATCATATATCCAGTGACTTACTGAGATGGGTTATAAAGTTCTGGATCCTTTGGCCCAGTGTGGAAAAACTCAGCCCTTTCCAGCTCCAGGGTGTCATGTAGAGTTCCTGAGGCTATCAGGTCTGAATAGCAGGTTGTCTTCTTTCCCTATTCAATTATGCTTCCTTCCCCACTTTCTGCAGATGTCAATCCTAAGGACATTCAATGAGAAGCATACCAGACTTTATGCTCCCTCTTAGAGTCTATTTCTTAGACAAGCAACTGTCACATCCTGTCTCTCAGATGATGCTGTCACTGTTTGTTCCATAATTCACATCGGATTTACCAAGCCAGCAGTTTGTAATGGAATTTGCAAAAAAAAAAAAAAAAAATCAAGTAGCAAGTCTCATACCACACTCCTTTCCCTGTAAAACAAATTCTTAAGTCAAAAGCAATATTTGTGGAATACCATCTTGGCAAGCAAAGAATTCTGAATGTCCACAGAGGACAATGCTGGCAGGAACATGTGGGCAAAGGAAGAAAAATTATATTTGAAAATCATCTCTTTCCTCATGAAAACATCACTGTTCCCTATGGGATGGAATTTGTCCAGTAGTTCCTACTACCCCTGGGAGGCTGGCTGCCCCCATCTGTAATTCCCAGGGAGTTGCAACATGTCAGGGACTCTGTGCTGGCCTCTGCTGTTAGCACTTAGTGAAAGTGGTAACCAGACCTGTTTTGGTGAGAGGAGGTCTCTGTTATCGAACCCCTGCATGGCCTCCACCCCTGCCTGGAATGATGAGTAAATCCATTGCATAAGTGCTGGGAAAAGCAGGGAACAGAAGCTTGGTGACATCCACAGCTCGGTTGTCTTTCCATCCTCATCTGTTCCACCTGATAAAAGGGCATCTGCCTTACCACAGATACCTGCTGAGGGGTGGTCCCAGGATCATGGACATCCTCACACTCTGTGCCCAGTCTGAGTAACTCATCCATCAGGTCTTTCCCGGTCCTTGCCCTTAATCTTCCAATCTTTCTTTTTCTGGGTCCTTGATCAATGAGGCAAACCATATGTATGCCTATGCCCCTGCCTCACACCACTTCTCTCTCCACACGCAGTGGACATTATTCTGTACTCTTGCAAATTTCCACTCTCCACTGTATTCCAAGGCACTCTCCTGAGTGGAGCTCAAATGCATCACTTTCTATTTTGTCATATATTCACAACCAAGCTGATTGATCTGTGAACCAAGCTTGGTCATTTCTTTATCCACCACCCCCGCAACACACACACCAAGAGGCAGAGTTGTGGTGGACAGTGAGAGATACAGGGCCTGGGACACTTGCTAATGCATCTTACTCTGTTCTGACTCTGCCCATTTCTCATCAAGGAGGTACCTCCTTTGTCTTTATATGGATTACTGTTGTGCCCAAATGATATTATGACTCGATGGCTTTGATATAGCTCAGCTCATGATGGGCGAATTTTGGCCACAAGGTTATTTAGTGCCCCATGGTCAGGCACTTCATATCTGTTAGGTCCAGTAGCATGTCAAAAATTGCTTTGTTTTTTTTTTAATGTATAATTCTCTTCTGCATATGGCTTGACCTTACTTCAATACCCTAAAGGTAAATGTTATAATTTTGCGTTTGGGCCTTGTTCAGGAGGCCTTGAGGGATGATAAAATAATTAGAGTCTAATATGGTTGGATTAACAGGACATGTGTCCCAAATGATAGGACTAGCTGCACAGTAGTCTGGATCTTTTACAGAGCCCTTTTCTTCTTTAAGTCCTATTAAAAGTGGGTAATCCCGCCAAAGTGGGGGATCTTTTGGGTAATACAGCTAATGCACCTGGTTCCCAGGAAGGTGACTCTGAGCTGGAGGTCTGTATGCATGAAATTCACTGGGGAGAATTCTTGGGATAACACTTCGAGAGGAGTGAAGAAAATGGGGTTAGGCAGAGACAAATTGTTAAATTGTGATTTTAGTTGCAAAAAAGCTCTCAGCAAATCTTTCAGGGAGTTCTACATCTGGGATAGACTTTCAGACTTAAATTGGTGCAAGGGGTCCAGGCCTATATGTTTTTATGGAGGTATCCACTGTAAGCACACATGCTCTATATAGGGGACATAACCTTGGTCAAGGAGGCTCTGTTCAGTTAAAGGCAAATCCCCAAAGACGAATCAGCTGAGAGCTGTCAAAGGCCGAGGGAATAAGTGTTTAATCTGGGAGGTGGAGGGGTGGAGGCATTAGATTTGCCAAATTTACCAATAAAAGTACAAGGTGCTCAGTTTAATATGAATTTCAGATTTAAAAAACATAAATATATAATATTTAATCTTTGGGACATATTTATAACTAAAAAACTATCTGTGTATATCTAAAATGTAAATCAAATTTGACGTCAAACAAAAAGTTTTTTATTTCATCTAGAACAGGCAGGCAACAGAGTAAGATATTACTGCTCTAGCAAAATTTATTTTAATGTGAACAATATGTAATAAATACCTGACATAGATTGAATTGTGTGCCCCTAAGATTCCTATGTTGAAACCCTAACCCATAGGACCTCAGAATGGGACTGTATTGGAGACAAGAACTTTAAGGAGGTAATTAAGAGTTAATGAGATCCTAAGGGTGGGGTCTCAATCCAAGGCCCATTTAAGAAGAGGAAAAGACACCAGATATCACTCTCTCTCTCTCTCCAGGCATGAACAGAGAAACGACCACGTGTAGTGGAATTATGTGGCCATCTGCAAGCCAGAAAGAAGTGTCTGCCTTGTCAGACACCCTGGCACCTTGATCCTGGACTTCCAGCCTCCAGAGCTGTGAGAAATACATTTCTGTTGTTTAAGCCACCCAGTCTGTGGTATTCTGTTTTGGCAACTCAAGCAGACTAATACAATATCCTTCCCCAATTAAGCAGTTAATTGTAAAACAAACAAGTAAGCAAACACAGTTGCTAACTAAATATTTCACTGACACAATAGAAAATAAAGTCATTGATACCCCTGTATTGGTCACTGTCACTAATATGGAAATTAATGTATACATAATAAAAAAGACAAATGATCTTTTGTATTAAATGAATACTAAGGCAAGCAAAGAGTAAAACACTTATTATAGAAGTTAGAGTTCTAGACAAAATGTTTATTGAATTTGTTTCATAAGCCATTAAAGTTTTCAGAAAGAGCTGAATAAACAGCAGCAAAGCTTTAATAAATTGAAATTTTCCATGAGAAAAAGCTAAAATTGGGATTCAAACAGAGATGGTGGACAAAACCTGTCCTGACCAGTTCTTTCAAGCCTGTTCATGCCAAAGAAATGTTTCTCATCAGAGTGTTTTCTTCTAACATAATCAGAATAAGTAATTTTAAAATACTATAATGGGGAGTTTTAAATTTTGTAACTAATTATATTTTATTTGCACATTATATTTTATTTGCAATTATATTTTTATTTCCTAAAATAGTGTCTCTGAATATATTCTTAGTGGTCTAAATTTTCAATATAAATTTTTTTCCGAGACTTTGCTGAGTTGCATATCAGCTTAAGCAGATTTTGGGCTGAGACGATGGGGTTTTCTAAATACACAATAACGTAAGTAAAAATAACAATTTTACTTCCTGTCTTCCTATTTGAATACGCTTTATTTCTTTCTCTTGCCTAATTGCCCTGGCCAGAGCTTCTAATACTATGTGGAATAGGAGTGGTGACAGAGGGCATCCCTGTCTTGTGCCAGTTTTCAAAGGGAATGCTTCCAGTTTTTGCCCATTCAGTATCATATTGGCTGTGGGTTTGTCATAAATAGCTCTTATTCTTATTATTTTGAGATATGTTCCATTGATACCTAGTTTATTGAGAGCTTTTAGCATGAAGGAGTGTTGAACTTTGTCAAAGGCCTTTTCTGCATCTAATGAGATAATCATGTGGTTTTTGTCATTGGTTCTGTTTATGTGATGGATTACATTTATTGATTTGTGTATGTTGAACCAGCCCTCCATCCCATGGATGAAGCCAACTTGATCATGGTGGATAAGCTTTTTGATGTGCTGCTGGATTCGGTTTGCCAGTAGTTAATTGAAGATTTTCACATTGATGTTCATCAGGACTATTGGCCTGAAATTTTCTTTTTTGGTTGTGTCTCTGCCGAGTTTTGTTATCAGACTGATGCTGGCATCATAAAATGAACTAGGGAGGATTCCCTCTTTTTCTATTGTTTGGAATAATTTCAGAAATAATGGTATCAGATCCTCTTTGTACATCTGGTAGTATTCGGCTGTGAATCCATCTGGTCCTGGACTTTTTTTGATTGGTAGGCTATTAATTACTGCCTCAATTTCAGAACTTGTTATTGGTCTATTCAGGGATTTGACTTCTTCCTGGTTTAAACTTGGGAGGGTGTATGCGTCCAGGAATTTACCCATTTCTTCTAGATTTTCTAGTTTATTTGCATAGAAGTGTTTATATTATTCTCTGATGGTAGTTTGTATTTCTGTGGGATCAATGGTGATATCCTCTGTTATCTTTTATACTGAGTCTATTTGATTCTTCTCTCTTTTCTTCTTTATTAGTCTGGCTAGTGGTCTATCTATTTTGTTGATCTTTTAAAAAAAAAAAAAACCAGCTCCTGGATTCATTGATTTTTTTAAACGGTTTTTCGTGTCTCTATCTCCTTCAGTTCTGCTCTGATTTTAGTTATTTCTTGTCTTTGACTAGTTTCTGAATTTGTTTTCTGTTGCTTCTCTAGTTCTTTTAACTTTGATGTTAGGGTGTCAATTTTAGATCTTTCCTGCTTTCTCCTGTGGACATTTAGTGCTATAAATTTCCCTCTACAGACTGCTTTAAATGTGTCCCAGAGATTCTGGTATGTTCTGCCTTCATTCTAATTGGTTTCAAAGAACATCTTCATTTCTGCCTTCATTTTATTATTTACCCAGTAGTCATTCAGGAGCAGGTGGTTCAGTTTCCATGTAGTTGTGCAGTTTTGAGTGAGTTTCTTAATCCTGAGTTCTAATTTGATTGCACTGTGTTCTGAGAGACTGTTTGCTATGATTTCCGTTCTTTTGCATTTGCTGAGGAGTGTTTTACTTTCAATTATGTGGTCAATTTTAGAATAAGTGTGATGAGGTGCTGACAAGCATTCCTATATAGCAATAACAGACAAACAGAGAACCAAATCATGAGTGAACTCCCATTCACAATTGGTACTAAGAGAATAAAATACCTAGGAATACAACATACAAGGGATATGAAAGACTTCTTCAAGGAGAACTACGAACCACTGCTGAAGGAAATAAGAGAGGACACAAACAAATGGAAAAACATTCCATGGTCATGGATAGGAAGAATCAGTATTGTGAAAATGGCCATACTGCCCACAGTAATTTGTAGATTCAATGCTATCCCCATCAAGCTACTAGTGACTTTCTCTACAGAATTGGAAGAAACTACTTTAAACTTCATATGGAACCAAAAAAGAGCCAAGACAATCCTAAGCCAAAATAACAAAGCTGGAGGCATCACACTACCTGACTTCAAACTATACTACAAGGCTACAGTAACAAAAAGAGCATGGTACTGGTACCAAAACAGATATATAGACCAGCGGAACAGAACAGAGGCCTCAGAAATAACACCACACATCTACAACCATCTTATCTTTCAAAAATCTGATACAAACAACCAATGGGGAAAAGATTCCCTGTTTAATAAATGGTGTTGGGAAACTGGCTAGCCATATGCAAAAAACTGAAACTGGACCCCCTTCCTTACACCTTTTACAAAAAGCCACTCAAGATGAATTAAAGACTTAAACTTAAGACCTAAAACCATAAAATTCCTAGAAGAAAACTTGGGCAATACCATTCAGGACATAAGCATGGGCAAAGACTTCATGACTAAAACACCAAAAGCAATGGCAACAAAAGCCAAAACTGACAAGTGGGATCTAATTAAACTAAAGAGCTTCCGCACAGCAAAAGAAACTACCATCAGAGTGAACAGGCAACCTACAGAATGGGAGAAAATTTTGGCAATCTATCCATCTGAGAAAGGGCTAATATCCAGAGTCTACAAAGAACTTAAACAAATTTACAAGAAAAACAAACAACCCAATCAAAAAGTGGGCAAAGGATATGAACGGACACTTCTCAAAAGAAGACATTTATGCAGCCAACAAACATATGAAAAAAAGTTCATCAGCACTGGTCATTAGAGAAATGCAAATCAAAACCACAATGAAATACCATCTCACACCAGTTAGAATGGTGATCATTAAAAAGTCAGGAAACAACAGATGCTGGAGAGGATATGGAGAAATAGGAGCGCTTTTACATTGTTGGTGGGAGTGTAAACTAGTTCAACCATTGTGGAAGACAGTATGGCGATTCCTCAAGGATCTAGAACTAGAAATACCATTTGACCCAGCAATCCCATTAGTGGGTATATACCCAAAGGATTATAAATCATTCTACTATAAGGACACATGCACACGTATGTTTATTGTGGCACTATTCACAATAGCAAAGACTTGGAACAAATCCAAAAGCCCATCAATGATAGACTGGATTAAGAAAATGTAGCACATATACACCATGGAATGCTATGCAACCATAAAAAAGTATGAGTTCATATCCTTTGCAGGGACATGGATGAAGCTGGAAACCATCATTCTCAGCAAACTATCACAAGAACAGAAAATCAAATACCACATATTCTCACTCATGAATGGGAGTTGAAACAAGAGTTCACATGGACACAGGGAGGGGAACATCACACCCTGGGGCCTGTCTGAGGGTAGGGGCCTAGGGGAGGGATAGCATTAATAGAAATACCTAATGTAGATGACGGGTCGATGGGTGCAGCAAACCACCATGGCACGTGTATACCTATGTAACAAAACTGCACGTTCTGCACAGGTACCCTAGAACTTAAAGCATAATAATAATTAAAACATTTAAAAATTAAAAAAAAATTTCCCCTTTTTTGGTCACTAATCTTGTGTGTGTGTGTGTGTGTGTGTATGTGTGTGTGTGTGTGTGTGTGTTTATCTGTTCCAGCTCATTTCAACAACCATTTCTTACTTGAACACTGCGATGCAGCATGCGCATTTGTATTCCATGATTGGATTGGTGCCCAATGATCACGTAACTCTAAAATGTTTTATTTTAATGTTATGTCCCTTAAGTGGGAGTAGAGGACTCTCAGGATTCTAAAGAGGGGGATCCAGTACTTCTCAAACACTGAATATTTCTACTTGTCTTTGGCAAAACAATCTCACTGTCTCTGTTAGCTTCCTCAATTGTAGGCATAAATTTATGGAAAAGATTGTTGGTCAAATGGGCATCATGATGTCTGCTTCTAGGAATTTTAAAAAGCATATTAAGATACTAATTTAGTCTGGTATCTCCATCTTCACAGCAGTGAATAAAGGACTTTTATAACCTTTGTATAATTTTTCAAAAAGATTATTATGCATCTTAACAGAACATCACGCATTAATCCTTAATGCACTTTGAAATACAAAAGATTTAAAAAGAGCTACAGAAGAGGAATATAATCCTTAGGAAAGAGTAAAAACAAGACAAAGAAGATTAAAGGAGGCACATTCAGATGAATAAAAATTTGCACTGAAGTATCATTAATTGCAGATGGTTAAGGTGAGTTTAGCATGGGCTGCAATAGAAACTAGAATGATTTAAGATAGGCCAATATAGTTCCAACTGGAGTGATAGGAATTCAAATTTTGCAGTCATTGAAAACCAGAGGCTAAAAAATGTAAATAGATACTTTTGTAATCAATTATAATTACTTAATTATGAAAATTATATATATTCTGAATTACAAATGAAAACTCTATATAAGCATATTGAGATGAAATTGTAGGCACTGTGAATAAAGGATGATTAAAGAGGTCTCAGAGAAAATAAATTGGGGTTGGTAGAAAGGTTTTTATTTGTCTTTCTGGGGCAAAGCCAATGGGAACAGTAATACAGAAAAGTGAAAAATCATCTCAAATCCACCATGGGTCTGACTACTTGATCTGTGGCTATGAGCCTTTAGAGGCCAGGGAATAGCATACTGTGGCATAATTTCTCATGAGTGTCCCTCAGGTTGGACGCTGTTCCTCTCTCTTCCTCGTTGGCATGTTCAGTAATATTAAGGGATGACAAAAACTTTAAAAGTGACTCTCACCTCTTGTGCCACTACTCACCCTTTTTACCCAAGAAGAGTTTCAAGATCAAATCCCACTCTCCTAAGAAAGCTTCTTGATAAATTAACATGGGCATCACCCCAGCAGTTACAAAAGAAATCAGGATTAAATGAAAATTAATAACCATCTAATGATATGCCCTATTCATTGACATATGAAGTATGACTGCAACTTTCAGATAAAGTTATCACCTTTGTAATCTCTGAAGTATCTAAATTAGTAAAGAGAAGAGGATAGTGTTTACTAGTTAATAACATAAATATGTATTTGGCTTTAGGATGACTGTTCGCTTTAGCCATCCTTTTGCTTTGGAAAATAATCTTTTTTGAAGTAGGGTGGGAGGGTCCTAGTTCAATATGACTTTTAAAAGGAGGAAATTTTGACACAGAGACAGACACACACAGAGGGAAGATTATGTGAAGACACACAAAGAGAAAGCCATGTGAAGACTGGAGTGATGCTACCAAAAGCCAGGAAACAACTGGGGCTACCAGAAGCTGGAACAGGGAAGGAAGATTCTTCCTCTAAGATGTCCCAGGGAGCATGGCTCTGCCAACACCTTGGTTTCAGACTTCTGAACTCAAGAATTGTGAGACAAAGAGTTTCTGTTGTTTTAAAAAAATCTGTTTTTTGGTACTTTGTTATGGCGGTTTTAGGGAACTAATACGCCTCTTAATGCTTTTCATGATGGAAAACCATGATGTTGCCTGAGTGTCTGTGGCCTACAACCAGCTGCTGTAATAAACCATAGTGCGCTGTGCTCTTGGTGCCCATCTTTCTGTTGTTTGGATGGTTCAGCATCTCCAACAAGCACATACAGGATGCTGTTTCTAAAGGGCAGCTCACTGTCCCCTTTAAACTGGAATGTAAGAGATTTCTAGCCCTTTATGGGTGAGTGCATCAAACCTCACAACTTGAGCTTACCAGTGGTCCAAAACTGATGCATTTTCTTTGTCAATTGTAAATTTAACACGTTAGAAAAAGTCCTGATGTTTCCCTAGACAAACTCCCAAACTTACATTTGGTTCTCTAGTTACAGATTTGCAAAATGCTAATTTTACAAATGAACTTTGGAAAGTATTTCACAAAATCAAGGCAATGGGAGTTCACCTTATAGCACTCCCCTCACCCATTTTGATGTATGCTTTCCTCCAAGCCTTTTTGTTGACTGGATTGAGAGCACTTGCACTTCAGAAGCATTGAGAGTTCTAATGGAGCAGACTGTGGAGGAGCTGGAGGAATGGTGCACAAGTTTTTCCCTCTCACCACTTCTCCTTCCAGCATCCAATAGTCCAGTCCATAGCCCACTGGAAAAGGACAGATCCTGGCTACATAGGATATGTGGCATTTTACATGGACATTGCATGTGCAGGCCTGTCTCTAAGCCCTTTCTCTAACCCACCTCATGCCATAACTATAACCCCTGAGGAATAATATGTAGGGTTTTGATTGCCAATGAATTTGTTGGTGAAAATTATCTAATGGAGTATAGAACACCTTGAAAGTGGGTAAAGTTTAAAAATGAGTAGAGGATAGCAACCATGTATTGCTTGTTTACTGTTTACTGTTCAAGAAAGGCTGTTGAAGATTCAAAGACTCTTCAAGTAATTTCTCCATGAAGCAGGAGATATATTATTTTAATCACCATGTTTAGAATCAGTAAGGTAGCATTTAGTACAGTCTTCAGTAAGTACTTGGAAGTTGTAATTGTAAGCATGCTTAGATCTATCATGTCCTCCATGTCCCTACAAAGGACATTAACGCATCATTTTTTATTGCTGCATAGTATTCCATGGTGTATATGTGCCACATTTTCTTAATCCAGTCTATCATTGTTGGACATTTGGGTTGGTTCCAGGTCTTTGCTATTGTGAATAGTGCCGCAATAAACATACGTGTGCATGTGTCTTTATAGCGGCATGATTTATAATCCTTTGGGTATATACCCAGTAATGCGAGGGCTGGGTCAAATGGTATTTCTGGTTCTAGATCCCTGAGGAATCACCACACTGTCTTCCACAATGGTTGAACCAGTTTACAGTCCCACCAACAGTGTAAAAGTGTTCCTATTTCTCCACATCCTCTCCAGCACCTGTTGTTTCCTGACTTTTGAATGATCACCGTTCTAACTGGTGTGAGATGGTATCTCATTGTGGTTTTGATTTGCATTTCTCTGATGGCCAGTGATAATGAGCATTTTTTCATGTGTCTGTTGGCTGCATAAATGTCTTCTTTTGAGAAGTGTCTGTTCATATCCTTCGCCCACTTGTTGATGGGTTGTTTGTTTTTTTCTTGTAAATTTGTTTGAGTTTTTGTAGATTCTGGATATTAGCCCTTTGTCAGATGAGTAGATTGCAAAAATTTTCTCCCATTCTGTAGGTTCCCTGTTCACTCTGATGGTGGTTTATTTTGCTGTGCAGAAGTTCTTTAGTTTAATTAGATCCCATTTGTCAGTTTTGGCTTTTGTTGCCATTGCTTTTGGTGCCATTGCTTTTGGTGTTTTAGACATGAAGTCCTTGCCCACGCCTATGTCCTGAATGGTATTGGCTAGGTTTTCTTCTACGGTTTTTATGGTTTTAGGTCTAACATTTAAGTCTTTAATCCATCTTGAATTAATTTTTGTATAAGGTGTAAGGAAGGGATCCAGTTTCAGCTTTCTACATATGGCTAGCCAGTTTTCCCAGCACCATTTGTTAAATAGGGAATCCTTTCCCTGTTTCTTGTTTTTCTCAGGTTTGTCAAAGATCAGATAGTTGTAGATGTGTGGTATTATTTCTGAGGGCTCTGTTCTGTTCTATTTGTCTATATCTCTGTTTTGGTACCAGTACCATGCTGTTTTGGTACGAGTACCATGCTGTTTTGGTTACTGTAGCCTTGTAGTATAGTTTGAAGTCAGGTAGCGTGATGCCTCCAGCTTTGTTCTTTTGGCTTAGGATTGACTTGGCTATGTGGGCTCTTTTTTGGTTCCATATGAACTTTAAAGTAGTTTTTTCCAATTCTGTGAAGAAAGTCATTGGTGGCTTGATGGGGATGGCCTTGTATCTATAAATTACCTTGGGCAGTATGGCCATTTTCACAATATTGATTCTTCCTATCCATGAGCATGGAATGTTCTTCCATTTGTTTGTATCCTCTTTTATTTCGTTGAGCAGTGGTTTGTAGTTCTCCTTGAAGAGGTCCTTCACATCCCTTGTAAGTTGGTTCCTAGGTATTTTATTCTCTTTGAAGCAATTGTGAATGGGAGTTCACTCGTGATTTGGCTCTCTGTTTGTCTGTTATCGGTGTATAAGAATGCTTGTGATTTTTGCACATTGATTTTGTATCCTGAGACTTTGCTGAAGTTGCTTATCAGCTTAAGGAGATTTTGGGCTGAGACAATGGGGTTTTCTAGATATACAATCATGTCATCTGAAAACAGGAACAATTTGACTTCCTCTTTTCCTAATTGAATGCCCTTTATTTATTTCTCCTGCCTAATTGCCCTGGCCAGAACTTCCAACACTATGTTGAATAGGAGTGGTGACAGGTCATCATTCTCAGCAAACTATCAGAAGGACAAAAAACCAAAGATCGCATGTTCTCACTCATAGGTGGGAAATGAACAATGAGAACACTTGAACACAGGAAGGGGGACATCACACAACAGGGCCTGTTGTGGGGTGGGCAGAGGGATAGCATTAAGTGATATACCTAATGTAAATGACGAGTTAATGTGTGCAGCACACCAACATGACACATGTATACATATGTAACAAACCTGCACGTTGTGCACATGTACCCTAGAACTTAAAGTATAATTAAAAAAAAAAAAAAGATCTATCATGTCCTAGGCTGCTAGGCAGTAAGAAAAACAGCAATGTTCAGTTTGCTGCACCCAGACTTGGCCTAGGTCCTCTCTCCACATTCTCTCTAAAGCTCGCAAGGAGGCACTACAAGGAAGATGCCATCAAATTCAGGAACCCTCCTTTAGGAATCAGATAGGGAAAATGACATTTGGAAAGACGGAGCTATTTGATTCTGGTTCTGTATCTTGTAAATGACAGAGTGAGAATTAAAAACAAGCCTCATCTTTGCCGAAAAACATGTTTTTGTTTGTTTTTACTTCACTAACTTGTCATAGTGAAAAAAAATGGACTTTAAAAATTAGACTTAGAATGAAGTTTCTTATTTAGTTATATGACTTTGAAATATGCAGTACCTATCACAATGTCCCTCACATAGAAGATGCTCTAAACATAATTCCTCAATGTGTTTATCTGAGTTTAAGTTTCACTGACATCAAAATGGGCCCACAATACTTATTTTAGTGGCTTATTTATTAGGATTCTGTAAGACAGATTAAAAAGCCTGAGGTGTTTTGCTTTCAGTAAATGTCAGTTTTCACTCCCCTTTCTTCTTCTTTCTCTCTAATATTTATTTATTTAAATAAGAAATAATCAGAAGCTTTCAACATCAGTGTGTGTTAATATTGTATAACTTTTATATCATGAGATAACTTGGACAAAAGAATCTGCCTTATTGTGTATGACACATTCTGTCAAAGCAAATGAGCCTGAAAATCTATTTCCTTACACAAGATTACAGAGTTACATGGAAATTACAGACCATAACTAACAATATATCATGCAAAATGTATAGTCAACAGGAAACATCAATATAAATAAAACGTCCTAATGTAAGACAGATGACTTTTTCCTTTTTAATAAATAAGAAAATTTCAGATAATCTGAGCAGATAAACAGTATGAAATTATTTTGCATTTAAATAAGATCAGTTTTAAAAAGAAGAAATTACTATGCTGGAACCAGCAGATGACACACTGAATTCAGTGGAGTTGCCTAAACAAGTTACTCCAAGTTATGGCCTGGGATGATGGAGGAGGACACTCACACTCATTCTGCCCCTGATTATGAAAATATTTTTTCTTGTCATAATAATCCATGGTAAGATTGTGTCTGTCCACCTTGTTTCACCTCTTCATTGTAACATGGATTTTATCCCATTTCCCAGTGACCTTCTGTGAATGTCATGCAAGTTCATGATGATTTTATTCATTGTGGTGTACACATGACTTGAAGAGTAATTGGAGAACTTGTTTTATTTTCCTTGGGAAACTAAATAAAAGCAACTATAACAAATCAGTCTTAAAAATATATATTTGAAAGGATAGGCTTACATAGAAAGGAACTTACAAAGTTTAATAGAAGAAAAAATCTACTAAAATTTAAGATTAGTGATTGTAGAGAATTACCTTTTACTGTTATGAGAGTTTTTTTGTATAATCCAAAGCATGGACGGCTTTGCTCTTGAGAAAATAACAATTCGTGTATTGATAAAATTTTCCATTTTGCAGCTAAAATAAAATGTAACATATGGCCAAGGAAAATGTGCAAGGTACTAATTGGATTTGGCACAAGAATAAGTTCATTGGTGAACTCAGTAAGAGCAGAGAGGGAGGCTAGTGATTTGCATTGATTATGATGGTGGTACCAAAAAGGTGAAAATAATTAAATCTACCAAAATGAGTCAAGGAATATTTGCAGAGGAAGGGCCTTAACCTAGTTCAACAGACATGAGACCCTTTTCTTCAGGAATTGCTAGAAAGTAATGGGTCTCTAAGTATTTTAGAAAATTTTATTCAAATTGGGAAAGAAAAACCAGATTGTCTCTATGGCTGGTCACAAGAAGGAAGAGTATGCTAATTTTCTATTGATGCATAATAGATTACTATAAACTGAGGGGCTTAAAGCAACACACATTTATTGTCTCTCACTCTGCAGGAGTTAAAAGTTGAGGCATGGTATTACTAGGTTCCCTGCTCAGGGTATCACAGGTGTCAGTCACCATGTTGCCAGGGTGCATTCTCATCTGGAGGCTGGAATGGGAAAGAACCCATTCCTTCACATTGTTTACAGAAATCATTTCCTGTGGTGTGTGACTGAGACCTTGTTTGTTGCTGGCAGTGGGTTTTCAGTCACTTGTCTGTCCACAGTCACTTGTCACACAGACTCCTCCAACATGGCCAATTACTTCATTAAGCCAGCAAGGAGAGTCTCTCACTTGAAGGAGGGACCTCATCCCTCTTGTAAGAGCCTTTACCTGAGTAGGTTAACCCCACTCAGGATGATCTCTCTTTTTCTTTTCTCTCTTTTTTTTTTTTTTTTTTTTTTGAGACAAGGTCTTGCTCTGTCACATAGGCTGGAGTACAGTGGCACAATCCTGGGCTCAAGCAATCTTCCCAACTCAGCCTGAAGTGTCTGGGACTACAGATCCACACCACCATGCCTGGATAATTGTTTGAAATTTTTTGTACAGACTGGGTCTCACCATGTTACTCAGGCTGGTCTTGAACTCCTGGCCTCAAGTGATCCTCCCACCTCAGCCTCCAAAGTGCTGGGATTACAGGCGCAAACCACTGAGCCTGGCCCATGTCACTTTTGATTAATTTAACATTAATTCATGTGAGGCCTTAATTCTTTCACATTGGCCATATTCTACTAGCCAGAAGCAAGTAACAGGTCACACCCATGTCCAAGAGGAGGAGGTTATGCAGGATATGAACTCTAGTGGATAGAATTGAGTGGGCTCAGTAAGGTCTGCCCTTCAAAAGGAGAAAAGAAAATGTTGGAGATGAAGCTGAAGCTAGGGTTTCCTGAGTGGTAACTATGCAGTCTAAAACAGAAAGTTCCACTAAGTGGTCACAGAACTCCCCAGCAGAGGCAGATTAAGACCTTTAGATACTGAAAACATTTTGACAATTCTATATGTAAGTTAAAATAATGCTATTTATTTTATCCTAATCATTAACATTGTCTTTGAAAAAATATCGCATTAACAAATTGTAAATGTTCTAGACTGGGTGTGGTGGCTAATGCCTGCAATCCCAGCCCTTTGGGAGACCAAAGCGGGCAGATCACCTGAAATCAGGAGTTCAAGACCAGCCTGGCCAACATGGCAAAACCCCATCTCTGCTAAAAATACAAAAATTAGCTGGGCGTGGTGGCAGGTGCCTCAGCTACTCGGGAGACTGAGGCAGGGGAATCACTTGAACCTGGGAGGTGGAGGTTGCAGTGAGCCAAGATCGCACCACTGTGTACTCCAGCCTGGGCGACAGAGCGAGAGTCCATCTCAAAACAAACAAATGAACAAACAAACAAAAATTGTAAACATTCCCTTTTTGCTGTTTTCCTAGGCACATATGTGCTCAGTATGCTTATTGGGTGACCCAGTTTTGCTCCCTGTAAAAGATACACGATATTATGTACCTATACCTGAGAGAGAAAGGTATAAGTTGTGGGTATATTTTTTAACTCACAGATTCACCTATTATGTCGAGGAAAGAGAGGAAATATAATATAATCTATTATTTTCACAAGTGGCCAACTTTTAAGAATTAGCTACTTCTTTTCAAATAATTTCATGAAAGATCTATATCCATACTGAAGGGGAGGATTTGAAACTCATTAATAAATAGTACAATTCTCTATTGACTGTTTCTGCTAATTAGCTACTAAATAACATGACTGTAATAATTGTGTATAAAGCTGCCTTCTATCCTGTTTTAGTTCTGATTATGCAATATACAAAATGAAGAAAAAGTTATAAATTATTTTTAAAATTATCTCTATTTATTACACACATTCTATGAATCTCCAGTTTTGTTCTGCAAAACTGCTGGTTCTAACTTTATGAAAATCCTGTTCAGCATTTCAGAAAAAAATAGAACCACTGATATTGAGTTTACTTGCCTCTGAAGTCAAATTACAAAAGCGGGAAATTTTGAGCTACAAAAGTCTATAGGGCTACAAAGTATTTTGAAGGTTGTTCTATTTTTCTTTTCCTATGCTGCACAGACATGCTTCCTCATAACTATAGCACCAGCCTTACAAGGCAAATTCTATTCCAGACATAACTGTTGTGGAGTGATTGCAGAACAACACAGGGGAAATCAGAGTAGCTTCCTTTTCACTTCCAAGCTGTACACAACGCCAACCTCAGCAGCCCCTAATTAACGTTCCTATAGTCTCTACTTAGCGCTTAGTTGATGGGAGTTAACCTCCAATCCAAGTCCACTGGTGTGTAGCCCAATAAACCAATTTTTAGTCCTCCTGTTTATTTGGCTTGAGTCAGTTAATTTGAGTTGCCAGGAGGGTTCTGGGGGATTTAGAGCTACCTCTGCATCTCTAGGTGTCTCGGCAACAAAGAATATAAAAAAAGAGCCTCGATCAAGAGGGTGATACACATTTATCACCGACCTTTCTCACTTACTGACTCCTGTCACAAAGTTAAGTCTTTCACCAGGACTGTAGGTGCATTAACAGGGCTGACTGTGTTCTTAGACCACTATCTTTGTTTTTAAATAATAGTAAAAACTAGCCGGGCGAGGCGGCTCACGCCTGTAATCCCAGAGCTTTGGGAGGTCGAGGCGGGTGGATCACGAGGTGAGGAGATCGAAACCATCCTGGCTAACACGGTGAAACCCCCTCTCTACTAAAAATACAAAAAAATTAGCCTAGCCGGGCGTGGTAGTAGTCCCGGCGAGTAGTAGTCCCAGCTACTCGGGAGGCTGAGGCAGGAGAACGGGGTGAACCTGGAAGGCAGAGCTTGCAGTGAGCTGAGATCGCGCCACTGCACTCCAGCCTGGACGACAGAGCAAGACTCCATCTCAGAAAATAATAATAATAAATACCAAAAAATGTCAGGAAACCTATGGTTTTTAAAAATCAGGTATTGGAATGGATCTCCAATAAATTAGTTCACCTCAGTGCTCAACTATGATTCAACTGGTAATTTTGGAAAACAAGGATATTATTTTAACTATCTCACAAATGGAAGTCCATAAACACAGAAGTGAGACTAACTGAACGGTCAGTACCTGAGAATATAACAATATCCATTAACCATGGGAATGAGGAGAACATGAACCAAATCACACTCACAATGGAGACTCAAGGAAAAATGGACCAGAGATCCAAGGTAAAACATGCTGTTAAGCCTCATAAGGATTGTTTTTGTGTCCTGGAGCCAAAAAAGCTAGCCATAAATGATTCTATAACTGCCTAAAGAAGTATTTTTTAAGTCATATTTTGTATATCATTACAAAGAATGCAAGTTAACTGCTGAAAAATAAATCTGTCTCTAAAAGAACATTAAGAAATATCTTTTGGCAAAGAGAAGCCTTAACTTTACTATTAGTCTTTAATTTGCTTTGCAAAGCCACATCATGTAGCTCAAGGTAAATGAAATATAAAGTGAAGTGACTTGTCTAAATAAAAACAAATTTGATTCTTTTCTACAAAATTATGGTAATAGCTTTTCTTGATTTTTATGTAGAGTGGTTTTTAAAGTGATACCAGGATTGAAAACTATAAAGCCAGAAGTTGTAACTCAGCTGAAATCAACAATGATATCCTATTCCATTAGAAAACTTAGTAGGAGAGCTTGCAGCTGGATTGGATACTGGAAATTTTGTGGCTGATAAAGAATAAACGATAATTATTTTAGAAATTGTTCTATTTCTTTAAGAAAAAATCAAGTAAAATGTCTATGTCATTAAAAGATTGTCTATGTCCAGATAGTTTATTATTGTGCTTTCACTTCTTCCTCTTCTTTATCAATGCATCCATAGTGGCCCACCCAGCCCGAACCTAAAGTAAATTCAAATATTCCTGACAAGGCCAGGCGCAGTGGCTCACGCCTGTAATCCCAGCACTTTGGGAGGCCAAGGTGGGTGGATCACGAGGTCAGGAGATCGAGACCACCCTGGATAACACGGTGAAACCCCGTCTCTACTAAAAATACAAAAAATTAGCCAAGCGTGGTGGCGGGTGCCTGTAGTCCCAGCTACTCGGAAGGCTGGTTCAGGAGAATTGCTTGAACCTGGGAGGCAGAGGTTTGCAGTGAGCCGAGATCACGCTGCTCTCCAGCCTGGGCAACACAGCAAGACTCTGTCTCAAAAAACAAACAAACAAACAAACAAACAAACAAAAAACACAAAGTTCCTGACAAGCTTAGGTGGAAAACTTCCCCTTTAAACTTATCTTCAAAGGTGTCAAAAATCTTTTTGGAAGAGAAGTTATAATAAAGGAAAAACAAACAAGAAACAATAAGCTTTACTCAGTGAGTGCCTCCTTCTAGTAGAGGAAGGGAGGTCAGGGGCAGGGTGTCCACTATTGCTATTTGCTTAGTGCCCAGGGTTCACCCCAGTCCTACCTGAGAGGATGGTAAATAGAAACGAAAGATCGATTTCATAAAACTAAGAGTGACACTGAGATTTAAGGAGCACCACTAAGGTTCCTCTCCATCAATTTGTAACATGAAAGGAGCAGTTTCCTTGCAAATATTCAGCAGGACACTTTACAATTTTTGCCATCTTGAGGTTTCTCCCACTTTGGGAGGAATGGGAAGAGGTGATGGTGGTATACAGAGGTGGTGGTGCTCAGGTTACCTGGTGGGAAACACCTGTTCTCAGCAGATGGCCAGTGAGAAATGACAGGAGAGATTTCCTGAACTTCCATAAAGCACACCATTAAAAATACTCTAGAGATACTTGACTACCACTTTCTTTAAGGATACAGGTGCAGAGAACTGATAGAATGAATATTTTTATATTTATTGGAATCATGTTGGTAAAAATAAAAAGTTACGGAGATCCAAGAAAATAAGGTTGTGCTTCAGTTCTTTAGAATATCAAACTCTTTCCACCCCTATTTTTTGGTATCATTTCATTTATATTCTTGCCAGTTTCTGTTCTAATAATATAAGTGGATTTTAAAACTTTTAACTTTTCTTTCCAATGCCATAGGTATCTGTGAATTCTTAAGAGCAGTATTATATGTAAGTGGGTTTTCTAAGCAGAAAGATTATTTATTGACTGTGACAGGTGGGACAGCCTGAGGAGGGTTCAGTGACGAAGCACTGCGGGAGCGAGGGCCTCAGAGACTGGGCACACAGTGATGGCGGGAGTAACCCTCTCTCCCACACTCTCCTCCTCTGATTCTCAGCTCTGTTCTCTGCATGTTGGTTCTCCCCATGGCAGGGAGGTTGGTCGTCAGGGCCCAGGCCTTACGCTTACACTCTAGCATTCAAGCAGACAAGTGGGCAGCTGTCCATCTCCAGTTAAAAATACTGCAGAGAAGAGTGCAGATTGTCCAGGCCTAGGTCACCTTCTCATACTGAGCATATGATGAAATGTTCTGGCTATTTTCCATTTTGCATAAAAGTGAATGCTCAAGTTTCAAGTTCCTCTTCATGAATATACTTCTTATACAGACTCATGTAAATATGAGATATCATTTGAAAAAAAATGAGGCCTTGGTCAACATAAGAATTTTCTCTTTGTTTTACTGTTATCTTTAACTTAGAGCAATAAACAACGTTTTAAAAGTAAATTTGCAAATATAAAATGTTATTTATTTAAAACAGTTCTTCAATTCTTCAATTTAAGTAAATAACTTTTTTTCCCAACTATGTAGAGTTGGAAAAACCCCAACTACTTATTAACAAAACTTTCCTTGTCTGTATCTTCTTCAAGAAATTTGATTTTTTTGGGTAGTAATAGCATCACTATACCTTTCATCTAGAGCCAACTTGCTAATGTTGGCTATTGCATTTGGTGAGGTAAGTCATCAGTATATCTGGTTCTAAAGCCACTTAAAATGATAGCAAGGATGCAAACTTCTTAATAGTGGGAGAAATTAGATGACTTGACAAATTTGAATTTTTAGTATTTACTGGATTTGTGTGATTACATGAATGAAAATGAATTTAAAGATATATTTTGTGATTCAGTAAAAATTTCAAGCTTTCTGTCAAGCAGAATTTTAACTTCCACTTCCATCAAGAGAATCTAAATTGGTATTAATACAATGAAATTTCCACTGCAAGGTCATAACCTGCCTTCAGACTAAGTGTAGAAAAAGTAAATAAGTTGTAACATAGCTGATGCGCTGTGAGTTGACTCCACTTAAAGACTGAAAAATGTGGTAATCAGTGCATATTGATATACTTTATTATTATATGTAATGTGTGAAAAATCATAGCTTATTTTCATAAATAAGTGTCTCATATTAACACCTTGAAAGTTTATCAATAAGATCCTGGAACAGCAGAAATAAAATAAGCCCATTCACAGAAAACAAGCATATATTTAGAAATGTTAAGCAGCATTTTCTTAGAGATTAAAACTTGAAAAGTGTTCTCATATTCATTACTACATTTGGTTCTTATAGCCTTGTAGTTCTTATTATTTGAACAAGACAATTATGATTGAGAAATATTTCATAATAAAAAACTAACTTATATTGATCTAAAATTCAGAACTTTTCTATGTAAAATGATTTCTAATATACGGGGAACTAATTGGTCAAAACTTATAAAGCCAATCCTGGTATGATCGCAGTTTATTCTGGGATTAACTTCTAGCAAGCTGGAATCATCAACAGTTTTCTGTCAACTACAATGATACCCTTCCCTGTTTACAACATGTTTCTGTGAGGCCTTATTTTTCAAGGAGCAAAAGCATGAAACCTTTTCACCCACATGAAGCAATACTGCACACACCAGCAGTAACATCTGAACTTGTTCAGGTGACAGCTCACGGCAGAAAATGTTGAGCTTTTACAGATGTTCACCTTTTTTTTTTCAACCAACTTAGCTTATCAAATTTTCTTGAATTACTCAGTTAGAAACATGAGGAGGATTGTCACTTCCTCTCTGACAATGCCATATGTTTCACAAATCAAATTTTGACACCTCTCTTTGCTATTTAGTGATGACATTTGTAGTTTAAGTGCCTTCACCAAAGCTTTTTTTGCCACATTTATATCTCTTTCAAATTTTTAAAAATATAATTATGCTCTTCACAGTGTTTAAGCCTTAAAATGATATACAATACTTTGAGTGAACTCTTCTCTTAGCATAGAGGGAGCATGCTTAGATGTTAAGTATCAGGCACTTTTGACATCTTATATGTGAAGAGCTAAAGATATTCTCTCACCACCACGAAGCAATAAGCACCCCTCTTACCTTTTTAGTAGCATTCCTGTGCATGTATGATTATTTGATTCACTTCTATTACAAGAACATGTTCTGAGAAGTTATTTGATACCAGGTCATAACCCACAGATCTGACTTAGCAGATAAGAGAACAAATTTAAAAATGTACTAATGTTGAAGATGCCAAGCTTGCCTGACAATATCAAACAGCATCAGTTTCATTGATTTCAGTCAAGGAGAAGATGACTTTGATAGAAATACCAAGTTTTAGCAACTCCAATTTGCTTGCTGAATTTGATGTCTTTAAGTAAGCCATGCTATCAAAAAGCATTCTTTATACAGTTTCTGAAATGCTTGGCTGTTCAACCAAATGAGCAGTAGAGTCCTGAATAACTGTGATAAAAGTTCTTGGCAAAAACATTTAGAACATAGATGCTGTAAGAAAATAAATATTCCACTTATTATAAGTCAAAGACAATTTTTTCTTACAGAGGTACTGATATCTGGGTTTCCTTCTATAATGCTACTGTGCCATTTAAATATGTACTTTACTTTTCTTGCTTAAATGAAATGTTTGTACCTACATGCAGTATCTGTTCAACTTCTATACATAAATATTAATTTATTATATTCATTAGGTTTGTTATGTTAACATCACTTAATAAATCCTTTTCTATTTAAGCTAGAAGGAAAGAATGTTTTGGTCTACAACTAATAAGCTGACCAATACAGCAACAGATATTAGAAATCAGAATTTAATATCTGGTCTAGTTGATTGGAAGCCTGTGAGGATTAGCATTAAATTATAAAATATTTGGTAGCTCTGAATACCAGCAGGGAACTATTACCTAGAATGAGGTGTCAAAGACAAGGCTTGGTTTCAACTGTGTGACTATTGACCCATGCTGTTATGATGGGCATAGGAGATGCTAGAAATGGGGAGTGAGCTGGCCACTTTTATGTGCACTACAGGACTTAGCAATTTAATATGAAAAGGTCTGATTTTAATTTCTTGCTTTGAATTATGGTCAGAGAATGAGCAATTTTCCATAACTGACAAAAGAGTTTCTAATCTTTGGTGGTATGTGGATCAGGGCAAAGAAAGAAAATCAGTCAGAGTCAGGTCCTAAATATTACTGTGTATATGTGAACAGTTGTTTTGTCTCTTATGTGAAATTTCCTATATAAAATTTAAGACATAGTGGGACAAGCTGAGCCGCTGACAAGTGAAGGATTGATGTTGGGGAGATTTAGGTGCTTTTAGGCCTCTCTTTTTGGCCTTTTAGACCAAACACACTGCATTTCCATGCCAGGTGTGGAATCCACTCCTTTCTCATCTGCCTGGACCCTGTGAGGACCTTACCTAAGGTTTTGGTGAGCAGAAGTGTGTTAATGTTACTTAAGCATTACTGTAAAATGTTGAAAGACTCTAGGCCTCAGTCTGTGTCAGATCACAATATGCCTCAAGGATCCTACTTCAGGGCCAACCTGGTAAGAGAAGGTGTATACATCAAACTAACTGTATTTTTGTGTTAATTAATATAAGAAAAAAAACTTAGAAAATAAGTGAAAATGGGCATTGATGGTGCTAACTTGGAGAAGTAAAGAAAGGTAATTCTGATTTGGGCCAGAATAATTAAAAAGAAAAAACATCATTGATTATTTTAATAGATATAGGAAAAGTGTGAAAAAGTATTAACTGCCTTTCATGATACAAATATCTGCAGACAATTAATAGAAGGAAATGTTTTTAACCTGATAAAAGGCATTACAAAAAAGGGAGCCTGTGGTCAGTTCCTCAAAATGCTAAGCATATGGTTATCCTATGACCCAGCAACTCCATTCCTAGGGATACTCTAGGTATACTCAAGAGAACTGACAATGTAAATATTTACACAAAAACAAAATATGGTCTATCTCTACAATGGAATATTATTTGCTTATAAAAAGGAACACAGTACTAATATGTGTGGTTGAGCATTGAAAATATTATACTAGGCCGGGCGCAGTGGCTCACGCTTGCATTCCTAGCACTTTGGGAGGCCAAGGCAGGTTGGGAGTTCAAGACCAGCCTGGCCAAGACGGTGAAACCCCATCTCTACTAAAAATACAAAAATTACACAGGCATGGTGGCGGGCACCTATAATCCCAGCTACTCGGGAGGCTGAAGCAGAGTATTGCTTGAACGCGGGAGGCAGAGGTTGCCGTGAGCCAAGATAGTGCCACTGCACTCCAGCCTGGGTGACAGAGCAACACTCTGTCTCAAATATACATATATATATATATAATATATATAATTAATATATATAATATATATTATTAATATATATAATATATATTATGTATATATAATATATATAATATATATAACTAAGTAAAATAACTTAGTAAAAAATAAAATATTATTTGACTTTCTGTATAGAAATGGTATATGGATATAGATAGCTGTTGGTGGCTCTGAGTTAGAGGTTCTACGGTGCTCTGTTCAGAGTATATGGGAGGCCATAAGAAAATCCAGGGACTCAAAAGTGTGCTTCCTCAAGTTGCAAGGTCACTGAGCAGCTCCCCAGGTTCGTAGTTGGAAAAGGGGCGTTTAGAAGGGAAGGGTTAATCTCTTTTGGTTGGAACTGGAAGTTGTCATTTATTTTAAAAGATCTTTATGTCGCTTTTGAAAGATAATAATATTATAGCTACAATGCACTGTTCTATTATTATGATGTATGTATGCCCCAAACAACATATGAACTAATTAAATATTCTATCTCCAGATTTCATGCAAGAGTATTCTAACACACAATGTTTAAGCAACTTGCTCAAAATCATTTAGCCAGTAAATGTTTGGCTTTAAGAAAGAATCTATGACCTTGCTGCAGGCCACCTAATAATTTGCTAGATTCTGAGTGATGACTTGATGTAAGAAGACTGTAGGAAGTTTTGTGTTCATTTTTATCCTCCCAAAACAAAACTAAAAATAGAAAAGTCCTTACTGTAGTCAAAACCAAAGTATAAACACTGCTGACAAAAATTGGTTATATTATCATAGTCATTTTGTAATAAATATATGGGAATACTTAAAAATTATGAAATTATCACAGATTTACTATTTTATTTAAAATGGTTCTAGGGAAAATCCAATTTTAATCTATCAGTTGTTCAAGTATAATCAAATTAATAAATCTATTTTTTAAGTTGAGAAATTTATGTTAGAACATAACAAATGAAAAATGGTAGGTTTAATTTATGCAAAGTCATCAGACTTTCATCATCCCCTGACTCCATGCTCACCAAGCATCTTCTGAATATGTTTGTCTTTGCAAGTATATTTACTTCCAAGGAATTTTTTTGTACATCACCAAAATCTTCTTCTGTCTTCTGTCTTCTTCCATGTGAATCATATATTTTTAAATTGCAATTTGGTTCATACACTACCTCCTTGTGAATTCTGTCATCAAGAAATAACGCTGGATACGAACCCACTTGGAGGAATTGACCATTTTCAGTTTCTATACGTCTAAAGCTGAGGACCAGTCCCTAGACCATGCAGCCTCACCGGCACGATGCCTCCTGGAGAAACTAGGCTCAGTGGGCTAGATGGATGCCCTAGAGAACAACCCTCACTTATTTCTTGTCAGCTGCAACATTGCTGTCCTCATGTGAAAGATTTATCAAACATATCTAAATTAAAAGTGTGGACTAACATGGCCAGCACTGGAACACACACCTCTCAACTTCAAGTCAAATTATTATTCTGTAAGAGTCTCTATGTCTCTGTCTCTCTCTTTTGATCTATGTACCTACACACACACACACACACACACACACACACACACACAATTACTTAAGATTGAGTGAATAAGTAGTTCCCAGAAAAGTGGCATTAGCATACGGTTGCAAGTAAGCATTGTTTTTTTCTGACATTAAATTAACAAAACCGAAAAAATTATGTCTTGTGTAAGAAAAAGTCATGTAAAGGGAAAGTAGATTGTAACTCTAAAATGTTGAAGTCATTAATTTCTAGATGTAAAATATTTTAACATACTTTTAATTTTTTCTATTGTAACATTGATTCATATTGTACAAATTGGTAATTTCTGTTTTGAGATATAAAGCTATCTTTTTAAAATTTTGAGATATAAAGCTTTTTTTAATTTTGAGATATAAAGCTATCTTTAATAAATCTACCTTTGGTAGAGTATCTTTCTCTTTCTTTCATCAGTGGTAAAGCAGGTAAATAACCTTTGAAAGTTTTTGACTAAGTCTTGAATATTGTAAGGCAAAGCAGACATAAAGATAATTTGTGTTGGCTTTAGTACTAACACAATTTCCAAGGAAAGTGATATGATTATAAAACAAACAATAACCACCTAGTTTTCAATGTCATAGATATGATACTTGGCAGAATTCTTAATCTTTATCATCCAATTTATGTCATTCTTCTATTCATGGAATAATTCTTTCAAAACTCTTACCATTCTCTAGAGGTATATCCCCATATATTTTATAACACAAATAGCTGACTTCCCAAATAAAGCATAATGGGATTTTTGAAATGCTGTTCTCTGTCGAGATTTACACATAAAACAATGGGTTACAAGAATCATAAATTCTGATGAAGAAAATGCTCTTCTGTGCTAGACTAGGGGCAAATTTCATCAACAAAGGAAGGATTTTAGATTATTGTTTATATGAAGTATTTTTTCTAGAAAGAACATTGTATAAGTTAATATGTCTATGCTAATAATCAAATGTTTAAAGCTTATTTCAAATAGTTTTAGACTGTGTTGGCATTAGAATAATATATGAACATATAAAGCCCACTTTTGTCAAGTCTGGCAGCCTGAAGATGCAAACATGGACATGTTCTCAACCATTACACATAGTTCACTGGATCTCAGTTCACGTGCCATACAGAGTTCCAAGTCCCTGCATCAGCTTGCAACTGATTATTTCTTGGAATTCAGATATGTCATATGGAGTGCTTCACGTGTACTCTCTAATATGTCTGTGAACTCCAAAGTGCCATCAACTGTTTCTCCTTTCCCATTTCAGACCTCTGCATGTTGCCCATTGCCAAGGGTCTTGAAGCCACTAGCAAGTGCCTCGGTGCCTACTCCTCAGGAGCTCCAGGAAATCCATCTTTTGTTCTCAAAATTTCACCACCACCACCATCTTCCCCTATACAGATAATGCCTTTATCTGTGTCTTGACACAATTCATCTTTAGATCAATACTCGATGACCAGTTACATTATTTTAACAACATAACAGAATATCTGTGTATTGGCTGGGTGAAAATCATTTATTTATTTATATTGTTTTTCCATTGGTAGTAAATCTTTCTTTAGAAAACTTAGATTTTTATTAATCTAGACTCAAGGATGCAGTCATCATTTTAAGCTACTGCACGATTCCATTTTTTCCTACATGACAGAACGAGGAACAGAAGTGTTAACTTGTATTGCACTAAAGTGCCTTTCTATTCTCAGATCGAATTGCAAAAATCTTTTCTGTTATGATTTGAATCATTAAGATACTGACTTTGAAAGTCCATCAGGCAAAGTAAGTGTTTATAGGTTTGTTCCAAAGACACCCTCAATACCATGTCATGCCGTAAAATAAGCAAATGGAACCAGAGCTGGACTTGATTTAATTAGTTTTGTCTATTGGAAATCACAGGAGGCTTATAGAAACCTCTTAATTCCTCCAGGCTTTATTACTTGGTATATTCACAGGGTGTATTTTCTGTATCACCTTATTAAAAAAAAAAAAAACCCAGGGTAACTACTAAAGATCACACTGTTTTTCCAGGCCATCCAAGTAGCATTTTAGAGGAGATGTAATGATTCTCAGCAAGAAGAAATGTTTCATAATTTTGATCTTTGGCACAAAAATTAAAAAGAGCAAAGACAGTGTTTGCTTCCCGAGAGACACCTTCTGTTGCGTTTTTCATCTGAGTCTTTTCTGGTACCCAACAAAACAGTGGCTTTAGAGATCTGTTTGGCAAGAGACAGATTTTAAGCACACTTAAATAGGACGGTATATTCTGCTTGATCCATATAAAGTAAAAACTCATGTCCCCCACATTTGATGATGTATCTGTCTTTCTCCACTGAAATAATCACTTTTAATAATTCCTAGTGCTTCCCTCTAGAAATTTTTTATAACGATGAGAATATGATATTAATTTATGTAAATGTACCAACTTACATAAATTCATGTAAAAATGTGCCGAAATAACTTCCTGTAATTTGTTACTCCACATGAGACAAAAAGCCAACTACATGTAGACTATAGATCTAAATGTAAAAGACATGATGATAAAACCTCTCATCTCAAACACGGGTAATATATTAGTCAAAGTTCTTCAGATAATGAGAACTAATTGGAGATATAGAAAGATTGATAGCAAGGAAATAGTCTACGTGATTATGGAGGCTAGAAAGTCCAAAATCTGCAGAGCCAATGTCCCAGCTTAAGTCCAAAGGCAGAAGTTACTGTAGAAATAGGAAAAGGTGATGTCCCAATTTGAAGGCCTTTGGGGAAATTAGGTTTTTGTTCTATTCAGGCCTTTGTCTGATTGACTGAGTCCCATCTGCATTAGAGAGGGCAATCTGCTTTATTCAGTCTACTGATTTAAATATTAATATTACCAAAAAACCCACATAGAAACTTCCAGGATAATATTTGACCAAATATCTCAATACCCCATGGCCCAGTCAACTTGACGTATAAAATTAACTGTCATGGGTATTATGAATATACATGTGGTTTGGAGAACTAGTTCTTGACAGAAATTAAAAAGGATTTAACTCATGAGTTTGACACCAGCCTGGGTAACATGGGGAGACCCTGTTTCTATTTAAATTTTTTTTTTAAATAGTCAGGTGTGGTTGCATACATCTATAGTCCCTGCTACTGTGGAGGCTGACATGGGAGGATTGCTTGAGCCCAGGAGATCAAGGCTGCAGTAAGCCATGTTGGCACCACTGCATTCCAGCCTGGGCTACAGAGCGAGACCTTGTCTCAAAAGAGAAGAGGCTTTAACCATAAAGAAAAGATTAATAAAATGCCACATTAAAATTAAAGTGAATAAATTCTGTTCTCAGTAGCTACAATTTAGGGAATATATTTACACAGTAAAATATGCTACAGCAATCAAAATAAATAATCTACTGTTATAAGCAATAACACGGATAAATTTCACAAGCATTGTGTTGAATGAAAGAAGCCAAATGCAAGAGTGAATGTTCTATAATCCCACTTATGCTAACTCTAGCAACTAACATATATGATCTTTAGAAGTCAGGATAACACTTGCATTTGGGGAGAGTAAGGATAAAGATCTGGGGGTTATTTATAAGCTTACATTCACTTTGTGATAATTCATCAACATACACATTTATATTTGTATGGTTTTCTTTATGTATAACATACATATAAATAATAAGTCAACCGCAAACTTTCTTATATTTAACAGCAGCAGTTAAATTGCCAGTCTAAAGTACAATTTTGCTATATCTTCTAGAGTTATTAATCATCAGAGGAACTGAAGACAAAAATAAATTCGCAAATCCAAGAGGAAGACACAATCAATACTTATTATAAAAACACAATTTTAATATAAAGAAAGATAATATAATTAGGGCTAATATTTATTACATTTAATACTGCTAAATCTAACATTAGAAAAAAATACATCTCAGATTTGTTTTAAAAAACACATAATATGTAAGATAAAAAAGTATAAACATATACTGACTCAGAAAATTTTAAAGTGAAAGAATAAGTGATTACATTAAATAAACACTGCAGTGAGTGTTGATTGTATTGGCAGAGTATTGAATGTCAAAATTAAGACAGCTTCATATTTCTACAACAAAAAGTGGACCGATAAGTTGCCTTATTCTCATAAAGAAAAAGTTCTGTAATAAAGATATTATTGAGGAATTTGAATGTATCACATAAACTAGCATCAAAACAGAGAAACTTCAGATAGAAGAAATGACAGAGAATATTAATAGATGGTTTTAATTTTCCTAGTTCCACAATGTAATCAGTAGTCTTGATGCAAACTGCCGGAATATGTTATTTGTCTTGAAGGGATGGCAAAAAAATGTTCAAATTTAAAGGCTTTTCGGCCTTTAAATATGTTCTCTAGTTTTCCAACTTCTACATCACTCCTTATGTTACATCTGTTCTGCACCTCGTGAAATTCATTCAAATCTATAAGAAACAGAATGTATTATGCCAATAAAATCATTGCAGATTATGAAAAAGGAAGTAAATTTACTTCCTTACTGATGGTTAATTTTATATGTCAGCTTGACCAAGTCAGAGAATATTCAGATATTTGGTCAAACATTATTGTGAGTGTGACTCTGAAGGCATTTTTAAGTGAGATTAACATTCAAATCAGAAGGCAGAGTAAAGCAGAGTGGCCTCCCTAATGATGGTGAGCCTCGTCCAGTCAGTTGAAGACCTGACTAGAACAAAAAGCTGACTCTTTTTCCAAGCAAGAGAGAATTCTGCCTTTCTGACTGCCTTTGAACAGAAACTGTTTTTTTTTTTTTCTTTTCTGGCTTTGGAGAAAAAAAAGCAGAAAAAAAACAAAAAAAAACCCTGTTTTTTCTGGCTCTGGCTTTTGCCAGCCTTCAGACTGAAGGTATTTCAGAATGTCTAACAATCACACAAGTAAAAACCTTTTATATCGAATCTATGCAATATTTCATCACCTGTGTATAATTTTCTATTTTCCTAAGAATTTACACACACTTCTTGTGTATTAGATTTATTTTTCTACACTGACTGCAAATTTTTATTTCATTTTGCTAAGAAATGTGTTACATTTTTCTGCAATTTAGACCTCCCTTCCTGTGCACTGCCCTCTCTTACTGTTTGCCTGTTTTGTTATTCCCTGTCTTTATTTGTTGTAGAAATTATTTACATAATCTTAATAGTAATAATGTCTAAATTATTAATGTAAAATGTTTTATCAGTTCTAAAAGTGATTGTGAATTGCTTTTTTCATTTTAGTATCATCATTTAAGAACCATTAAAATTCAGTCTTACTGTAGTATAATTTGTTGGTCATGTCCATTAGAGTTTTTGTTTCTTTATCTTAATAGATATTCATACTTTGGGCCAATAAAGATTACACCAGGTATTTTCTTCTAAAGTTCATAATTATTTACTTTTATATTTATATCTCTAATTCATCCTTAACAAAGAGTAGTGTTTCAGTGTTTTGTTTATCCATATGAATAACCAGTGGTCAGAGTATAATTGGTTGATTCTTCCCCCACTGTTCTGTGTGTACCCGAATCATATAACAGCAATTATATAACACATAAAACAATTGTATAACCTGGATGCATTTTGGGATTATCACAACTTTCCAATACATTTTCTCTGGTAAAGCAATATTTGTCTTCAATCTATTTCTTCAGTATAATTGGGGATATTTTTGGCCACTGACTTTTCCAAAATAAATGTATACCTTGTTAAATTTTATTTGAAAACACATGCTAACATTATTTATAAAGAATAACTGCTTATAGATACTTTTTTAAAAGAATCAATGTGCTTTTATTGACTATATTTAAGAATGCGGTATACCTCTCAGTTAAAGTCTTCTCATATGTATTCCAACAGACACATAAAGAACAACAAATTATTCTACATAAAGCAACTACAAATATTTTCCCCGACTTATTTCTATTAGTTCTAAAGTTATCACAAATATTAACTCTTTTAATACTTATATATTCTCACTCTTTGTGAGAACATTTTTGTGATGGTATTCAGAAATATAATTGATTTTTCTAAACTTAAATGTAGTCACCTTGGAAATTATCTTACTTATAAAAATAATTTCTCCATAGATCCTATAGGATTTTCCATGTATCCTTTCAATTATCTGTTAACAATGACACTTTGATTTTGCCATGTCAAATCATTATCTCTTTTTTTTTAATTTTCCTTGCTGAAAAGGGCTGCCAATACAATATTGATGAGAAATGATCATAGATATATTCTTACATGATTTTAAAGAAAATGTAAGGGGATAATTCTTAAATAAGCAAAATTTCCTATGATCTTTCTTACATGAGCAATTTTATTGTTGGATTCATTGATATGGTCAATCTAATTTTCCTTGTAAAATAAGTTTTGCATTGAATTATTCATAAATGTTTTAAAGTTAAATTATCCTGATGAGATTTTAATTGCTCATGATTTCTATTTTCATATAAAATTGCAGAGTTTATTTTGCTAATAATTTCCTTTTAGAATGGTGGTATCTAGAGCCATAAGTGAGTTTGGCCAGTATTTTTTTCTGGATTTTACATTATTTGCTTTTATTTTGTCTTTAACACATATTGGCTTCAAATAAATAAATTAGAGAATATTCACTTCATTTGCAGTTTAATCCTAATTTGGCGAATGTAGCCTTTATTTTTTAGAAATTACTTCTAAAACTATTTATGTTGTTGCTTTGAGTAGGCAAAATTTAAACTACTGATTCAACTGTCTTGATTTTTTTTAGCTTTTTCTTAATACTTATTTCCTTCTATTTCAGTGTTCGTAAGTGATTACTTTGGGAAAATTTTCCCATTGTTTTATATAAATTTAAAGTTGATTGGCATGACATTTTTTTCCTAGTAATATGTTAGGCACTATTGAATACATAACTTTGTCACTGCATGCATTTATGCAAACTGGTTTTCTTTCTATTTTTATTGATAAATCTTACCGTGTACTTTTCTGTTTATTACTTTTAAACAATCAAATCTTTGATACTCTATTGAGTGCATTTTTATTATATCGGTATTTGATTTCACCTGTATTGTATCATTTTTTTCTATTGTGGGCTTATACAGATACAGATTTTTTGCTAAATTATTAAGTTGGAAATTTGTTTCATTAATTTTCATTCTTTTAAGCAAACATAAGCATTTAAGGGTCTGAATTTCTTTTGAAATATGCTTTAGCTACATCTCATGAATTCCTATCAAAAAATATTTTCACAAGTACAAAACTTTAAGGTCTTTTTGTACATTTTCATTTATCAATGAGATATTTACAGGTGGGATTTTACATTTTACTTAGATATATAATTTGTAGTTTATATTTTATTGTAAATTTATAATCCAATATTTTTGTTGTCAGAGAATGTCATGTGTATATTAATTTTTTTGACATCTGTAAGAGTTGGATGTAGGGCTTAGAAAATAATCAATATTCAAAATGTGTCTTGTGTGCTTAAAAATATTGGATATATCTAAATTTTATTTTTTATTTTTTATTTTCCAGCATTTTTTAGGTATAAATGTAACCATGGAACCAGCTCCAGCTGACTAATGATTGCTGAAGTTGTTTCAGGTGGTACAGAGCCAAAATTGCCCAGCCATCGGCAATGGAAAGGGCTTTAACCTCCTAACTCTGAACACCGTCAGCCTGGCAGAACAGCAGAGATTGTTGGCATCACCAGGGACTAGCTGGGACCGCTGTAAAAGCTTGACTCACCCCCAGCTTGGAGAGACAGATTCGAACATTGCCTCCTGTCTCCTTGCCAGCTGACTTGCAATAAAGCTTTTTCTTTTCTCAAAAGCTAGTGTCATGGTGTTGGTTTCTATGCCCATCACACAGTGAGCCCATTGCTTGGTAAAGTAATTAACAAACAAAATTCAAAAGTAGTTAAAGTGTACAACTTTATGTTTTGATATATGTACACACTGTTAAATGATTACCATAGTCAAATGAATTTGCATAGCAATCACCTCACATAGTTACTTTTGTATGCATGCGTGTGTGCTGACAGTATTTAACATCTATCCCATTAGCAAATTTCAATAATATATTATTATTAACCGTAGTCACCATGCCGTATACTAGATCTGCAGAATTTATTCATCCTACATAACTTCAACTGTGTGCTCCTTGACCAACACCTTCCCATTTCCTCCTCCCTGTAGGCATTGGCAACCATTACTCTCAAGTGCTTCTGAGAGTTCAGTTTTCTTAGATTCCACATATAAATGAGATTATGCAGTATTTGTCTTTCTAAACCTGGTTTCTACATTTGCATGCTGACTTTGCAAAATGTCCACAAAATTACATGTCATTTATGACATTCGGAATGGCTATATTCTTGTTTATGTTTATTTAACTGATCAAATTCTTAGGGAACCATGCTATAATCCTGCATGCTAATGTCAAATTTCCTTTGTAAATCTATCAGTAATTTTTCATCTGTTGTATGGAAGGTATTTACCATAAAGTAAGTTAACCTTTGTACTAACTGAAATATAAACTCTATTCAGATTTTTTTAATTTTTTGCCTAATATCATTTTTTCTGTTCCAGGATTCAATTCAGGATACCACATTTCTGGTAGTGACAGGTTCTTAGGTTTTCCTTATTTTTTTATGACTCTAATAATTTTGATGACTACTGCTTAATTATTTTGTAGAATGTCCCTCAACTAGAATTTGCCTTATATTTTTCTCATTAGACTTGGACTTTCGGGATTTGAGCAGAAAAACCAAAGATATACAGTTCATTTTCTTCCAGTATATTAGGGGTATATACTACCAACATGACATCATCATTGAAGTTGACTTTGATCACCCAGTTGAGGAAATTACACAGGATTCTTTTGGTGCCATTTCACTAGCCAGAAATCTCCATGGTCAGCAGTGGCTCTGACTTGGTTTCACTTGGCTCTGGGCTCACCACTGGGCTCACTCTGCCCACTCAGCCCAACAGGCTGTGCTTGGCTCATGCCTGGATTTTGCAACCACCATGTGCTCTGCACTCAACCAAGGCCTGGGTCTGACATGCCATGGCCTGCTTCCACCTTGGGCGCCTGCATCTGGATGAGGGGAACTCAGTGATGCCCAAAAACTCAGAAATGCCAGCAACTGCAGAGCCCCAAGTGGTGTTGTGGCTTTTGCCTGGGGATTCCCAAGGTCTGAGTCCCCAAGGACTCAGTATGGCAAACAAGGGCAGTGGGGAGCGTGTTGCAGCTCATTTGTGTTATGGCTCATGTTTGTTCCCACCACCCACAGTGCAGCGAATGGTGGAGTGGGGGCATGTCATGTTACAGTTTATTCATGTTACAGTTCACTTTCCCCACTTGTAGCATGGTGAATAGGGGTGTGTGGTGCCCAGCAGCTTGGCAAACTGGAGGGAGGGTTTATGGTGTTACAGCTGCCTTCGCACCCTCTGTTTGGCAGGTTCTGTGTTATTGTCCCACGTCCAAGAGGAATGAGGTACGCTGACACCAGAGAGTGAGCAAGATGGAGAAGAGATTTTTTGAGCAACAGAAGGAAATTTCTCAGCAGAGAGGGGACTGAGAGTGGGTAACCCTCTGTGTGAGAGGGTCCCAAAAGTCAGTAGCCCAATGTGTGGCTGAGTCTGGGGCTTTTATAGGCTCAGAATGAGGGAGTGAATGCTGACTGGTCCATGGGTGGGCCTAGGAAAAGCATCATTTGATTGGGTAAAAGACATTGAGGAAGTTCTCACTCCCGTTGTGGACTCTACCCAGAACCGGCAGCTCAGTTAAGGCTTTAAATTATCTTTGGTTTGAAGGTTGGGTTTCTTCAGGGACCCGCCCCTGTCTGCCTAGGAATTTGTCTGTCTCCTGCCACTATCAGTAATAATTGCCAATACTTACTCTCACTTATAAGTGGGAGCTAAATACTTTGTACACACAGACACAGAAAGTGGCATGATAGGCCTTGGAGACTCAGAAGGGAGTGAGGTTGGGAAGAAGGTGAGGGATGAGAAATTACTTAATGGATAAAATGTACATTGTTTGGGTGATGGTTACACTAAAAGGCCAGACTTCTATGCAATATATTCATGTAACAAAACTGTAGTTGTGTCCCTTAAAGTTATACAAACAAAACAAAATAAAAACAATACCTCACAATTTATTTTTTTTTAATTAACTCAAAATGAATCACGGCTGGGTGCAGTGGCTCGTGCCTGTAATTCCAACACTTTGGGAGGCCAAGGTGGGTGGATCACTTGATGCCAGGAGTTCAAGACAAGCCTGAGCAACATGGCGAAACTCCATCTGTACTAAAAATAAAGGTTAGCCAGGCAATGTGATGTGTGCCTGTAGTCCCAGTTACTTAGGAAGCTGAGGCATGACAATTGCTAGAACCCAGGAGGCAGGAGTTGCAGTGAGCCAAGCTTGTGCCACCACACTCCAGCCTGGGTGACAGAGAGAGACTCTGTCTCAAAAATAAAATATAAAAAAAATTTTAAAAAGTGGATCATGAACATAAGTGTAAGGCATCAAACTATAAAATTTTAAAATAAAAAATAAGAGAAAACTAATCTGACCTTTAGCTTGGTGAAGAGTTCTTAGACTTGACATCAAAAGCACAAGCCATAAAAGAAAAAATTTAAATTGTATCTTATCAAAATTAATTGTTTTTACTCTATAAAAGCACCCATTAAGCTATAGGCCTGGAGAAAATATTTCTAAACCACATTTCTGACAAAGGACTCATGTCTAAAATATACAAAGAACTTCCAAAACTCACTGCTAGAAAAAAAAGCCCATTAGAAAATAGACAAAATACATGAGCAGATATTTCTCTGGCATTTAAGTGTATTAAAACATGGTCAGTATCATTAGCTATTAGGAAAATGCAAATTAAGGCCATAATGAAATATTCCTGCATGCCTAACACAATAGCTAATTTTTTTAATGACAGTAACAATGCTGACTAGAATCTGGAAAACCTGATTACTCATATATTGTTGCCGGGAATGTCAGCTAGCACAGCTTCTCTGAAAACAGTTTTTTAGTTTCTTTTTCTTTCTTTCTTTTTTGAAGGAGTTTCACTCTTGTTTTCTATGCTGGAGTGCGATGGTGTGATCTTGGTTCACCACAACCTCCATCTCCTAGGTTCAAGCAATTCTCCTGCTTCACTCGGATTACAGACCTGCACCACCACACTCAGCTAATTTTGTATTTTTAGTTGAGGCAGGGTTTCTCCATGTTGGTCAAGCTGGTCTCAGGTGATCCACCCGCCTCAGCCTCCCAAAGTGCTGGGATTACAGGCGTGAGCCACCGTGCCCGGCCCGTTAGTCAATTTCTTACAAACTAAACGTGTGTTGGGGAAACCAGCCCCACACCACCCAGAGGGTACCCTGAGTCTGGTGGAGACAAAGGAGTTAGAAAGAGACAGAATAAGCCTTTAAAAGGCGGGTCCAGGGGACCAGAGCATCGGAGGCTTTCTCATGGCCCAGATCTCTCGGGCTCCACCCAATTTATAGGTTTACAAGCTCTTTGTTGTTAGGGCAGATGGGAAGGGGCGGAAGGGATGAGGAAAAGGATTAATCAGTGAAGGAGAACTTGTGAGTCATTCAGTAAGATGTATAGCAGTGGCAGTTTCTGTGAATTTCCTTGAGCAAAGGTGTGTGTCTAAACTACTTAAGATCTTTAACTTATCGGGACTGAAACGGGTGGGAGCAGGTTTCAGGAGGAGCCAAGATGTTTGATTATACTCCACTGCTTCAAGGGAGTGTTATTTCCCTGAGCAACCTGTGGAATGCTGCTGAGTGGTTATGCTCTCAGGGCATAAAGACATGAAGGCAATAAGGAGACTTTTCTCCTCAGAGGCTGCCCATGGCTGCCCATGAGTGTCTCAAACAGGGGAGACCAACTCAACTGGCACCCTAGAAACTCTCTTTCCCACAATGTGCTTGGCATGTAACCCAGAAATTGCACTCCTGGGCATTTATCCCAGAAAAATAAAAGTGTATATTCACACAAAGTTTTGCATGTGAATGTTTCTAAAAGCTTTATTTGTAGTAGTCAAACCACAGAAAAAACATGGATGTGTCCTTCAACAGTTGAATGATTGAAGAAACTGCAGTACATCAATACCATGAAATACCAGGTAGCAATAAAAGGGAAGGAACTATTGATACACACAGCTTGATGGCTCTCCAGGGGATTTTGTTGAGTGAAAAAAGGCAGTTCCAAATGATTACATACTTTAAGATTCCATCTAATTAACATTATTAAAATGAGATGATTATGGTCCTGAAGAAGGCATTAGTGGTTTCTAGGGATTAGGTGAGAAAGAAAAAAAAACCTTTTATCTGAGGAATGGGGAGCCCCTTTAAATTAACAAGCCCAGAGATGCATTTATAGTGTCAGAGCAGTCAGGTCTCAGTCCCCCTTGAGCTAAATAAGTACCTCTTGAAGCCACTTGCTATGCTCTAGACTAACTCACGCCAAGTAGCCATAAATGCCATATACCCTATAGCTCAACAACATGTAGCCAATCACTAACCAATGTTATTTTGTAAGCCAATGACAATTCCTGATGAGCAATTTACATAATTGCCTCCTTTCCTGATTCATCATTTTTTTCTTTAAAACCTTGAGCCTCTCCTTTGTTCTCTGGAACACTCTCCATGGCAACCTGGAACTGTGCCCTGGGCTGCAGTCCCAGGCTGCAGTCCCAAACCTTGGCCCAAATAAACCCTCTATATTCATTTAGCCTCAGCTCCTGCCTTTTAGGGCAATGTAGTGATGGGTGAAGAGGGAGGTTGTGGCTTATAAAAGATCGCTCAGGGAGGTTTGTGATGGAATTGTCCTCTTGCTTGACTGCAGTGGTGACTCTACAAATTCACACACAATAAAATCGCCAAGAACTAAATGCACACACACACGACTACATTTAAAACCAATGATATTTGAATACAGCCAATGGTTTATATTAATATTCTCCTATTGTAATATCTTACTTTATCTAACCAAGGTGTTACCACTGGATGACACTGGGTAAAAAGTGTGTGGGCTCTGTATTATTTCTCACAACTGCATGTGAGCATACAGTTATGCAAATAATATAAATAAATCACTGAGACCAAATGCATCTTTTAGGTATTAAAAAAGTTAAAACCTTTATAATAATATTAACAATTATCATCATTATTATTAGTCACTTGTAATCTGAAGCCTGACCCCTTCCTCCTTATCTTCTCTCTAAGCTGTAGAAAATAATAAATAAAAGCTTGATTTTCTTCTAACAAGTTCATGAATCTTCTTAAAAATCATTCTGAACTGATTATCAATTATTTCTGCATTAGCTCAGTTTTATTTCACTGAACAGCCACCTTGTAGCTATTTAAACAGAACACACTTATGATGCACCAAGTACTGTATCTTCCCCAAGAGACATATTCATAGTTTATATTTTAAATTTTAAATATATTTTACAATTTAAAGTGATTCATTTTAAAGTGACTCATTCCTGTCATAACATTTTCTTACTAATTAGGGACACATTTCTTCACCATTCCCTTCCAAATCTCCCAAATGTGACATCTAAACAGCCTCCTTTTAAGACTTGTTTCATCTATAAATGACTCCTTCAAGGTCATTGATACCTTTTTGCACTGCTGAGAACACTTTCTAAGTCCATTACTTTCTATCTACCTGATGTAAGTCAGTCCACATTAATGTTTTCCAGTCATCTTTCACAGGAGTAGTAGAGTTTTGAAATTAAATCAGTAAAATAAAAGTCAGAAAATCTTCCAACTCAATCATCCTGTTGATTTACTGAGAATGTTTAAACAGCTAAGGTAGTGATATTTTTTCAAAGAAATCAATGTTTCATATTTTTTTTCACAGTGGCAAATACTACTTTTAAATTAGCTCAATTTATTAATATTGATACTTGAGTGCTGGGAAGGGAAGAGTGTGGTCCCTTTAAATGATATGGAAGTGGAGAAGGGAAGTGCTGGGTAGACTAGGGCATGGTCCCTGGCTAGGGCTGTACCCCTAGGGACCTAGGTGGATACAGACACTTCTGCCTTCGCACCCAAATTTTGCATTTTCCAAGACCACCCTGGCCCACCATGCCCCCATCCTGGGCCTATAAAAACCCGAGACCCTAGCGGGCAGACAGAGCTGCTGGACGGCAAGAGGAGCACATCAGCAGAAGACAAGTGGCCGGACATCAAGAGGACATCGAGGGGAGCACACCAGCCAAAGAGCAAACCGACAGATGCTGGCACTCCTGCAGGCCACTGATCAGTGGAACAAGGTGGAGTTTGACCGGGGCATTTGGAGGAGAGCCGGGTCGCTGAGCAGCCCAACTCTAGGCTAAAACCATCTCCCTTCTGGCTCTCCCATCTGCTGAGAGCTACTTCTACTCCACAAAACTTTGCACTCATTCCCGAAGCCCACAGGTGATCTGATTCTTCCAGTACACTAAGGCAAGAATCCCCGGATACAGAAATCCCTCTGTCCTTGTGACAAGGTAGAGGGTCCAACTGATCTGGTCAACACAAGCTGCCTATGGACGGCAAAATTAAAAGACCAAAACTAAAAGAGCATCCTGTAACACACACCCACTGGGGCTTCAGCTGTAAACATTCACCCCTAGACACTGCCATGGGAATGGAGCCCCCACAGCCTGTCTGTCTGTATGACCCCCTAGAGGTTTCAGCAGGGGAGCACTGAAGAAGCGAGCCACCCCTCATCACACGCCCTGTGAGGCAGACAAGTGAACCTTTCCCATTTCAGTATTATTAAGACTGCTTGCTAATAACAGTGATTTGAAATGGGTACTCTTTCAAAATGTTAATATACAAAATATGCCCATGCCTTTATGTTTTTTACAATTAACATTATTATGTGTTTCTTGCCTTGAGATCTTTTCCAAGGTGCCCAATGATATTAATTGCTTTTTAAGTTACTTTTTGAATTGAAGTGTCTTCAAAACATTAAGCTGAACACAACAAATTAGTTTAAAAGGAAGTTATTTTTACTGCTCTCTATGTCAACTCTTTAAATATTCTGACCTAATAGTCTCAGGCCAACTCCTATTTTTGCTTTTGAGAAGCCTCACTTTAGGGAGCAGTTGGCTGCTCATACCCATTTCATGTTTGAAAATCTAAGCCTCTAAGCAGACATTCCACGTTTAAACGGCTCCCAGAACTCCTGTGAGGTGAAAGTAGAGGTGGGGAAATGTGGATTGGTCACTGTGACAGTTGCTCACTTGCTTTTGTCACATAAAGGCAAGCCCTTGAGCTCTTGCATAATGGAAGGAATGATTGAGGCTTGGCCTCATGCTTTTTATAACGTGGGATTTTTGTGCCATGTTGTATTTTCTTTCATCTTTTCCTGGCATGCTAACTATTTTGCATACATAATCTCTTAACTGATTTCATTTGCTCAGGGATCATAAACATTTTATATGCTATTGAAAGAAATTTTCGCCTTTGATGTAGGATGCCTAGAGCTTAAATTTAAAATGTATCATTCATTACTGCACATTTTTCAACATTCTAAAATATATTTCAACCAAAACTATATCACAAACCAGAATATGTAACGCTGACACGCTATTTGAAAGTTACAAGGACTAGGTCATTATTACCATTAAAATCACCCCTGTTTTGCCTCTATATGGATGGATTCACATAGAAGTCTAAGTAAAAGAGAATTAAAATATGGCTAAGATGTTTAATTCTCTATTTCATATAATTATGTATAATAATGCAAATAGAATAGTCTGTTGAATCATAATGGTGTTTAAATAATATAATTTTAGCAACTCTAACTTTAGGAATGGAAGATAGAGTGCAGACTATCCTTTAATAAGTATAATGGCAATAAGTAATGCAGTCACCAATTGGCATCCAGTGGGGATTGGTTCCAAGACCCCAACGATACTAAAATCCACGGATGCTGAAGTCCCTTATATAAAATGGCTATTTGCATATAATCTACACACATCCTCTCCTATACTTTAAATCATGTTTAAATTATTTATAATACTTAATATATAAATGCTATGTCAATTGTTATCATACTGTATTTTAATTTGTTGGTTTAAAAATTTTTAATATTTTTTATTAATAGTTGATTGAATTTGTTGATGTGAAACCAATGAATAGATGGCTGACTGTATATAGATACATCTTTACAGTTAGTGAAGAAATTTTATAAACATAGTTGACTGTCATAAACACACACACACATACACACAACACACAGTTCATGTCTTTCCAATCAGAAAACAAACACAGAATGGGTTAGCTTTTCTCAATAAATTTTCTTAGAATATACTTTATGTCCCCAGTTGTCTATCAAATGGTTCATAACTCCTTTGGCAGTTTCAGAAGAAATGGCAGAGGCAATTTTGTCTATAAACATTCCTCAATTTGCATGTATTTCCCATCGATAGTTTTACTTAGAGATTTTCTGATGTCTGTCAGTATCTTGGGTCATTTCAAGGAAAAAAGAAGATTTAATAAAGCTGATCCTGATGTAAAAGGTTGATATGTTTTTAATCATGAATTTTTGCATTCAGCACTATTTATTTGTATTAATGAGATTTTTGGTGCACCCTTAATTTTGTACCTAATAATAGTAACAAGCATGGCTAATAACTCAATTGGTTCATATCTAACTTAAGTTAGTTAAGTACCATTCCTCTTGGACAACCTATTTTCACATTGCTTACTTTTGTTCTATTTCTCTTATTAAAATATCGTTCATTGTGCCAGCAATTCATCAACATGCATCACTGACTTAAAAGGATTAATTAAAGCAAAGAATAGTAATTACTAATGAAGACAATACTAACATATAAAGTATAAAATAAACAACTGATAATATAAATGTAAATGGTGAACATGAATCATGGAATGTGATTTGGAATGTCAGTGAGAAGTAAATATTGAAATGTTCTGATTGCACAAACGTTCTGAAAAAGCAGACTTTGGCTAGAAAGAACAAACATAATCATCTAAAAATTATCATTCTAATATTGAAAATCCTTAGTTCCCTGTATATTATCTTTTACAAATTTTATTAGAAAATGGCATAAATCTAACAAACATATCATTCTCATTTTCTGAAAATTTTGGTTATCTAAAATTGAATTTAGGTTTTCTAAAGTAATACATTAATTTTTGCCCAGAAGGCTTACAGAAAACCTAAACTAAGGAAATATAATTTAAAAGAATACTAGTAATAGCAAAAACTTGTTCAAGTTACTTTATTACTAGCTAGGCACAGTGACCCACACCTGTAATCCCAGCACTTTGGAAGGCCAAGGAGGCTGAGGAGGAAGGATTGCTTGAGCCCCAGGAGTTTGAGGTTACAGTGAGCTATGATCACGCCACTGCACTCCAGCCTAGGTGACGGGGCAAGACAAGTGAGACCCTTTCTCTCAAAAAAGAAAGGAACAAAAACTCTTACTGAGAAAATTAACAACTTATACCAAAGTTAATTTTTAAAAATCTTACGATTGAGGCAGAAACAGAATGAATGTTGGCAGAATTAGTTATCATTATAATGCTGTGGAAGTTGCACAAAAGTGGAAGAATGATTAATCTTACATAAGCGAAGTCAAAAGACAACATGAAACATCCTCTGCCTCAGCCTCCTGAATAGCTGGGGTTACAAGGCATCCGCCACCATGCCCGGCTAATTTTTTTGTATTTTTAGTAGAGACGGGATTTCATCATGTTAGCCAGGATGGTCTCAATCTCCTGACTTCGTGATCTGCCCGCCTCAGCCTCCCAAAGTGCTGGGATTACAGGCGTGAGCCACCGCGCCTGGCGAGAACATGAAGCATCTCTTAGCGCATATGTGGTAGTCATTTAAGGGAGAGTGCTTCCTCGGTGGTTTTCACTAAGTCGGAAAGTGTCTCATATTTACTGAATATTTTTTTGAGCCATGGCAGAGACTGAAATTATATTTCAGAATTAGGCTGCATTTCTAGGTACAGCAAGAAAATGCCTTAATGCCAGCCAGCAGAGTTGTCTGTTATATCGACAGACAATCCTTGGTGATGGATAGCGGACTTCAGGGTCAAAAGACCCAGGTCGAGTATGGCTTCGGTCAATTCCCGACATGACTGCTGGACTCTCAGTCGTGAATGGGCAGTAGGGCCAAGCCACACTTACAAAGATTTGTTCTGTGTCCAAGGGACAGACACACACTAAATTTATGAAAATGAGAGACAGGATTTTAAAAATTCTTCAGATATGCATATTTTAGCTTATTTGGTTCACTGAAATTCCTGACACTCTCACTTCACTGATGAGGTGTTTTGTTTTTTTTTTTTCAATGTTCGGAAAAAGTTATTATCATTTCTTAAGAAAGCAAACTTGGAGAAAGAAACTCGACAACTGAATAATTAATTGAATTTTACCCAATTGTTAAGTCTTTTAAAACCATGTCTAAATTCGACAACAAAGCATGATGAAATTTACTCCAGACATGAATGCAACCAAAGAGATGATAGGAGATTATTTCCTTGCTTTCTTCAAAGCCAAAACTTTAGACTTTCAGTATGTTTATTACTCATGTACCATGAAAAATGTCTCCAAAGTTTCTGAAGTTGTCAAAGGCAAGTCGTTTCCAGTACTGTTTTACAAAGCTTCCAACACCCCTTTCCTTTTCCTAGGAGTATGATTTTGAATTAGAAATATCTGCCTTAAATAAAGATCAATTATAGAAACTAATGGAATATTAAACCTTGCTTATTGCTCAAGCTTTCTCTTACTGAGTTTTATAAAAATTCATTTGTGAAGAATTGCAAACAGTATAACTTCCTGATATGAGTGTGCAAACATACACGTGTACACAGAATGCATATTATTGCAACTTTAGTTTTTCTTAAATTTGTTTTTTCATGTGTGGTATAAGCATGATTAAGTGATTCACAGCAGCCAACAGTTTGAGAAATATTATTCTAAATTTAATATAATTTTATTTTTACTTTAATACAATATGGCATACATAACAATTGATTAACTGTTAATTGTCATTAATTTATTATATATTAATTAACAAAATTTATTTGACTGTGAAATGAACAGTTCAAACAAATTAAGATGTTGTTTGCTTTATGATTCTTGTCTCATCACATTTGTGAAGAAAGAAGTAGCTACAAAATTTTTTTAGTCCTATGGATTATCTCTAATTGCTAAGAAAATAAGGAATTTACGTCATCTGGTGTATCTTAAGAACTTGCTATATTCAAAGTTATAAGTGTATATTTTATCCTAAGGTGGGAAGGTTTGTAGGTCATAAGTAGAAAGGAGGACTTTTTTGAATTATATATTTAGAAAATCATTTTGTAGAGATAAGCAATGGGGAATGCTAGAATAAATCACAGGGTACTGGATTAAGGTCAGCGACATCAGTATGAACCACTTAGCTTAATATAAATACAGATGGACATCTATGCATACATACATATATATGTGTGTATGTATGTGTGTGTGTATGTTACAGAGGTACAAATAGATACAATTAGTATCCATTCATACATATATTTCATACTTCTGTGCACTAAAAAGGCCTAGAAACAATAACATCCCAGAAGCACATTCAGTGCCCTTATCTTGATTTCTGATACCATTCTCCAAGTATAGGAACAAGAACTCTTTGGAGAAATGGCTCATTCAAGTGCTGGGAAAGAGGTTACACAAGAAGAGATTAGAACATTTTGCAGATCCAGAAAGTAAGGAAGTGCTAAAAAATAAAATGATAGGGTCGACTGAAAAAGATACAGGAGCCAAGTGAAACAGCTCTTGATGGCAAGCTGGAAGCATTGAAGTGAAAATAAGTAAAATCATATTGGAGAATCACCCAAAGCATAAAATAAATATTGAGTTCTTACCAATATAATTAAATGACTAAACAAATAAGTAAATGGAGGAGAAGAGAAAAATTTCCCAAGGAGAATACCAAATTATCTAGATATTCCCTCGTCAAGAAAATAGACCACTATAGGGATTACCCTTAGCGACTTGTTTACAAAGAGTATAGTAAAGAAGTGAGAGGAAGTAACTTGACATGGAGACACCTGGGGAACACTACCTCAGTCAGATGATCAAGGTGAGTGTCATCAGTGATGAGTGACGTTGACAGCACCGCCCTTGACACGCGTGACATGTTGGAATTGCACTTACCTCTGTCATCTTCTCCCCAAAACACAAAACCCCAGCCTGACTTTGAGAAAAACACAAGAGAAACACAAGCTGAGTGACATTTTACTGAATCTCTCTGACCAATACTCCTCAAAACTATTGAGGTCATCAAAATCAAAGAACATTTGAGAAACTGGCACAACCCAGAGCAGCCTAAGGAGATACAGTGACTTAATGCAGTATTCTGGAAGGGCTCCTGGAGCCGAAAAAACACAAATAGGGAAACACTAACACATCCAAGTAAAATATGGAGCTTAGCTTAAAAAATGAACAAAAAATTACTCTGGCTACTCTAGAAAGAATGAGATTTGGGGCATGTGCTTGCCTACATAGTACTCTTTCTCCCTTCTTTATAATTACCTATGTGTACTTAGCTAAGATCCTATATCTCCCAAACTCCTTTGTGGGAGCAAGCCTCTATTTACTTACTAATCAGACGTAAGCCAGATTTTGTAGAACCTCTGAGAAGTCTGCTGAGAGACAGCTGTTTCAGCTGGGTGGTGAGGTCTTACCCACCACTTCTCTGTGCAGCCTGAGATAATGACATGATGGAAGAAGCTCTGTAGCCATCTCGGATTAAAGTGACCTTGAGGATAGCAACCTCACAATGAAGATGGCTGAGTAGAGGATACATGAGCGTGGGTCCCTGATAACTGTAGAAACATCACACTGGGCTTTTATAACCTACCTTAAAACTGCTTATTTTGCAAGAGAAAAGTGAGCCTTTTTATATTGAAGGCATGAGTTTTCTGCATTGCACAACTGAACCTAATCTTACATGACATAGGCAATATTTGGAAGTGTCAAGGCTAGTTAATAGAGTATTAGTAGTGTGAACCATTTGACATTGCTTTTCCTGAAGGTGAAAAAATAATTCAAGCGTTAGCAATTTAATTTGTTTCATTCTAAGTAGTATTAGTCTAAGTAAAATTGTGACTTGGTCTAGGATTTGGAAATGGAAAAATCAGAAAGGTTCAGGGTATATGTCGAAGATCAAACTAATAAGACTTAATGATGAATTATATATTTTGGGCAATTAAAACAAATGAAATGAATGTGGCATCTAGCTTCCAGGCATTAGCTATTGGATGCATGCTGGGCAGAAATTGTTAGGTGAGCTGAGGTGAGTGCTGGGCAGAGCTAGCATCTGGCTACTGCCAACCAACGACACCCCTCAAAGCAGGGCAGCAGTTCTCCCTGAGTCCAGCATGTCTGGGTGCTACAGTCTTCCAGGAGGTTGCCTGATTTTTGTCACTCCTTACTTCAGTTCATTCACCACCATCCCTGATATATTTCTCAAAGAAGCAAATACTAATTTGCTGTGCCATCACCTTGTTTGCCAATTTTTAGAGACTAAAAAAACTACTACACCAAGTTTTAACATTTTTCTCTATACATTTTAACACTCAGGTATCTGTTCCAAACGCAGTACTCCTCACTTTCCTACCAAAAACCTCATTACCAATTAATCTACGTACTGTCCTTTTCATACCTGAGGTGTATTTCTTCCTCTGTGTCTTCTTTAGCTTCTCCAAACCTATTTCCACTCCTACTTCTCTACCTGAATCCAGTCTCTTCTACCTGCTCTTCCCTTCCCCCATCACTGAATCCAAACAGTTCTTCCTTCCTCTGATCCTGTTCAGCACTGAATTATAACATTATTCCACAGACATGTTGAATAAGAGAGTGCTGTGACTGAGCCCTTAGATTTGCTGCATTTGGTTCTTCTAATGATGTTATTAACTCCTTAGTAGATAGAAACAGGACTTATGTGGCTATTTTTGGTATTTAGTATTCAGTTTAGTATTTATGTTAGTCATGAACACAACGTAGCTTAAAAATATAGCAATTGCTGTAATTTCTCAGGGTGGTTCACCAAGTAAAGACAGTATTTGGTGTAGACATGATTAGTCATTTCTAGTCATTTGTGCCACCTTAAATGGTAGAATATTACATACAATGATACATTGTCTTTGTTTGGTAAAGAACAATGTCAAAAAGACCAGTTATTCAAATCTGCAAGCTAGAATATCAATATTGGTCATATTTAAATTTATTTTTGTAGAGAAAGTTTTATAGAAGCATAAACTATGGCTTAAAGAACAATTTAAAAAATTGAAATCATACCATATATCTGTTTTATTAATTTATGTTACCATAATCCCTTCCACACATTTTAGTAGAACTGCTACATCCCAAGAGTACATTTGTTTTGAAGGATTTTGCAGCCACATTTCCTCTAGATGTGAAAACACAGTGCATATGTCATCTCTTTCCGATGAAAGATGATGCTCTTGGCAGAGTTACCATCTAAAATACCCAGGACCACTCCACACAGACCACATGTGTCATCCATCATTTTACTCAGAACATTATAGTCCTAAAGAATGATTTCTTTTTTATCCTGAGGGCTGCATAACCTTCAGGAACAGCTATGGAAATGTTTGCCAAATGAGCCACATTTCTAGAGAGGGAGTGACAGCTATTTTGGTTGATCAAAATGTTATCATTTAAATTGGATAATTCTAATATAGAATGTGAGGCATAGCACTTTTCTAGAAACGTGAAATAGTTCTGTTTCAAGTCAGTCATTACTCAGTGGTTTAATGCTATACGTTCTTACCTGAACGTTGTCTTTGGACTACCCCTTTTGTGTTCCTTTTGTACACCCACTTGCAGTTTGTCTACTTCATTTTTTGTCACTTTTCGGTGGGTTCCTGTTAAAACACTTGACACCCTGGCTAACCTAACAATAATGAGTCAAATTGGAACTCAGAAAGCATTGTGTCACTGGCTTCATTATAATGTTGGTAATATTACCAGTATTTTGCATATGGAGAAACAATGATTAAGCAAAAAGCAACTATCCAAGGATAATCAATTAATAAATATGTGATGCATATTCAAATGCAGGTTTCCTAAATCTGCATGCTTCCATTGTATAATTATAGATTTCATAAATTGTGTGTTTTACATTTGCATATACAGGCACAATTCCTCTTTACTTTTGAAATAAGTCTTCAACTTCAAAAATGAGCTACTCTGCTTCCAATTTACTTTAAACAAAATACAATTTAGGAGGGTAAGAATAAAGGAAATAATATTTAGGGAATGCCTACTACATGTCTGACATTAAGCTACAAATTTTATATGTTAATTAATCATTTCCAATTGGTAGCTTTCATCTAGCATTTTGTAGAAACTCTTAATCTCATTGGCAATTAAAAGTGCACTGTAGGGTGGATGAATTCAGCAAAGGCAATCTATCCTGGTGATCCTTCCTATTCACAGTGTATAGCTTCATGTCATTTTTAATTAAAGATAATAAATTGGTTTGACTTGAATAGTTCAATTTCATGCATACTCATTTATTTCAATTATCTATTCAATAATTTATAGTCCCAAGCTTATAGAACATCTTAAGGTAGTAACTAGAATCCTTAGTTTTTTTATCCTTTGACATTTCATGGGCTTTCATATTAATATATGAAAGGGACTTTCAAAGTGTTGAAAATTCAACAGTGCAGAAAGCAGACAATGGCCCTATTCTCATACAACAGGGCTGACTTTGCAGTAGGCTAAACAGATAATAAATGTAGTAAAGTAATACTAACTATAATTTTTTTAAAAAAAGTCTAGTCAGGCGCAGTGGCTCACACCTGTAATCCCAGCACTTTGGGAAGCCGAGGCGGATGAATCACCTGAGGTCAGGAGTTCAAGACCAGCCTGGCCAACATGTCAAAACCCCATCTCTACTAAAAAATACAAAAATTACCCGGGCGTGGTGGTGTGCACCTGTAATCCCAGGTACCTGGGGAGGCTGAGGCAGGATAATTGTTTGAACCCAGAAGGTGGAGGTTGCACTGAGCTGAGATCGTGCCATTGCACTCCAGCCTGGGCAACAAGAGCAAAACCCTGTCTCAGAAAAAAAAAAAAAAAAAAAAAAAAGTCCTTTGTTTCATTAGGCCTTTCTCCCCTTGTTATCCAGCCTTATTTCAAAGTGGCAGTGAGAGTCTTTAGCCCCTCTTTATTTTTATTCATTCAGATCAAATGCCTACCATGATGAGCAATAGTGAGGAAACAGGAACTTCCAAGAACCTTCCTGGAGCTCACCATAGAGGTTATATAGTGTTCTTAATTACCATCCATCATTCAACCTGGCTTTTTAATTGCAATTTTTTCTACACAATCTGCTTGTCCCTGCTTTACTTACTTATAAATAACAGTAATTTCTGCCAAACACGTTTCTCATCTGTTAAGCACAATGGACACATGCAATTAATGCATTAACTAGGGTAGACCACATGGGTCTCTTTAACAGTGAGTAAAAAGAGCTAGGGTAAAAATGCTGATGTGATGTGTCTCTTTTAAAAATACTTTTACATGATGTGTCTTTAACTTAAATTCTTTGATGAGTCTGAAAGAAGAGAAATTCAGTGATTTAAGTGTTCGTTTTTTAAGAGTGTGCAGACTTTCTCTGTGTAACATTTATTTACTTGCTTCTGTTTTATTGAGCCTTTCACCTTCATTTAATTTTGCTGATGTTCTAATGAGTTGAAATTTGAAAAAAAAAGAGCATAGTTTTATATTGATAAAGATGGACCCTGAAAAGAATAAAAAGAACATGCAAATCTCATTATTACTTTTATAATTTAGTTTATGCTTTCAGCTTTCCATGTTCAAAAAGGGTCCCATGACTAAATATCTAACCAGAAATGTTTGAAAAGCTGTTTGAACACATCACTATTTTTTTGGAAATTGCCTGTCTACATTCCTTGGAGAATGTTTGATTGTTGTATTTATTGTAGCCAATTCTTTGGAAAATTAACAGTATCTCCTAACTTGCTTTTGCAATCTTTGTTAGCATCCAAAATTGCAAATAAGGATAAGAGAAAATAATCTAATAATCAGTATGAAATATAGATATTTGAAAATGTCTTTCTCCTATCCTAAAATGCGTAACAAACCTAGGTAAAAATAAATTATAGGGGATAATCAAAGTCTACCCTTTCTGTGATTAGAAATTTTGTGACATTCTTTTCTAACCACTATTTGGCTAGCACAATTGGAGGAAATCCTCTTAGTGGATGCATGAGAGTCATGGATCATAGACTTTTCCATGTCTGCTTCTTACTACACGAGGGAATTTGAGTTAATAAAATTACACAATTTCTCTTCATTTACTTAGAGGAATTCTCTCTTTCTAGCTGCATAGTGAGGGATAATATCCTCAGGGATATGGGGACAAAAGAATTCATCCTATGCCAATTTATTGTGGTAGGAAGACAAATTCTCCTACATTAACATAAGCCTGTGGGAGCTCCTTCCAGGGACTGATGGCAATATAGAAATACATAATACACCTAATGTAAAAGATACAACTACCATGTCTCTAAACGGAAGAAGGATACCTTATTTATCTTGGAATAGGCAAAGACTTCTTAAAGAGGGCACAAAAAGCATCAACCACAAGATAAAAAGGTTGACCTTATTAAAATAAAGAACTCAACAAATTAACAACACTCCTTAAGCTGGTGAATACATAAGGAAGACTGGGAGGAAACAGCTTCGATACATACTGAAGAGAGGTTTTACTTCCATAATATATAGAGAACTCCTAAAATCAACCAGAAAAATGGAGAAAACTAATTATCAGAAAATTAAACATTAAAATGAGAATGAAATATTACTGCAATCATTCTCAACTATCTAAAACAAAAATGAGAGACAACAGCAAGTGTAACACGGACATGGAGCAATTAAAACTCCCATACAGGCTGGGTGTGGTGGCCCATGCCTGTAATCTCAGAACTTTGGGAGGCCAAGTTGGGAGGATTGCTTGAGGCCAGAAGTTCAAGACCAGCCTGGAAAACATAGTTGACCCTCATCGCTACAAAACACACACACACACAGAGGGAGAGAGAAAAAATAAAACACTCTCATACATTGCTGAGTGGGAGTGTAAATTGCTTGTCCACATTGGTGAATCATTTGGCAGTATCTACTAGAGCGAATCATACATACACACTATGAGCTAGCCCTTCCCTTCCTGCCAATGAGTGCTTATCCCCAACAAATTATATGCAAAAGAATGTCCATACTAGTGTAATTCATAATTGCCAAAAATGAAAACAATTCACATGTCTGAAAACACCAGAATGAATAAATATAGCAAGACATGTTTATAAAAGTGTATTTGACACAGCAACAAAATAAAACTAATTATTATCATAAACAAGAAGATAAATAAATTTTATATCACAAAAAACCTTCATGCTGAGTAATTTCATTCGTTTGAAGTACAAAACCAGGCAAAACTGGTCTGTAAAGATGGTGATATGAATAGCATTGGCAGCTGACTCAGAGGTGTCCTGAGGAGGTCCTCTCAGGTGGGTAATGTTCTATACACTGATTTGCTCAATGGCTTCCTCCTGACATGCTCCCTTTGCCCAAATCCAGTAATAATCCATAGGCCCTATAATCTACAGATGCTGAACATTTGGCTCATCCTCCCAGGACAGAGAAAGGTGGACATGGGAGCAGGGAGATCTGAAAGGACAAATGAATACCAATCTCATTTCAAGATTTTGAGCGAATATGTTCTAGAGCAGGTCTGGAATCATCCTTAGTCAAGGGTATGGCTTCTTATTTCAGTCTTCTGTTTTTTTTTCTGGCAAAATAGTATTATGATTAATTAGGTCAAGAGAGTGCCACCAAATAAATTTGGAAGCATAAAATAACGTCTTAAAAAGTAAGAGACATTAATGTTAAGTGGTTAAGAGCTTGGATTTTGGAATCATAGCTGGGTCTAATCTGTGCCCCAAGGTTCTTATTTCCAAACTTCCAGCACTAACATTTACATTGTTAAGATGTGTGAGGGTTCAGTGAGATATTGAAGGTGAAGCTTTTGATACAAGGCCCAGCACACAGTAAATGGCAGCTAACTGACATGAAGAAGTTGTGTTGCAATAGATGAAGGTTGTATACTTTTCAACCCAGGTCAACATGAAACAAATGACTCCCGAAGTAACTTTGAGGTACATGGGGAAGTGAGATGGTTCTGAAAAACAGGGTTAGTCAAATATATCAGTCAAGCCAAGCACAGAAAATGAGTGACTTAGGACATTACATTTAGAGCAGATGGAATTTTGAGTCCCTGGAATATTTCTAAAATCATGATTAATGAATATGGTAAATACAATAGAAAATGGAAAACTGGTAAAAGATCATTGAGAAAGTTTCTATAATAATCAGTAGGACTCAGCCCAAATGACAAGGACATCAGAAATTGAATGAGATCAGCATGAAATAGGAATATAAAGCACTAACTCACTTTGTAGGGAATAATTTGTTAGCCTCAAAAACAGTGTATTCAGGGAGAACAATGGCTATCGCTGAGTTCTGAATCCCTTCCCTCCCAACAAAGTAGAACAAATCACTCTTAACATGACTAAGGACAACAAGTCCACATGAGACTACAGTTTCAGGAAATACAGACGTGACAATCTTCAAAATACTGTAAATAGCGACAAAATAATAACGAATCTGATAGATTCAAGCCCCCATGCACTGCTTGTGAGCCTGAGGACGCCAAGGGCTGGAAAGAGCCATGGAGTACAAGAAACACAGCAGCCAAATAAATAGCCAATTCCAGTCAAAACCTGTGCAGAGGGAAAACTATGCTACAAAGAACATCATCGGTCAGCTGAAAAAAATAATATATAGGTGGTTAGATTTTTAAATACCATTTTTAAATGCAAGCTGAAGAGAATATGTATAGAAAGACTTTGAGATTTGAGTAAATAGCAGTGCTGGCCCTTTACAGCAAGGAACTGGTGACTGGTTGTGGAAAGGGTTGGAGAGAGGTGTTTGTACTTTTTAAAATGTTTCACGATGATTATGTGTATGTGTGTGTACGTTCATGCATGTATGTGTGTATATTTCTAATAATAAATACTTTTTCTGAATAAAGTGGGAGTTTTTTAAAGGCAACAAGCTCAGTTGCACAGAACATGGGCTCTGGAGTCAGACATATTCCATCTCCTCCCACTTACTGGTTTACCTCTGTCATGTTATTTAAAGTCTTAAGCCCTAGCTTAATATCTAGATTACAGAAGGATGGTCTATGGTTGTTATTAGCAGTAAGTAAAGGGATTGGTATAGACTTCTGAAGTTTGTTAGCTCCCTCAATATGTTGAAAGTGATCACCATTCGGCTCTGGGTACCTAACTGTTTACACAGACAGCTACAGTGACCACTAGGGTACCCAAGCTACCTGCAGCTCAGAACAACACTGGGTAGTCACTCTGCTCACTAAGATGAGGAAATACGGAACATATTTAGAAAGGGGCACAATAAAATGCTGTTGGGGCGGGGCCTGAAAATCCTGAATTTGCAAGGCCACCTATTCCTTAAACAAAGTGAAAGAATTTTTTGTTTGGTTTGTCTTTGGTTCATTTTAAGAGATTTGTGACATCTCTTATATTGACAATCGTTATTTAAAACTTTGAAAATTACACATGAAAGCTCTCAGTCTATGTGAGGAAAACCTTTAAACTCAGACACATGGAAACTTTGGCTCAGTGTACTTCATTTTTAAAAATACAGAATTTTAATTTTTGACCCCAGGTTTATGTAAATAATTAAAAATTACTTAAACACTTAAGCACTCTTTTCTTGTGTGATTCTTTTGAACAACAACAAAAAAAAAATTTTTCAAGACAAGCTCCATGAAGATGCTTTGCTTTTTACTTTTTTTTTCCCTGTGGACAACTTTATGGCAAATGCTCCAAGATGTCAAAAACTTAAAATAACTGTGCATTCAGAAAAAAATTTCAAAAATAAAAAATTTCAAAGAAGAGTAAAATGACTAGAATAAACAATGTGGCTATTTATTTATTCTTATACTTTTCCAGTCAAATACATTTGAGGTCATTTTTAAAAATAAATACAAATAGCAACATGGAAACTATAGATGAAGAAGGAAGATTGGGATACTTCTCAGCAACAGGGAAAAAGAGGCAACTGAGATGTCCTGCCCCTCCTCACTTGAGGGAAGGCTCCCCAACCCCTCTCAGGGATACACACATACTTTAAACAATGACAGTAACAACAAAGGGTCACCTACGATGACAGGTACATGCTAATGACTCCATAATTAAATTTAAAATTGTATGTCTTTGTGGAAAAAGACAAAAGTTAAATATATTCCAGAACATCAGAAACAAACATATTTATATTTTTATCAGAGAAATAAGCCTTTTGATTTTTCCTTTTAAAAAGATCTTTATTTTAGAAGAGATTTAGATTCATAGAATTATTGCAAAGGTAGAGCAGAGAATCCCATGCATCCTAATCCCTAGTTTCCCTTATGAACACCTCATATCAGTATGGTACGTTTGTCACAATTAATAAAAAATATTGCTATATTATTACTAACGAAAGTCTATAAATTATTCAGATTTTCTGTTTTTGTCTACTTTTTTCTGTTCCAGGATCCCATCAAGGATACTACCTTTTACTTTGTAGTTATGTCTCCTTAGGTTGCTTTTGGTTGTGATAGGTTCTCAGACTTCGCTTTTGAATGTCATTAGAAATTAGAAAATTATTTGTCAGATATTTTGTTGAATATCAATCAATTGAGAATTGTCTGTTGTTTTTCTCCCGATTAGACTGGGGTTATGCGTTTGGGGAGTAAAAACACAGAGGCAAAGTTCTATTCTCATCACATTATATCAAGGGTATGTACTAACAGCATGACTTGTCACTGTTGATACTAACCTTGAAAATCTGGTGGAGGAAGGTTTTGTCCATTATTTCCACCATAAAGTCACTGTTTCATTTCTCCCTTCTATAATGTAATCTTTAAAAGAAAGTCACTATGTATAGCACACTTTTCACTTGGCTCCTCTATCCTTTTGATATATCCCATCATTTTGTGTGTGTGTGTGTGTGTGCATGTTTGTGTGTGTGTGTTGTGTTTTAACATTTTCTTATTTTCTGATCCTACAAGATGCTCCAGGCTGATCTTGTATTTCCTGTCCCAGCCATAGAGTCAGCCATTTCTTTAAGGAGTTCTGGTTTCTTTTGACAGTGAATGGTACTAAAATCCAAGATATGGGATATCTTTTTATCTAGGGCTTTTCAACTGACAGGGCAAGAAGATATATAGGTGTGTATATATCTCTGTATAAAAACATATGCATAAATATTTCTATATATTATTTTATGTATGTTAAGGTAAACATGAGTTCATACTGGTATCTCCAACTGTGATCATTTCTACGTGGAACAGTCGCAACTTCTCCCCTGGTTTATCTGTAAGCTCCTACTCCAACACTTAAAAATAGGGCTCTCACCCTCTGCCATCTATTTACTAAATTGTTCAATTCCAGTGTACATGTATGGTGGCTTCAGAGTTATTAACCCATATCCCCATGGGAAACAACTTTATCAACTAGAATGCAATTCTTATGCACAGTTTCTTTTGTCTAATTCCTTGTGCACGGATCCCACACTGATTTTCAAAGATATTTAGGACACCAACTAATTGCCCACTTCCATCAGTAAGGTTTTTGCTGACATTTTTAATACTATTAGATTATTTTATCACATTCTATACCTCATCCTGTTGTCACCCAATCTCCTAAATAATTTTCTAAATTTGCATACATTAAGGTGCAATCTTTGTTCTGTAATTTTCTATGGGTTTTGACAAATGCATAATCACATGGATCCACCATTAGAGTATCATATGTAATAGTTCCAATGCCCTATAAAATGCCCTATGTTTCACCTATTCAATCCTTTCTCACCCCAAACATCTGGCAATCATTGATGTTTTTTATTGTCTTTATAGCTTTTCCGTCTACAGAATGACATATAATTGAAATAATACAGTATATAGCTTTCAGTCAGGCTAGCTTCTTTCACAAAACACTACGAATTTAAGATTTATGTCTGGGCTGGGCGCGGTGGCTCACGCCTGTAATCCCAGCACTTTGGGAGGCCGAGGAGGCCGGATCACGAGGTCAGGAGATCGAGACCATCCTGGCTAACACGGTGAAACCCTGTCTCTACTAAAAATACAAAAAATTAGCAGGGCGTGGTGGCAGACGCCTGTAGTCCCAGCTACTCGGGAGGCTGAGGCAGGAGAATGGCGTAAACCCGGGAGGCAGAGCTTGCAGTGAGCCGAGATCGCGCCACTGCGCTCCAACCTGGTGACAGAGCGAGACTCCATTCCAAAAAAAAAAAAAAAAAAAAGATTTATGTCTGTTTTTTTTGTGGTTAAATAGTCCATTTTTAATCACTCCATAATATTGCATTGTATGGATATTCCATAGTTTGTCTATCAATGTCTATCCATTCACTTCTTGAAAGACATCTGGGTTGCATGTAGTTTTGAGTAATTATAAACGCATCTACTAGAAATACAAGCGTGTAGGATTCCATATGGACATAAGTTTATTGGAGTGTAATTACTGCATTGTATGGTAAGACTATGTTTAGCTTTATAAGAAGCTGCCAAACAGCCTTCCAAAGTGACTGTGCCATTTGCTTTCACACTGTGAATCACCAAGAATTTCTGCTTGCTCTGCATCCCCCCAGCCATTTGTATTCTCAGTATTTTGAATTTTAAACATTCTAATGGGTGTATATCTTATTTTACGGTGGTTTTCATTTGAAATCCCCTAATGACAAATAATGTTGAGTACTTCTTCACGGGTTTATTTCCTATTTGTATAACTTCTTTGGTGAAATGTCTGTCCAGATTTTGACTACTTCTAACTAGGTTGTTTGTTCCTTACTGTTGTTCATGTAGAAGGATGAACCAGAATAGAGCTAGCACAAATAGACCGACAGAAATATAGTAAAGTGACTTTTGACAAAGGATTCAACTCAATGAAGAAAGGGTAGTCTTTCAACCAAATGCTGAGGAAAAATTAAAATGTCTTTATGTAAAAAATTTTAAAAAAATTCAAAACCTAGACAAAGACTTTAGACTTTTTACAAAATTATTTCAAAGTTGATTATAGACCTAACTGTAAAATGTAAAATAAATGCAACTTTTACATGAAAGTATAAGAGAAAAAATACTTTTTAATTCACTTAAAGGGCTTGGTGATATTAGTGTTGATCACTTTTGTATTTCTGATATAGGTAATTTCTTTATTCTCTCTCTTTCTTTCTTTCACCTGCCTAGAAATTTATTACTCCTATTAAACTTTTCAAAGGTGGATTGTTTGCTAACTTAAATTTTATTAATTTCTGTTCTAGTTTTTGTTATTCTCTTATGTTTTCTTTAGCTTAAAATGTTCTTTTGTCTCTATTTTTAAGGTAAGAACAAGATTAAGGATTCTAGATCTTTCTTCTCTCTTAAATATACTTTGAATGCTATAAATGTTCCTCTAAGCACTGTTTTGCTGCTTTCCACCCATTTTGATAAAGTGTGTTTTATTTTCTTTAGTTCAAAACATTTTTAAATTTCTCTTAAAAATTCTTATTTTATCCATATGTTACTTAGATGTGAGTAGTTTAATTTTCAAATATTTTAGGATTTTCTAGGTGCCTTTCTGTTAGTCTTTTCTAGTTTAAGTAAATTGTTCCTAAGGACATATATAGTATGTTTTCAGTTTAAATGTTTTCCTTCATTTTGTTAATGTGGTGTATTACATTGATTGATTTTTATATGCTAAACTATCCTTGCATTCCAGGAGTAACCCTCACTTGGTTATGGTGTATAATCCTTTTAAAGTGCTGCTGTATCCTGTCTGCTGGTATTTTGTTGTAGATTTTTGCATCAGTTTTCAACAGGGTAATCGGTCTGCATTTTTTTTGTTTTCGTTTTTGTTTTTGTTTTGTTTTTCCCTATAGTTCTTTGTCTGGCTTTGTATCAGGATAGCGCTGGCCTCATAAAATGAGTTTGACTGTATTTTCTCCTCTGCAATTTTTTAGAAAAATTTGAGGAAGATTGGTGTTAATTTAATTCCTTTAAAATTTTTAAGGTGTGTTTATGATGCAGATTGTGGACTATCTTGATAAATGTTTCATGCAAGCTTGACATGAAGGTGCATTCTTCAGTTGTTGGATGTGACATTCTATAAATGTTAACTAGATCAAACTGACTGAAAGTGCTGTTCAAATAAAATATATCTTTACTGCTTTTCTGGCTGCTTGAGCTATACATTACTGATAAGGTATGCCAACATCTCCAAACATAATAGTGGATTTATCTACTTCTTCTTTCAGTTATATCAATATTTGTCTCACATATTTTGATTATCTATTGTTTTGTGTTTATACATTTAACATTTGTATGTTTTCTTGGAAAATTTGCCCCCTTATGATTGTAAAATGCTCTCCTTTTCACTAATAATTTCCCTTGCTCTAAAGACTTATTTGTCTTTAGTTAATATAGCCACTCAAGCTTTCTTTTGATTTTTGTTAGCAAGACACATTTTTCTCAATCTCTTTACTTTTAACCTGTCTTTATTTTAAAAGTGGATTCATTGTACACAACACATAGTGAGTCTTGTTGTATCATATACACTGACAATCTCTGCATTTTCATTGGCATATTTAGACCATTCAAATTTAAGGCAATTATTCCTATATTTGGAACAATATTAACTATGTTTGTAACTCCTTTCTATATATTGCTGGAGACTTCTTTTTCTGCCTACTGTGGATTTATATGAGTATTTCTATGACTCAATTTTACATTCTCTTTCAAGATATCAATTATACCTTTTTAAATATTTATTTTATTATTATGTTTTCTTGATTTCTTAACTTTTATTTTAGATTTGGGGTAAATGGACAGGTTTGTAACATGGGTATATTTAAGGTCACTGAGGTTTAGTGTATGATTTATCCCATCACCCAGGTAATAATAATGCTATCCAATAGGTAGTTTTTCAACCCAACAACCTTCTCACTCTCCCCTCTCAAGCAGTTCTCAGTGTCTATTCTTCCAGCTTTGGTTTATGTGTATCCAATGTTTAGCTCCCGCTCATAAGTGAGAATGTGCAGTATTTGGTTTTCTGTTCTGGTGTTACCTCACTTAGAATAATGGCCTGTAATCCCAGCACTTTGGGAGGCTGAGGCAGGTGGATCATGAGATGAGGAGTTCGAGACCAGTCTGGCCAACATGGTGAAACCCTGTCTCTACTGAAAATACAAAAAATTAGCCGGGTGTGGCAGTGTGCGCCTGTAATCCCACCTACTCGGGTGGCTGAGGAAGGGGAATAGCATTAACGCAGGAGGCGGAGGTGGCAGTGAGCTGAGATCATGCCATTGCACTCCAGCTGGGCGACAGTGCAGTGTGAGACTCTGTCTCAAAAAAAAAAAGTATTTTTTCGTATATCTGTTGGCCGTATGCATGTTTTCTTTGGAAAAATGTCTGTTCATGTCCTTTGTACACTTTTTCTTCTTTTCTTTTTTTTTTTTTTCTTTTTTTTTTTTTTGAGACGGGGTCTTGCTCTGTCGCCAGGCTGGGGTGCAGTGGCGTGATCTCAGCTCACTGCAACCTCTGCCTCCCAGATTCAAGGGATTCCCCTGCCTCAGCCTCCCAAGTAGCTGGGATTAGAGGCAGGCACCACCACGCCCAGCTAAGTTTTTGTATTTTAGTAGAGATGGGGTTCACCATGTTGGCTAAGACACTCTTAATCTCCTGATCTCATGACCCACCTGCCTCAGCCTCCCAAAGTGCTGGGATTACAGGTGTGAGCCACCACACCCGGCCCCTTTGTACACTTTTAATGGGGTCGTTTGTTTTTATTTGTTGAATTAAGTTCCCTGTAGATTGTGGATACTAGAACTTTTTTGGATGCATAGTTTGTGAATATTTTCTCTCATTCTGTGGGTTTTCTGTTTACTCAGTTGAGAGTTTGTTTTGCTGTACAGAAGTTCTTTGGTTTGATTAGGTTGCACTTGTCAATTTTTGGTTTTGTTGCAATTGCTTTTGAGGACTTAGTCATTAATTCTTTCCCAAGACCGATTTCCAGAATGATATTTCATAAGTTTTCTTCTCAGATTCTTATAGTTTTAGATCACACATTTAAATTTTTAATCCATCTTGAGTTAATATTTGTATATGGTAAAAGGAAGCTTCAATCCTCTGCATATGGCTAGCCAGCTATCCTAACAGCATTTATTGAACAGGGACTCTTTTCCCCATTGCTTCTTATTGCTAACTTTGTCAAAGATCAGGTGATTGTAGGCGTGTTGCTTTATTTCTAGGTTCTTTTCTCTGTTCCATTGGTCTATGTGTCTGTTTTTGTACCAATACCATGCTGTTTTGATTATTATAGACTTATAGTATAGTTTTATGTCAGATAGTGTGATGTCTTCATCTTTATTATTTTTGTCTAGTATTGTGCTGGTGATTTGGACTCTTTTTTGGTTCTATATAAATTTTTTAGAGTAATTTTTTTTCTAATTCTGTGAAAAATGACAAAGTATTTTCATAGTAATAGCAGTGAGTCTGTTCCCCTGTGCAGTATTGTCATTTTAACAACACTGATTCTCCCTATCCATGGGCGTGGAATGTTTTTCCATTTGAATGTGTCTTCTTTGATTTCTTTCAGCAGTGTTTGGTAATTCTCATTGTAGAGATCTTTACATCCCTGGTGAGTTGTTCTATAGGGGTGGTTGTAATGTCACCTCTGTCATGTTGGATTGTATATATTTGAATCTTTTGATTTTCTTTATTAATCTAGCTATCAATTCATCTTGTTTATTCTATTGAAGACCAACTTTGGGTTTCTTTGATCTTTTCTATGGATTTTTTGCATCTCAAATTCATTCAATTCAGGCCTGATTTTCATTATTTATTGTCTACTGCTAGTTTTAGGGTTGGTTTGCTCTTGTTTTTGTAATTTTTCTAGGTGTGGCATTGTTATTAATTTGAGTTCTTTCTAACTTCTTGATGTAAGTGTTTAGTGCTATAAATTTTCCTCTTAACATTACTTTAGCTATATCCCAAAGATTCCAGTATGTTGTGTCACTCTTTGTGTTAGTTTCAACTAATTATTTTTATTTCTGCGTTATTATTTCTAACCAAGTCATTCAGGAGCAGGTTGTTTAGCTTGCATGTAATCGTGTGGTTTTGAGATATTATCTTGGTGTTTATTTCTACTTTTATTGCACTGTGGTCTGAGAATGTGGTTGATATGATTTCAGTTTTTTTGAATCTGTTGAGACTTGCTTTATGGTGGAGGATTTGGTCAATCTTGAGTATATGCTGTGTACAGATAAGAAGAATGTATATTCTGTTATTGCTGGGTGGAGTGATTTTTAGCTATCTATTAGGACAAACTGGTCAAGTATTGAATTTAAGTCTAAAATATCCTTATTGGACTTCTGCCACAATGATCTGTCCAATACTGTCAGTGTGATTTCAAATCACACTATTCCTGTATGGTTATCTAAATCATTTTGTAGATCTCTAAGAACTTGTTTTGTGAAAATGAGTGCTCCAACATTGGATGTATATGTATTAAGGATTGTTAAGTCATCTTGTTGAATTAAACACTTTGTCATTATCTGATGCCTTTCTTTATCCTTTTGAATGGTCATTGTTGGCCAAAGTCTGTTTTATCTGTTATAATAATAGTGATGCCTGCTTTTTTTAATTTTTGTTTGCATGATAAATATTTCTCCATTTCTTTACTTTAAGCCTATGTGTATTGTTACTTGTGATATGGGTCTCCTGAAGACAGCAGACAGCTCAGTCTTGCTTCTTTATCCAACTTGCCACTCTATGCTTTTTAAGTGGAGCATTTAGCCTGTTTACATTAATCATCAATATTGATATGTGAGGATTTGATCTTGTCATCCTATCATTAGCTAATTGTTATATAGACTTGATTGTATAATTGCTTTATAGTGTCAATGGGCTATATACCTAAGTGTGTTTTGTGATGACAGATATTCTTTCATTTCCATATTTAGCACTGCCTTTGGGACCTCTTGTAAGGCAGGTCTAGTGACAACAAATTCCCTCAGGATTTTCTTGTCTGAAAATGATTTTATTTCTTCTTTGCTCAGGTGGATGGAATATGAGATTCTCGGTTGGAATTTCTTTTCTTTAAGGATGTTGAAAATAGGCCCCCAATCTCTTCTGGCTTTTAAGGTTTCTGCTGAAAGTTCTGCTGTTAGTTTGATGGGATTCCCTTTGTAAGTGACCTTCCCCTTCTCTCTAGCTACCTTTAAGAATTATTTTTTCATGTTGACCTTGAAGAATCTGATTACTCTTATGTCTTGGGGATGGTCACCTTGTCCAGTACCTCACAGGGGTTCTCTGTATTTCTTGAATTTGCATGTCAACCTGTCTGCTGAAAATGCAGAAATTTTTATGAATTATTTCCTCCAATATATTTTGCAACTTGCTTGCTCTCTCTCCTTCTCATTTAGAAATGCCACTGAGTCATATGTTTACACAGTCCCATATTTCTGTACATAATCCCATATTTCTCAGAGGTTTTCATCATTTGTCAATATTCTTTGTTCTTTATTTTTGTCTACCAGCGTCGCTTTGAAGGAGCTATTTTCAAGCTCTGAGATGCTTTCCTCAGCTTGGTCTATTCTGTCATTTATGCTTTCAATTGTTTTATGAAATTCCTGTAGTGAATTTTTTATTTCTAATAATTCAGCTTGGTTCTTTCTTAAAATAGCTACATCATCTTTTAACTCATGGATTGTTTTGCTGTTTTCCTTAGATTTGGTTTCAACCTTCTCTTATATCTCATTACACTAGATTGCCATCTAGTTTCTGAATTCCATTGCTGACATTTCAGCCATTTCTATTTAGTTAAGAACCAATGCTGAGGAGTTAGTGTGATCCTTTGTAAGTAAGAAGACACTCTTAACTTTAAGAGTTGCCAGAGTTCTTGCACCGGTTCTTTTGCATCTGTCAGGTCTGATGTCCCTTTATTCTTTGACGTTGTTGTCCTTTGAATGGGGCTTTTTGTTTTTATGTTCTTTATTGCCCCTGAGGGTTTGACAGTGGTATGAGTTGTGTATAGTCGAATGGCTTCATTTCCAGATGCTTTCAGAGGGCCAAGTTTCAGCTCAGCAATCCTGGACTGCATGCTCCACCCTGGGTGGCTGGAATCAGGCCCTTAGCTTTGTCCTCTGGCCCTTGAGGTGCAGCACCGGCTGCACTGCAGGGCTGAGATGCTCCCAGACCACTGGCAACAGCACTCCATGGGGGTTGTGTGCAAAAGTGCACTGGCAGGCAGCATGGGGGCAGTGTGTGAAGGTGCTCCAGTGGGGCTGTGGCAGAGTCATGGCCAAATGTATTCCAGTAGGGCAGCGATTGGTGGGGGGCATCTTGGAGGGACACACTCTGGTGGGGGACTGTCAGCAAAAGTGTTGTGGTGGGGTGACAGGGGTTGCCTGCAAGAGCACTATGGCCATAGCGATTGCAAAAGTGCTCTAGTGAGACAGCTGAAGATGTTTTTGAACTGGTGTTGTCAGGCAGGGACTCTGGATGGGGCCAGCAAAAAGGGGGTGAGGGTGCACAGATGAAACTCACCCCTGTGCCAGAAGAAAGGCAGCCATGTTCTCTCCAGGTGCAGCAGATAACAAAGTTAAAGCTACCTGGGGGAATATGGAGAATGTTGGGGGATGGGTGCCTATAGCTGTGTTCTACCACATCCTTGCCCCCACTAACTCAACTGGGCTCTATGCAGATTCAAGCTCTGTCTTTGCCAAATCTCTGGGCAGTTTCTCCTGCCAACTCAAATGACCGTGGGGATCATGGGGTCATCTAGACTAGGATCCCAGAGATCTGTGGAGATAGTGAGCTGTTCTATATTTATTTCGCTCACCCCTTCCTTGGAAGTCATTCAAGACCAGGAATGAGTCTTGATGCTTGGCCTCACTTCTACTTCCTCTGATTTTTTTTTTTAGTGTTTTTCTTACAGTTTACAATATAAATTTTTAACTACTTCAAGGCCACCTTAAAATGATACTATTTTTCATGTTACTTCAGGCAACTTATAACGGAGGATCCAAATTTTCACTCTCACATCCCTTGTGACAAAGCTGTCTTTCATTTAACTTAATAGGCTGTAAATGCATGATACTTTATTACTATTATTACTTATAATAAATAGTTATCTTTTACATCATTAAGAATTATAAATAATAAAACATATTAATTTACCAAAAGTCATTACTTCTCTGTTCTGCATTTCTTTATGTTGATTCAATATTCTGACCTAAATGGTTCCTTTTTCCAGAATAAAAAATAATAATAAACCTTACAAAGTAGGTCTGTTGGCCATGAATTCTATTTGTTTTTGTGTGAGAAAGACTATCTTTTTTTACTTTTGAAAGGTAATTTCACAGGATATAGAATTTTAGGTTGGTAGTTTTTGTTCTTTCAACATTTTAAAGAAATAACTATTTTCAACTAGATTTTCTTTTGTTTATGTGGTTTCCATAAAGAATCTGATGTTTCTGTTATTCTTCCTCTATAGATAAGGTGTTTTCCTCAACTCTGGGTCTATTTAGAAGTTGATCTTTGTTTCCTGTTTCCTGGAGTTTTAATATATGTTTAAGGTGAAAGGTTTTTGGTGTTCTTGTTTTTGTATTTATTTTGCTGGATGTTCTATAACCTTCCTGAATCTGTGATCGATTGTCATTAATTTTAAAAAGTTATCAGCATCATTACTTCGCAACTTTCTGCTCCATTCACTTTTTATTCTCCTCATGATACTCAATTACACGTATACTACATCATTTTCATTGTTCAAGAGTACATAGACATTCTGTTCTATTTTTCATCCCCCCAACTTCACCTTTTAATTTCATTTTAGGAAGTTTCTGTTAACTTATATTAATGCTCACTGATCCTTTACTCAATGCTCTCTTGCTTCGTTGCCTACTGATGACTTCAAAAGGCATTTTTAATTTGTTATAGTGTTTTTTATTCTTAACATTTACCTTTGATTTTTAATTAAAAATCCCATATCTCTATTAGGCATCTGGTCTTTTATGTTCTTACTTTTTTATTAGAGCTCTTAATACATTAGAAATCTTTTTTGGTATTTTGTTTGGGGGATTTTTGGTATTTTTTAAATTGAGATAAGACTTAAATAACATGAAATTAATCTTTATAAAGTGAACAATTCAGTGTCATTTAGTTTATTCACAATGTTGTACAACTATCACCTTTATCTAGTTTCAAGATGTGTTCACCATCCCAAAATAAACCCCAGGCACATCAAGGAGTTACCCCTACTGCCTTCTCCCCAAAACCACCAATCTCCTTTCTGTTAAATGAATGTATTTATTAGGCTAGTTCATATAAATGGAACCATACACTATGTCGCTTTTTGTGCTTGGCTTATTTATATTAGTATAATGCTTTCAAGGTTCATCTATACTGTGGTACATAGTAGATTTCATTCCTTTTTAAGGCTGAATAATATTCCATTGTGTGGATATACCACCTTTTGTCAAATGTCAAATGTCCCTTGATAAGCATTTGGGTTGTTTCCACCTTTTGGCTGTGTGAATTGTGCTGCTATGAGTATTTATGTGGAAATATTTGTTTGAGTATCTATTTTTACTACTTTTGAGTATATACTGAGGAGTGAAATTCCTAGGTCATATGGTAATTCTATGTTTAAAATTGTGAGGAACCTCCAGAGTGTTTCCCATCGTGGCTACAACATATTGAATTCCCATTAACAATGTACAAAGGTTTTCATTTCTTTATATCTTTCCCAACATTTGTTATATTTGTTTGTTATTATTATTTTTTGATTGTCACCACCTTAGTGGATGCAAAGTGATATTTCATTGTGGTATTACTATGTATTTTGCTAACAATTAATAATGTTGAGGTTCTTTTCATGTGCTTATTGGCCACTTGTATATCTTTGTTAGAGAAGAAAATAATAAAAATAAGAGCAGAGATCAATGAAATAGAACACAAAAAAAGAGGAGAAAATCAATAAAACCATAAATTGATTCTTTAAAAGATTAGCAGATTTTTTAAAAGTCTAAAATGTTGGAGCAAGAGAAAAGAGTCAAAATACAAATTACTAATATCAGAAGTGACATATTGAATTTCAGTACAGATCCTACATGTTTTGAATCACTTCTGTCAATAAATTACAAGACTTAGATAAGTTGTACAAGAATATTGAAAAAATTAAATCATTAACATAAATGCAAGAATAAAATTAACATTACATATTAATCTTAAGGAAATTACATTTGCACTCAAAACATTCTATAGAAAAAATGTCAAAGCTCTAATTGCTTTACTGGTGAATTCTACTAAAGTTTTATGAAAGAGATCAATAATACATTTTTAGAAAATAGAAGAAAAATAGCTTTACGATGACATTATAAGAAACAAATGTTATGACCAATTATTCTTCACAACAGAATGGCCAAAAGAAAATAAACAAAAGTAGTATAAATCAAAACTATTATTAAACAAGAAGTGTAATCTATTATTACAAAGTGGGATTTATATTAGAATTACAAGTTTGCTTTTACATTAATAAATATATTAATGTAATTTAATATTTAAATCATAAATAGAATAAAAGACTATGTGTAAGGTTTAACAAAAACTTTCCTTTCCCTTTATTCATGAAAATTTGGTCTTTGGTTGATTTCCTGCTTTTGTTTCCATAGAAACTAATGGCATGTTTTACTAGACAACGCTGCTTATGGAAAAGCTGACCCTGGATAGGTACATTGCTCCTGTAGTGGCAATTACAAATACAGTATTCTTCCTTTATCCCCAGTTTTGTTTCCACAACTTCAGTCACCCCAGTCAACCATGGTCCAAAAATACTAAGTGGAAAATGACCCCCTAGATTCCTAAGTTTTAAATTACATGTCATTCTGAGTAGTGTGATGAAATCTTGCACCATTCTGCTTCATCCTGACTAGGATGTGAATCTTCCCTTTCTCCAGTATCTCCACTCTGTGGGGATCTCCTGTCTGCCTGTCAATCAATTAGCAGCCTTCTTGGTTAACAGATGGATTGTGGTGATATCACAGTACTTGTGTTCAAATCACCATTATTTTACTTAACAATGGCCCCAAAGCGCAAGAGTAGTAATAATGGCAATTTGGATATACCAAAGAGAAAATGTAAAGTGCTTTCTTTAAGTGAAAAGTTGAAAGTTCACGACTTTATAAGGAGAGAAAATCAAAGGTATGCTGTGATTGCTAGCACTATTGAAAGAACAAATTTACCTGTGAAATTGTGAAGAAGGATAAAGAAGTTCAGGCTAGTTTAACTGTCTTAACTTGACACCGTAAAATTACAACCACAGTACCTGAAAGGTGCTTAATTTAGAAAAGGCATTACATTTGTGGGTGGAAGATATTAGCAGAAACGTGTTCCTTATTATGGCAATTGGGTTCAGCACTGTCCGTGGTTTCAGGCATCCACATGGGGTCTTGGAATGCATTCTCTGTGAAGAAGCAGGCACTACCACAAACAGTGTGGCCCTTCTATCTTTCGGCTTTTTTAAATGAGATAACTGGTGAATGGGCAGGTTATAGGGCACTGAAAACTACGGTTATGGAGCTACTACAGGGACTTGGTGAGGGAGTGCAGCTTCTAAGCTAGTGGAGCTCCTATGCCAATAGGAATTTTTGATAGAAATCCACATTTATAGTTGTATATCTTCACTGCATTTTACCATGGGTCTTATTGCAGACACCAACTCGTTTTAGGTAGATCTGTTTAATACAAGCAAAGAGTCTGATATATAACTCACTGAATCATGCAGTAGTTCTTATAATGTCAACATATTGACTTTTGATAATCAGTTATTTTATTGGCCAAATATTCTATAGTTTTAAACATATATCGTCATTGAGAATCAATGCATTTTCTTGATGGTGGGATAAGAAAAATAGTGTTATATTTCAATAGACCACTGTAAGTGATTTATTGAAGTATTATTCTTTAAAAGTTAGGCAATGCTAATTAACTAATTATCAATCAATTCTGCAATATGTGAAATTGCAAAGCAGGTTATAGTTTATAACGATCTTACATGGTTCTCTTAATCTAATTGTATTTTTTTCTTTATCATTTTCTCTACTAAACACTGAAATTACAAGTTTGTTCTCTTGAATAAAAAAATGTTAATGTATTCCTCCTGCTAAGATCAAACTAAATTTTTTTGGTGACTGGAGGGTACGTGTCCTGCTGAGGTAACATAAATTGCTACACTTCCCTAAGAGTGTTCAGTTCCAGTTACAATCTACCCTGCCAGGTCCCAGCAGGTGAAAATGACTCACTTCTAAATCTAGTGAATATCCAGACACACTTAACATCTTAAAGTGTAGTTTTACCAGATGATTTTTAATATATCTGATATTTGACAAAATTATTTTATGGATTGTTATCCCAAAAAGAACCACTCAAATCTGCAGATTATAAGCACTTATTGATTAATTACTCACACTTGTCAAGGGTTTATAAGGTTATGACAATTTAATAAAATTCACAGACAGTCCGGGCACGGTGGCTCATGCCTGTAATTCCAACACTTTGGTAGGCCAAGGCAGGCGGATCAGGAAGTCAGGAGTTTGAGACCAGTCTGGCTAACATGGTGAAACCCCATCTCTACTAAAAATACCAAAAAAAAGTAGCCGGACGTGGTAGCAGGTGCCTGTAATCCCAGCTACTGGGGAAGCTGAGGCAGGATAATCACTTGAACCCAGGAAGGTGGAGGTTGTAGTGAGCCAAGATCGCGCCACTGCACTCCAGCCTGGCAACAAGAGGGAGACTCCATTTCAAAAAAAAAAAAAAAATTACAGGCAGAAACAAATTTTTCCTCTTTTGGAAAATACACATTTTTATGTCCAGTCTCCAGAACAATATTAGGTGAATGTAGGCTATGATGATTTGAACTTTGATCTTTTACATTTGCCGTGACACTAGAGTTGATATTTTGACACTGAAACATAAAATAACTACATCTTGCTGGAAAAAGGTCAGGAAAAGTGGTAATTCATAACAGTATAATATTAATGAAAATCAGACCAACTCCTGACTCCTGTAAGGAAGGATGTTATAGAAGTTGGGAGGTGTAAAATGCCTAAATTGTCTTCACCTCTTCTCATTTCTCACTCTCTGCGTCCTTATCCCCTGGGATGTTTTGGAAATCTCCAAGGCCAGCAGAAAAAGGCAAAATATTTTTCAAGTGCTTAAAGGAAAGTACTGTTCGCCCAGAATCCGATTCCAGCACAAATATTCCTCAGGCATAAAAGGGAAGTCATGACTTTTCAGATGGTGAAAAACATACAGAACTTGTCCCCAATAGGTGTAACCTAAAAGAGTGCAGAAGGAAGTTCTCTAACCGTCATGATCTTTGGCTAGGCAGTATTCTTAGAACTGACACGAAAAGCATAATCCATAGAAGGAAAAAATAATAACATATAGAACTTCATTCAAATGTTTAAAAGTTCCTCTGCTGAAATTCTCATTGTTTTTTTACCCACAAATAAGGCCTGTCTCTCTCTCTCTCTGCTTTGAAAATATTTTTCTTGGTTTTTAGTTTTAGAAGTTTGAAGATGCTGTTGTCTTGCTGTGAATGTATTTAAGTTTATCGTGTTTAGTGGTCACTCAGGTTTACGTCTTTTGCCAAATTTGGGAAGGTTCCAGCCATTATTTTTTTAAGTACTTTCTCAGCCAGCTTTTCTTTTTTCTCTCCTTGCAACAGTTTGATAACATGAATGTTATAAATTTTATTACAAACTTCTCTGTTTCTGAGGCTCCATTCCTTGCTTTTTAGTAGATTTTTTCTGTTATTCAGATTGAATAATTTCAATTATTCTATCTTTCAGTTCACTTTTTCATTTTATGCCCCCTCCATTCTATTGTTACACACATATATGGAAGTTTTATTTCAATTATTATATTTTTAAGTTCTAAAACTTCTATTTTTTTGTTTCTTTCCTGAGACGTTTCATTTTTTTACATTTGTATAAAGCATATTTATAACTGCTCCTTAAAGTATTTTAATAATGGCTGTTTGAAAGTCTTTAATAATTCTAACATCTATATCATCTTGGTATTGTCGTCTGTGGATTATCTTTTCTCATTCAAGTTGAGATCTTCCTGTCTCTGGGTATGATGCATGATTTTCCATGGAAACCTGTGGAAAAAAGCTGGGATCTTCAGACTCTGCTATATCAAACATTGCTGGAACACTTAGGGCCAACCTGAAGAACAAACCCCTCTCAATATTATATTAGTTTATACAAGTTATTGAATGTAATTGTACTTTGTTCATTCATGTCAATGTACAGTATTTCATTTCTATTGAGAGAATACACTTATTATATACACTTAAATATATACATTGATAGATTATACATTATTTCTGCATATACAGATAAACTTTATGTTGAAGGCATTTTATATATTTTTTAAATCTTGAAGCTTATGAATAGCTCTGCAGTGATAATCCTTGATATAACTTTTGGTGAATATATGTCCTTATTTTAGTTCACTAGCTACATAAGAGTGGAATTGTTGAGTCATAAAGTGTACATATATTCAGCTTTGACGATACTTCCAAACAGTTTTCTGATATGGTTGTACTAATTTATATTCCCGTTAGCAGTGTATGAGAGTTTCAGTTGTTCCATACTCTTGACAGACCTTGGATCACTGTTTTCTTTTTAGCATCATTGGTGATTGTGACACTGCACTGTGGTTTTAATTCACATTTCTTAGATGGAAAATATAGTGCTTCATGTGTTTATTGTACATCTGAATATCCTCTTATGTGAAATGTCCGTTCAAAACTTTTGCCCACTTTGTGTAGAATTGTCTTTTTCTTTATTATTAATATATTGGAGTTCTTTATATACCCTGAATATTTATGTGTTTTGGGATCTATATCTATACTGACATAGATATAGATCTATATCTAAATAATTATCTTCTATGTCTCTGTAGGCTATCTTTTCAATTAATGTTGTCTTTTGATCTGAAGTTCTTATTTATAAATAAGTGTGATTCAGCAATATTTTCTTTGTGATTAGTGCATTTTTTCCTTCTTTAAGAAATGTTACCTCCTTTAGGGTCATAAAAATATTCTTCTCTGTATATTTCTAAAGGTTTCATTGTTTATATTTATGTCTATAATTTATATTTATATGTCTATATATTTATATCTATAAAAAAGTGGAATTGATTATTGTAAAAGGCATGAAGTAGAGACAAGAGGTATTTTTAAATATAGTAGATTAAGAATTACTTATTTCCAAGACCATTTTTCTTCTACCACTACATTGCAGTATTACATTTTTTTCATTAGCAGGTGAATTACTTCTATTCCTGGATTCTGTCCTTGTTTCAATTTCACATTGCCTCATTTACTATCACGTTATAATAGATCTTAATATATACACACATTTATAAATTTATATATTCTATAAATTTGCTATAAATTTAATTTATCGTTATAGAAAATGTTTAAAGAAAATATTAACAGAATAGTTATAACTGCTAATTTCATATTATTTATACCTGTAGCAGTCAAAAGCATGGGATCTGAACTCACATTGCCTCACTATATCTTAATTTCCTAATCCATCAAATTAAGTATAATATTAGGACCTATCTCTAGGCTATTCTAAGTTTTAAATTAATTAACAAATATTAATTATTTGTAGAATGCTCACTACATAGTACACAGTTGAGGTTTGTTAATATTAATAATTATCAGCATAAACATATGCATGTGTGTACACACATAAATATACATATATATACACAAATACATATACATGAAAGTACAAGAAATTCTAGAAGTTTGTTAGGACTTATTTACAGAACAAAATAATTTCATTTGAGCGCAATCAACACACATTGTTTGCAGTTGAATCAATGTTATTTACATACTAATTTAGATGTACTTACTCATTTGATTATACCACTCAGTCTTAGAAGTTCTTTCAGAAAATGAAGGCATATTTTTCTAATATGAACATGATCATTTTAAGTTGCAGCCTTCAGTAATTTAGAGTTCTATGATTTATCTGTTTATTAAAAATACTATGGTATAAATAAGTCAAGCTGCACCAAGAATATAGGCTTTGTGGTGGCCAGAAAGCTGTACACAGCTTTAACAAACAATTTTTAAAATATAATATAAATTATATTTAAACATGATATCATCTGTATCATAGATCAATTGAATTAATTATATACTATATTCTCTTTTTAGTTCAGATGATATAAATACGCAAGATTCCTAAACTCAATATGATTCCCTCTAAAAACAGCAAAAGTCTTCAAAAATCTCATAGGAGCCACAATCTTTTATTAATCTTCTTAAACATCCAACCGGCAAAATAGAGCATAACTTGCTCATCTTTTATGACAGAACATTGGCAAGTTTGAATAAATAATAATTTTAAATTATCTATTAAAGAAAAATCCATCTTTGTTCTTTCAATTTTTTAATTTTAATTGAAAGACAGCCTTGTATGTTTTAATCATGTACACATGGTGTTTTGAAGTATCTATCATATTGTGGAGTGCTTAAATATAGCTAAAAAAGAAATGCATTTTTGTGATTTGATAACACACAAACTTCACATTCTTTAATCTTTTTAAAAATAGAATGTATCATAATTATAGTCACCTTCTGTGCAATAGATTTCTTGAAATATATTCCTTCTATGTAATTGTAGTTATGTATCTTTTGAACAAAAAGGATATTTTTCATATGTAATAAAAATTTTTAGTTTTGATTTTTTAATTATTAAATTTTCTGTATAAAATAAAATTCTTCATGTGATTTTTAAAATTTTCTTATATCTAAGAGCAGTGAACAGATCTAATTATAATAGTATTTGGGGACAAATTTACATTTGTAAATATAAATTAGTTATTTGTTTGTTTCTGGATAAGTCCACAAACATATCCAAATATTTTTTGCAGATAAAGCTGATATCACATAAATATCAACTTTTTCTGCAGAGTAAAGTTTATATTAATTATTAAAAATTTTATGAGTTTGCAATCTTATACAATCACTTATTACAATCTTATATAATATTTGATAAGAGGTTTGCAATCTTATATGATCTTATATAAGATCATCATTTTGATCAATGATGAACTGAACATTCATCTTATAAGATTATAATGAAGGGGCTGTGCCTGGTGGTGCACACCTGTAATCCCAGCACTTTGAGAAGCTGAGGTGGGCAGATTGCTTTAGCTCAGGAGTTTGAGACTAGCCTGGGCAACATGGCGTAACCCCATCTTTACAAAAAATGCAAAAGTTAACTGAGCGTGTGGCTGTACACCTGTAGTCCCAGCTACTCTGGGAGCTAAGGTGGGAGGATTGCTTGAGCCCAGGGAGTCGAGGCTGCAGTGAACCCAGTGCCACTGCACTTCAGCCTGGGTGACAGAGTGAGACTCCGTCTTAAAAAAAAAAAAAAGATAATGGAACTGTTACCGTCCCTAAAGACCTTCCAGTGGGATAAGATGTGGAGTTGGAAGACCGTGATATTGATGATCCTGATCCTGCAGGTAGGCCTAGCCTAAAGTGTGTGTTTGTATCTTAGTTTGCAATTAAAATTTTAAGAAGTAAAAAATTTTAAAAAAGAAAAAAGCATATAGACAAATGATAGAAAGAAAATGTTTTGTACAGTTGTACAATGTGTTTTGTTTTGGTTTCTTCTTTTTTTTTTTGAGACATAGTATCACTCTGTTGCCTAGGCTGGAGTGCAGTGGCATGATCACAGCTCACTGCAACCTCCACCTCCCGGGTAAGCGATTCTCATGCCTCAGCCTCCCAAGTAGCTAGGATTACAGGCAACCGCCACCACATCCAGCTAATTTTTGTATTTTTAGTAGAGACGGGGTTTCACCATGTTGGCCAGGCTGGTCTCAAACTCCTGACCTCAGGTGATCCACCTGCCTCGGCCTCCCAAAGTGCTGGTATTACAGGCATGAGCCACCGCGCCCAACCATGTTTTGGTTTTAAGCCAAGTATTATTATAAAAGAGTAAAGGAGTATAAAAAAACAAGTTTATGAGGTAAAAAAGTTACACTAAGCTACGATTAATTTATTATTAAGAAAAGAAAATTTTTAAAAATTAAGTGTAGTGTAGCTTGAATGTACAGTTTTATAAAGTAATGCACAGTAATATCCTAGGCCTTCACATTTAGTCACCACTCACTCAGTGGCCCAGAGCAACTTCCAGTCCTACAGACTCCATTCATGATAAGTTCCCTATACTTGGGTACCATTTTTCATCTTTTATACTCTATTTTTACTGTACATTTTCTATATTTAGATACACAGATACTTATCATTGTGTTACAATTGCCTACAGTATTCAGTAGAGTAACATACTGTATAGCTTTGTAGCATAGAAGCAATGGGTTTTACCATGAATCCTAGGAGTGTGGCAGGCTCTACCATCTGGGGTTTAATTATGCATTTGTCAGATCATATCCTTATTATTAAGTGATGCACGATGATAAATCCTAATTCTGAAAAGAGTCAGGCATACTTAGGTACTTTTTTATTATCTCCCTGCACCTTGCCTAGCAGATTTAGCCTCAGGCCCTTGGCCAAATACTGACCATCCTGAATGATTTATGGCTTCAACTACTCATGAGACATACTCCCAGGGATTTATGATCTAGGTGTACATAAATTTATGACTTAACTACTTTGATGTAAGTGATTGACAGACACTTGTACAGATCAAGGAGCTAAATCAGCTTATAAATTTAAACCAGCCATGTACAGAGATACAGGCATAAATAAATGATGCATAGAATCTTTGAGACTATCTCCTTGTCCTCAGAATACAACTATGTTGGATTTATATTCTAGCCTACTAATGATAGAAGTTGGAAAGTTGATGAAAACATCCACTTTTCTTACAAACATGGTTATATTTTCTCTTCCTTACATTTCTACAAATCTATTACTTGCAAGCTATCTTTCTATATGCTCTCAGATAACTTATACTATAACTTCTATCTATGACACTTTGGTACTAAAAACTGCTAAGATATTACATATGCTATGCAAATATATAACATAAATATTATGATTTGCAAAGGTCAAGAGTGTTGTATAAAATCTTATTTAGTTGTATTCAGTATAGACCCCCAAATGATTAATTATATGTGAAAAAATATAATTTTTAACCAAGATAATGCCAAATAGAAATGATGTACAGGATTAGAGAAAATATATCAAGAATCTGCTCTTGAAAGCCATTGTAAGTTGTCAAATAACCACTAAAGAATATTTAGCTCCCTGCAAGCGACAGACTTCTGGCTAAAGACAGCTACATATTCAAAGTAAAAGTGTGGAAAAAGATATATCATGCAAATGTAAAACAAAAGCAACTAGGAGTAGCCATCCTCATATCAGAAAAATACTTTTCCTTTTTTTTTTTTGAGATGGAGTCTCAGTCTGTGCCCAGGCTGAAGTGCAGTGGCACGATTTCAACTCACTGCAACCTCCACCTCCCTGATTCAAGCAATTCCCCTGCTTCAGCCTCCTGAGTAGCTGGGATTACAGGCGCACACCACCACAGCCCGGCTAATTTTTGGTATTTTTATTGGAGACAGAGTTTCACCATGTTGGCTACACTGGTCTCGAACTCCTGACCTCAGGCAATCCGCCCGCCTCGGCCTTCCAAAGTGCTGGGATTACAGACTTGAGACACTGCACCCGGCCCCAGATAAAATACTTTAAACCAAAAACAGTAAAAGAAGACAAAGAAGGGCAAGGTTCAATACAAGAAGATATATGTATCCTAAATATAGATGCACCCAACAATGGAGCACACATATTGGTAAAACAAATGCTACTAGACCTAAGAAAACATATGGATAGCAATAGGAAAATGGTGTGGGAGGAGCAACTTCAACACCTCACTGACATCACTAGAGAGATCATTGAGACAGAAAATTTATAGGGAAACTCTGGATTTAAACTGTACTATAGACCAAAAGAACCTAATAGACATTTATATAACACTCTATACAATAAGTGCAAAATATACATTCTTCTCACCTCTGCATGGAGCACTATCCAAAATTTAGCATATGCTGAGTCATAAAGCAAGTATCAATAAATGCCAAAAAATCAAAATCACATCAAGTATCTTCTTGGACCACAACTGAATAAAATGTAAAATTGAAACTAAGAGGAACTCTCAAAACTACATAAGTACATGAGGTAAACACATTGGTCCTGCATGACTTTTGGGTAAATAATGAAATTAAAATAGAAATCAAAAAAATTGTTGAAATGAATAAAAACAGAGACAAAACATACCAAAAGCTCTGAAAGATGGCAAAGGCAGTGCTAAGAGGAAAGTGTATAACAACAAATGTCCACATCAAAAAAATAGAAAGATCTCACATTATTAACCTAATATCAAATCTCAAGTAACTAGAAAAACAAAAACAATTTCAACCCAAAGGTAAGGAAAGAAATACAAAGATCAGAGTAGAACTAAATGACGCGGAGACCAAAAAAATGATACAATGAATTAATTAAACAAAATATTGGTTTTTTAAAAGGTTAAACAAAATTGGCAGACCACTAGCTAGATTAACCAAGAAAAAATGAGAGAAGAGTCAAATAAGTGCAATCAAAAATGAGAAAGAGAGGCATTTAAACTGATGCTACAGAAAAACAAAAGATCATCAGCTCTAAGCACACAAACTAGAAAACCTAGAGGATGGGACTGTTTGTTTTTTCTTGTAAATTTATTGGAGTTCTTTGAAGATTCTGGATATTAGCCCTTTGTCAGATGAGTAGATTGCAAAAATTTTCTCCTATTCTGTAGGTTGCCTTTTCACTCTAATGATAGTTTCTTTTGCTGTTCAGAAGCTCTTTAGTTTAATTAGATCCCATTTGTCAATTTTGGCTTCTGTTGCCATTGCTTTTGGTGTTTTAGACATGAAGTCCTTGCCCATGCCTATGTCCTGAATGGTATTGCCTAGGTTTTTTTCTTTTTCCCTTTTTATGGTTTTAGGTCTAACATTTAAGTCTTTAATCCATCTTGAATTAATTTTTGTATAAGGTGTAAGGAAGGGATCCAGTTTCAGCTTTCTACATATGGCTAGCCAGTTTTCCCAGCACCGTTTGTTAAATAGGGAATCCTTTCCCCATTTCTTGTTTTTGTCAGGTTTGTCAAAGATCAGATAGTTGTAGATGTGTGGTATTATTTCTGAGGGCTCTGTTCTGTTCCATTGGTCTCTATCTCTGTTTTGGTACCAGTACCATGCTGTTTTGGTTATTGTAGCCTTGTAGTATAGTTTGAAGTCAGGTAGCGTGATGCCTCCAGCTTTGTTCTTTTGGCTTAGGATTGACTTGGCAAACCATCATTCTGAGCAAACTATTGCAAGGACAAAAAACCAAACATCACATGTTCTCACTCATAGGTGGGGATTGAATAATGAGAACACTTGGACACAGGAAGGGGGATATCACACACTGGGGCCTGTTGTGGGGTGGGGGGAGGGGGGAGGGATATATTAGGAGACATGCCTAATGTCAATGACAAGTTAATGGGTGCAGCACACCAACATGGCACATGTATACATATGTAACAAACCTGCACGTTGTGCACATGTACCCTAGAACTCAAAGTATAATAATAAAAAATAAATAAATAAACAAATAAATAAATAAATAAATAAAAAGAAAACCTAGAGGAGATGGATGAATTCCTTTAAACATACAGCAGATCCCCAAGATTGAACCAGGTAGAAACAGAAACCCTTAACAGACTAATGATGAGTAATGAAATTGAATCAGTAATAAAAAATCTTCCAAGGTGGGGAAACGAACAAGCCAAGACCAGATCTGAATTTTACCAGACATATAAATAAGAGCTGGTAACAATCCCACTGAAACTATTTCAAAAAATCAAGAAGTGATTCTTCCCCAACTCATTCTATGAAACAAGTATCACCCTGATGCCAAAAATCAGTCAAGCATACTACCAAAAAAAAAAAGAAAGAAAGAAAGAAAGAAAGAAAACTACAAGCCGATATCCCTGAGGAACAGAGATGCAAAAGTCCTCAACAAAACTCTAGCAAGCTGAATCCAATAGGAAATCAAAAAGATAATTCATCACTTTCAAGTTGGTTTTCTTCCAGGGATGCAAGAATAGTTCAATATTTACAAGTCAATAAATGTGGTGCATCTCATAAATAGAACTTAAAAAGCATAAGATCATCTCAATAGACATAGACATAGGCAAGGTGTTCAATAAAATCTGACTTTACTTCATAATTAAAAACTCTCAATAAACTAGGCATTGAAAGAACATACCTCAAAATAATAAAAGCCATCTATGAAAAACCCAGAGTCAACATTATACTGAATGGGGAATAGTTGAAAGCATTTACCCTAAGAACTGGAACAAGACAAGTATGTCCATTCTCACCAGTTCTATTCAACATAGTACGAGAAGTACTAGCCAGGGCAATCAGGCAAGAGAAAGAAATAAAAAGCATTCAAGTCAATGAGGAAGTCAAATTGTCTTTGTTTGGTGATTACATGAATGTATACCTAGAAAACCCCAGATTCTCCTCCAAAAGCCTCCTAGATTTAACAAACAAATTAAATAAGGCTTCATGATACAAAGTCAATGTACAAACATCAGTAGCATTTCTATACACCAATGACATTCAAGATGAGAAACAAATAAATAACCCAATTCTATTTACAATAGTCACAAGAAAGATAAAATACCTAGGAATACATTTAACCAAGGAGGTGAAAGATCTCTACAAGGAGAAACTATAAAACACTTGTGAAAGAAATCATAGATGACACAAGCAAATAGCAAAATATCCCATGCTCATGGAAGGGAAGAATCAATATTATTAAAATGGCCACACTGCTCAAAACAATCTATACATTCAATGCAATCCCTATCAAATTATCAATGTCATTTTTCACAGAATTAGAAAAAACAACACTAAAGTTTATATGGAACTAAAAAGACCCCAAAGATCCAAAGCAATTCTAAATAAAAAGAACAAATCTAGGGGCATCACACTGCCTGACTTCAAATTATACTGTAAGGCTAGAGTAACTAAAACAGCGTGATCCTGTTCCAAAAAAATAGGCACATAGATCAACGGAACAGAATAGAGAACCTGGATATAATACCACATATCTACAACCAGCTAATCTTCAACAAAGTTGGCAAAAATAAACAATGGGGAAAAGACATCCTATTCAATAAATAGTGCTTGGAAAATTAGCCATATGCAGAAGAACAAAGCTGGACCTCTATCTCTCACCATATACAAAAATTAAGTCAAAATGGATTAATGACCATCTTGACATAAGACCTGCACATAAACTTCTGTACAACAACAGAAATAATTAACAGAATAAACAGACAACCTACAGAATGGGAGAAAACATTTGCAAATTATGACTCTGACAAAGGACTAATATCCAGAATCTTAAAAGCAACACAAACAACTCAACAAGAAAAAAACAAAAAACTTCACTAAAAGCTGAGCAAAGGACGTGAACAGACACTTCTCAAAAGAAGAAATACAAACAACCAACAAACACATGAAAAAAGTGTTCAACATCACTAATCATCAGAGAAATGCAAATTAAAACCACAATGATGTATCATTTTATACTATCAATAAAGGCTATTAGTAAAACACCAAAAACAACAGATATTGATGCGGATATGGAGAAAAGGAAACATATACTGTCGCTGGGAATGTAAATTAATTTAACCTCTATGGAAAATAGTATGGAAATTTCTCAAAGAACTAAAGACAAAACTACCATTCAACTCAGCAATCCCACTATTAAGCATTTATCCAACAGAAAATAAATTGTTATATCAAAAGGGCAGCTACACTTGCATGTTCATCATGACACTATTCACAATAGTAAAGTTGACCAACCTAAGTGTCCATCAGTGTTTGACCGGATAAAGAAAATGTGGTACATATCCACCATAGAATAGTATGCAGATATAAAATTGAAGTAAATCATGTCCTTTGCAGCAATGGAGGTGGAGCTAGAGGTCATCATCCTAAGTGAACAAACTCAGAAAACCAAATACTACATGTTCTCACTTATAAGTTGGAGCTAAACGATGGGTAAATATGGTCATAAATAAGAAAATAATAGACATTGGGGACTCCAAAAGCAGGGGGAAGTTGAAAAACTAACAAGCACAGGTTCACTATTTGGATATTGGATACACTAGAATCCTAATCCCCACCAGTACGCTATATACTCATGTAACAAAAAAGCACATGTACCTTCTGGATTAAAATAAAATAACATAAAACAAAATAAAACTTTACAGTTAAAAAAAAAAACCTGTTGTGGCTGGGCGCAGTGGCTCATGCCTGTAATCCCAACACTTTGGGAGGAGGAGGCAGGCAAATCACAAGGTCAGGAGTTCAAGACCAGCCTCATCAACATGGTGAAACCCCGTCTGTACTAAAAATACAAAAATTAGCCAGGCTTGGTGGCACGTGCCCATAATCCCAGCTACTCAGGAGGCTGAGGCAGGAGAATCACTTGAACCCGGGAGGCGGAGGTTGCTGTGAGCCGAGATGGTGCCACGGCACTCCAGCCTAGGTGACAGAGCGAGACTCCATCTCAAACAAAAAAACAAAAAAACAAAGAAACCTGTTGCTGAATTAGCAGTCTGATTCAGAAAATATTTACTTATTTTACTTCAAAATTGACCCCAAAAGTTTTGTACCCATATCCATTAATATATTATCCAGTTTTTTATGCAATCATTATTTTACTCTGAGGCAATAAACATTTGTATTTTTCTTTGGAGTGCCAATTTCATCAAAGTTGCAATTACATGTATAAAAGCAATGTTTAATATACCTGAATTGCTTGTTTCAAACATAATTTATTGACGAAACAAACATATTTCCAGCTCTTTTCTCAATGGTCACTTCCACTAGAAAGGATAAAATTAAATAAAACATCCATGTATAATTATGGTTTTGTAGTTAAGGACAACCCTGTGACATCATTTTGGTCAAAAAAGGATTTACAGAATTATAACAGTAGGGTATAGAAGGTCTTGATGCTTTTAGAGTAAGGGGGCATTCGCAGCTGGTGCCATTTCTCCATTCTCCTTCCCAAGCTTCCCACCTTTATAATCCCAACACTTTGGGAGGAGGAGGCAGGCAAATCACAAGGTCAGGAGTTCAAGACCAGCCTCATCAACATGGTGAAACCCCGTCTGTACTAAAAATACAAAAATTAGCCAGGCTTGGTGGCACGTGCCCATAATCCCAGCTACTCAGGAGGCTGAGGCAGGAGAATCACTTGAACCCGGGATGGTTCAAGTGATTATAATGGTAATGATGTTTGGGACTATCCCAAGTGTTTCACAGGAATGAGCTGACAAGCATAATGGAATGATTTCCAGAATGGCTACGTGAGGGGCTTGGCAATTCTTTTCCCAGTAAAACAACCAGTTGACTGGTAAAATATATAAGAAACATCCACTTAACTTAAAGTCTCTGAAAATTGATCTGATTGCATGTAGCAAATGGAGAAACAGTTATTCAAAAACACCTGCTAACTTTCTGTAAGAACAGCAAGAATCTGTAGCATTTGAACCGCAATCTGCTTCAACTGTCTTCCCATGCATGTTGTAAGGAGTCTCTACCCTGACAGTACAACCAAGAAAGAAGCCTCCCTTTTCCCACTAGTGGTAGCCTGAATAGTATTTCGCTCAAGTAGGAGCATGGCACTGGTAACTATTATCTTCCATACCCCAGCTCTCTGTCTTAATCTTAGAAGTCTTAATCCAAGAAGGCATAGCAAGAGGATTAGGCTTCCCTTCCCTCACCCAGCTGACACAAATAGGGCAGAATCTCTATCCAGACATGTTAAAATAATACTAGGGCCCATATCTTTCCTGCCACAGCTAACTGGTATGACAGAAGTTCATACTAGGAAAGAATGATGGGAAGACCAGGGGCTATCAACCCTCTCCTCTACTCCCATGCCCACTCATGGAACAGTGGTGTCACTCTTGAAAAGAAAAATATAAGAATCAAAACACCTGAAAAATGTAAGCTATAGAGAGAAAAAAAGAAAAGCAGGTGCCAGAAGCTGCCTTAAAGAGAGCTCAGATCTTAGATTTAGTGAACAAAAAACTTCAAAACAGCTATTATAAATTTTTTCAAAGGACTACCAGGGACCATATCTAATGAATTAAAGTATAATGACAAGTTTTTATCAACTAGAGAATATCAACACATAAATATAAATGATAAAGAAGAATCAAAAGGAATTTTAAAGTTGACAAGTACAGTAATAAAAAATTACTGAAGGGCTCATCAGTGGATTTGAGTTTACAGAAGTAAGAACAAATAAGCTTGATAAAATTAATAGCTAATTCATGATCAGAAAAACAGATAAGAATGAAGAAAAAGTTAACAGAACCACAGATAAATGTGGTACAACTTAAGCAGGCCAAAATATGCATAATAGGAATACCGGAAGAAGAGAGAGAGAAAGGAACAAAATACCATTACAAAATAGTGGCAGAGACTGCAAGTTTGACGAAAAACACAAATACTCTACATATTTACGAAAATAAACAATCCCTAAGTAGGATAAATACAGAAACATCCCCACCAAGAAACATCATAGTCAAAAGGTTAAAAGCCAAATATAAAAAGAAAACTGTGAAAGCAGCAAGAGAATAAAAACTCAGGCCGGGCACGGTGGCTCACGCCTGTAATCCCAGCACTTTGCGAGGCTGAGGCGGATGGATCACCTGAGGTCAGGAGTTCGAGACCAGCCTGGCCAACATGGTGAAACCCTGTCTCTACTAAAAAATACAAAAAAAAAAAAAACAATAGCTGGGGTCATGGCTGGTGCCTGTAATCACAGCTACTCGGGAGGTTGAGGCAGGATAATCTCTTGAACCCAGGAGGCGGAGGTTGCAGTGAGCCGAGATCTCACCATTGCACTCCAGTCTGGGCAACAAGAGCAAAACTCCACCCACCCCACCCCCCAAAAAAGAAAGAAAGAAACAATAGGTGCAAGAGGTTCTGAGATGGCATATTAAAAATCCTGAAGACAAAAAGATAGTCAACCAAAAATCTTATTCCCAAGTATATATATTATTCAAAAATGAAGAAGAAATAAAGATGTTCCAAAACAAGAAAAACAGAAAATTGTTGCTAACACACCTGCCTTAAAAACATAATAAAGGAAATTCTTCGATGTGAGTATGACAACAGACAGTAGTATAACTATACACACTCCCACACACAAAATAGCGTCAGTAAAGGTAATTTTGTAGATAATGACAAAAGATAAAATAACTGTATGATAAATGGCCTTTTTTTTTCTTCACTTATTTACAAGGCACAGAGGTTGAATTAGTCATTTTTAAATTTCCCACAAAGAAAAGTCCAATTCCAATGGCTTCACTAATGAATTCTACCAGACATTTAAAGAAAACTTAAGGCTAATGCCTCATAAAATTTCAAAAAGTTGAAAATAGAGAACACATTCAAACTTAATTCTGTGAAACTAGAATTCCCTGATATTAGAACAAGAAAAAGACATCACAAGAAAAACTGCAGACCAATGCTTCTTATTAAAATAAACACGAAAATTCTCAACTATTAATTACCTGAAACCAGCTACATGCAAAACAGATTACACACCTTCAACAAGTAAGATGTAGCTCAGAAATGAAAGATAGGTGTAACATGTGAAAATAAATCAATGCAATATGCCATATTGATAGAATAAAGGACTAAAACCACACTAGTTAATCTGAAGAGACCCAGAAAAACCATCAAACAAAATCCAACATCCATTCATAATAGAAACACTAGACAAACTAGAAGTAAAAGTGACCTTCCTCAATCTGACACACGGCATGTGTGAAACACCCAGAGCTAATATCATAATAAATAAAGAAAAACAATGTTTTCCCTCTAAAATAAGAAAGAGGATAACGATGTTTGCTCTCACTGCTTCTGTTCCACTGCATACTACACGTTCTAGCCAGAAAAATTAAGCTAGAGAAAAGAAGTCCAGATTAGAAAGGAAGAAGTAAAACAATGTCTATTTACAGATGACATAGTATTTTATATCTACAACCCCCCAAATTTACTAAAATACTAATAAATGGGTTCACGGAGATTAAATGATACAAATTCCACATACAAAAATTAATCATCTTTCTATACATTAGCAATGAATAAAGTAAAAAGGAAGTTAAGAAATGATTTTATTTATAATAGCATCAAAAGGATAATAAAATACATAGAAACACATTTATCAAAATAAGTGCAGTATTTGTAAACTGAAAACAGCAAAATATTGTTGAAAGAAATTAAGTTCTAAATTATTCATATAGCAATGAGTTAAGAGTATTAAAGTGACAATACTCCCTCAAATTTTATACATATACCATGAAATTCAAAATTCCAGCTAGATTTTTTGGAGAAGTTAACAAGCTCTTCCTAAAATTCACATGGAAGTCAAAGAACCAGAATAATTAGTTAAAACAATATTGAAATAGAAAAAGTTGGAGGAGTCACGGTTCTATCAAAAGCTACAAGAAAGGTATGTGCTGGAATAAGACAATATGGTGCTGGAATAAGAATAAACATGGATAAATGTATTAAAACTAAGAGTTGAGAAGTTAACCTGAATATCTATGATCAATGGATCTTTGGCAAAGAGTTCTTAGCCATGACACCCAAAAGCAAGATACATAACTTTTCCTCTGGAAAAGATCCTGTTAAGAAGATGCAAAAACAATTGACAGACTGGGAGAAAATATTTGCAAACGTGTTATCTGACAGAAATCTAGTATCTAGAATATATAAAGAACACAACAGAAAAATACAATCTACTCTAATCCAAAAATGGACAAAGTCATCAAGATTTATTTCACCAAGGATACCTGCTGCCAAATAAGCAAATGAAAAGATGTTCAACATCACCAGTCATTAGCAAAGTGCAAATTAACATGATGATGAGATGTCACTTTGTGCACATTAAAAGAGCAAGGCAAAAATATTATATATAGTATTGACAATACAAAAATGCTGACCAGGATTTGTAGAAACCGGTGTTCTCAATCATTGGTGGTAGAAATTTAGAATTGTACAGACACTCTGTAAAATAATTTTTCAGTTTCTTAATTGAAAACATAAGTAATCATACATTTAGTAGATAATCCAGCAATCGCCTTACTGGGTATTCATCCCAGAGAAACAAAAAGTTATGTGCATGCAGAAATATGTACATAATATCTCACAGAAACTTTATTTAAAATAGCCCCAAACTGGAAACAATTAAAATGTTTCTCAATAGGTGAATGATGAGATATACTTCTATGTTTATATGGAATACTACTCACCACTCAATAGAATTAACTATGAATACACACAACTTGTATGGATCTCAAGGGCATTATGCCGAGTGAAAAAAGTTTATCTCAAAATGTCGCATACTATGTGATACCACTTATATAACATTCTTAATACGACACAATCATAGGACTGGAGAAAAGATTAAAGATTCACCAGGGTAAGCAATGGCAAACGGGGTTGGGGGAGGGCTGCGACTAAATGGGTTGCACAAAGGTGATCTTTGTGAAGGTGAAATAGTTCTGTATCTAGATTGCAGTGGTGGTTACACAAATATGAGCATGAAATAAAATGACATAGAGTTGTATTTACACATTGAGCCAATATCAGTTTCCTGTTTTGATGATGTATTAGAATTATGCAAGATATATGGAGGGAAGCCGGGTAAAGGATGCAGGTCTTTTCTGGAATATCTATCCAACTTTCTGTGGTTATATAATTACTTCAAAATAAAAATTTAACAAGAGAAAGAAATTCACAACACAGTTTTATCTAAAAAACATAATACTACGTGAAATACACCAGTCAAAAATACTATTTATTGTATGATAACATTTATAAGAAAAGGCCAAAATAGGCAACTATAGAGAAAGACAGTCTGCGAGTGGTTGCCAAGGACTGGAGGTGAGGTGGGGCGGGACAATGGTGAAGAAGTGGTAGTAGGTACAAATATTTTTTTTTGGAGTGATAAAAATACTCAAAAATTATACTATGATCATATTTGCACAACTCTCTGAATATACTACACCCTATTGAATTGTGTACTTTAAACAGATGAACTTTATAGTGTGTAAACCATAACTTCATACAACTGAAAAAAATGAAGAATATCTGAAAGTCCCTGAGGTTTACTGAACCCCTAGCCTTGGCCTTGAGCTGAGAAACTGGCATCATCAGGATCCACTGAAACTAGATGGTTCTGCAACTTGCTGTATTTCATAGGCACTATATACTTTGAAAATACAGATAAAGCTCTAATTAATTATTTTTAACCTTTGCATGGCATTCCATTGTATGAATACACAATGTTTATGTATTCTTATTTCTATACATGAGTAATTTGTGTATTTCTCCTTATACTCATAAAGGGGAATTTTATATTGAAGAGAACAATTTTTGTGTTATGACATGAGCCTATCTTAAACTTTTTAGATGAAGGCATATTTTTCTAGGAAGCAATGGACCAATTACTCTCCTACTGACACACTATGTCATCCCTGTTTTTGAGGCTGTTTCCATACTGGTTATTGTCAGACTTTATTTTTTTAGTGAATTGCTTTTAAATTGCACATCATTGTGATGTTACTTTGCATTTTCCTAATTTCTAGTAAAATAGAGTAGGTTTTTAAATGCTTATTTATTTTACATTTACAAATCAGAAAAATATCATTATATGATTTACCCATTTTCTATTATTTTAATTGCAGCATTTTCCTTTTATATTTGTATAGTAATTGTAGGAATCTTTATTGCAAATATCCTTTCCCAGCTTCTGATATGCCTATTTTTGTTGTTTGTAAAGTCTTTTTTAGATTCCTAAAGTCTCTGTTCTAATGGAGGAGAAATAATGGTTGTCTTTAAAATTGGTGTGCATTTTATATAATTGTTAATATTTTATTTTCATACTTTGATTTTTCTTAAACCAAAACATCTTTCTATGTTTTAGGTAAGGATATATTTTTTCCGTATAGATAATCAATAGCTCCAGTATAATTAATTAAATACTCCATTCTTTCTGGATTCATACTACCACTCTAAGATGCTGACTCCAGAGATGTTTTGAGATTTATTTTACTAGATATGTGAGTGCACTGTCTTGCTGTCATTACCATTTTGTATTATATATAAGCCTGTAGTTTTCAGGACAATGAAGTGAATATAAATTCAAACTCATGACTGATGACATATGATTATGAGTCTGCTGGATGAAATTTGTCCACCCAGTGCCCAGATGAGGCAGATGAACTTGATCTTGTTGCTTCTTTACACCAATGGGGAGATGTTTTGATACTCATTCTTTCGCTGAAGATATAGGCAAGCATCAGCAGTTCCTCAGAACACATATGGTTAAAACATCTTATGTCACCCAACGTTCAGCTTATTTTTAGTATAAAAATTCACTATTTTAAAATGATTTTATTTTTTGATATTTGAAATAGTTGAGATAATTTGAGATATTTTATATCTCAGATTATAATCCTCTAAGACAGAAAGTTCTGAGCATATTTCTAAGGGGGAGTGGTGTGGAGACTATTTTAAGATATTTAATTAACTTCTAAATAAATACCATACATACCACCCCACAACTCTGTCAAAGCAAGATAGTCATATTTGCTATGCATTTCTTATAAAATCGCTAAAATGTTTCTTGTATCACATTTTCAAAATTCCAAGTCACCTATACTGTAATATACTGTAGTATGTTTTCACCTTCAAGGAAAATCTATTATGTGGCATTAAACAATTGCTTTCCTAAGCTTTGCTACAGCTTACAATTTTTGTTATAGAATGTAATTACTGTTTTTTGAACCCTGAGATTAGCCGTTGTAGACTACACACATAACAGCTCATGTTTTCTTCTTTGCTTTTGTTATGCATGAAGGTATATTGATAAACTCAATTTAATCACTGAGTACATTACAAATGAAATAGATGTCTCTGAAAAAATTTGTATCAAAATAATTTTTTAAATTTCAAGCTCATTTTTCAGTAAACCTTATTATAAAATTAAAAGTGATTATCTTTAAGATAACATTTAGCCTTCGGCCGGGCGCCGTGGCTCACGCCTGTAATCCCAGTGAGAGGTGACAGCATGCTGGCAGCCCTCGCAGCCCTCCCTCACCAGCGCGACTTCCGGGTGCGCGTGGGCTGGGCTGGCCCGCACTTGGAGCGACCAGCCGCCCCGGGCAGTGAGGGGCTTAGCACCTGGGCCAGCAGCTGCTGTGCTCGACTTCTCGCCAGGCCTTAGCTACCTCCCTGCAGGGCAGGGCTCGGGACCTGCAGCCTGCCATGCCTGAGCCTCCCCCAACCTTGCGCTCCTGGGCAGCCCCAGCCTCCCCGATGAGTGCCGCTCCCTGCTCCATGGCACCCAGTCCCCATCCACCACCCAAGGGCTGAGGAGTGTGGGCACACCGCGCGGGACTGGCAGGCAGCTCCACCTGCAGCCCGGTGCGAGATCCACTGGGTGAAGCCAGCTGGGCTCCTGAGTATAGTGGGGACTTGGAGAACCTTTATGTCTAGCTAAGGGATTGTAAATACACCAATCGGCACTCTGTATCTAGCTCAAGGTTTGTAAGCACACCATTCAGCACCCCGTGTCTAGCTCAGGGTTTGTGAATGCACCAATCCACACCCTGTATCCAGCTACTCTGGTGGGGCCCTGGAGAACCTTTGTGTCTAGCTCAGGGATTGTAAATGCGCAAATCAGCACCCTGTGTCTAGCTCAGGGTTTGTGAATGCACCATTCGACACTCTGTATCTAGCTACTCTGGTTGGGGACTTGGAGAACCTTTGTGTCCACACTGTATCTAGCTAATCTAGTGGGGACGTGGAGAACCTTTGTGTCTAGCTCAGGGATTGTAAACGTACCAATCAGCGCCCTGTCAAAACAGACCGCTGGGCTCTCTGTAAAATGAACCAATCAGCAGGATGTGGGTGGGGCCAGATAAGAAAATAAAAGCAGGCTGCCCTTAGCCATCAGTGGCAACCTGCTCGGGTCCCCTTCCACACTGTGGAAGCCTTATTCTTTCGCTCTTTGCAATAAATCTTGCTGCTGCTCACGCTTTGGGTCCACACTGCCTTTATAAGCTGTAACACTCACCTCCAAGGTCTGCAGCTTCACTCCTGAAGCCAGCGAGACCACGAACCCACCGGGAGGAAGGAACAACTCCAGACGCCCCGCCTTAAGAGCTGCAACACTCACCGCGAAGGTGGGCAGCATCACTCCTGAGCCAGCCAGACCATGAACCCCACCAGAAGGAATAAACTCGGAACACATCTGAACATCAGAAGGAACAAACTCCAGACATGCCGCCTTTAAGAACTGTAACACTAACCGCTAGGGTCCGTGGCTTCATTCTTGAAGTCAGTGAGACCAAGAACCCAGCAATTCCGGACACACCAGCACTTTGGGAGGGTGAGGCAAGCGGATCACGAAGTCAGGAGATCGAGACCATCCTGGCCAACACTGTGAAACCTGGTCTGTACTAAAAATACGAAAGAAAAATTAGCCAGGCATGGTGGCGGGCGCCTGTAGTCCTAGCTACTGGGGAGGCTGAGGCAGAAGAGTGGTGTAAACCCGGGAGCAGAGCTTGCAGTGAGCCCAGATCGCACCACTGCACTCTAGCCTGGGTGACAGAGCGAGACTCCGTCTCAAAAAAAAGAAAGAAGAAAGAAAGAAAGAAAGAAAGAAAGAAAGAAAGAAAGAAAGAAAGAAAGAAAGAAAGAAAGAAAGAGAGAGAGAGAGAGAAAGAGAGAGAGAGAGAAAGAAAGAAAGAAAGAAAGAAAGAAAGAAAGAAAGAAAACATTTAGCCTTCAATCTTTTCTCTACACAACCAATTTTAAAACTCACATATTTTAGAAACATTCTAATTTGCTGACAAAATGTGAGAGCAATGTAAGTATGTTTTAAAAATATGAGGCATGAAAGTATGAGAATCTATGAGATTGGTTTGTCAGAGATTCCACAGGCACTAGCAATGTAATCCCAACAACATACAAGAAGTTTTCATTAGGATTACACACAACTGGGCAGAGTGGTATTGCAGACTGCCGCTGATCAGCTTTAAAGTTTTTAAAAATAAAAAGAAGAAAAATTGACAAATAGGTAATACATGTATTATTAAATACATTTTGTTGGACTGTTACCATCACCTATATCAATACTTATTATTTCTATTGCCAAAACATTATTCATATACACTGAAAAGACAGACAAAACACAATTGTTAATGTTAAGTTTCCTTGCATTTTTTCCTCCATATTCATGAGGAAGTCAATGAGAAGGAGGATCATAGAGGTCACAAGATTAGTGAGGGCCCCCCAGCATTAGAAGGTAAGTGGTGCTGTTATTTGTTTATTCTTTTGTTCAGATTTTTCCCAGCCAAAGGTTTTCAGGTCTACAGATCCTAGAAGGTGATTATTAAAGTCTAGGAGCTATTTCTTTTTAAATGAATATATTGCTCAACTAATTCATATTTGTTGTGGAAAAACTATAAAATACAGATAAGCATACAATAAATAATCACTTCAGGTTCCAACAATTGAGGCAAAAACCCTATGCCAATTGAAACAATTTTAAATGTAGATATGTGTGTTTTATGAACGCAAAGAGTGAAATTGCCTTTGACTATGATAAGTCTAGAAACCAGAAAATTTTGCTACTGTATTGCTAATTATAATTCTCATAAATAAAATAAATCTCTTTTCTCAAATTCAAATTCAAACATGTCACTATTTTTTAAAATAAAGAAATCCATCCCAATGTACCCTTAAAAGCTCTGTGCTTTTATTTTACATGATCTTCGTCTTTCATAGCAGAAGGCAAGAAATTTACCTAAATTTATCTAAGCTTTGGCTTTTTTTGGACATATAATGTTTATATATCATAAAGTAAACAACATGTGTCAACACAAAAGAAAGAAAGCTGTGAAGTAATTTAAGGCTCCACCTCAATATTCTAATTTTATGGTCTCCTTTATTTCCTTGAAATAAGGGAAATGGAAATTAAGATGGCATTTAAGGGGAAGAAGATGTAGGGGCTCTAAGGAAGAAAATGAGCAGGATCCTTGTAGCTGTTTCCAGTGTGCTTACCTCTTGTGGTAGGCAGGAGAGTATTTCTGGTTTCATTACCCATGAAGAGGCTTCCAAATGGATGCCTCCCCATAGGGTTCCCAAGCAATCATTCCATTTGTCAATGATTCAAGAGACACTCAGTGACCACATCATCAGACTAATAGCACATTCAAAGGTTGTAATAAAGGAAAGTTAAACAAAGCCTCTGCTTCTCACAGAAAGTCCAGAGTCAGAGACATACCTCTTGACCCACATTCCACACCCAAAATATTCCCTTGTCCTCTTAACTAGGAAACTGATTTGTCTTTTCTTTCCATTCTCTGTGGCCATATACTAATTAAACAAATATGTGTTGGGTGTCAATAAGAAATAATTCCTGTTGTTAACAAGAATCCCTCCTTAAGTTCAAACTTGAATCTTTCCGATTTCAAAGCTGCCGCTCTCAGATAATAAAGTATACTGCCTTTTACAGAAATGGTATTATTTCATTTTCCTTCCATAAGTTTTTGTCTAACATGTGCAACATACATGTAAGGGGATATAATCTCCATCACATTGATGAGAACCTGAAAACTAGAAAGATTGAAGCTAGCTTTCCAAGGTAAAAAGTAGGTAAATTGCAGAGCCAATATATGAACACTGTTATTCCAAATATGAGTGGAGTAGAGATGAGGTGGACAAAGACAGTGCCCAGTTTATGACCCTGGGTAACTTCCTGAGTGGTAATGCCACCTAAATTAGGCATAGCATGTTTGAGGAAGAAGAAAAATCAATGATTATTGTATCAATTGAGCGAATAGAAATTGGAGGTGAGATAGAAGACAAGGGTTTTCAAGGATTTTGCAGACCAAAGTCAAGGAAAGTTTTGAGAGTATCTAGATGCACAAATAAGATCAAATCAGCATGAAACTTTATTAGTTTAATTGCTTAGTTTGTTAGGTTAGTATGTTTCTAATAAGATGACAGAAACTTGAGGATATTTGTTGACTTGAGAAGCAAAAGGCGGAGATGAAGGAGCAACTGACGAAGGGAATTTGGAAAGAGTGTTCTAAAGAAAAAGGAGAGAATAGGATCAAGAAACAAGAGTGTAGGCTTAATTTAGACAAAAAACACTTGATTTCAATCAAAAAGACATTTGATTTCAATAACCTTAATTAACTTCCATGGTATTCTGCTTTGATGTCACTAATTTTTTACTACCAATATTTGTCTACCTGTTACTTTGAATTTTATGACAATTGAATTATTTTTAATCAACTTCCTTATGAATGTATTACACAAATATACACGGTATGGTTCTTAGTTTTGTGATTGGACACTTCATGATATTAGTAATTATTAGGGTAGTCTGCATACTCCAAAGTGTAGCAGAAAGGGGATGACAGAAAGATCCTCTGTAATGTTGAATCTCAAACATTCCTATCAGTATCAGGCCTTCAAGTTGAATTGGGCAATTATTACTACTTCCAATACATGGGGATAGTCTTGTCTTCAGAATTCCAAATCTCAAAACTATGATAAAGTGACTAAAACATTACTAATGTAATCCATTTCAAATGAACTGCCACATACATATAAATAAGCTATAGATGGTTTAAGGAAAGAGCCATCAAATCGAAAATTTTAAAGCAAAGATTCCAGGTTGAAGCTTCGGTTCTGCTAACATGGTTGACTCTTGGACTCTTGGTTTTTTGCCAGTGGTGGTAGGACATCTTTGTATGCTTCTGAAACTTTTTAAATATGTTTATGTATGTCAGTGGAAGTTGTTAATCCAGGTGTTACTTTTCTCTATAATTAAGCTTCCTAGTCATCCAGCATTTTGGGTAATAGCATAGTTACCATCTCATTAAAAATGTGAATCCCAATGAAGAAACATGTTTCTAGAATGAAGCACTTTCTTTCTTTTTACCAGGTCACTGTGACAGAGATGAGGCATTTGATTTCAATAACCTGAATTAACTTCCATGGTATTCTGCCTTGATGTCACTAATTTTTTACTAGAAATATTTGCTTACCTGTTACTTTGAATTTTATGACAATTGAATTACTTTTAATCAACTTCCTTATGAATGTATAATACAAACATACATGGTATGTTTTTAGTTTTGTGATTGGACATGGCATGATATTAGTAGTCATGTCCTGCCACAAATATTTTGTGTCCCAGCCCTATGTTTTCTTCTTTATAACTTACCACAATGAAAGTTTGCTCATGAGTGTTTAGTAAGTTTTTGCCAGTATCTCCACCTGGAATATAAGATACAAGCACAAAACTGTCTTTCTTTTCACTATTCAATTCTCACTGCCTAACCAAGGGTGTGGATTAGCCACTTAATGTTTGCTAAAGAAATGCCTGAATGAGCCAAATCATTGTAAATGATCCAATTGATTTGCTTTCTGCAGACCTGGATTTTGATCTCCCTTTTTTTTTTAGTTTAATAACTTTTGACTATTTTAATGATTTTCTTTAGCAGTAAGATGGATGGATGGATAGATAGATAGATAGATAGATATGTGAACTTTACCCATGATATGATTTAGATCTGTGTCCCCACCCAAATCTCATGTCAAATTGTAATCACCAATGTTGGGGGTGCTGCCTGGTGGGAGGTGATTAGATCATGGGGGCGGTTTCTAATGGTTTAGCACCATCCCCCTTGTACTGTCTCATGATAGAATTCTCATGAGATCTGGTTGTTTAAAAGTGGGTAGCACCTCCACCCTCCCTGTCTCTTTTTCCTGGCCATGTGAGATGCCTTCCTTGCTCCCCGTTTGCCTTCCTAAGTTTCCTGAGGCTTCCCGAGAAGCAGAAACTGCTAGGCTTCCTGTACAGCCTGCACAATCATGAGCCAATTAAACCTCTTTTCTTTATAAAGTACTCAGTTTCAGGTATTTCTTTATAGCAGTGCAAGAATGGATTAATACAACCCATTTCAACTCATTCTAGATGAACATTTTTTTTTACTTTGTTCTAAATTACAGTGGTTTGGTTTTATATGTGTGCTTGCATCTTGTTTACAAATAATTATATTTTTAAAATCCAGCTGTACTTGAAATGATCAAATAAGTGGATTATAAAGGTATTTTCATTTTAACCACTATAGCTACAGATGCTGCTAAGTTGTTAAGCTCCTGAAAATAATCTCTTACATCTCTTTAAATCCATTAGAACACAAATGGCGAGTGAGTCCTCTGACATTTCTTTTGATGTCCGTAAAATGTATTTATCTCTTTCTCAGAGAGCTAATTATTTGTTTTTTCCTTAAATATCCTTTTAGAAAGGTATCATCAATGTTTATTCTTTTTTCTTCCTATTGCTTGACCTCATTTGTAGGTTTTCCACAAAACATAACAGCTTGGATTTGGTGAATGGCTCATCACACAAATCACAAAATATAAATTTTGCTTTGAGGTTTTTGTCTCTCCCTGGCCCTAGTTTAAGAATCCTTAACATGATTTATAACTTCTCCCAATTTCTTTTTACCTCACTTACCCATTTATTAACGTCTTTACAATTTTACTCTCCCTTCTAAATATATTTCTTCTCACCACAAATCAATTGTTTTAATACACTCATGTGAAGACAGGGAGAGCACCCTAATCCTGGAGAGGAATGACAGCCTGAGAGATTAGAGCATTATATGAGAAATTTGACTAAAATTAGAAAAGCAACAGATGCCTTTCTCACGAACAGGTCTCAGGAGCATGACTTGACCCAGGAGGCTTAGTACATTGTCCTGGGATTTGGCAGTGATGAGGGAAAATGTGCAGTGCCTTGGTACACTTGCCTGTTTAAATCAGTGTTGCCAATCATTGCCTTTGCCCTGAATTTTTAAATATTGACTTCCATATTTGCAAGGCAAATGCGCTTAATTTCTGATGCAGTTAGTGAAGTCTGCCATCTACTTTGTCCCAAGCCCTTTAACTGACATAACGAGAAAGGAATTTTAAGAATTGAAGTGTGTAAAAGCCAAATTCTTCTCTGTCTCTCTCTCTCTCTCCCCCCACCCCCACCCAAACACACACACACACACACACACACACACACACACACACGTACACGAAGAAATAACAGTCCACAGAGTTTGAGTTATTTACCTGTTATCACAATGGATGGGACACTTTCCCTGCCTCTCATTACATTTATGCCTGCAGCCCCTCAGGAAGAGCTGAGCTTAAGAAGAGTCTGGCTCCCTGATCTCCATGTAACTCTACCAACCAGAAACATACGACCAAAAATATAAATCCAGGTATTCAGATTTCTAACATGATCATCTGGAGTTTTAAATGATTTTTTATGATTAATCAAGATGATCTAAATAAACAAAAATACTTACATTAATTATATTTTGGCCATATGATAAGAATCATACAAATTCCAACTCTTCTTGGCTGGTTAGCATGTTCAGCAGAACCCCTGAAGATAGAAAGATATTTCAACAGGTAAATACAACCTCTCCATGTTTATGATACATTGAAATTAGAAGCAACAGGAAAAAGGTGGTGAATGGAGGTAAATGATTCAATTGAGCAATTAGAAATATGGCCAAGTTCTGCTATAAACATACTTTGGGTTTTGTTTTTTTTCTTTGTTGTCATTTCTCTTTGCTGCACCTGAGCAAAACTATATTTACCAACCACATATGAGGTGCGGTCATCCTTTTTTTTTTTTTGAGTTGGAGTCTCGCTTTATCGCCCAGGCTGGAGTGCAGTGGCTCGATCTCGGCTCACTGCAAACTATGCCTCCCGGGTTCACGCCATTCTCCTGCCTCAGCCTCCTGAGTAGCTGGGACTACAGGCGCCCGCCACGGCGCCGGCTAATTTTTTGTATTTTTAGTAGAGATGGGGTTTCACCGTGTTAGGCAGGATGTTCTCCATCTCCTGACCTCGTGATCCACTCCCCTCGGCCTCCCAAAGTGCTGGGATTACAGGCGTAAGCCACCGTGCCCGGCTGGTGCGGTCATTCTTAAATACACTTTGACATGGAGAAGGTAAACCCAATAGAAACATGACTCATCCCCAAATGTATACACTGTAAATTCATGATGCCAAATTGAAAAATTTAAAGTTTAGAAGGATTAGTCGTCCACATTTATTTTTTTAAATAACTATAATTGCAAATAATGTACATTATACTGTAGGATGTAGTAATGATTGAATAAAACTCGATATAGGATAATTACATAAGATTACCCCAATAATACCTGTATTAATAATAATGCCTCTACCTGCTGTCAGTGATGAAAAAAAGCATGAGTAGGAAACCTGGTTAGCTCAGTTAAGACTCATAATAATAACGTGAGTACTTCATGATAAGCACAATGTTTCACATTAAACATATTGGGTATATTGAATATTATGAAGGAAAATGGAAAATTCTAATTATGAGATAAAACTACAAAGATAAGTGATATCAGAAAATGGGAAGTAAAAAATATGGTCTTTGTCACCCAAGAAATAAAGGTTTTAATTTTTCTTTTCTCTTCATTTATAGTTTTCATAGATGAGATAGTTAATATTTAACTTGATATTCTTGAGTAAAGTTGAATTACAAGAATTTCAAATTTGCGTTATAGATTCCAAACTACTTTGGAATATTCTCCACACATTTAAATGACATCTTTTTCAAAGCACCATGGCTTTAGAGATAGAAAGGGTTTGACAGGGTGCTATTAATTATGAAATTTTCACAATTATTTTCAAAAACTAGCTGGAATTCTTATAAATAATGTATTAACCTGATTTGATGAATCTAGATAGTAAATTATCTCCTACACTTTTTTTTTATAGAAGCTAATGGTACTTGTGGAAATACATTGATCTAACTCCATCAGAAAACACTTGTAATGGTAATGAAAACCTAAGTACCATAGATAAAACACAGCAAATGAATTTCCTCATGTTATGAGAGCAATATCAAGCACAATGAGGATGTTGCCATTAATTATTGTTTTCCATTATTGTTGCAAAATGTTGTTAAAAGCATTTGTGAATTCAAAATAATTAAATCTTTTGACCTACTCAAAAGAAATGATCCCCCAAGACATAGCTTCAAAAATCGAATTTTCCTTCAAACTGTTGTATATTTGAGGGTTTTAATTAATTCATTAGTTTATTTAATATGATAAAATTAATCTTGATTTTGCATTTCATTTTAATAACTTTGATAGCTTAAGAACTGCATTTGATCTTATGATAATTTTGCCTGAGATGTGTTATTATCTTGAAGGATTTCTTCAAATTCCCATCTGCAAATAGTCTCAGAATTTGCAAGTGTTTGCTTGTTGAGCACAAATACATTTAAAGGTAAAAGTAGCAAAAATGCAGACAATCACAAATAAACATTGAAAATAAACACTAAAATGTGTTTCCAAGCTTCTTTACATTCTTTTCTTATGGACTTAGCCTCTGATTGGAGAAGAAGTGCTAATATGAAGCTCCAAGGCTTCCCCCAGGAGACCTCTGATGCCTCTTTTAAAGTGTATTATTCAGACTGGAGTGAGCAGCTGCTCCTGTGCCCAGCTGTGAATGGTTCTGAAAGCTTTCCTCTACAAGCCACTCATCCAACTTTCATAGTTCACAATAATCATGCTTTAGGTTAAGGCCTTAAAATGTCCCCATTAAAATACATATGAATTAATTGGCAACGGGGTGGCAGGTAGAGGGAGACTAGATTAATCCAAAAATTTTGAAAGTATTTTTAAGGGTTTTACGAATAACTTTTATTCATAAAGTTTGAAACTTAATTCCACGTTAATTAATTCATTCACAAATATTTCCTTGTATGGGCCAGACACTATTCTTGGTATAGTAACCATTCAGGCACATGTACCAGGGGAGCATTCTGCTCTGCTGTGGCCTGCAAAGGACCCTTGGGAGAGCTGCAAAGTAGCTCTCACTACTTATCCCACCTAGTGTCACTCAGCCTGAACTGCTTTGTATTGTATATTGCACAGGATAGACACCTCCTCCACCCATGGTGTGTCAGCTACTACAGGGGGTGATTTTATTCTACATACAGCACTGATCAATGTGCCACTGTGAAGTTTAGAGGATGCTGATGGGATGCTGAGTATTCTGGGCAGTATGCAGCAGGTCTAGAGATTGAACACGTGTTTTACGCATGTATATTCTTTGACTTCCAACTCACGTATAGTGTCTTCTAGCTCTATTTCCCAATGAGCTATTTGAGCTGACTGGCTCATTTCCTACTGAAAATAAATTTGAACTTCACAGGAAAATATCCTGATTTACTTAATTGCAAAAGATATGTCAATATTTTAATATCCAACTTTTCAATTCCAATCATTAGGGACAATTTTCATAATATGTTTAATTCAAGGACTTCTAAAATATAAGCAATGATTTGGGAAAAGGAAAAATGCACTTGGAAGGAGCAGAGTCTCTACAGTAAAAAATAATTGGTTCTGTTCTAGCTGCATGGCTTTATTCATGTAACTCCTTCAATCACAGCAATGTTTACTTAATACCTACCATGCACTAAAAAGACATACAAGACATTTAAGACATAACTCTGAAACAATAGGCACCGTATCAACAATGAGCTTAGGGTCTAGGAACACCTAAATAACTACAAACAGGGCAATAAATACAGTCATGAGGTTTGTACAGAAAGCCAGGGGGATAAATGGAAACCATGTCTATTGTATTTTGGGGGATCAAGGTAGGAGTATTTCGAGAAATACAGCAGAAATCAGCCAAAAGAAGGAGGGAGATAAAGGATAAACAAATTCTTTCCGATAGAAAAAAACATGGACATAAGGTGGACAGATGACATAGAGTTCATTGATGAAACCAGTGTGAATTTCTATATTTTCTCTCAAAATGGGAACCATAATGCTTGTTACACCTACCCTACAGGGATTTATTTATAAAGAGCAAATGAAATGGAAATGTTAGAGAATAAATATGAGAATTGGAGTATTTCTAGTTTCACTAGGGTGGCTTCTATTCATAGTAAAGACTTTTCTAAACTTCTTATTAACTATTATTCAGTTTGTTGAAGTACAAGTAGAAAAACAATTTTAGTTAGTCAAATGTTTAAATATTATTACTCTATGTATAAATATACTATATTTTATCAATTCTTTACAACATTTTTGTATCTTAGCTAAAATCCCTTATATATTATTACATTATAAATTTAACATATTAAATTTTTTAAATACCTAAATGTCTAACAAAACATTACCAATTATTAAATGTCCTATAAATCGAATGAGTTAAACTCATAAAGTTGATAAATTTTAAATTCACATAAGCATTTCAGTGTTGCTTACAATCTTAATGAAAATCCCTTTATACTTTTTAATATTAAGTGTAAACATAATTAATCTCTTTATACATTTCAAACAGAAAAATGAGGCTTATCTGTTAGGTCTCTAGTCTACCAAATTCTTTTAAACATAACAAATACCACAATACTAAATATAAATAGTTGTTACAAATATAACACAAAAATATTCAAATGATGAGTTTGATTGGCTTCGAAATTTTGAATATTTATTTCTGACTATTCTAAAATTCATATTCAGTGCTTATCTACTACCAATTGTATTATTCCAAAAAAATCAGGATTCTCTTTTCAGTATTTTTACATCATCCATAGAGATATTTGATCAGAATGCTGGTGTCAATTCTTGCTTAATATACTAATTGAGACCATGAACCCCTATAGTCACAAAAACAAATTTCTATGATTTACTAAGAACTATAATCCTACATATTCACCTGATTTAAATCAGAACCTACCAACCAAATTTTCTAATCTGTTCATTGAATTCAACTAATCAATTTACTGCCAAATTCTATTCTAAAATATTGTTCCTCTTTCTCCTATGTGATAGGACCACAATTTATATAGCTATTTTTATTACATCCCATTAGATTTTTTTCATCTCTCATAAGTTTGTCACATAATTCACATTTGACATACATTAGTATCAGGTACTGCCCTAGGCACTGATGTAGAACCAAGAGACACAAAATTCATTCTCCCATGAGGCTTACATTCTCATGGGGTCAGCATCTGATTAGGGCTTACATAGAAAATTAAATAAGATTACGGAATAGTAACCAAGTAACTTCTTTCATTAGTTGGTCAGATAAGCCTTTTCCCAATAGAAAATGCGCAGAAACTTCAAGATCAGGGAAGAAATGTGACTGAATAGAAGGAACTGCTATGCATTAGGATTGAACATAACGTATTTAAGTGCCTCAAAATCAGGCAAGCAGGCCAGAACATAGTAAATTAAGGAGGAAAGGGTTGGACAGATACCTGCGGGTCAGATCTTTCAAACAATTTTAGGCAAGGATAAATGGAATAAAAAAGTCACTGGATAGTTTTAAGCAAGGGTGAGCATGGGTGCATTAAAAAATAAAAACCCTACTGATTACCATGTGTAAACTAATTTTAAGAAGCTAGATTGTGAAGTAGTGAGATAAGAATGCAATTAATCAGGTGCCAGTTTTTGGGAACTCAACCAAGGAAATAAACATGAAGGTGGTAAGAAATGGTCCGACTCAGGATATATTTTAGGGTTAGAATAAGTATTGCTGAGGGACTGAATCTGAACTTTGAGGGTAGAAGGGAAAATCAATTATTACTGTTGATGTATTACTCTGAAATTTGGAGTTTGAGAATCATGGTTGTGACAGTTCTATTTTGGACATGTTAAGTTAGAAATGTCAATTTAACATCCAAATGGTGATGTGAAAGGCACCATTTGATATACGTCTGGGGTAATGGAGAAAAATCAGGGCTAAGAAACATATTTTAGAGTCATTGACATATAGGTGTATTTAAAGCCATGAAAGAGCTGAGATAATAAAAAGAGTAGGTAGAGAGAACAAGATCAAAGGGCCTGGGAGCAAGTGATGCGATATTTTGTAGATGAGAAAAAAAGAAAGGCGAGCCAGGAAGAAAAAAAAAAAGAAAGTAGATGGTGAAATGTTTTATAGAAGGAAATACTGAGCATTTTGTTTTCTTAGAAGCCCAGGGAAAAAAGAGTTCAAGATGGGAGGTATGGTCAACAGTGTCAAATACTGAAAATCAGCTGGGTGAGATATAAACAGAGAAGTGAACATTGGATTTGACAACACAGAAGTAAGGTCAGAGCCTGACTAGAGAGAATTGAGAAGAGAATATGAAGTAAGGAAATTATGATAGTGTCTGTAGAAAATTCTTTCAACAAATACACATTATCTTGTTATTCTTGTTAGTCTAGTAGAGAGACGAGACAATATCTAGAAACCTATGTGGCATCAAGGGGTCAGGAGACAGTTTAGTTTTAAAAGAACACATAATTTTATGCTGATATAACTAAAACAGTAAAAATAGAGATACGCTTATGCAGGGGAAAGAAGAGATAACTGGCAATAATTTAATATTTGAGAAGTAAGACCAAATGAGATCTAGTACTCAAGTAGAGGTGGATCTTTGGTAGGATGTTTGGTAGGAACTAGAACAGTTTATTTTTATAACAAGAAAATAGAAAATAGGGAGTAAGAAATATAGTAAGAAAATATGACCAGATTGCTTGGTCATATTTGAAAGATTCCAAATATCCATTTGAAATCTGTGATCATGAATTTGAGTTAGACTCTTTAGCACTATCTTGTCATGTTCTCAGGCAGAATAGGGGCTAGATGAAGCCTGCAATCTTCGATTTTCTGTCAAAGTAATTTAACCGGAGAAAGAAGTGAGAGAACTAAGAATGTCTGCAAAAGATAAATTATAGCAATGTACCATGAAATCCAGGCTGGCCAGGGAGGGTTTGACAGCACAACAGGGCAACTGACAATGAGAAAAAGAAGTGGTGATGCAGTTTTGTTGTTGGCGATGAGGTTAATGATATAATACGGAAATGGACTGGGTGGTGCTGCTAAGTAAAAATGTTGTCAGTGAGGAGATGCAATGAAGGCAAATATTATCTACAATTGTTGAAGTCACAAGGAATAGTGATAGAAAGGGAAATGGGAGGGGAGATGTTAAGCAGGATGTTAAAGTCACAAATGAATGAAATAGAAATGACTAGGAGACAAGTAAATTATAAGTAACAAGAAGAGGTAGCAGAGGCAACATGAAAGTTTAAAATTCAGAATGAAGACTTAATAAAAGGGAATAGTAACTAAAAAAATTTGCCATTTCTATACTCTATATTTGAAAATTTTTCAATGAAGTATATAAATATCAAATTTTCTTCCTTTTAAATTACCACCTTATAGCCATAGAAATATAGATGGCCTATAACAAATACAGGTTTTAAAAAAACCCACAAAACTAATGCAAATTCACCCCTATAGAGTGTTTAGCTTGTTAAATATATGTATACTGAAAAAACTCAAAATCTTCTCTAAATCTTCAAGTAAGTTGGTAATCTTTTTTTCTGTAAAGGGTAAGAGAGTAAATGTCTTAAGTTTTATAGGACATGCAGGCTCTATGGCAATTACTCAACTCTACTACTGTAATGTGAATGCAGCCGTAGATAATATGTAGATAAATTTTTGTTTGTGAAACAATACAACTTTATTTATAAAAACAAGTGATGGGTTAAATCTGACTTCCTGGTCTTAGTTTGCCAACACTTGAGTTAGAGTCAAACAACCAACTTAATTAGAATCTCAATTTTAAACTCTAGTGGATTATAAAAATCAATAATAGCAATGCCTTTATATCTATGTCTCTAAATATATATTTAAGTGGAAGTATTTGGAATTGAGTATTGACCTATGAATATTTTGCCTTAGAAATATTTGAAATTTTGGAGATTAAAGATGACTGAGTTATGCATAGTTGCTCAGCATTCTAAAGACACAGCATGTAGACAAATTCAATATAACATACTTATCATCAACTGGGTGCCGTGGCTCATGCCTGTAATCCAGCACTTTGAGAAGCCGAGGCAGGCGGAATACAAGGTCAAGAGATCAAGACCATCCTGGCCAACATGGTGAAACCTCGTCCCTACTAAAAATACAAAAATTAGCTGGGCTTGGTGGCATGTGGCTGTAGTCCTAGCAACTCGGGAGGCTGAGGCAGGAGAATTGCTTGAACCCAGGAAGCAGAGGTTGCAGTGAGCCGAGACTACGCCACTGCATTCCAGCCTGGTGAATGTCACCTATATGTATTTCTTCAAAAGATAAAATAAGACAAAAGATGTTTGAGGAAAAAATTATCATACTAGTTGCTCTTAGAGGAGTTCATTTAAATAAAATTTTTAGATAAAATTGTACGTCCATCATTCATGATTACAAGATGAAATAAAAATGAAGTTAAGATAAAAATGGCTTAGGGTAACTTCCAGTTTCCAGTCTGGCATCTAAGGGCTCCAAAAGTTATCACTTCCATCTCTACAAGAAGATAAAGGAAACTGAACAAATTGAAAATCGTCAATTCCTTTTATATCTATCTGATAATTGAAGTCACAAAGTCAATCACTGTCTCCCAAAATTAGAGAGACAAAGAAAACTAACACAGGAATACAAAAACAAAATACTGCATGTTCTCACTTGTAAGTGGGAACTAAACATCAAGTACATATAGACACAAAGAAGGAAAAACCCACACCAGGGCCTTCTTGAGAGCAGAGGATGGAGGAAGGTGAGGATCAAAAAACACCTATCAGGTACTATGCTAATTACATTGGTAATAAAATAACCTATACACCAAATCCCCATGATATGCAATTTACCTATATAACAAACCTGCACATGGGCACTTGAACCTAAAATAAAAGTTAAAAAAAATTGGAGAGACAGACAGGCACATACAAAGTATCACAATGTATCAGAGCAGAAGTCAAGGAGCAAAAGCTGCTGCTAGAGCCAGTAGTGAGGTAAGAAAATTAAACTGTAATTTAAAAAGTGTTGAAGGCTTAGTGTGGACAAGATAAAAATCTACCCCTAGTCATATCAGATTCAAACTGCAGAAAATCAAGATGAGAGAATATTCAAAGAAGTCAAAAGCAAAAATACACTTTACCTATAGAGAAGCCAGGATAAGATTATATCTGACTTCAGACACCATGCAAGTAAGGAAAGAGTATGACAAAATATTTAAAACAGTGAAAGAAGAAAATGTGACCAACCTAAATTTCTGTTTTCTATAAAATTATCCTTCAAAGGTAAAAGAAAAATACAGATTTTCTGAGATAAACAAAAATTGAGAGAATTTGTTACTATTAGACCCGCCTTGCAAGAAATGTTAAAGCAAATACTTCAGAAAGAAGAAAAGTTATATAGGTCAGGAAGTCATATTTACATTTTATTAGTCTAATTGTGCTGCAATAACAAAATACTTGAAACTGGTAAATTTATAAATAATAGCAATTAATTTGTCCACAGTCTGAAGGCTGGGAAGTCCAAGATCAAGGTGCTGGCAGATTCATTGTCTGATAAGGACTCTCTCTTTCTGCTCCCAAGATGGTGTCTTGTCACTGTGTTCTCTAGAGGGAACAAACACTGTGTCCTCATATGGTGAAAGGGGAAAAAGGGTTGGTAGCTCTCTGAAGACCCTTTTATGAGGCTTTAATCCTATTCATGAAGACAGAGACCTCATGACTTAATCACTTCCTCAAAGACCTCACCTCTTAATACTATCATGTTGGGGTTTTTGTTCCAGCATATACATTTTGAAGGAAAACATACATTCACACCATAGAGCCTGCAGTAGTAGCAGCCTTGAGGACATTTATTTCTCCTTGGCTTCACCCCTAAGGAGGTGCCATAGGATTCAGAGCTTATTTTTGGAACTATTTTCACAATTACCTATAAATCGGTACCTGGGGTGAAGGTATTACCTACTCTACTGTACCTTTAAGAAGTTTAACAATAGCAATTTGATGTCAAACTTAATGGTATGAATGTTATCACTCATGAACTAATAGTACCTTGCATGGATATGCTTAAGATTAAACACGGGCCTAGAACCACTGAATTGGGAAAAATGAAACATTTTAGGAGAAGGAAAATATAAATTTTTGTAATTGCATTCTTCACTTGTGATTCTCACTCTTCTCAACCCAATAAACCTTACTTCCATTCCTTATGTTCCCTCATAGTCATTATAAAGACAAGATCATCTACACAATTAAGTCAACCTTTCAAACTTTTTTTTCCTATCTGCTTAAGGAGCATATGTTTCAGTTGTTCATTCCAATTTCCAATGAGATAACTGCACTAAGGCTGACAGGGATGGGGTATGTTCATGTTATGTTTTATTGCCTGCTTTTTTGTTTGTTTGTTTGTTTGCATTTCTTACCAAAAAAATAATTTCAGCTTCAATCAAGAATTTGCTGTTTCAAACCTTTGATTGTATTCTCTGAGACTACTTGCGTTACAAGTTAATTGAGAAATGGGTTAGAATAAGTGTTCATCTCAGTTAACACCCATTTATTATACCTCAAAGAGATCTGAAAGGCCAGCAATGAACTCAAACCTTTTATTAAGGAATTGTATTCACAGCTGTTTTCAAGCATTTATTTCCTATGAGTGATAGGTGTCATTTTTTAAATCACATTGGTGGTTTTCAGTGATGCAAAGAAAAGTGTTATCTCTCTGCCCATTGATGAGTGGCTTAAGCGACTATCTGCCTTTGTATTTCATGAAGTCAACTAGCAAGCTTAGGAAACAGACTGAGGCATCTGAGCTGGTACCTGAGCTTTGGTTTTGTTTTGTTGTCTTATTAGTAGGAAGGCGGTAAACAACTCATAACCAATTAAATTGTCATAGAAGTTTACATATGAAGTGCAGTTATCCGGGGCAATCAATTCTGCCCTGTATTTTACTGAACAGTGTATGTTTGATATATAGACATTAGCAGAAAACTGATTTATAGTGCTTAATATTATTAATAATGAGATATTCATTAGTGGCACAGGTTAATGAAATATCACTATAAATAATTATGTGTAATAACTCATTACCCAACATAAATGTAAATGCTCTTTAGTTTCAAAATTTTTGTAATATTCAATCTCCCTACTTTGAGAGAAAAGCATTTACTAATTGCCTGTCAATTATCAAAAATGCAACTATGCCATAGTGACTTACCATCCCTTTTCCAGTTTTTTGTTGGTTTGTTTGTTTACAAAATATTACTTGTCTTTGCATGAATCTAAAGCACCTAGTTACATTATGTGGTTCATTTGGCTCAAATTTTAATGAAGTGTATCCATTAAATTATCCTGATACACCTACTCTAAATTATGAGTCTTCTAAATATTTCAAGGAAATTAACAAAGCAATGTATATGCTGCCTCCCTGTAACTGAATGAAAATTAGGTAAAACAGAAATGCCAGTGAAGAGTCAATATTATTTTAATGAGAGAAAAAATGAGGTAACAAAAGGATCATGCAGAACAGTAATGTCTTTTGGCATGTCTCACAAGTCTGAAGTGGACGTGTAGAACACTCTCCCTGACAAGCTCAGCCTCTGCACTCTGTGCTGTCAAGTGCTGCCCACCCATCAGTGTGCAGAGGCAGCCTGTGGGAAAGCTTACCTCATGGGCAAAACCAGCATTTTGTAAAAAGCTTGAAGGAAGCGTTTTTATCTAGAGCTTGAAAAGCATCGATTCCACATAATTTGATTAAAAACATCTATTAATGTGAACCTTTAAAAATAACAGTGCAAAGCAAACAAACAACTCCATCCAAAAGTAGGTGAAGGATATGAACAGACACTTCTCAAAAGAAGACCTTTATGCGGCCAACAAACATATGAAAAAAAGCTCATCATCACTGGTATTAGAGAAATGCAAATCAAAACCACAATGAACTACCATCTTATGCCAGTCAGAATGGCAATTATTAAAAAGTCAGAAAACAACAGATGTTGGAGAGGCTCTGGAGAAATAGGAACGCTTTTACACTGTTGGTGGGAGTTGAAGCAAATTACTTCAAACATTGTGGAAGACAGTGTGGCGATTCCTCAAGGATTTAGAACCAGAAATACCATTTGACCAAATACCATTTGACCCAGCAATCCTATTACTGGGTATATACCCAAAGGATTATAAATCATTCTACTATAAAGACACATGCACAGGTATGTTTATTGCTATTTACAATAGCAAAGACTTGGGACCAACCCAAATGCCTATCAGTGAAAGACTGGATAAACAAAATGTGGCACATATATGCTGTGGAATACTATGCGCCATTAAAAAGAATGAGTTCTGGTCCTTTGCAGGGACATGGATGAAGCTGGAAGCTATCATTCTCAGCAAACTAATACAGGAACAGAAAACCAAACACTGCATGTTCTCACTCGTAAGTGGGAGGTGAACAACGAGAACACATGGACACAAGGAGGGTAGCATCACCTACCAGGGCCTGTCGGGGGGCAGGTCAAGGGGAGGGAGAACATCAGGACAAATACCTAATGCATGTGGGGCTTAAAACCTAGATGGCAGTTGATAGGTGCAGCAAACCACTATGGCACATGCATATCTATGTAACAAACCTGCACATTCTGCACATGTATCCTAGAACTTAAAATAAAATAAAATAATTTAATTTAAAAAGAAGTTATTCAAATAGGACTCAGCTCAACGTCTCTGAAGTTCTCTCAGTCTTCTCACCTCTCTGTGTTGCTTTTATGCTTCAAGTTTTACATCTGTTCAAGGCCCAGAGGAAGAGGGAACCGACTTTCTGCAGATCACTCTTTTTTTGTTGTTTGTTTGAGACAGAGCCTGGCACTGTCATCCAGGCTGGAGTGCAGTGGCACGATCTCAGCTCACCGCAACCTCCACTTCCTGGGTTCGAGCTGTTCTCTGGCTTCAACCACATGAGTAGCTGGGATTACAGTGGCCCACGACCACCCCTGGCTAATTTTTGTATTTTAGTAGAGACAGGGATTTGCCATGTTGGACAGGCTGGTCTAGAACTCCTGACCTCAAGTGATCTGCCCGCTTCGGCCACCCAAAGTGCTGGAATTACAGGCATGAACCACCATGCCCAGCCAGCTCACTCTTAAGAGTCAAAAGCAAGACTCCCTAGTCAGCCCTCACAACAACCACTGTGTCTTATTGGCTTATAGCTGGCCAAGTGCTCATTTCTGAAATAATGCTTTTGGCCAAGAAAATTGGAGCAACTAACATTGTCTGAAGAAATCACTGTGTGAAGGGAGATGGGAGTAATCTAATTTAGGTAAAATAATCAATGCCTATCATGAAGCAGGAAAAATGATCAATCTCTTCTCAAAGCACAGAGCTACTAAAGAGAGAAGGACACATGGAAGCATTTTGGAGAAATAGCCACACTACCAACTGTACTTCCTAAGCACAGAGATCTAGAAAGAAGAAAAGTTCCTAATTTTCAAGTCTTCAGGTAGGTCATTTGTATTTTGCATGCATCCACTGCCAGTGTGTGTGGTATCCTGGGACTCTAGGCATTACATCTTGCCTAGGAAATTAGCTTTGACCTGTGTTTGGTTCACGAGTCTATAATGAGCAAATACAATATAACAAAACACTTGTACTTTTCATAAATAGGTACATTAGTAATGTGTTCATGCTTCAATAAAGACAATATTAGAATACTTAATAATAAAGTGATAAATATGTCAATTATGAAATAACTATTTTACTAAATAATGAATCAAGAAATATTATTTTTAAATGCCAACAGCTTGATCAAAACTTCACTTCTACCAGTTTTAATAAAAGCACGTCTATCAGTTTTGAGATGGTTCACTAATACAACAATGTCAATTTCTAAATAATTATAAACAATACAGAGGAAGAAAGCTGATTCTTAAATGCAGCAAATAAAGTCAGGAATAAGTTTGCTTTGTCCAACAAATACTCACCTAACAACCATCACACATTTAGCATTTGATTATGCATGTGTTAGAGAGGCATGCCATTCCATAATACAAAATTATAACTAAAAGCCATCTGCTTCTGCTTATGTTCTAGCAAGTTTTTATAATATGAAAACTGCTATTTTCCACCAGAATAGACAGCTGGTTTGTCTTAATGTAGCTGGTCCTTAAATTTGACATGCCAGTCAAGCCACGAGGGGAGAACAAAATATATAATTTGATATACCAGCAATGTCATTACAAGAGAATGAAATGTAGAAGCCAGTGTGTCTGTGTGTGTGTGTGTGTGTGTGTGTGTGTGTGTGTCTGTGTGTCTGTGTGGTGGGGGGTGTAATAGAAAGATAAAAATTAGAAGGGAAGAAAATTATGTTTACAAACAATAAGCATTACATAAGTTTCAGATGATTCACATTTAAAAGATATACTAATACTGATTTTTTTCAAAACACTCTACTTAAAACAAAACAACAACAGCAAAATCTCCCTGAGATTATTTAAACAATTTAAGGTAAGCCGTCCTCTGTCCTCAGCCCACTTGTATGGAACACTTCACCACAAATGTAAGGAATCTTAAACAATTTCTTCACCATCACTCCTCCATTTCACAAATGAAGAAACTAACCAAGTCCACACGAGGCAGAAGAAGAAAAGTCCAGATTACAACTTGGATACTAAAACTTTATCTCCACTGTATTAGACTATTTGTCTGATGCAAATCATTCCCTGTGTCTCCACCTAATCTGCTAATTTTCACCTACATACAGTTACTCATTAAGATCCTTCAGGAATTCAATTGAAATTCTTTTCAGTCAAACATTTCCCTAATCCTGCTTTCCATTAAAGTTCGGCTTACATTTAATAAATTCCAGGAAGCTATTCATGATCACTCACATACTTCTTAAAGTCCCTTGTGCCTGATCATTAAGATTCATTGTCAATAATCATACATAGAGATGATTAATAGTATATTGGTTTCATACTCATTACACATAGTTCAATAAGTAGTTAATTTAACTGTAAAACGTATCCAATGTTAAAGTAAATTACAAATAATGTGAGAATTTAACCAAGGCAAACTTTTGGAATGAGCTGTCAATTTCACTTCATTAAGGTTTTGGTGAACATTTACTTTCTGTTTTCTGATTGTGATTAACTTTTGAACTTCTATGCCTCATACTAATTTAAATTATTATACCCATTATATTAATAAAATCATCACTGATTATGGCACCGATTATGGCAAATAAGCATAGAATCCACAAATCCCCTCTATGGAAATTGGCAGTATTAAGTAAAAATTAGTATTATCATAAAGCATATCAACTGTGCTTTCTGATCTAGCTTTTAATTTATGACCACACTTCTCAAGTGGGTCTTCAGCTTCCACACGCTCAACCCCCAAAATTCTATTAAGCTTTCCCAATAGCCCTGCTACTCACTGTGCTGAATGAACTATTTCTCTCCCTTTCTGTCTTCTACAACTGCCAGCACCCCATTTATTATTTTCTCTTAGTGAATCATCTTCATTTGTATTTCCTGAGAAAATACAAGCTCTAAGAATAAAATTACCAATTTTTTCTACCATCCAACTAACTACAAATCTTCTTGATAATATGTGAAAGCTGTATCTTGTCCAACATAAGAACAACCCTTCTACATGTGAACGGATTTTACCTTCTCTTATCTTCCTAAAGCTTAACTCCTAAAATTATTTCTTCTTTCTCTTAAATCATAAATTTCCCTCTGTATAATCACATCCAAGAAATTGGATGAAATTGCTTCCATTTATTCAACGTATATCCTTAACCAAGGCAGAGGTTGTAGTGAGCCAAGATTGCACCACGGCACTCTAGCCTAGACAACAGAGTGAGGCTCCATCTTTAAAAAAAAAAAAAAGTATATCCTTAACACTTTAAGCTTTTTCGTTTGTGTATTAGCCCATTTTCATACTGCTGTAAAGACATACCCAAGACTGGGTAATTTATAAATGAAAGAGGTTTAATTGACTCACAGTTCTGCAGGGCTGGGGAAGCCTCAGGAAACTTACAATCATGGTGTAAGGGGAACAGGCATTTCTTACATGGCAGCAGATGAGAGAGAGAATGGCAAAAGAAGAGGGAAGAACCCCTTATATTAATAAAATCATCAGATCTTGTGAGAACTCATTCACTATCATAAGAACAGCAAGAAGCAAACCGCCCCCATGATTCAATTACCTCCATCTGGATTCTCCCTAGCCACGTGGGGTTCATGGGGATTACAATTCAAGATGAGATTTTGGTGGGAACACAAAGCCTAACCATATAAATTTGCCACCTCATTTCTCTGCTCATTGTAATGGCAAAATTCTTTTAAAGAGGTGCCTAATCACAGTCTCCCCTTTTTCATCTCCCACAAAACACTCTAATGTGAGTTTTCCCACCATCACTGTACTAAAATCATTCTCATCAAGGCCTCTGAGAGCCTTCCTTTCTTCAAATCAAATGACCTAACATCTTACTATTCTTCATCTACTCAAACCCTTAGGAATGATTGACATGGTCAAATCACTATTCAACTGTTGACTGTTCTACTGGAAACTGCCGTTTTTCACTTAGTCTTAGAGAATGGACTTCCTTGCTTTTCTGCTGACCCCACTAGACATTCTTCTCAATCTCATTTGCTGTCTCCCTTTTCCCCTTACCTAAATCTTGGATTGCCCTAAACCTCAGTTTTTTGCCTTTTTTTCCTTTTCAAACTGCACTCCCTCTATTTGTGATGTCATGCTGTATCATGGCTGTCACTGTTATGACTACAAAATATGTACCTCTAGTTCTGGACTTTCCCCTAGAGTTCTATGTTACTTGTTCAGTTTTCTATTGACATGCCCAATCAGACCAAAATTTACATGAGCAAAAGGAAATGTCTGACTCGTGATGACTCCACTCCTTAAAAATACCTTCCTTTTTGGTCTTTCCAAACTCAGAATGACCGTTTGAGTAATTAGGCCAAAACATACATAATATGGTTTGGATCTCTGTCCCCACCCAAATCTCATGTTCAATTGTAATCCCCAGTGTTGGCGATGGGATGGTGGGAGGTGATTGGATCATGGGGGTGGATTTCTCACGAATGGCTTAGCACCATCCCCTGGGTGCCATCCATGAAATAGTGAGTGAGTTCTCATGAGTTCTGGTAGTTTAAAAGTGTGTACCATCTCTTGTTCCTGCTCCAGCCAAGTAACATATCTGCTCTCCTTCACCTTCCACCATGATTGTCAGTTTCTTGAGGCCTCCCCAGAAGCCAAGCAGATGCCAGCATCATGCTTCCAACCATGAGTCAATTAAACCTCTTTTCTTTATAAATTATCCAGTCACAGGTATTTCTTTATAGCAATGCAAGAACAGTCTAACTCAATACACTTTACTTTCCAGTAAACCTACATTCAATCAATCAGAAAATCCTACTTTGAAATTACACCTTGAATGTGTCCACTTTATTCTATCACTTTTTACTGGTAATGCCTTCCAAACAGGTCTCCATGGTGACTTTCTTGTCACATTCATAAGCAATTCTTCATGCAGCATTCAGAAAACTCTTCCAAAAATGCAGAAGTTCTCTTGCTCGAACCTACCACTGGCTGTTAATAATACTTAGAATAAAATCCAACTTCTTAGATCCATCACGATATAGCCTCTGCCTACCTCTCCAGTCTCAACTTCTCTTCTCCTTGTCTCCTGCAATCCAAATGCCAGATTTTTTTGTTCATCTTCAAATTTTATATATACCTTCAATCTAGCAATCTCACCTTTAGCAATTATTTGAAAGTTGAGTGACTTATTTTAATTCGCTTTACTCCTTTTTCAAAATCTAAGTGCTATTGTTCTCATCCTTTGATCTGATGGGTGGTTAGCAATTATTTGAAATAAAAAAACAAACAGCTAATAATGTCAGATTTATACAGATATTTATTGTAGTGCTGTTAATGATAATATGAGATATTAAAATGACATGAACAATGTGAAATGTGTTTAATAAAGTTTCTTACATGGAGTAAATGAAATAATGGATTCAAGAGTAAATTTATTGATGTGATAATATATAATATATACTAGTAAATGAAAAAACTTTATAAAAGTTTCCACAGTATAATTCTGAATGTATGAGAAATAATAAATAACCAAACATGTAAAAAATGGAATATATACATTAATATGTTAACAGTAATAATTTAAGTATTGGAGAAAAGTTAATTTTAATCTTATTTGAGCCTATTTGTTTAAATATATTCTATAATAATGTGTATCACTTGGGAAATTAAGAAAATGTATATCTATAAAATATTGAGGATTATATTTACAAGAAGATTTTGAAAACACAGCCAGTTGATTGAACCCTCATCTCCCTTTACTGTGAAATGCATGGGACTACCTCTTCAAATAAATACCAGGACTTAGAGGGGACAGCGTTTGATGCTTTGGATTATATTGGGGGTTTTGATGGAGATAACTGGTGTGAGAGTCCATCCACTCGGGTGGGAGCCTAACAATAGGAATTGGAAAGGAGTTGATATTAAGAAGATCTGTCTTTGCTGATATCTGGGGACTCCATGAAAGAAGGAAACTGTTGACCATTCTGAATCCCCAGAGTCCCAGAAAGCAAGAGTGAGTATAAGGATGATGTCTTTTGGGACTTCCAAAATGTAAGAATGAGGCCATAGTGAAACAAAGAGCCTTTCTTCAAGAACTTCAAAACAGAACCTGCTTTTAGACCTCAGGTGCAGGGACAGAAATGGGAAGCCCATTTGCATTTTGTCCCCACTGAACCTCTGCTATTTAGAATGCTGCAGCCACCTTGCCTAGGTACACAGGAGCTGACAACAGAGAAGCGGAGTGCCAATCTGAATTCACAAGAACTTACCACAAATCATTCGAAAGATGAGAACAATCGGACTTAGATTTTGAAAATGGAGTAAAGTGAAATAAAATAAATTACTCAACTTTCAAGTAAAGTTTCTTTCAAAAAAGAGAAAGAAACAAATTTTAAAAAGACATTGAAACAAACAAAAAACTTCAAACTGCACTGATCGTTTTCTACTGCTCTGTAACAATGGCAACACTGCAGTTTAAAAAGCAGATGTTTGTTTTCTACAGTTTCCATGGTTTAGGAATACAGGTTAGGAGTACCGGGTCCTATGTTCAGGGTCTACAAGGCTGCAATGAAGGTACCAGCCGAGCTGCATTCCCATCTGGACATGCAGCCATTTCCAAACAAGTCCAGGTTGTTGGCAAAATTCATTTCCTCCCAGGTATAGAATTTAGGGCCCCAGCTTCTTGCTGGCTATTGTCTGAGAGCTCCTTCAGTTGACATGGGACCTCTCTGATGTGGCATTTTTCTTCTTCAGAGCCAGGAGGAGTAACATCCATCGACACTGTCATATTCTATTGATTAGAAATAAGTCCCAGTCCTGCCCCCATTCAAAGGAGGAGATTGTGCGGGAAGTAAACACCAGAGAGGAGAAGTTACTAGACATTATCTTAGAGTCTGTCTGACAAACAAAATTATGAAAAATGTAACTAAATTAAAGGAATTGGGTCATCACTGAGACCTATAATGAGCAAGAAATAGATCAAGTCAGAGATCAAAAATTAAGAGGTTAAAATCATGAGGGGAAGGTCAGGGAACTGAGTGATGGAGTCAGAAGACCTAATGTATGATAACCTGGAGTCTTGGGGGTTGAAAACACACACAGGATAAAAGAAATAGAAGATCATGGAGACACAGTAATCAAATAATTAACAGAAAAATAATTATTTTTACATGATGGAAACAATGTAATAGAAACATCGAAGTCTGAAAATCAAATGGGTTCATAGAGTTCCAATCTATATTGAGGAAAATACACATACATACACACAATTTATATACATACATATTTACACACATACACACACACAGACAACAGGGGATCTTCCTGAGTATACAACAACTAGTCTACATTTTCCAGTCTTCTTTGAAAGTAGATGTAGCCACAGATGAATAATTTTTGCTAATAAATTCTGAAAGGTATGCCACTTGCATACCTGGGCCATGGAAAATTATGAAAGCTCTTCATGTTCTCTTTTTACACGCACGGTAGATGGAATGGAAGCCACTCCTAAGGCAACTTTGTAAAGCACACTTCAGCTGGTAGAAGAATCGTCAGATGTGATGACAAGCTACAGGGAAAACTGCCTGCTGCCTGGTTCACCTGCCGCAAAGATAGAGCATATTTGTCAGTAAGTTTCATGATCACAAAAATAGAAGTAAATCCTTCAGTTGCCTCTTAGAATCAACACTGTAGAAATAAAGATGAAAATACAAAGAACATATGAAAAATAATATTATTTTGAAGTCTGTGGACTTCGAACAAATAGAAGTTTTATAATTCGGGGCTTTGCTATAGATACAATGATATATCCACATCAAGATACATCATTCAGTTATTCAAAAGAATAAATTAGAATCGGTGAGTTGAAATGATTTCCATAGTGTCTCATCCTTGGAATGAAGAAGAAAAACAAAAAGTGGGAAAGTGTGTTTAATGAAGTGTCGTTAAAAAAGAAAAACGGCAACATTAACTTTAAAAAAACATCACTTTATGGGGCGGGTGTGGTGGCCAACACCTGTAATCCCAGCACTTTGGGAGGCCGAAGCGGGTGGATTGCCTGAGCTCAGGAGTTCGACATCAGCCTGGGCAACACGGTGAAACCCCGTCTCTACCTAAAATACAAAAAAATTAGCCGGGCTTGGTTGCAGGCCTCTGTAGTCCCAGCTACTCGGGAGGCTGAGGCAGGAGAATCGCTTGAACCTGGGAAGTGGAGGTTGCAGTGAGCCAAGATTGCAGCAGCATGGGGGACACAGCAAGACTCTGGTTCAAGAAAAAAAATATCACTTTATAAATACTTCTATGTTTACAAAAAAAGAATGCTGAAGGATATACATGAAGTTGTTACAAAGACAACTTAAAGAGAGAAAGGAAATGGTACTGGGAATGGAAAAAAGAATGAGAAGAGGATCCAAGCAGAAAAATAATTTTAATACACTGAAAAGAATTAATATGATCACGTGCATAATTAATGTAAAAGCCTCTTTAAGTGTACACATGTGTAAGGAAGTTAAATAAATATTTATTAAACAATTTTAATTATCTCAAATTCGCGTTCTAGAGTTATATGGCAGACCTAGAACAGGATAGTTACCAATGAAGTGTAATGTGTTGTTTCTCAAAGATATTGGGGGGCAAAGGATGCATGGAAAAACACAGGCATCCAATTGTTGTCCTAGATCCCGTATTACAACCTTAACTTTTTTTAGAAAATTTATTTTCTCTCATTTTAGTGTTTTAAAAAAATTTCAGATAAATGCCAACTGTTCCAATCTATTCAAACTGAAATGATGCATATATCTATTCTATTATATATGCATTTATCTCAATATATTTTGATCTTTTATTCATCTTAATCTCAGTTGTTTTGAAAGCATATCAAAATTGAAAAATATAAGAATGATCTGATAAATTATTAAATATATTCTATATTCTTCAAGAACATAAATCTAAACTTTGTTACCTGGGATTGTTTTAAAAATGGATTTCCACAAACCAATCATCTGCTTTCCTTGTTTCTATCATTTTTACATGTTAGTATTTTACAAGAAGCCAATTTATTATTATGGCTCGTTTTGAAATTTTTACTTTAAGAACTTTCATTTGACAGAACTCTTTACATGTTTGGCTTAATAATAATTTAGTAATTTAAATAAGCCAAAATGCTCTTTTGCAATTTTTAAGTAATAGTCTCCATCTGCATTGCATTACAAATGTATCAAAACAATGAGAAATATGTTAATATTCACAATATGAAATATACAAATTTAACAATGATTTTAGGTGACATTATTCTATATACAGAATAACTAGTAGCCAGAAAAGAAAACTAAACATTCAAGTTGTTACTTGTACTTTCTGAAGAATGACAATTTCTCTCTGAGCCTTCTTTCAGTCTCTAAGAATTGCTGGTTAATTAAGTGAAATCTTTAAAAAGCCTTTGGATCCTCAAAGTTTTGCTGGATGGCACTTGAAATTCCTGATGTGCTCAGTTTGTTTTCTATAGCTTGCCATTGCTGTCTCATGTCAGAATTCTTCAATTACTCCATTTGTTGTTGTGATTGGTTTGATTTAGTTTGATTTGGTTTTGGTTTTATTTGCCTCAAAGTAGGATACTACAGATCTCTTTTCCACTGGGTAGTCCACTTCTCTGCAGTACACAAAGTAGATATTCATCATCTCCAAAATTTTAGTGATTTTTTTCAGTGACTAATTTGTCACTCACTGACCTAACCAATGAATATCTAAATATGATACTAAAGAGCTGCTATTTTTGAAATAGTTCATTTAGAAAAATAATAAATTTCATTTTATTCCATCTATTAGAAATATAAATATTCACATTTAATTTTTGTAGAGCATTTTTCCACCGCATTCCAATAAGCCATGTATAATGGATGTGGTCTTCCCTGTGAAAGAAAAAATAAATGTTCTGCTCTCTGGCAGTGTCTTTTTTCCATCAGATCAAGGAAGTACATGCAGTGTAATAATATCACAACATCCACACATGAGGAAAGTCATCTAGTCCTTCTAGTCCACACTATCTTGTGTGTCCCAAATAAATATAAACTCTTGTAGAAATCAATACTGATAATAAGAAGAAAGAAAAATGAATTAGCAAACCAAAAACGTTTTTGGTTTGTCTATTTCAAAAAAAAATGATCTATTTATATTTCTTCCTTTGAGAAATGTCTGTTCAGATCCTTTGCCCATTTTTTAATTTGGTTACTTGTTTTCTTGCTTTTGAGTTGTTTTAGTTCCTTATATAATTTTAATATTAGTCCCTCATCAGATGTATGGTTTGCAAATATTTTCTCCCAACTCACAGGTTGTCTCTTCACTTTGTTATTTCCTTTGCTGTGTGGAAGATTTTTAGTTTGATGCAATCCCATTTGTTTGTTTTTGCTTTCGTTGCCTGTACTTTTGGAGTCCTATCTAAGAAATCATTGCCCAGAACAATGTTGTGGATCATTTCTCCTATTTTCTTCTAGTGGCTTTACAGTTTAAAGTCTTACATGTAAGTCATTTATCCATTTTGAGCTGATTTTTAAAATACAATGTGAGATAATTTCTAATGTAATTCTTCAGCTTGTGCATATCCAGTTTTCCCAGCACCATTTATTAAAGAAACAATCCTTTCACCACTGTGTTCTTAACACCTTTATCAAGAATCAATTGACTGAGAAAAGTTGGGTTTATTTGTGGGTTTCCATCCTATTCCATTGGTTGATGTATCTACTTTTTATGTCAGTGCAATGCTGTTTTGGGTTACAATAGCTTCACAGTGCATTTTAAATAAAGGTGTGTGATGTCTCCGGCTTTGTTATTTTTGCTCAAGATTGTTTTGCCTATTTTGGGACTTTTTTGGTTTCATATGAATTTTAGGATTGCTTTTCATATTTCTGTGAAAAATTGCATTAGAATTTTCATAGGAACTGTATTGAATCTGCAGATTATTTTGGGTAGTATGCATATTTTAACAAGATTAATTCTTCCAATCTATGAACATGAGATATCTTTTTATTTAATTGTGTCTTCTTCAATTTCTTTCATGATATTATATAGTTTTCAGTATACAGATACTTCACTTTCTTGGCTAAATTTACTCCAACATATTTTATTTTCTGCAGCTAAATTATAAATGGGATTGTTTTCTGGATTTCTTTATTGAATAGTTTATTTTTACCATATAGATATGTTACAGATTTTTGAATGTTGATTAATGATTGGCCAACAGCTATTTAAAAAAATTTCAACCTCTCTAATCGTTAGAGAAATGGAAGTTAAAACCACAAGATATCTCATCCTGCCTGTTAGAATGCTATTATCAAAAAGATGAATGATGACGTGTTGGTGAGAATGTGGAGAAAAGGCAATCCTTGTACACTGTTGGTGGGAGTGTAAATTAGTACATCTATTATGGAAAATAATATAGAGGTTTCTCAAAAAGCTTAAAATATAATTGCCATATAATCCAGTGCTTCTGGGTATATATCCAAAGGGATTTAATTAGTATGTTAAAGAATATCTGCACTTCCATATTCATTTCAGCATTTTTTTACTTTAGCCAAGAAAGAGAAGCAATCTAAGTGTCCATCAATGGATGAATGGATAAAGAAAGGGTGATTTTATATATATAGATATAGATATATATATATGTATGTATTGATAATGGGGGAGGCTATGCATGCATCAGGGTAGGAAGTTATGGGATATTCCTATACCTTCCATTCAATTTTGCTCCTAACTTCAAATTGTTTTTTACAAAATAAGTCTAAAAAAAAAAAGCCTTACAATAAAAGTGAAACTTTTAATAGTATATAGTATTTCCAAAGTGAGCATCTCATTTTATATTATAGCTGCCCTGTTTATTTATTTAAATAGATGCCTATATAATAGAATTGAACTATCTGGATTTTGTTAGTTGTTCACAGCTCTAATTTTGTATGTATATAATATAAAAATATATAAAAAATACATACACACACACATAGACACACACACAGAGGCAATGGAGTACTATGCATCCTTAATATAGAAGGAAATCCTGTCATTTGAGACAATATGAATGAAACTGGAGGATATTACATTATGTGAAAAAAGACAGGCACAGAAAGGCAAATACTACACGTTCTCACTCATACATGGATTCTGTCAAAGTAGATCTCATAGAAACAGAAAGTAAAAAGGTAGTTACCAGAGCCTGACAGTGGTAAGGGGAGGAGAGAGAAAGAGAAGATGCTGATCCAAGGGTACAAAGTTTCAGTTAGACTGGAGGAAGAAGTTTTAGTGATCTATTGCACTCCGTGTTCACCACTGTTAATAATACTGTACTGCATATTTCAAAATTGCTAAAATTTATTTTTAATGTTTTCACCACAGAAAAAGATAAACTGGGGAGGTGACATATATGTTCATTAGCTCGATTTATCTTTTAATAATATATACATAGATCAAAACATCACACTACCCTCAAAAATATACATAATTATTGTTTGTTAGTTAAAAATAATTTTTCAAACCCCTGGGGAGTGAGTCTCTAATAAACTTCCCTGGCAGACAGCATTTCATATGTGTTGCCATCCACGTCCTGTGTAATTACTGGGAGAGAATTTTTGGAAGCTTGTGCCTGATTTCCTGAGACTTTCACGCACCTTTTTCCTTTGCTGATTTTTCTTGATATCCTTCAGCTATAGTAAATTAGAGCTGTGAGTACAACTGAAAAAAAAATTCTATTCTATTACATAGGCATCTATTTAAATAAATAAGCAGGGCAGCTATAATATAAAATGAGATGCTCACTTTGGAAATATATATATTATTAAAAGTTTCACTTTTATTATAAGGTTTCTTTTTTAGACTTATTTTTACAAAAACAATTTTAGGTTAGGAGCAAAGTTGAAAGGAAGATACAGGGATATCCCATAACTTCCTACCCTCATGCATGCATAGCCTCCTCCATTATCAATATCACCACAAAGGTGGTACATTTTTTCTAACTGATGAACTTATATTGGCACATCATTATCACTGAAAAGACAATAGTTTACATTGTGGTTACTCTTGGTGTTGTACATTTTCTGGGTTTGGGTAAATGTATAATGACATGTAGTTATCATATAGAATTGTTTCAGTGCCTTTAAAGTCCTCTGTTCTCTACCTATTCATCTGTCTCTTCTAATCATTGGCAACCACTGATCTTTTTACTGTCTCCATAGTTTTGCCTTTTTCAGAATATAATGTAGTTTGAATCACACAGTATGCAGCCTTTTCAGATGGGCTTTTTTCACTTAATAATATGCTTTTAAGATTTCTTCGTGGCTTAAGAGCTTATTTCCTTTTAGTGTTAAATATTATCCCATTGTCTGGATGTATCTGTTTATCCATTTACCTATTGAGGGTCATCTTGGGGGCTTTAAAGTTCATCAATTATGAATAAAAAGGCTACAAATATCCATGTTCAGGTTTTTGTGTGGACATAAGTTTTAAACTCCTTTGGGAAAATACCAAGGAGCATGGTTGCTAGACCAGATGGTGACAGTATGTTTAGTTTTGTAAGAAATCATCAAACCATCTCCTAAAGTGTCTGTACTGCTTTGTATTCCTTCCAGCCATTAATAAGGATTTCTGCTGCTCCACATTCTCACCAGCACTTGCCGGTGTTATGAATTTGGCCTATTTTAATAGGTTTGTAGTGGTATTTCATTGTTGTTTTGATTTTCATTTACCTGATGACATATATATGATGTGGAGCACTTTTTCTCTCCCTATTTGCCATCTCTATATCTTCTTTGGTGAGGTTTCTGTTAAGGTCTTTGGCCTATTTTTAGTTGAATGTTTCAATATTGTTACATTTTAAGAGTTTTTTCTATATTTTGGATAGCTGTCCTTTATTAGGTATGTTTTCTGCACATGCTTTCTTTCAGTCTGCAGCTTGTGTTTTCACTCTCTTGACAGTATCTTTTGCAGAGTAGAAATATTTAATTTTAGTGAGGGTCCACTTATCAATTACTTCATGGATTGTGCCTTTGGTGTCATAACTGAAAAGTCATCATCAAACTCAAGGTAATCTAGATTTTATTCTATGTTATCATCTAGGAGTTTGATAGTGTTGTGTTTTACATTTAGGTATGTTATCCATTTGCAGTTAATTTTTGTGAAAAGTGTAAGATCTGTGTCTAGATTCCTTTTTTTGGCATATGAATGTCCACTTGTTCCAGCACCATTTGGGAAAAACATAATCTTTGCTTTATCGTCTTGCCTTTGCTTCCTTGTCAAAGATCAGTGGACTATATTTATCTGGGTCTATTTCTGGGCTCTCTATCCTGTTCCATTAATTAATTGTCTATTTGTTCACCAATACAATATTGTCTTCACTATTCTAGCTTCATAGTAAGTCTTAAAATTGGGTAATACTTGTCCTCCCACTTTGTCCTTCTTCAAAAAAGTCATCAATTCTGGGTCTTCTGCCTCTCCATGTAAGCTTTACAATCAGTTTGTCAGTATTCATATACCACTTTTCTGAGATTTTTATGGGGATTGCATTTACTTTATAAATTGAGAAGAACTGACAATATTGAGTCTTCCTATTCATTAACATGAAATATATCTGTTTTGTTAGTTCTTCTTTGATTTATTTTATCAGTGTTTTGGAGGTTTCCTTGTATAGATTTTGTACGTTTCATTAGATTTATACATAAGTATTTAATTTGAGGTGAAGTGTTAATATAAATGTATTATGTTTTTTATTTCAAATTCCACTTGTTCATTGATGGAATATAGGAAAGTTGTTATCTCCTATTTATTAAACTTGCATCCTGTAAACTTGCTATAATTGCTTATTAGTCCAAGGACTACTTTGTTGATTCATTCCATTTTTCTGCACAGATGATCAAGTCATCTGCAAATGAAAAGTTTTCTTTCTTACCAAAATGTCTATCATTTATTTCCTTTTCTTATCTCATTGTAGTAGCTAGGACTTCCAATACAATGTTGAAAACCAGTGGTGAGAGGACATACTTGTTTTGTTTCTGATCTTAGTGGGAAAGTTTCTAATTTCTCACATTAAGCATGATGTTAGCTTAGATTTCCTGTAGATATTCTTTATCAAGTTGAGTAAGTTCACCTCTATTGCTAATTTACTGAGAGTTTGTATCATGAATGAGTGTTGGATTTTGTCAAATTATTTTTCTGCATCTATTGTTGAGATCATTTGATTTTTCTTCTTAACCCATTGATGTGATAAATTACATTAGTTGATATCTGAATGTTGAACCAGCTTGCATACTTCAAATAAATCCCATTTTTTAATCATGGTGTATAATTCTTTTTATAAGTTGTTGAATTCAATTTTCTAATTCTGGGTTTTTGCACCTGTGTTCATGAGCAATCTTGGTCTATAGTTTTCCTTTCTCATAATATCTTCATCTGATTTTGGTATTAGGGTGATTCTAGCTTCATAGAATGAGCTAGAAAGTATTTTCACTGCTTCCATCACAAATAAAGAGATTGTAGAGAATTTGGTATAATTTATTTCTTAAATTGTTTGGTAGAATTTTCCAGTGAACTCATCTGAGCCAGATTCATCCTGTTTTGGAATGTTATTAATTATTGATTCAATTTATTTAATAGATATAGGACTATTCTGATTGTCTATTTCTTCTTGTGTAAGCTTTATCAGATTGTTTCTTTCAAGGAATTTGTCCATTTCATCTGTTATCAAATTTGTGAGCATAGAGTTGTTCATAGTATTCCTTCGTTATCTTTTCAAGGTCCATTAATGTCCACTTAATGTACTGATGTCTCCTTGTTCATTTCTGACATTAGTATTTTATGTTCTCTCTCTTGTTTTCTTAGTTAGCCTAGCTAGAGGCTTGTCAATTTTATTAATCTTTGTGCAGCAGCAGCTTTTTGTTTCATTACTTATTCTTATTAATTTCCTGTTTTCAATTTATTGATTTCTGCTATTTCATTATTTATTTTATATTGCCAATTTTTGATGTAATTTGTTCTTTCTTTTCTAATTTGCTAAGGTGGAAACTTAGATGATCGATTGGTAATACAACAATCATCTTGGCAGGGTTGTTTTTTTCTGTTAACACTCAAGTATTTCACTTCATTTTTTTCTTGCTTATATGGCTTCTGAGGAAAAGTCAGATATAGCTATGATATTTTTCTTCTCTATAAGTAATATGTGTTTTTCTCTGGACTCTTTCAGGTTTTGTTATTTATGTTTGACTTTTTTTACTTTGAAAATGATACACCTAAGTGTAGGGTTATTTTGACATTTATCTTGTGTTATGTTCCCTCAATTTCCTGAATCTTCAGTTTGGTGTTTGACATTAATTTGGAGGAATCCTCAGTCATCACTGTTTCAAATATTTATTCTGTTCATTTTTTTCTTTCTTTCCCTTCTGGTATTCTCATTACATGTATGTTGCATCGTTTGTAGTTGTTTCACAACCCTTGAATATTTTGTTCTTTTTTTTCATTCTTTGTTCTCTTTGCTTTTCAGTTTTGGGGGTTTCCATTGATATATGCTCAAGGTCATAAATTTTTTTTCCCTCAGCAGTGTCCAGTCTACCAAAAAGCGCATCAAAGGTATTCTTCATTTCTTTTACAGTGTTTTGATCCTTAGCATCTGTTGTTTCATTCTTTGGATTTCTATCATTCTGTTTGAATTGCCCATCTGTTCTTGTATATTGCCTACTTTAGACATCAGAGTCCTTAGCACATTAATCACAGTTGTTTTAAATTCCTTGTCTGATAATTCCAATATCCCTGCCATGTCTGGTTCTGGTGCTTGATCTGTCTCTTCAAAATGTGTGTGTGTGTGTGTGTGTGTGTATATATATATATATATATATAGAGAGAGAGAGAGAGAGAGAGAGAGCGTGCCTTTTAGTATGCTTGCATTTTTTTGTTGATAGTCAGATAAGATGTACTGTATAAGAGGAACTTCAATGAATAGGTCTTTAGTAATGTGGTGGTAAGGTGTGGGGCTGGGAATAATTCTATAGTCTTATGATTAGGTATCTGTTTTTCAGTAAGTCTCTGCTTCTGAGCTGTGACTTTCACAACTGATTCTCCATTTTTTCTTCTTCTTTTTCTCTTATTCCGCATGCAAGGCTGAAGTAGGCTAGACCTGGGTATTTCCCTTTTCTCCAGTAAGTTATGCTCTGACATAACTCCAGCTGGTTTGGCTCTGGTTAACTGTATTAGTCAGAATTCTCTAGAGGGACAGAACTAATAGGATAGATGTATATATGAAGGAGGGTTTATTAAGGAGTATTGTCTTGCAGAATCACAAGGTGAAGTCCCCAATTGGCCATCTGCAACCTGAGGAGCAAGGAAGCCAGTCTGAGTCTTAAAACCTCAAAAGTAGGGAAGCTGACAGTGCAGCCTTCAATCTGTGGCCAAAGGCTGGAGAGCCCTGGAAAATCACTGGTGTAGGTCCAAGAGTCTAAAATCTGGAGAACTTGTAGTCTGATGTTCCAAGGCAGGAAGTATCTAGCACGGGAGAAAGATGAAGGCCAGAAGACTTAGCATGTTTACTCCTTCCAACCTCTTCTGCCTGCTATATTCTAGCCATGCTGGCAGCTTAGATGGTGCCCACCCAGGTAGAGGGTGGGTCTGCCTCTCCCAGTCCACTGACTCAAATGTTAACCTCCTTTGACAACAGCCTCAAAGACACACCCAGGAACAACATTTTGCACCCTTCAATTCAATCAAGTTGACAATATTAACCATCACAAGTCCACCCCTTGTCAACTTGAATCCATACACATCTCCAGAAATCATATATAATCTTCAAATAAAGACAATAGTAAGGTCATAATTATGCCTAACATAATATGGCTATCCTTCATACAACCAGAAACACACTAATCCTTAACCTAAATGCTATTACATAAAGTTAACAAACACTTAAATGCTGATATGAAGTCAGTAAACATTATGCCACATGATAAAGAAAAAAATGAAAATGAAGATATTTTCTTACTACAAGTGTATACATGCACAAACATGTTCTTAACAAAATAAGGAGGAAATACTCATCACAATTACAGTCCTTGTTTCTGCAACTGGTCATGTGTTTATAGCTGGTATTGATGACTACCTTCTTCTACTACTCATTCTGTATTCCCTTTGCTTTTAGCAAGCACCTCAGTGGGTCATGGATTTTTTACCTGGTAGGGTAAACCAAACCTTCATTCCTGAAGAGTCTGGGCCATTAGTAGTCCTGCCTGGATTGGGTTGTTGCAGTGTCTCATTGACCTTAATCACAGTGCATGGTAATACTAAGAGATGCCCTAAGGAATCTCCTGTATTTCACACATTCTTCCTTACCTCCATTGTGGGTAGTAGACTGATTTCATCTTGCTAGTTCAGATCAATCACTACAGCCAACACTGTACCTCCCTTCTTAGCCTGTTGACTTAGAGGTAAGAGGAGCCCAAAATGGCCAGGTGGCAATCTTAATTTCCAGTTTAATGGAATTGTTGTTGTGTCTCCTGGTGGCAGCATTCCTCCCACTGAAACTAAGACCTCTTGGCCAGCAGAACATAATGTCTTGGGAACACGAAGCAAAATTTTGCTAGTGGGTCCCTACGGGTGATGGTGAGTGGTGCCATTTCCACTTCTACCCCTTGATTCCCGGAACCATGAATCCTGGCTATAGGAGAAACAGTACCATATATTGGCACCATTCAGGGTATACACAGCCTTCTAGAGTACTTATTTCTCAAGTTAAGAGGGCAAAACTTGTTACGAACAGAGTGCCCCAGCATATTTCAAAACGGTTCATTTTCCTTTTCTCCTGCTGGAAGTATGAGGGGATTTTTCTGGTTTTACTGTGAGAACACTGTGGAGCTCCTGAAGGTAAAACTCACAAAAGCTTGGTGGAAACCTGGAGATTTTAATTCTTAGATTTGTCCACACTTGGACTCCAGCAATTCCCAATTACATTTCAGGTTCTCCTACTCCAACACAGGTTCTGGTGGAGGTTTCTACTCTAGCATGTTGTAATTATTTTTCTCTACCTGTCTATCTCTTCAATTTTGGTAGCAGTAGTTTGCCTTGTGACCTCACTTCCCTTATGAATCTCAGAAGAGTTGCTGATTTTTTATTGTGTTTACCTTTTTTCCTGTGATTAAGAAAAGAGCAACATCTGAGGTCATGTGGAACCTGACCAACTGACTTTTAATATGGATTAAAATTTTTATATTTCTGACCAATTCTTTTTTTCTAAGATTTTTAATAAAACATAAGTAAATGACTTTTCTACATCTTCATCCTCATCAACTATTAAAAAAATGCCTTAACAGATTCAGGAAAATAAGCATTTTATACACTTTCCATATTCTTATACAGAAAACAAATTTCAGGCACCTTAAGCTACTCTTATAGGTTAAACCCATCTTCAATAACCTTATTTTGTAAACTGCAGATTAAATGTTTTATACTTTAAAGTCACAATGTTTTAAACTTTGTTATTTAGTCAGTTTGTAACCTAGTCAACATATATTTGTGAAATGCCTACTAAGAAATAGGCACTGTGTTAGACTGAGAATGGAAGAAGATAAAAGGTGTTTTGTTATTATAAACACTACAGTATTTTATAGCAGACAGGTGTGGAGAAATATAATTATACCATAATAAACTTGTTATATTCGTATAAGTTGCAAAGGGCTTAAGGCTCCATCTGTCCATTTCAATTGTATATATGAACAGAATTCAGATGAGAAAGATTTATGGTTGTCCAGTATGAACTTTAGCTAATCTTTAGAAATTATAATATCTAATTAATGATTATGCAACTTTTACTATAAAAAGTAGAAATGGAGGGATATCAGCTGATGTGTTTACAAAATATCTTTCTTTTCTTTCTACTTTTTACTAAAGTAGTCATAATAGTAAAAGATGAAACTTTACTGTAACTAATAGAAGAAAATTATTTCATTTCTGTTATTCGTATGACACATTTTATATTTGCAGCAAAATAAACGTAATATATGCTAGAGTGCAAAGTTCTGTAATGAAATTGAAGGTGGAGAGGAGAAAGCAAAGGCAATCTCTACCAGGAAGAGAGATAGAAAAGTATCAGCACCGGCCAGAGCAGAAATGCCCTTAGGAAAAATGTGGCAACTGAAATAAATTGTAAACTAACCATAGCATAGGGATTAATAGGGCCCTTGGAATTAAATTTCTACCCAATTTACTTTATCTAATGCTGTCTTTATAGTAAATTTTAAGACTCAGACCTCAAATAAATAATATAAATTTTTTAAGCAAGGTATTTTGCAAGAATTGGCTGATTTTGTTTTTATGCCACATAATATGTCTCTACTATTAAATTTTAAGTAATACACTCCTATTCTTCTATATTCTTATTCTATTATTATCTTATCGCCAAAATGGTTATTAAATTTCATTCCTTTTCTCCTTCAAAGACACCTTGCTGTTTTACTCTTTTATTATTTTTATTTTTTTTTTCCCCCTTTTTTTGAGATGGAATCTCACTGTGTTGCCAGGCAGAAGTACAGCGGCGTGATCTGGGCTCACTGCAACGTCCGCCTCCCTGGTTCAAGTGATTCTTTTGCCTCAGCCTACCGAGTTGCTGGGACTACAGGAGCGCACCACCACTCACTGCTAATTTTTGTGTTTTTAGTAGAGATGGAGTTTCACCATGTTGGCCAGGAAGGTCTTGGTCTCTTGACCTTGTGATCCGCCCGTCTCGGCCTCCCAAAGTGCTGGTGAGTCGTGACAGCGTGCTGGCCGCCCTGGGAGTGCTCGCTCACTCTCAGCCTCAGCGCCCACTCTGGTCATGCTTGAGGAGCCCTTCAGCCTGCCACTGCACTGTGGGAGCCCCTCTCTGGGCTGGCTGAGGCCAGAGCCGGCTCCCTCAGCTTGCAGGGAGGTGTGGAGGGAGAGGCGAGGTGTGGAGGGAGAGGCGCAGGCGGGAACCAGGGCTGTGCAGCACTTGTGGGCCAGAAAAAGTTCCGGGTGGGCATGGGCTCAGTGGGCCCTGCACTCGGAGCAGCCAGCCGGCGCCGCCAGCCCTGGGCAGTGAGGAGCTTAGCACCCTGGCCACCGGCTGCAGAGGGTGCACTGGGTCCCCCAGCAGTGCCGGCCTGCCGGTTCTGTGCTCTAATTCTCGACAGACCTCAGCTGCCTCCCTGCAGGGCAGGGCTCAGGACCTGCAGCCCACCATACCCGAGCCTCCCCCGACGCTGTCGGCTCCTGCGCAGCCCGAGCCTCCCCGATGAGCGCCGCCTCCTGCTCCACAGCACCTGGTCCCATCAACCACCCAAGAGCTGAGGAGTGCGGGTGCACAGCGACTGGTGGGAAGCTCCGCCTGCGGCCCCAGTGCAGGATCCACTAGGTGAAGCCAGCTGGGCTCCTGAGTCTAGTGGGGACTTGGAGGACCTTTATGTCTAGCTAAGGGATTGTAGATACACCAGTCAGCACTCTGTGTCTAGCTCAAGTTTTGTAAATGCACCAATCCATACCCTGTGTCTAGCTCAAGGTTTGTAAATGCACCAGTCAGTGCTGTGTGTCTAGCTAATCTAGTGGGGACTTGGAGAATTTTTGTGTCTAGCTCAGGGATTGTAAATGCAGCAATCAGCACCCTGTCAAACCAGACCAATCAGCTCTCTGTAAAACAGACCAATCAGCTCTCTGTAAAATGGACCAATCAGCAGGAACTGGGTGGGGCCAGATAAGGGAATAAAAGCAGGCTGCCCGAGCCAGCAGTGGCAACCCACTGGGGTCCAGTTCCACACTGTGGAAACTTTGTTTTTCATTGTTTGTAATAAATCTTGCTGCTGCTCACTCTTTGGGTGCGCACTGCCTTTATGAGCTGTAACAATCACCGCGAAGGTCTGCAGCTTCACTCCTGAGGCCAGCAAGACCCTGAACCCACCGGGAGGAATGAGCAACTCAAGATGGGAGGAATCAACAGAACAACTCCAGACACAACGCCTTAAGAGCTGTAGCACTCACCGCCAAGATCTGCAGCTTCACTCCTGAAGCCAGCAAGACCACGAGCCCGCCAGAAGGAAGAAACTCCAAACACGTCCGAACATCAGAAGGAACAAACTCTGGACACATCATCTTTAAGAACTCTAACACGCACCGCGAGGGTCCACAGCTTCATTCTTGAAGTCAGTCAGACCAAGAACCCACCAATTCCGGACACGCTGGGATTACAGGCATGAGCTACTGCCCTGGGCCTGTTATTTTTCAATGACCTTTATTCTTCTTGCTTTAATATATACTTTATTTTTATTTCATATAACTATTTATTCCCCTGAAATCGCTGAAAAAATAACTACTTCATTTGGATAGAGATTGAACAAATGATAGTGACTCAAAATGTTTACTGGTGATTAAATTTATGGATTACACATACCAATTATTTCCAACTCTACTTCATTCAGGTGGTTAATAACGTATGGAAAACTCTTTGACCTGTTATGTTCCTTGAGACTTAACAACAAAAACTACTATTTATTTACTACTACTTTAAGTTCACTAAATTCTTCTAATTTACAGGATACTTAATTTACTGAATACTTAATAGCCATTCTCAATTCAATTCTGACATCAATTATATAGGATATATAATATATGACCATAGTTTAGAAATAAAAATGATACTTTGACAAGTTTATTAATTTGTTCAAGTAATGCAACTCAGTAGAAAGTCAGAATTTAAACACATCTACCAAGTAGGTGATATTCTTTATCATCTATTTTACCTCCACAAGGGAAAAAATATGCTCTTAATTCAAAAGATTATATGTCGCTCAGGTGAAATAGAGGAATCTGAGAGGATCTCAGGTATGAATTAGCCAAATTGCAAACAGAAATGAAAGGAAAACAGGAAAGATCCGAAATTGGGAACTGTGTGGATGGAAAGCCAGATGTTTCAGAAACCTATGGAACAGGAAGGAGGCCTTGAACAAGCTCTTCAGATGGCCTCCAGCCATCTGTCATTAAATTGAGAGAAAAGCTTGAGTTGAACAAGGAAGTAAAGAAACTAAGCAGTGGCACAAACTAATTTCAGAAGAACACTTTGATTTTGGCTGCTGGCCGATGGAATTGGGTGGAGGCAACAGATCAAAAGTTTACCATCTAGGTCAGGGCCTCTAGAACCTAGAGCCTGAGGCCAGGATTCAAGTGTTGCTTTATTTGGAAAGTGCAGGCCCAGGGCTGTGAATGCAATGAAAAAATGGAAGTGAAGCACACAGAGATGAAAGTTTCATGATGAGCCTCAGAGACACGGAAGATTTCTCAGGCAGGGCTGTAATCCCATCTCAAAGTAGTTTACAGAAGGGACAGAGGAAGGGGGTGCATCGGCTTCACTCCTTCCCATGCCCGTTTCCTGTCAGTGGAGAGTTTCTCATGGTGGGTCATTCCAGGTTGTGTCCCCCTGTCGCATGTTGGTATGCAGAAAGCATGCCACATACTCTCTGATGTGGCTTCTCAGCCAAGCCAAGGAATGGGAGCGTGACTCAATCTGAGGTGTGGCATGCAGGTGGCATGTAAGCCACAAGGTGTGGGCCTTCATGAGGACTCCAGCCGGCTTAGGAAGCTCAGCAAGGGTGATGGCAGCATCGCCTGGGCTGTGCGTGGTGCCGCTGTGAAGGAAGCAATAGCTGAATCAGAAATATCTGTTATGGTGCATTACCTATGAAACTACAAGCCTGGACTGAAAACGTCTTTGAGTTTTCAAGTCTCAAACTGATATTCATGCTCTCAAACTTATCCAGTCTATTAATTTTGTATGCCTGCCTTAACAAGTTACCACAGATTGAGTGGCTTAAAAATATAAATTTATTTTCTCATATTTCTGGAGACCAGAAGTCCAAAATCAAGGTGTTGGCAAGGCCATGCTACCTCTGAAGGCTCTAGGAGAGAAACTTCCATGTATATTGAGACTCCTGGTAGCTCCATTGCTTACCTTGTGGCTGTCTAACTCCATTTCCTGCCTCCAACTTTGCCACTTTCTGCTTGTGCCCAGGTCGCTCTCTTTCTCTGAAAAGGACAGTCGTCTTTGCCTTTAAGGCTCATTCAGGTAATACAGGATTATCTCATCTCACAATCCTTAGTTATATATCCAGAATCCTTTTTCAGATAAGGTAACATTCAGGGATTCCAGGAATTGGGACATAAAGCTATTTTGGGAAGCCACTATTTAATACACTACAGGAATAGGTTGTTAAATGCAACAGTCTTCAAAAAACGAATACTCTCTAACATCCACTGTAAATGTGGCCAGAAGTACAAAGGTCAATGAATAATCTTCCAAGGGACTGAGTTGGAGGCCATGGAGAATAAGATAAGGGAATTTTTCCATGTTTCAGCACTAGGGAAAGATGGATAGGCTAAACCTGAAAAGATGCTATAGCTGGGGCAGAGAATATTTGTAATCCTGTCCAGCAGGATTTAATAGTTGCTATAAAGTAATGCCATCTTCGTGTTTTCCATCCTTTCTTGCTCTTAGTGGGGGGTTACTGAAACTGACGCAACAGTCCCATAGATAGTTTTTTGGATAAACAGAAATTGACCCTCTGGTCTTAAAGCTTGAAGCTTACATTTGTTTCATCTGAGTTCCTTCCTCAGGAAACCACCTTCAGGTCTCAAAAAAAGTATTAAAGAACTGAAACTCACCAAATCACCACATCCAGACAATATAATATGCCAGACCCTTCATTCATCATGATTGCTTCCTTACTCCTCCCTAGTTCCTGTTTTCTTACACATTGTTACATTTCTTCCCTGCATGGAAACCCCTACTTTTAGTCTGTCAGGGAGATGGATTTGAGACTGAGCTCGCGTCTTCCCTGCTGCAGCACCAGATTAAAGCCTTCTCCCTTGGTAATACTTGTCATCTCAGTGATTGGCTTTCTGTGCGGTGAGCAGCAGGGCCTAGGCTGAAGCCCTGGTGTTTTTGGTAACATCACATCATAAATAACTTGAGTGTGCTTCAGCACTGGAAGTATCCAAGTGTGTGGATGCAGGAGAAGGTTGAAGGGGAGCAGGCAATTTTTCTTTGTATTTTTAAGAGGCATGGTCTCACTTTGTCATAATTTGCCTTTAATTTAAAAGTTATAGGGAGCTACCTCCCAATCTCATGAAAAATACTGCACATCACACACAAATCCTAGATTTAGTGGTTCCACCCTAATTATCTTGACTGAGTAAGGGATGACTATCTATTGCATGAAGAAAGGTAAATGGGGCCACCTGGCAGAAACCGCTAGTACACACACACACACACACACACACACACACACACACACACACGTTCTTTCTTTCTGAAGAGCAGAATTATAGCTTGTGGTTACGATATAGACCACATGGAGACTGCATTTATCAGTCCCTTTACTGCTAGCTGTGGCCACATGACTGTTCAAAACCAATGGATGGTGAGTGAATGCAGCACAGGTGTGTCTTGGAAAGTCTTTAGCATGCACCTTGCCATGCCATTTCTCCCTTCTTGCTGGCTGGAGTAAGCAGAAAGACCTTGAAAGTTCCATGATCCAGAGAGAAGAACCATTGTCAGTTGATGTCTGTGAATGATTTTTCAAGACAAAGACACTATGGAGCTGCTCAGTGAAGTATAGGACACACTGTGAATTCTTATATATGTGAAAAATAAAGTACTTTGTCCTTTGTCTTATTCTTTTGAAGTCTCTTATTGTGGAAGCTAAGCTTTTTATTTTAAAAGAATTTTAGATAGTTCACTTCAATTAAAATTATTGTTTAGAAATTATTATTGTTACAGAATGCACTAGGTATTGTGGGGAAGAGAAAAAACACAGGCAGGTAGAGATGATCAATGTTTTAAGGAGCTTTAGGTTATTGGAGGTATCCGAAGAAATAACAGAGTAAAAAACCAGACAAATAACTAGAATATGAGCTCTCATACAAGTTCTAAAGCAGATCATAGGAAGAGCCAAATGTGCATGGGGAAATCAGAAAAGACATGGCAGAAAAATGTAACATTTGGACTGGAGATTTGGTTCAGACAAGAGGTTGTCAGGTGTAAATCCAGAGGAAAGAAAAGAGTAGCTGAGCAGTTTTACACACTATAGTATGAGTTATTATGTGCATATTCAAATCTGTGTTAAGCACATACCATGTGTAAAAAATTAGCTACATCCTGTGAGGAATATAAAAAAAATGACTGCTTCTCCTCTCAATGGACTTGCAAGTTAGCAAGGAATATGACACAGCCACAGAATTAACACTACACACAGAATTTAATGAGTGCTACAAGGGACATATAAATAACCTGTTAAAAAGGAAGAGCTCCTCAAAATTCTTAACACTTTCAAGCAGCAATATTGTTTTCCTTAGTAAAATTAAAAAGGTATATAACAGAACCCACAATGTTATTGTTTTTAATGTTAAATGAGCTAAGGACTGCAGAATGTGTGAGTGCCTTAAACATGCTAAACATGCTGGTGTGGAGATTGTTGTGGTTTTCGTTGTGGTTGTTGCTGTGTTTTGCATTGGGTCCTGGAGGTTGTGAAGAGTTTGGATAAGCAGACTGCACATCAATTTTGGTAGAAAGACTAGCTTGCACAAACTGTAAAATCAAGAATATCCAGGGACCATTCAGAGCATAGGGGACAGTTTGCTTTCAATGTGACATGATGTAGACAGGGTAGCAGATGGCCTCCCTTCACTGCCATGCTGAGGGGTTTGGATGTCATTTGATTGGTGGGGACAGGCTATGCACTGAATGCATTTGAGCAAGGAAGCTACAAGTTAAAAGTTATCATACGTGTTTTGGCTGGATTACATTTCAGAAAACCTGGAAGTAGAGTGGCCCAGATAAAAGGCTATTTTCAGTCTAGTGAGAGGTAATTAAAGTGTAGAGATAGAGCCACAGATGTGGGGAAGAAAATGAAGGGAAGAGTTTGAGAAGCATCACAAAGATAGAATTTATAGAACGTAGCAATTGATTACATATGAGACTAGTAAAGTGAGAAAGAGAATATAAAAAAGCTCTCAGGTTTTCAAGTGACCAGGATAATGAAGATGATAATTTCAAGAAAGAAGTAAACAAAAAATGCTGGTTTGGTTTGGATATATTCTTTGATGCAATGGTGGAACATGTTGGTAGGATTCTCACTTAGCAGTTGGAAATTTCTGATTGGCAGTTGGAGTGAGAGCTAGCTAACGTGCAAGCTGTGCTCTTAGCGGAGAGAGCTGAGGCAAAGAATATAAAGTAAGGTTGTTTTGATACTCTGGCCTGGAGATTACTCTGCTCTTTATTTCGAAGGGGGCATTCAATAAATATGCATGTCAACACAGCTGCGGAATGTGGCAATAGCTCTGTCTGCTCACATTTATACCAGCAAAGTGTAGACCTCGTTAACAGTCCTGTTATTCCGCATCTGTGCCCTTGTTGCTCAGGATGTCAGACAATGCTGCTAATGAGCCTGAGAGTGTATGTGTAATTCCTTTAGAAGATGAATACAAACGTTAGCTTGGCCTTCATCCCCTGAAAGGTGTACTGTTTGTCACAAGGCAGAGAAAAAAATATGAGATTCAGAATAGATTAGTAAAACTCTACCTCATTGTCATAAAAAAAAAAACCCTGAAGAACCTACTTTCTTGTTTTCAGTACACTCATTAGGTTCATTACTTCAGTTGATTCATTACTTTATCTCTCATATCTGTCTTGGTGATGGAAGTTTATTTGAAAGTTTATTTCCCCCAATTTTATAACAGTTTCCAACATGTGTTCATGTTCCAAAGAGCTTCTGTTTTTTCTTCCAAACAACTCAGTACTCTTCATTAAATATCCTAGTATTATCAGTATCTCCTGCTCTCTAACTCTTTACACACATGCACAGACACATGTTATTGAATAATTCATAATTTAGGATAATTGATAATCTTCTCAGAGCTTACAATAACTCATCTAATACTGAAAATAAAATTCAAAAATGTGAATTAGTCCCTTCTTCAGTTACTATGAATTTAACAAACTGAGAGGTAGCTTCTTCTTTGAATATTTTTACAAGTGGAGATTAATGTTACATGACGTATTTGAACCACTTATTTAATTGTTTGCTTGTCAATATGATCCCTGGAATTAGCTGACTTAAAATATTGCCCTGACCACATTTTGGCTATATATTTTTTAAGTCACTATAACTCTCTTAAGTGAAATATATCATTTGTAAAATAGATGCATAATTGGTTGTCATCCCTCTGGAATGTGAGCATGAGAGATAACTTAGTAGTGCCAGAGGTGATAATTAGGGGTAATGGCAGTAGTCGTCCTAGTGACAGTAGCAGTGATAGTAGTTAGTGGTGGTACTATTGGTAATAGTGATGAATCAGTTAAGAATTTACTTCTAAAGTCCTAATGGATATTGAAGAGGGGCCATTCTGATGTAGGTAAGGATATAGGACTATGTAGAGTTGCCCAAGGATAAAATGAAGCATTAGGAGAGAGAAAGCTAAGACTGACCTGGGACAGCTCCCCAAATTGAGAAGACAAAGGAGGATGAGCCAGCAGTGGAAAACTCAGAGAAAAAGAAGGGACAGGGGTCAAAGAGGAAAGAGCAGTGAACCTTGCCAGATGCTGAGGAGAGTTTCAATAACCTGAACACTGAACAAGTGTGGAATGGGTTGAAAATTATCTATCTTCAAGGCAGTGAGAACACAATACAGGTAATAATAGGCTTAAGGAAAAAAAGGTGGTAAACCTAAATATGCCATATGAGATGTTTTGTGGTAAAAGAAAAAAGAAGACAAAGATACGTCAGTCATGGGAGGTTGAGAGATGAACATTTTTGCAAATGAAGTACAGAAACACAGCCAGGCCCATTTGTTTGCACATTGTGGATGGCCTCTTTCTCCGACAGACAGAGCTGCCTCCCTAGGACAGAGTTGAGAGGCTATGACAAAGGCTGCATGATACACAAAGCTGAAAGTACTTACCTTTTGGCTCTTTATGGAAAACGTTTACCAACCCCAACTCTACGCGATCCTGGGAAAACTGATTTTGGAACTTACAGATAGAAACGTGTTTACTCTTCCTCGAATATATGTATTCAAATACATAATATATATATATATATATTTTAAGAAAAAATATTTGTGCAGATTATTTATGTGGATACCAGTTCTCCCTTCTTGACTGATTAGCTTCTAAGTTCCATAAAGAATCCACTGTCCCATGATAACCTTTTTTACTATGTCACTAAACAAAACCAATAAATTCCATCATCATTCTATCAATTATATAAAACTAAATGCAAATGAAAGTTTAAAATTTTTCACCAAAATATACTTAGAAAAGCAACTTTACAAAAATGGAATGATTTTCCACATTTCCTACTATTTGAAGGTGCTTTTTAGAGTAAACGGTTGAATTTATGTATAATAAATCACAATTTGTGAGCATATTTAATCATTTTTATATTACAATTATTTTTAATATGAATCACTCAATAAATTATCACATAATGAATTAAGGAATAATAAAAAAGCATTTATTACTTGCAAATATGTATAGTGTCATGAGTAAAGAGAATTAACAGACTTGTTAAACACCACCTTAGCGAGTTATGATTTCTATAGTGCTCAATAAAAACAGATGCCAAATCTAATTCAATTTAATTAAACATTTCTAAGAATATTTTGGAATATATTAGATTTTGAAAATGCTAAAAATTACTCATTGGCTTTAGGCACAAATAAACAGTATGTCTCATATATTTCAGGAAACGGATAATAATATCTGACTTCTCAATTTTCATGAGAAGCAAAATGGAATGTGCTATTAAAAGCCTTAATGCTGCATGTGTTGCAGCTGCCAAATTCTAAAATTTCAAATTAATGACTGTACAATAAACATTAAAATAATAAGCAAAATAATTAAGAATGAAGCTTACATATGGCTTATATGCTTTTAACTAGGCTTTTAGAGTTTGCAAAGACCAAGAGCTGCAGCACTAATTTCATTGAGAGATTTTTTAAAAATTAGTGTTCTTCAGAGAATCTAGATGAATATTCAGAAACAGTTAAGCATGCTAAGTAAACTTTCATATAAGAATGTTTTTAAAAATTGTGTTTGAAATGTAGCCAACACTTTGGTGTTGATTCTCCCTTAGACAGTGTCAATATTTTTAAAATAAACCTAAAATGTTTGAAATTTATCTATTTGTATATTTTGTAATGAAATTAAACTTACTGCTAAGTTTCTTTATCAAAGTTTTTAGAACTCTTTTTAAATGTTCATATTATATTTTTGATAAATATACCCAAATTTCTAGCATCTTAAGAATTTTAAATGATCAGGCCAAGCACAGTGGCTCATGCCTGTAATCCCAGCACTTTGGGAGGCCAAGGCGGGTGGATCACCTGAGGTCAGGAGTTTGAGACTAGCTTGGCCAACATGGTGAAACCCCGTCTCTACTAAAAATACAAAAATTTTCCAGGTGTGTTGGTGTATGCCTGTAGTCCCAGCTACTCAGGAAGCTGAGGCAGGAGAATTGCTTGAACCTGGGAGGCAGAGGTTGCAGTGAGCAAAGATTGCACCATTGCACTCTAGCCTGGGTGACAAGAGCAAAACACTGTCTCAAAAAAAAAATAAATGATCAACAATGACTTGGCTTTTATTGTTATACCTTCTCTTGGAAAAGTGAGCAAAACTGCCTTTGACGGTAAGAAAAAAATATTTTTTTTTTGAACTTGAAAACATTTTAGAGAAGAGATAGAGTAGATGATAATTGAGTCACTAATAATATCTAGATGCCTTAGCTGCAGAGAACAATCAACTCCCAGACTTTTTTAGAGCTATCTTCTCAAGGATGCAAAGATATTCTGGCCTATCTGTAACACTTACTCCGAGGATAAGGCAACATCAACTAGAACATTTGCTACTCAAGATATGTTATTATTGAGAACTTGGGTCTCTCAAACTGATGCTCCAGAAGGTTGCCTCTTGCTCAACAAGAACAAAATGTCAGGACTTTCTCTGGGGCTCGATGCTGTTGGCCAAGAAGAGTGTCCGGGGACTGACCAGGTGCAGGCTCTGTGCCAAGCAGGCCACGACATGAATCCAGCTTTGCTGTCACTAGTCCACCATCCATTCCTGCCTAGGGAGAGCAAAGTTGGGAATTCGGTAAGAAGTTACAGATAAAAAGGGGGACTGCTATGGCAACAAAAAATGCTGGAGTTCTGTTCTCACACACTCTGCATAAATGTCACAGAAGAGGGGCTCAAAAACCACTTCTCCCATGGCCTGTGTGGGACACAGGGACTTAAGAGGCACATGGAGACGACTCTAGGTGGAGCTCAGACAGTGAACAGAGAGGGCTATGACTGGAAGGGGTTGCGTTCTCCCTATGGCAGGGCACAGGGTGTGCTTTCTACTGGCCAACTGTGGATCTCCTGAAAGAGATCCAAGGTGAGCCATCACCAACAGATCCCATGGCATTGAAGAGGACTGCCTGGGTGCGTGACACTGACAAGAGCTGCTGCGTAGGGGCTGAGTGGGAGTCACCTGCCTCCACCTGGAGGAGGTTTCACCTGACTCAGAAAATTACCAGTTTCCCTGGCTGGGAAGTCTAAGAAATCCACCAGGGCCTTTACCTAAAAGGCAGCTTTTAATTCTTTTGGAGATTTGTGAACATATTGGAAATATGATTATTATTATTAATAAGTTGATAGAAACTTTATACCTCCTGGCATTCTCTAATTCTTAATTTGAAGCTCAAAAAGGGAGCTCTTTATTTTCCTCTACTGAATTAAGAATTCCTTTTGTGTGTTTGCCATTTCAGCAAACTTGCCAAGATATCTGTCACCTCCTAATTTCTTATCTTCACTCTCTTCCTCTCTCCGTGGGGTCTCCAATGTCTCCAAACTTTTGTTGGTCTCTACATAAACTTAAAAAAAAACAAGCAAACAAAAATAAATAAAGGCTTAACTCATTTCTCCTCCTCACTTGAGAGGAGCTTTTTTCCATTGTTATAATTGTGAAACAAATGTTATATACCCATAGCTACTATTTCCTTACCAACAATTTGTTAGTGTCGTGAAATGTGTTCTTTCACACTTACTCTATCAAAATCACCCTTCCAAAGACCTTAACCATTTGCATCCTACCTACAAAAAAAAGTCCTGTGCTTTTTCTTCATTTATTCTCAGTCACATCTTGAGTATTTTTGTTTTTTGCATCATTTCTATGATGGGTTTCAGGTGTCGGAAATACTGAATAAAGCCTCATTGATGCAATGAACAAGAATAGAAAATTTTTATTCAAAGAGGAGATTTTGACAAATGTGGTTAAAATTACAACTTTAAGAAGTAAATGAGAGATTTATAGGACAATATAAATATATATGATTTTTTGAACTAAAAATATACAGTAACAATACTTAATAAAATATAAAGATAATATGGCTTCTAAAGAATCCATCACACCAAAAGGTTTTTTTCCTCTTCCAGCTGCGATAGAGATGAGAGAATTTACCCAACAAACATATTGTCTGTAATTTGACATACGAATGTTACACTGAATATAACTCAAAATGCCAGCAGTCATTAGTAAGTGTAAAATTGTGCTAAGATTAAATGACAAACCTTTGGCTTTTTTGTTTTTCATTTGAATATGACTTTGTATATTTAAGAATATCATAATTTCAGGAGTGTGTTAATAACGTTTCTGTCTTGATAAATTCCTGTCATCTCTAATAATTTAGATTCTATAAATACATACACACTTAGGAAAATAATAACTGCATAATTCCTAAGAAGATAATTGATAACACATTAAAGTTATGAAATTTTAAATAAGTTTACCCATATCTATTGCATATTAAGAATTCTTGGCTGGGCGTGGTGGCTCACGCCTGTAATCCCAGCACTTTGGGAGACCAAGGCGGGCGGATCATGAAGTCAGGAGATCAAGACCACCCTGGCTAACACAGTGAAACCCTGTCTCCACTAAAAAAATTTAAAAAATTAGCTGGACGTGGTGGCGGATGCCTGTAGTCCCAGCTACTTGGGAGGCTGAGGCAGGAGAATGGCATGAACCCGGGAGACAGAGCTTGCAGTGAGCTGAGATCGCGCCACTGCACTTCCAGCTTGGGCGACAGAGCAAGACTCCGTCAAAAAAAAAAAAGAAAGAAAATAATTCTTGACAGAGTGAACATCCTTGCCCTACTCAGAGGGGTACATATGAAGTGCTTCACCAGCACACCAGTTGTATCTGAGTCCATATTGGCAGTAAAATGGAGAATGCTAGATATTTAAAACACTTTAACAGGTTTATTGATGGTCTAAGCTAAATGGGAGACGAATAGGAAAGAGCTTGGTTTATTTACCCTCATTGCCTTCAGATGGCTTCTAACCCATTTCTACCTCCAGCCTCTTCCCCCGTCCAGGGCATATCTCACAGCTTTTCTGTTGGTCCTGAGCAGGCTAGTGCAGAAGCTCTATCTCACATGCAATGCAAGAATTCTTCCCACCTGCCTGCTTAGCCATGATCCTTGGCTGGGTGGCCTGCAATGGGAAAAGAGATTGTGCCAGTGTCTTCCTCTTTCTATATGGCTCCTTTTCTTCAATGAATTCAAGAATAGGGCAGTGGAGAGTCAATTAGAGGAGATGGCTCGTACATGAAGTAGTACATGGCATGGCATGGATTCTGTTACTAGAGTTCTCTCTTGTCAATATGACAATGGTCAACATGCTTCCTATTTAGTATATCTCCAAATGTCAGTACGCACATGCAGTATCTTATGGATTCTTGAAATCTTCAGCGCTTCCCAATGCAAGCAGAATATTCACTAATTGCCAAGGAGACTACCTGTTGCCAGTTTTTCTGTAGTAACAGAGATTAACTGAACAAATGGAAGCCAAGCTAAGCAAGATAATTCTCAGCATAAACTGTAGCTTTCAGTGACTGCCTGACTAAGGTCTCACTGATGGGAAATGGAAATGATATAAGCCATTTTTACATAGAACTCAGCTAGTCTCAGCTAGAACTCAGAGGTATCGCATGCCAGCTTTGACCATACTGAGGAGGACAGTGTCCTAGGAGATGATGAAAAAACAGATGGAAGGATCCTGGATCCCTGAATGATTATGTGGAGCAGAGATGCCTCTTCAATCTGCACTACCAACCTCTGAAGAGTTATTTCAGAAAATCTGTAGGCCATTGTATTGTAGGATCTCTTTTTTATTAGCTTAGACATTTCCCTTTCTAATAGTCCAACTGAACTACTATTACTTACCTTCAGCTCCTGCTGTGTCTCCCTCATTCTGACAGAAAGCACCTTCTTGGAAAGATCTTACCATAAGGATTCTGACCTGTCTACCTCCTGAGTTGTCCAAGATATCCAAGAGAAATTTACATACCATTGCCACTTCAAATAATGAAGGCACTGCTCCATGTAGCTGCTCTTTCAATCAAAGCAGATAGCACTGCCAACCTCCTACTTTCTGATTTCTACAGGCAGAAAACAGTAAAGACTCTGTGCATCCTGGCTCCAAAACATGCTGTGAGAAGGGAGATCTCAGTGTTTACTTCCTCCATACCCTGGCCTCTCCCTCAGTACCCCTAGAGTTTTACATGTTGCTCATTGGAGAAAGACCAATGAAAGGAGAATGCCAACTGCGTCCACACTGGGTAGCCAGTTTTTTCTAGCTTGGATAATTCTTTTCAGACATTTAGACTGGGATGGGGTGAGTTATTAATAATCCCTCAATCTGTTCTCTATTCAGCACTGTGATGGTTAATTTTATGTGTCTAATCAACTCAGTGCCCAAATATTTGTTCAAATATTGTTCTAGGTGTGTCTGTGAGGGTGTTTTTGGATGAGATCAACATTTAAATCAGTTGGCTGAGTAAAGCAGACTGCCCTCTCTGATATGGGTGGGCCTCATCCAATCAGTTGAAAAAATGAATAGAACAAGAAAGGCCAACCATCCCCCTGGGCTGGAGGGAGTTTCTGTTGCTTGATTGCCTTCGAACTGAGACACCGGCTTTTTCCTGCCTTGAACTGAAACATTGTCTCTTCCTGGGTCTTCAGCCTGATGACTTTCAGACTTGAACCACACCATGGCCAGTTCTCCTGGGCCTCAGGCTTTGTATTCCAACTGAAACTATACCATTATCTCTGTGAGGTCACTAGCTTTCAAACTACCCTGCAGATTTTGGGACTTGTTAGTCTGCATCCAAAATCCTGTGATGAATTCCTTATAGTAAATCCCTTTATATGTATGTGTACACACACTCACACATATATTCATACACACATTATATATACACATACACACACATATACACATTATATATACACACATATATACACATATATACATTATATATACACATATATACATTATATATACACATACACACATATACATATACACATATACATACACACATATATACATACACACATATATACATATGAACACTATATATACACATATACATACACACATATAAACATACACACATACACATATATACATATACACATTATATATACACATATACACATATGCACATATATACATATATAAACACACACACATACATATATACATATACAAATTATGTTTACAAATACACACACACACACACACACATACACATCCTATGTGCTCTGCTTCTCTGGAGAATCTGACTAGCACAAGCACCTTTCCTTTGAACGTGGGTACTTATCACCTAGTCTCCTTAACTTTGGGACTTTAATTAAATTTCTGAGACCACAAGAAAAATTACACTTATTATCTTAGTAAATATGTTTTAGTATCAAATCCAGTGAGAAACAGAAAAAAATACTTCAATATAACATGTTTTTGACCTAAAATTGAAAACGAAAAAACCCTTTTCAAACAATGGAAGCAACTAGAAGCTAAAGGATTCCAGGAATGGGGGTGGAGGGGAGAGGACTTGATCAGATTTTGTGTCAAATAAAGATTACTTATATGGTAATTTTAATATTTAATGAAATAAAGATTACTAATATGGAAGTGACCTTACTTCCAATGCATATTGGTAAGCAGGCCATTTAAACTTAGATTTCAGCACTACTTCTGTGTCTCTCTTTTGTCAGATACCAAATGAGGTCAATTAAGAAATAAACCTGGACAGGCGCAGCGGCTCACCCCTGTAATCCCAGCACTTTGGGAGGCCGAGGCGGGTGGATCATGAGGTCAGGAGATGGAGACCATCCTGGCTAACATGGTGAAACCCTGTCTCTTCTAAAAAATACAAAAAAAAATTAGCCAGGTATGGTGGCGGGTGCCTGTAGTCCCAGCTACTTGGGAGGCTGAGGCAGGAGAATGGCATGAACCTGGGAGGCGGAGATTGCAGTGAGCCGAGATCAGCCACTGCACTCCAGCCTGGGTGACAGAGCAAGACTCTGTCTCAAAAAAAAGAAATAAACCTAATTGACATGAGTTTGTATAAGTAAATGCTGTTTGACAATTTTTCTTAGAAGTTGTAAGTAAAGTAAGAGGAATAATATATTTCTGTCTCTATGCATTTCAATAGTTTTTAAGATCAGGCGGTTTTGGTTACATGGATGAGTTCTTTAGTGATGAGTTACAAGATTTTTCATGCACCTGTCACCCAAGCAGTGTACACTGTACACAATATGTAGTGTTTTATCCCTCAGCCCACTCCCAACCACCCCCCAAAGTCCCCAAAGTCCATCACATCCCCCTATATGCTTCTGAGTCCTCATAGCTTAGCTCTCACTTATAAGTGAGAACATGTGATACTTGGTTTTTCATTCTCAGTTACTTCTGAGTTAGAATAATGTCCTCCAACTATATTTAAGTTTCTGCAAACAATATTATTTCATTCCTTTTTATGGAATGAAGTATTCCATGGTGTATATATACCACATTTTCCTCTTTTTTTTTTTTTTTTTGAGACTAAGTCTCACTCTGTCGCCCAGGCTGGAGTGCAGTGGTGCCATCTCGGCTCACTGCAACCTCCATCTCCCGGGTTCAAGTGATTCTCCTGCCTCAGCCTCCCAAGTAGCTGGGATTACAGGCACCCACCACCATGCCTGGCTAATTTTTGTATTTTTAGTAGAGACAGGGTTTCACTATATTGGTCGGGCTGGTCTCAATCTCCCAACCTCAGGCGGTCTGCCTGCCTCAGCCTCCCAAAGTGCAAAGATTACAGATGTGAACCACCGCACCTGACCCACATTTTCTTTATCCATTTGCTGGTCAATGATCACTTAGGTTGGTTCCATATCTTTGCAATTGCAAATTCTGCTGCTATAAACATGCATTTGCATGTGTCTTTTTAATAGAATGACTTCTTTTCCTTTGAGTAGAGACCCAGTAGTGAGATTGCTGGATTGAATGGTAGTTCTACTTTTAATTTTTAAGGAGTCTGCATACTGTTTTTCAGAGTGATTGTACTAATTTACATTCCCACCAGCAGTGTAAAAGTGTTCCCTTTTCACCACATCTATGCCAACATCTATAGTTTTTCTTTACATTTTAATTGTGGACATTTCATATTGTTAATTTTTAAAACTATTTGCACATTCACCAATTTGATTTCCTGCAACAATTCTGAGATCCACCCAACTCCCTTAAATGGATGCCAGAGAGGACCTCAGGGCTTAGAGTCACCATTGTTTTCATGTCAGGGCAAGGAGAAGTATTTGGAGAATTATACTTTCCTTTAAGTAAAAATTTTGTATTTTTAAATTATTTTAAGCAAGAATGAATTATTTTCAGCTTTTATTTTAGATTCAGGGGATACATGTGCAGGTTTGTTACCTGAGTATATTGTGTGATATTAAGGATTGGAATACAATTGATGCTGTCACCCAGATACTGAGTACTCAATACTTAATTAAGTACTCAATACTTAATTTTTCAACATTTTTCCCCCTTCCCTTTCTCCCCTCTTATATTAGCCTGTTCTCATGCTGTTAATAAAGACATACCCGAGACTGAGTAATTTATATAGGAAAGAGGTTTAATTGACTCACAGTTCTGCAGGGCTGTGGAGGCCTCAGGAAACTTATTAATACAATTATGGCAGAAGGGGAAGCAAACACGTCCTTCTTCAAGAGCTGCAGGACAGAGAACTGTTGAGCAAAAAGGGGAAAAGTCCATTATAAAAACCATCAGATCTTGTGGGAACTCACTATCCCAAGAACAGCATTAGGGTAACCAACCCCATGTTTCAATTACCTCTCACTAAGTCCCTCCCATGACATGTGGGGATTATGGGAACTACAATTCAAGATAAGGTTTTGGTGGGGACACAGCCAAACCATATCATTCTGTCCCAGACCTTTCCAAATCTCATGTCCTCACATTTCAAAACCAATCATGCCTTCCAAATGGTCCCCCAAAGTCTTAACTCATTCCAGCATTAACTCAGAAGTCTAAGTCCAAAGTCTCATCTAAGAAAAGGCAAGTCCCCAAGGTGAAACCCCGTCTCTACTAAAAATACAAAAAATTAGCCGGGTGTGGTAGCGGGCGCCTGTAGTCCCAGCTACTAGGGAGGCTGAGGCAGGAGAATGGCGTGAACCCGGGAGGCGGAGCTTGCAGTGAGCCGAGATCGCGCCACTGCACTCCAGCCTGGGCGACAGAGCGAGACTCCGTCTCAAAAAAAAAAAAAAAAAAAAAGGAAAGTCCCTTTGTATCCGGAGTTGGTTCCTTCTGGTGGGTTCATGGTCTCCCTGACTTCAAGAATGAAGCCACAGGCCTTCACGGTGAGTGTTACAGCTCTTAAAGATGGCACGGACCCAAAGCGTGAGCAGTAGCAAGGTTTATTGTGAACAGCAAGAGAACAAAGCTTCCACAGTGCGGAAGGTGACCCAAGTGGGTTACCACTGCTGGCTGGGGGTGGACAACTTTTAATCCCTTATTTGTCCCCTACCATGTTCTGCTTCTGTCCTATCAGAATACCCTTTTTTCAATCCTCCCTGAGATTGGCTACTTTTAGAATCCTGCTGATTGGTGCATTTTTTTTTTTTTGAGACAGAGTCTCACTCTGTCACCCAGGCTGCAGTGTAGTGACACAGTCTTGGCTCACTGCCATCTCTGCCTCCCGGGTTCATGCCATTCTCCTACCTCAGTCTCCCAAGTAGCTGGGACTACAGGTGCCCACCACCACACCCAACTAATTTTTTGTATTTTTAGTAGAGATGGGGTTTCACCATGTTAGCCAGGATGGTCTCGATCTCTTGACCTTGTGATCTGCCCACCTCGGCCTCCCAAAGTGCTGGGATTACAGGCAGGAACCCAGCCTGATTGGTGCATTTTACAGAACACTGATTGCTGCATTTACAGAGTGTTGATTGGTGCGTTTATACAGAGTGCTGATTTGTGCATTTTACAATCCTCTTGTAAGACAGAAAAGTTCTCCAAGTCCCTACTCGACCCAGGAAGTTCAGCTGGCTTCACATCTCAATACCCCCTCTAAACAAGACACCCCAACTGCTGTTGGGAATTGGGTGATGACCGCTCTAGCTACTTCCTGCTGGATGGGGTCAAGAAGGGGCCCTGCAGTTGTAGTGTTCTCTGGAGGGGAAATCTCTAGGCCAGTTATCGGGGGAACCAGCCCCCAATATTTCAATGTAGGTTCTTTCTATTTTCCATAAGTGTCGGCCAGCTGAGAAATAAACAGAAAGAGTACAAAGAGAAGAATTTTACAGCTGGGCCTCCAGGGGTGACATCACATATTGGTAGGACTGTGATGCCCACCTGAGCCACAAAATCAGCAAGTTTTGTTAAGGATTTCAAAAGGGGAGGGTGTACAAGAACAGGAAGTAGGTTCACAAGATCACATGCTTCAAAGGGCAAAAAGGAGAACAAAGATCACATGCTTCTGAGGAAACAGGACAAGGGCAAATTCAGAACTACTGATAAGGGTCTATGTTCAGCTGTGCATGTATTGTCTTGGTAAACACCTTAAACAAAAGAAAACAGGGTTTGAGGGCAGAGAACCAGTCTGACCACAAGTTCACCAGGGTGGAGTTTCCCAATCCTAGTAAGCCTGAGGGTACTGCAGGAGACCAGGGCATATTTCAGTCCTTATCTCAACCACATAAGACAGACACTCCCAGAGTGGCCGTTTATAGACCTCTCCCCAGGAATGCATTCCTTCCCCAGGGTATTAATTATTAATATTCCTTGCTAGGAAAAGAATTTAGTGATATCTTCCCTACTTGCACATCCATTTATAGGCTCTCTGCAAGAAGACCTTATGGTTGTCTTCCCTTGTTCCCTGAAAATCACTGTTACTCTGTTATTTTTCAAGGTGCACTGATTTCATATTGTTCAAACACACATGCTTTATAATAAATTTGTACAGTTAATTCAAATATCATAGTAGTCCTGAGGTGATGTATATTCTCAGCTTACAAAGATAACAAGATTAAGAGATTAAAGACAGGCATAAGAAATTATAAAAGTATTATTTGGGAATTGATAAATGTCCATATTAAAATGAAATCTTCACAATTTATGTTCCTCTGCCATGGCTCCAGCTGGTCCCTCCATTTGGGGTCTCTGACTTCCTGCAACCTCCAGTCAAATGGCCAGTGGGTTGATCCAGGGGTCCTTGGTAGAAGTTGTGAGTTGGGCTCATTTGGGGTTCCATCTGTAAGACCATCTGTAGCTTGATGGCCTCACTCCTGGAGGAAACATATTTGATAACGAGGTTAAAAATACAGGGTCCAAAGGCGAGTAATAGCAAGATGGCTGTCACGGGACCTAGAATGGGGAGAAGCCATGTCACCCAACTCCAGAGGTTGGTATAAGAGTTTGAAAGGCATTGTCTGATTTCAGAAGCCTTTTCCTGTAAATGCCAGGCAGGATCTTGTACTATCCCTGACTGATTAGTGTAAAAGCAAAACTCTTCCCCTAAGAAGATGCAAAGTCCTCCCTTCTCAACAGTGAGGAGGTCTAGGCCTCTGCGGTTTTGGAAAGTCACTGCTGTCAAAGAGTCTATTTGGGGTTGTAGAGTAAAGACAGATTTTGTTATTTCTTGCAAACTGTCAGAAATCCTTTGAGAGTGAGTGGTAGTAGGATAGTGAAGTGGACAAATTTGCTATTCCGGCTCCTGTAGCAGTGGCCATTCATAACCCTATAAGTAGAGGTATTAGTTGTACGGCCCTGTGCTGATGGACTTGAGCTTTGACAAGCATTGATAGGGTCTGATGTCCTGGAGCAATGTCAATGTTGGGACTCAGGAAGACTAAGGTGCAGGTGCCTGTCCAGTTGGTGGGGAGGCAGATACAAGTTGAAGTTCCACATAAGAAGAATATGCCTTGGCTGTGTAGACAGAACTGGTTGTGTAGGTTAAAAAGGTGTGTGAGTTTGTTGTTTTCATTTTCCCATACTCCTAGAGTACTTGCCAATGTGGCTCCGGTGAGCAGCTGGAAAGGAGTTTTGGGAGCAAACTGAGTGGCTCCCTGTGTTCTATTTTCCCATTAGAGAAAAAATCGTTTTGTATCTGCTAGGAACCATTCAAGGGAGTGATTGAAAGAGGGGATGAGAAATCATTCATTAGTGGTGGGGGCACTGCTGCAGGGGGTCCAGGGGTGAATCGTCATGCAGGGAGCATTTTTGCCATTACAAAATCCAGACTGTTTGTTAAGCAGGGAGAAGGTGATGATTTTTGGAGGCCCTGAGAAGCAGACAAGCCATCTGAATGGAGCTGTTTGGGTGACTCAGAAGCTACTATGATAAATTGGGGCTTGAAGTTGAAGGGTGTAATTACACTGATGGGATATTAGGTGCCCCAGGGGCAGGCCTGATAAAAGGTTGTGTTGGATGCATAAGGGGGCTTGAAAAGTTAAGACGGTATTCGTGGTTACAAGGCTTTTCATTGCTCATGTAATAAGTGAAGTTGGAAATGTAAGACCGTAAAAGTTGGATTGTGCATCCTATTAGGGTATTCTTCGTCCTATCAAAGATGGGGAAGTTGGCTAATGATTGCATATTGAGAAGTCAGAAAGGATCTTTTCCTTCATAATGAGGGTGGTAGGTTAAGTTAGTAAAGACAGAGTTTTTTGCAGGAACAGGGGTGGCAACGCACGCAGTGGCTGATAGAGAGATACAAAGCCAGCAGTCGTTTGCCAGAGAAGGGTTGGACTGGTTTAACAGAGAGTGGGTTAAGTTGAGAGTTTTGTAGAGGTAATTAGGAGCTAGTGGAAGGGGAGGGGTGACTATCTGGGGTGTCCAAGGAAGAAGGAGGGATAGATAGGCAAAGAGTAAGTAGGAGGGTAAAGAGGGTGCCCTAGAAGATGAGATCATTTTATCCAGTCTGAGTTAAAGGTAGCAGTAAATTGCTGTCAGCAGGAAGGATGATAGAAAAAAGGTTGACGTGATTAGGATTTTTGTCCCTGCAGATGCTACAGTATATAGTCCTACTGCAAAGAATATGGTAGTATACTGCTTAATAATGCAATGAAACAGAAAAAGGATTCCATTCAAGGGGAAAGGAGAGGTGTTAAAGATTTTGTAGGTTTTCACTTATCTTTTTAAGTAGGAAAGGTTTTTCCTGAGGATCAGCTGTAGGAGTCTTTTTAGTCTGGGATGTTTCCTTCTGAAATAGGAGATGGAAGTCCTCCAATGGCTCACAGGTGTATCAAGGCTGGTCTGGCTGAACTTGGGACTCCTGAGCTGTCAGTCCTGCAGGTTCCTCAGGGGATGTCCAAAGTTTAACTCAGGTGTGGTGAATCCAAGATTCCATTCCTGCCACCATCACTGCAGTGGGGGTAGAGAGGATTACTGAGTATGGTCCTTCCCACAAAGAATCCATAGATGGGGAGGTAGAGGGGAGGGATCTGACCAACACTAGTTCTCTTGGTTGAAACAATTCTGTTCTCTTTTCTCTGTGACATCCTTTGGGTAGGTTTTAAAGGTTTTGTCGATATTTTGCCAAAGAAGTTATATATTTGACAAAGTTGGCTGTTTCCTGATCAAGTAGGAGGTAATTGGTGAGAAAAGGTCGTCCGTACAGCATTTCATATGCACTGAGCCCCATTTTGTAAGGAGAATTTCGGATTCTCAACAAGGCCATGGGCAAGAGAGTAGACCATAAGAGATGAGTTTCTTGTGTTAGCTTCTGTAAATGCCTCATGAGTGTTTCATTTGCCTTCTTGACCTTCCCTGAGGATTGTGGCCTCCAGATGCAGTGAAGGTGGTATTGTATCCCTAGCGCCCTGGAAATTCCCTGATTTACCGTGGCTTTAAAAGCCAGACCATTGTAGCTTTGTAAGCCTTGGGGAAGCCCACATCTAGGAATTATTTCATGAATTAGGACTTTAACCACTTCCTGAGCCTTCTCTGTCTTGCAGGGGAAGGCTTCTATCCAATTTGTAAAGGTATCAGCACAGACCAACAAGTGTTGAAATCCCCTTGACTTAGGCATATGGGTGAAGTCTAACTGCCAGTTCTCTCCAGGATAGTGACCTATTTTTTGTTCCTCCAGAGGGGCCTTACGATGAAGCAAGGGGTTATTCCTTTGGCACACCTCAGAGGCTTTGACTACTTGTTGGATTGTCCAGAGGAGATTTGGCCCTGTAAATAGGGATTTGGCCATTTGATGAGTGTTCTCAATACCTATATGAAAAGTTTGATGGAGGGTCTTAAGTATTTTCCACTGGCTGGCTTCAGGTATGAGTAACCTTTCCCTCTTCTGTTGTTAACCACCCCTAGGGGAGAAAACTATGCCCCTGTGAAAGTCCCCATTCTGTTTTGGTTGGGGAATACTGGGGCTTAATCTGTTGGAGAGGGTTGTTCCATACCAAGGGTCCTTCCATAGGTATTTCTAATGGGAAGTTCCACCTGGAAGCAATTGTGGCCTCAGCGTCTGCCCAGCGGTTTCCTTTTGCCATTTCTCCTTCACCTTTTTGATGGCTTTGGCAGTGTAAGACTGCTGTCTACTTGGGTTTTTGCATTGGGTGCAAAAACTCCATGATTTCCTTGTGGTATTTAATGGGGTTTCCCCCAGAGGTTAGGAACTCCCTTTCTTTCCCTATTGCAGCATGGGCATGTAGGATTATATAAGCATACTTGCTATCTGTATACACATTTATTCTTTTTCCCTTTCCCAGTTCTAAGGCTCAGGTAAATGCCACTAGTTCTGCTAACTGGGCTCTGGTCCCTGGGGGAGGAGGCTTATTTTCAAGTACTGTTACATCACTAACTATGACACAACCAGCCCTTCGTATCACATTCTCCACAAATGAACTTCCATCTATATATAGTTTAAGGTCAGGGTTAGCTAAAGGGACTGCTAAGAGTTCCTCTTGGGCGGCATGAGTCTGGTCTACAATTTGTTTGCAGTCATGCTCAATTGGTTCCCCATCCTCTGGGAGAAAAGTGGCAGGGTTGAGGGCTGCACATGTGTGTATTTGAAGCACCAGTCACTCAAGGAGTAGCACCTGGTATCTAAGCAGGCAGTTATCTGATAGCCATGAACTTCCTTTGGCACCTAGTATGCCATTTACATCATGAGTAGTCCAGACAGTTACAAGGAAAGATCCTTTCCTTGTATTATTTTGATAGCCTCTGACACTAAGATGGCCACCACCACAACAAACTGTAAACAGTGAGGCCAGCCTTTTGCTATTACATCAATTTCCTTACTTAGGTATGCCACTGGTTGTGGGGTTATCCCACAAGTCTGAGTAAGGACTCCAAGAGCTATCTGCACTCTCTCTGTGGCATATAAAGAGAAGTTTTGTTCTGTGGGGAGGCTAAGGCTGGAGCTTGTGCTAGGGCCTGCCTTAAGGTTTTGAAGGCTGTTTCTGCCTCTGGTTCCCATTCTACTAGATAAGTATTTGCCCTCTGTGTCTCCTTGATTAGAGTACAGAGTGGCCTGGCCATCTCGCTATATCTGGGGATCCACAGTCAGCAAAAGCCAGTGATTCCAAGGAACCCCCACAACTGTTTTAATGTCTTAGGGTGAGGATAAGCCAGTATAGGCTGTATTCATTCTTTGTTGAGGGCCCTAGTTCCTCTGGCTAAGATTAGGCCTACATATTTGACTTCTTTTAGGCAGAGCTGGGTCTTCGGTTTAGAAACCTTGTTCCCTTGATTAGCTAGAAAGTTCAAGAGATCTAGATTAGCCTGCTGGCATGAGACTTCCAAACAGGTAGCCAAAAGTAAATCATCCACATAATGAAGGACCAAAGTGCCTGGACTTGAGAAGTGGCCTAGAGCTTGGGCCAGTGGGTGATCAAACAGATGAGGACTATCCCTAAACCTTTGAGGCAAGACCGTCCATATAAGTTGGAACATGTGTTCTGTGAGATCCTCAAAGGCAAAGAGAAACTGGGAGCCAGAGTGCAGGGGAATGCAAAAGAAGGCATCCTTTAGGTCCAGAACAGTGAACCATTTTGCTTCCTCTGGTATTTGAGAGAGAAGGGTATAGGGGTTAAGTACAACTGGGTATAGAGGAATTACTGTCTCATTGATGAGTCTAAGATCTTGCACTAGTCTCCACTGACTGTTTGGTTTTTGTACTCCTAGAATTGGAGTGTTGCAGGGACTGCTGCATTTTCTTACTAAGCCTTGAGTTTTTAAATGTCTAACAATATCCCATAATCCTTTATGAGCTTCAGGCCTTAAGGGATATTGCCTTTGATAAGGAAAAGTGGTGGAGTCTTTTAGCTTGATTTGAACCAGGCGTGTATTTTTTGCCCTTCTGAATTATCCTTCCAATGCCCAGACTTCAGAGTTGATTCCCTCCTCAAGTAGAGGACAACAAATGGGTAACTTGTTCCCCATATTCATGTAGATAATAGCTCCAGCTTCAGCTAATATGTCTCTCCCTATTAAGGGTGTGGGACTTTCAGGCATAACAGGACAGGCATGTGAAAAAGGCAAAGTCTCTGAATTACAACTGAGGAGGTGGGAGAAATACCTGGTTACAGGCTGTTCCAGGATTCCTCGGAAGGTAACAGACCTTGAGCACAGCCATCTGGGGGAGGAGATTAACACTGAGAAGGCTGCACCAGTGTCCAGGAGGAAGTCAATTTCCTGGCCCTCAATGGTTAAACTTACCTGGGGCTCAGTGAGGGTGATGACATGAGCTGTTGCTTGCCCAGGCACCCTCAGTCCTGTTGTTGGATCATCTGATTGGGAGCTTCTGGCCCAGAGAACCTTTGTCCTCTGGGGCAGTATGTCTTCCAGTAATTGCCTCGGCATAGTGGACATGGGCAAGGTGGCAGCTTGTTTCTCATTGGACAATTTTTTTTAAGGTGTCCTTGCAAACCACACTGATAACAAGCCCTACCAGGTAATTGGCCTGCTCCATTTTCTGTCCTGTCTGAACCAGCAAGGTTTGTTTGTCTGAGGGCCATGCCTGAGGCTGCAGCATTTCTTTTATGTCACTTTTCCTTTTTTGGCCTGTTCTTCTTGGTCCCTATTATAGAACTCCAAGGTTGCCAGTTTTAATAATGCCTCCAGATTTTGTTCAGGGCCCAAGGCTTGCTTTTGGAGCTTTCTCCTGATATCTGCAGCTGATTGTGTAATTAACTTATATTTGAGGATCAATTGACTTTCGAGGGAGTCGGGTGACAGGGGAGTATATTTTCTTAAGGCCTCCCGTAGTCGCTCGAGGAAGGCGAAAGGATTTTCTTCCTTTCCCTGAGTTATAGTGGACATCATTGAATAATTCATGGGCTTTTTCCTAATTCTTCTTAGTCCTTCTAGAACACAGGTGAACAGATGTTTGTGACTCCAGTCCCCATGATCTGAGTTGAGGTCTTAGTGGGGATCCATACTAGGGAAAGCTTACTAACCAGTAGGGAATTTGACCTTTTCTTCAGCTATCGTTCTATCATCTACTTGACTAAGAACCAGGTATCTCCAAACTCTCAGGCTGCAGCTAAAGCCACATTCTTTTAATCAAAGGCCAGTGTTTGATCTAATAATAGCATGATATCTCTCCAAGTGAGGTCAAGGATTTGCCCTAGACCTTGTAGGACAGGTATATACCTATCAGGATCATCTGAAAATTTCCCCAGGTCTACTTTGATCTGCTTTAATTCAGAAAGGGAGAAGGTGACATGTACCCAGGTTGGTCCAAATTCCTCTTCCCCTACAGCTTGAAGGGGACATAACCAATAACCTGGGGATTTCTGTGGTCCCTCGGAGACTCCTTTGCTTGTTTTCTTCTGGGTGGGGGAGATTAGAGGAGGCTCATCATTAATAGGAAGGGGAGCTGTAGGAAGGCTAGGATATGGAGGTAAGCTGAGAGGTCCTCCTGTGGGATGTAGATTGCAAGCTTTGCATACCTGTGTATTCTCCTTCAATGAAAAGAAAGCTTTGACATAAGATATTTCACTCCATTTGCCTTCCCTCTTACAGAAAAGGTCAAACTGCAGGATAGTATTGTAATTTATACTTCCATCAAGTGGCCATTTTTCCCCATCAGAGAGAGAATATTGGGGCCAGGCGATAGTGCAGAAAAAAATGAGCTGCCTCTTTTTCAGGGTTTGAGGGTCAAATTGGTCCCAATGGCTTAGGATGCATTTCGTGGGTGAGCCTGTTGATGCCTGAGTGTTTCTCATCTGAAAAAAAAAAAAAAAACACCTGCTTTTTTTTTTCCTGCCCAAGAACCCACAACAGTCCCTGGACCCTGCTGTTTGGAATAATTGAGCTCACTGAAGCAGCAGCAGAAACACTAGTTTTCCTCCTAGACCACAAAGAGGACTGAGGAAGGTCAGATTTAGTGGCCTTTACCAACTCATTCTCAAAAACCTGCCCCCTTGCCTTTCCTCTTAGACCACAAAGAGGATCAAGAAAAAATCTAATTTAGTGGCCCTTACAGATACATTTTTTTTTGACAGAGTCTCACTGTGTTGCCCAGGCTGGAGTGCAGTGGCACGATCTCGGCTTACTGCAAGCTCCACCTCCATTCTCCTGCCTCAACCTCCCAAGTAGCTGGGACTACAGGCACCTGCCACCATATCTGGCTAACTTTTTTAATTTTTTTAGTGGAGACAGGGTTTCACCGTGTTAGCCAGGATGGTCTTGATCTCCTGACCTCATGATCCACCCACCTTGGCCTCCCAAAGTGCTGGGGTTACAAGCGTGAGCCACCACGCCCAGCCACTGATGCATTCTTGAAAACCTGTTAGAGTCCTAAGCATTTTCTCCTGTTGGTATTGGGACCTTACCCTTGTCCTATAAAGATGATATGCCTCAAAATGGAGCAGAGAGCCGTACCCTGAGGGAGGGAAGGGATCTCCAGTGTTGGAAGAATGATGCCTTTTGTCCTCACTTCTCATCATATGAATAGAAAGGGTATGATTTCTGAGGCTCCCTATATCCTAGTTTTGGGAATAGCCTTTGTTAGGCCTGCTAGTCTGAGGAGGGATTCTAAAATTCCAGATAGTACCCTCCCCAATGGGGCTTTGGGCAAAAATTATCTTTCTGATTGGTGAGCCTAGGTGCCTAAGGAAGGGAACATATTCCCAAAATTTATACTAGAAATCATTCTTATAGGAGAAACTAGAAAAGCACCAGAAACAGGGAGTGGTTTTTGGAAGTGGGACTAGCCTCGGAGAAGAGGGGCGGGAGGAAGTTTGTCTGACAAGTGTTAGGACCCAGGAGGCAAGGGTCAGGATAGATAAGAAAGGTGGGTGAGTCTTGCTTGGGCAATGTAACTTTGAGAGTTCTGCTCATGGCTGCAGGTTCAACCAACTTTTTGTCGGGACCCCGAAGCTGAATGGCTTCCCTCTCTGTCAACCCCCATCTCAGCCCTGAAGTACAGGAAAAGTGGAAGCTGGTTCCATGCAAACCAACACTCCTAACTCTGAAGAGTCGGGGATTGTTAGAGCGCCCTTTCCCAGAAAGCCTGACACCCGTGTCTTTAGTCTGGCGGCCAACAGGTTCCCGTTGTTTGGCCCCCAAATTCTAAGGGAAAATGGGACAGAATAGTAAGTGAAAGGGGTCCAAAGATACTCACTGCATGGCAATACCTTGGACAAGCCCCCAGGATGTGTCTGGATTTGGTTCCTTCTGGTGGGTTCGTGGTCTTGCTGACTTCAAGAGTGAAGCTGTGGATCTTTGCAGTGAGTGTTACAGCTCTTAAAGATGGCACAGACCCAAAGAGTGAGCGGTAGCAAGGTTTATTGTGAAGAGCAAAAGAACAAAGCTTCCACAGCGTGGAAGGGGACCAGAGTGGGATGCTGATGCTGGCTGGGGGTAGCCAGCTTTTATTCCCTTATTTATCCCCTCCCATGTTCCATTTCTGTCCTGTCAGAATGCCCTTTTTTCAATCCTCCCTGTGATTGGCTACTTTTAGGATCCTGCTGATTGGTGCATTTTACAGAGCACTGATTGGTGCATTTTACAATCCTCTTGCTAGCTACACAGCACTGATTTGTGCGTTTTACAATCTCCTTGCTAGCTACAGAGCACTGATTGTTGTGTTTTTACAGAGTGCTGATTGGTGCATTTTATAATCCTCTTGTAAGACAGAAAAGTTCTCCAAGTCCCCACTCAACCTAGGAAGTCCAGCTGGCTTCACCTCTCACCTTCTGCCTATGAGCCTGTAAAATCTAAAACAAGTTAGTTATTTCCTAGACACAATGGTAGTAAAGGCATTTAGTAAATGCACCTGTTCCAAATAGGAGAAATTGGCCAAAACAAAAGGGCTACAAGCCCCATATAAGTCTGAAATCCAGTAGGGCAATCATTAATCCTGAAAGTTCCTAAATGATCTCCTTTGACTCCATGTCTCACATCCAGGTCATGCTGATGCAAGAGGTGGGCTCCCACTGCCTTGGGCAGCCTCAGTGGCTTTGCAGGGTATAGGCCCCCTTCCAGCTGCTTTCATGGGCTGACATTGAGCATCTATGAGTTTTCCAGGTACATGGTGCAATCTGTCAGTGGATCTACCATTCTGGGATCTGGGGGACAGTGGATCTCTTCTCACAGCTTCACTAGGCAATGCCCCATTGGGGACTCTGTGTGGGAGCTCCAACCTCACATTTCCCCTCTGCCCTGCCCTAGCAGAGGGTCTCCATGAGGGCTCCACTACTGCAGCAAATTTCTGCCTGGACATCCAGGCATTTCCATACATCATCTGAAATCTAGGCAGAGGTTTCCAAACCTCAATTTTTTACTTCTGTGCAATTGCAGGCTCAACAACATGTGAAAGCTGCCAAGTCTTGGAGCTTGCACTCTCTGAAGCCACAACCTGAACTGTACCTTGGCCCTTTTTAGTCATGGCTGGAGCAGCTGGGGTGCAGGGCACCAAGTCCTGAGGCTGCACACTAGGCTGCACACAACAGGGAGACTTAGGCACTGCCCATTAAACCATTTTTAACTCCTAGGCTTCCTGGCCTGTGATGGGAGGGGCTGCTGTGAAGGTCTCCGGCATGCCCTGGAGATATTTTCATCATTGTCTTGGTGATTAACATTAGGCTTCTTGTTACTTATGTGAATTTTCTGCAGCTGGCTTGAATTTCTCCCCAGAAAATGAGTTTTTCATTTCTATTGCAGGGCAGGCTGCAAATTTTCCAAACTTTTATGCTCTGGTTCTTCTTGAAACCTTTGGCACTTAGAAATTTCTTCTGCCAGATACCCTAAATTATCTCTCTCAAATTTAAAGTTCCAAAGATCTCTAGGGCAGGGACAAAATGCCACCAGTCTCTGCATAGCAAGAATGACCTTTACTCCAGTTCCTAACAAGTTCCTCATCTCCATCTGAGACCACCTCAGCCTGGACTTTATTGTCCATATCACTAGCAGCATTTTGGTCAAAGCTACTCAACAAGTCTCTAGGAAGCTCCAAACATTCACACATTTTTCTTTCTTCTTCTGAGCCCTCTAAACTGTTCCAACCTCTGCCTGTTACCCAGTTCCAAAGTTGCTTCCACATTTTCAGGTGTCTTTACAGCAGCACCCCAATACCTGGTATCAACTTACTGTATTAATCTCTGCTCACACTGCTAATAAAGTCATACCCAAGACTGGGTAATTTATAAAGGAAAGAGGTTTAATTGACTCACAGTTCCGCAGGGCTGCGGAGGCCTCAGGAAACTTATTAATATAATAATGGTGAAAGGGGAAAAAAGCAGTCCTTCATGGGGTGGAAGTGCTGAGCAAAAGGGGAAATGTCCCTCATAAAATCATCAGATCTTGTAAGAACTCACTCACTCATGTGAACTGAGGGTAACTTCCCCCATGATTCAATTACCTCCCACTGGGTCCCTCCCATAATGTGTGGGTATTGTGTGAACTACAATTCAAGATGAAATTTGGGTGGGGACACAGCCAAACCATATCACTCTTCTAGTAGTTTTCAGTGTCTATTATTGCCCTGTTACATCCATGTGTACCCAATGTTTAGCTTCCACTTATAAGTGAGAACATGCAGTATTTGGTTTCTGTTTCTGCATTAATTTGCTGAAGATAGTGACCTCCAGCTGCATCCATGTTACTGCAATGAACATGATTTCATTCTTTTTTATGGTTTCATAGTATTACATGGTGTGTATATATCACATTTTCTTTATCCAGTCCACCACTGATAGGCACTTAGGTTGATTCCATGTCTTTGCTATTGTGAATAGTGCTGTGATGAACATGTGAGCGCATGTCTTTTTTTGGTAGAACAATTTGTTTTCTTTTTGATATACATCCAGTAATGGGATTACTGAATTGAATGTAGTTCTGTAGTTCAAAGTTCTTTGAGAAATCTGAGGGACTTATACTTTATTTTTATTTCATTCATTACATTTGCTTTGCTAGTTATTGAATTTATGCTTATTAATTTGTACTTAATTACTTTTTATACAGACATGGTTTGTCATTTCTTACTCCAATTTTCATATAATAAACTGGGGTTTTTATAAATGAAATGCAAACATGATTTTCATAGAAAATATTAACTCGACTAATTGCTTGGTAAAAACACTCAACTTTGTATTCAAAACAATATCTCAGAAACCCAGGTGCCTCATTCAACCTGTCTATATTCATTACATAGTTTATTTTTCATTTGTTTAAAAATCATATTCTAATAGTATTCTTCAAGGTAAAGTTTGTATTGTTTTGTATGCTCTGAAAGAAATTAAACTGTGTCTGCATTGTCGACATTGTTCAACCTTCTGTTTTTGTTCTTATTTTATCTGGTCTAGAAATAGAAATAAAACCTTGGAAATGTCAAGTTATAGAAGACTGAGCATGTGTCACAATACAGATGATGTTTCTGAGGGAAAAAGTAGGAATTGGCAGACCTAGTGATTTTCATGCTATCAGCATCCATGAGAGTTTGCAGAGGGGGAGAGATGGGCAGCCAATTAGAGGCTGAGATGAATACAGATAAGCTGGCTGTCTATAAAAATATATATTAATAAAGAGTTCAACAGCTGAATTTAAAATTCATGCAACAAAGGAAAAAAAGCAATATCTGCATCCTTTGGTTAAATGAAACAACACAAATAAATAAACAGTAAAGCTTACAAAAGTATTAATGAGCCTTCTCACTCTCCCTTTCAGGCTTACAAAAAATCCTAAGTACAGCAGCCAGAGGGTAGGGCTCATGACAGGCATGGGGCAGCTCCAAGTAAGTAGACTGATTTCTTTCTTTTTCTTTTTCTTTTCTTTTCTTTTTTTTTTTTTTTTTTGAGATGGAGTTTTGCTCTTGTTGCCTAGGCTGGAGTACAATGATGTGATCTCGGCTCACTGAAACCTCCACCTCCTGGGTTCAAGAGATTATCCTGTCTCAGCCTCCCAAGTAGCTGGGATTACGGGTGTGCACCACCACGCCTGGCCATTTTTTTGCCTTTTTAATAGAGATGGGGTTTCACCATGTTGGTCAGGCTGGTCTCAAACTCCTGACCTCAGATGATCTGCCTGCCTCGGCCTCCCAAAGTGCTGGGATTACAGGTGTGAGCCACCTTGCCCAGCTGGCTTATTTCTTTATTAAAAGTCCTGCTCCAGCACTGAGCATGACACTTAAAAGATGGAAGACTTTCTAATTCATTAGAAACATCACAGGGAGAACCCTTTCCCAGTGCACAGTGGCATCATGTTTGGCAGCATGGAAACTGCCGCACTTGCTCCCCTGAACTGAGGGAAAGAGTTTACCTTGAAGCCAGCAGTGCACTGAAATGTGCCTCTGACTGGGAATGCTTGGTCCCTGGTGGAGCTCATCTGGAGCCTGCTTGGGCTGACAGTTCACACCTAGACTGTGCACACACTGCTGCATTCCATGCATGAACAACACTTGGCCCAGGGAGGCTTTCTAGCAAGGCAGCACTATGTCTTGGAAAGGGAAAGGGCCTTAGGGTCTGTATTAGACCACTTTCATGCTGCTGACAAAGACATATCCAAGACAGGGCAATTTACAAAAGAAAGAGGTTTATTGGACTTACAGTTCTACATGGCTGGAGAGGCCTCACAATCATGGTGGAAGGCAAGGAGGAGCAAGTCACGTCTTACATGGATGGCAGCAGGCAAAGAGAGAGAGTTTGTGCAGGAAAACTCCCATTTTTAAAACCATCAGATCTCGTGAGAGTTACTCACTATCATGAGAACAGCATGGGAAAGACCCGCCCCCACAGTTAAATTACCTCCCCCCGTGTTCCTCCTGTGAAACATGGGAATTGTGGAAGTTGTAATTAAAAATGAGATTTGGGGGGGACACAGCCAAACCATATCAGTGTCATTCGTTCTGGGTTCTCTTCCTATTTTTGCCATTTTGAGTTATCTTATGCACATCATTTAACGTTACTAAGCCTCAGTTTTTTCAACTGCAAAATGACCACACTTGCCTCACAGTATTGATGTGACAATCTAATAAGTTTGACAGCAAATATCAAATTTAATTGTGAAATGCTAAAATCATTCCACTTAAATTCAAGACCAAGAGGAATGTTCTTTGTCATTACTTCTACTCAAAATTGGGTGGAAGATTCTAGTCAATATAGCAATAAAAAATTATGGAAAAAATAGAATGCATAGGATTAGAAAGGAAGAAACAAAAATTTGAATACTCATCTAGAGTACCATAGTTTGCCCAAAAACTCAAGATAATCTAGAAATATATTAATAGGACTAAAGAACTCAAAAGAGTTTCTAGCTCTATTATCGATATAAAAATTGATTGTACTCCTGTATGTCAGCAACAAACATACAGAAAGCATACTCTTAAAGGCATACATTTTATAATACCTGCAAGAGTTTAATATTTATAGGAATTCATCTAAAAAGATATGGAGCACATTGATGAGGGAAAATGCAGTACTACTGAAAAAAAGACCAGAAAAGACTTAAGTAAATGGAAAGACATAGTGTATCATACGTGAAAATACTCAATACAGTAAAATATCATTTGCCTAAATTTACCTATCAATTCAATGCAATTTCAACTAAAATCCCAATGGGATTCCTTTTAGGGAACTTTTAAAACTGACTTAAGTGTTCATATGGAAATGCTAAGGTCTAAATCTAGCCAAGACTCTCCTGAAGAAAAGAGTGGCTACATTAGCCCTCCTAGATATCAAGACCTGCTATAAAGCTATGGTGATGAATGTCTTGCAGAACTGTCACCAGGATAGACCAATGCAAAAGGGTAGACAGCCCAGAAACAAACCCACAACATAAGGAAACTTCATAAGTAGCAGAGGAGGCTTGAAGAAGCAGTGGAAGAGTGCTTTGATGAATAGTGCTGTTTATCCTTGTTGAAAGATTATAATTAGATATACATAAAAAGTAAATTTCAGATAAATCCAAGATTAATGTGTGAAAAACGAAAAGTACTTTTACATTGTTTTTGAAAAATAATTTCAATAATTTATGAAAACATTATTGGAGAATATTTTGTGCTCAAGGCTGGAAAAGTTTTCTTCAAAAAGCTCAAAATTGTAATTATAAAGGAAAAACTGATAAAGTCAACTATTTCAGAGCCCGACACTTCTATATTACAAAAAATACTATGACAGGTAGAAAGACATGTCTAGACTGGAGAAAACATTTGCAATTTTTCTCCAGTGACAAAGGATTTGAATGGAAGATACATAAAGAACTCCTAAAAATCTATCTATCTATCTATATATATTTCATATATATAAATAATATATATACATTTATATATTATGTATTATATATACATATATATTATATATACATGTACTTTTTAGGGCAGGCCTGGTGGTGACAAAATGTCTCAGCATTTGCTTGTCTGTGAAGTATTTTATTTCTCCTTCACTTATTATACTATATATAATATATAAATGTGTATATATATTATATATATATATTTTTTTTCGGTTGGAGTCTTGTACTGTTGCCTGGGCTAGAGTGCAATGGTGCGATCTTAGCTCACTGCAACCTCCGCCTCCTGGGTTCAAGCGATTCTCCTGCCTCAGCCTCCCGAGTAGCTGGGATTACAGGCACGTGCCACCACGCCCAGCTAATTTTTTGTATCTTTAGTAGAGACGGGGTTTCACTATGTTGGCCAGGCTGGTCTTGAACTCCTGACTTCATGATCTGCCCGCCTTGGCCTCCCAAAGTGCTGGGATTACAGGCATCAATATATTTTTTAAATGAGAATCCTAGTTGAAAATCAAGCAAACAATATGGAAAGGTAATTCATAAAACTTATAGGACATACTAGTGGAAAATAAGCATACAAAAATACTCTCCTTTGTATTTCTTGGAAGATAAATGAATATTAAAATCACAATGAGACAGAATATAGCAAGAAGATTTTGCAAGTCTGACGATGCTAGGACTCCTAAGTAAGCATATGGGGACATAAAATTTCTAGCATTCAGCTAGTGGAATTTTAAATTTGCACAACCACTTTGCAGAGTAATTTGGCAATATTTGAGAAATATATGCATACACTATGAACCAGAAATTATATTAAATACATTCACATATACACATGAGGGTATACATTCATTGCATTCTCTCTACTGTTCTATTAAATATTTCATAATGAAAATATGCTTTCTTTGAAGGTGAAGAATGTTTGCATGTGCATATACCCAGATGAGAAGTAATTTAAATCTTTTTAGCTAACCTGAAAACTTACTATAATTTGTGCTTCTATAACACATTATTTTATTCTTAATTGTGTCACTAATAACCTCTCCACTTTTGGAAAATTGTTCTAGGCATTTATGTTTCCTGTTAGAAAGGGAATTATTGAATAAAAATAATTATATCTCATTCATGTCTTTATCTTCCCCACTATCATCGTCACATATTTTGCATTTAATGTGTGCTCAAAAACATTAAGAGTTTATTTGAGAAGCTTGGCGCTCACTAATCCAGGTCCAGCAAAGAAGCAGGACGTCCTTTGGGGTGAATGTCCAAGAAAGAGTCTTGGAAAACTACCCCTTTGTTTCTGAGCTACATATATGCACAAGCTCTGGTTTATGGATTCTTCTGAATTTTTAGGACTGGATGGAATACTGACAGGATAGTGTTTAGGGACTCATCTCCGTTGACATAATTCCATTCCAAACCTCCAGTGTGGGTCGGTATCCCCAGTGTATTGAGACACCTTGGGAACCAGACTGTGAAACTAGAGGCCCGTTACACGGTGCACCCAGAAAGCAAACATGAACGCTTAAAAGTAGCAGTGTGAGACCAGGCACGTTGGCTCACGCCTGTAATCCCAGCATTTTGGGAGGCCGAGGCAGGCGGATCACCTGAGGTCGGGAGTTTGAGACCAGCCTGACCAACATGGAGAAACCTCATCTCTACTAAAAACACAAAATTAGCACGGTGTGGTGACACATACCTGTAATCACAGCTACTCAGGAGACTGAGGCAGGAGAATCACTTGAACCCAGGAGGCAAAGGTTGCGGTGAGCGGAAAATTGCGCCATTGCACTCCAGCCTGGGCAACAAGAGCAAAACTCCATCTCAAAGGGAAAAAAAAAAGTAGCAGTGTGTTCCTCAGGATGAAAAGTTTATTTATTTATTTCCAGGGTCTAATATAGTAGTTACTGTCATTAAGAAGATTATGTCTAGTTTTAATGTTTTCTAACTACCCTTTTAAATGTACTTTGGACTAATCTGCTTTTGATCTAATTTTACAAATGTTTAATTGCATTCTGCTCAACCACTAAGAAAGCATTGTGATACACTGTCAGTAGTTTTGATTATATCATAAATTATGTGTTTCTGCAAATGGTTATTTTCCATGGTTTTCCATGTCTTTTTTTGAGATACATAAGCATAAATAACTTCAAGATATGAATAATACATCAAACAAAGTAGAGCTCAATAGTATTAATCCACTTTTATGTAAAAATAAATTGCTACTTTTTTGGCATTCAATTCCAACTTACTGCCTGTTCACAGTGATATCTGCTCATTTGACATTCTTGAAGAAAAACAGAACTGAGACAGCTGAAACGTATCATTCTTTCTATAATAAAAATCTGAAATATACATCTGTCAGATGACACAGTTCCAGTATAATAGAGGGATACTCAAAAGCCAGAATAATTGATTCAACTTGTATACTTCATTGATTCTTGGCTGGGAATACATAATAGAGCCCAATATCTGGAATAATTCCTTTACCTTTTTTTTGCCTTTTTAAAATTAAATATTTTATTTTTAGATTTTGTGGGTACATAGTAGGAGTATATATTTCTGGGATACATAAAGTGTTTTGATACAGGAATGCAATGTGAAATAATCACATCATAGAGAATGGGTTATCCATCCCCTCAAGCATTTATTCTTTGTGGTACAAATAATCTTATTATACTCTTTTAGTTATTTAAAAATGTACAACTAAGTTATTGTTGACTACACTCACCCTATTGTGTGTTTAAATAGTATGTCTTATTCATTCTTTTTAACTATACATATTTTGTACCCATATAAGTTTGATATATAGAAATCAATGTAGTTGTGATTGACACCAAAGTCCTCGGATCAACAGCCATTTGCAACCTTTTTCTCCTATGTAGCCATCCCACTACAGAAACTATGAAACTTAATCACTCATGTTCCAAGGTTCCTTTGCTTTTATGGATGCTGAAGCAGCTTGGTACTAGCCCATATAAGAGAAATTGACTGGAGGAAAGAGGTTCTGTGCAGGTTTTGATTTTCCAACAAAAGGGACAGAAAGCCTTAAGTATAAATGTCTCCTGGTGTTCACAGTTACATGAAAAACCTGAGGCACCCCACATGGCAGGAAGAGCAAGAGTGCATCAAAGAGGTTGGCTCTGCCACTGTATGAATGCCGACAGACACTATATTCACACTTCTATTTTTAAGACATTATAAATAGGCTGATATTGTGTGGCCGTGTGTCCCCACCCAAGTCACATCTCAAATTGTAATCCTCACATGTCCTGGGGAGGGGCCTGGTGGGAGGCGATTGAATCATGGGGGTAGACTTCCCCCTTGCTATTCTTGTGACAGTGGGTTTTCATGAGATCTAGTTGTTTGAAAGTGTGTGGCACTTCCTGCTTCACGCTCTCTCTCTCTCTCTGCTGCCGCCACAAGAAGACATGCCTTGCTTCCCCTTTGCCTTCTGCCATGATTGTAACTTTCCTGAGACCCCCAAGTCATGCTTCCTGTCAAACCTGTGGAACTGTGAGTCAAACCTCTTTTCTTCATAAATTACCCAGTTTCAGATAGTTCTTTACAGCAGTGTGAAAACAGATAATACAAAGGCTAAAATCTGCTCACAAACAAAAGGTACTTCTAACTCAAACACCAAATAAATAATCTTTCTGTTAATCTGGCTAGTTGATTTATAAAGAATTAGTTTCTATTTTTTCACATATCTCTTACAAGCACATACTACTTTTAATTTTTTCTTTATAGTTCAGATTCTCACATCTTATGCCAGAAATTCAGTTAGCACTTTGTCATTAGAGCATTAGATGAAAGAGTGCATTTAGCTGATAATGGGTCCATTATCATCTGTTCTCTGTGTCTCATCCATCTTGTCTTGACACAATCTACCCCAAGTATAAAATCTGGGTCCATAAGATAAAGGGATAAGCCTCTGAATAGTTCTGGCTAACAGAAACTTTCTTCATGATAGAAATGCCCTTTAGTGTGCTGTTCAAAATGGTAGTCACTAGTCACATTTAGCCATCAAGCATATGAAATATGGTCAGCACAAATGAAGAACACAAATGTTAATATTACTTAATTAAAATTGAATGTGTCTTTGCCTTGTTACTACCATATTGGACAGTAGAGACTACAGAAACCAAGAGAGAGCAGTCTAAGTTCACTATGACTTGGGCTTTCAGACTAAATTTTAGACTTAGTTGTCTCTGGTGCCTTCCCATCTAACCAAATTTGCGCATATTCTTCAGACTTAAGTTTCTAAAGCACTAGGTGATTTCACCTGGTTGTTCAAAAAGCTGTATGGGATACTCGTGCCTTAAAAAATTAAATTTCAACTTCTGATATTGACATTCAAGATTCTTCATAACTTAGACTCTCTTTTTCTCCTGAAGTTCCTCCATATATATGTTTACTTTTACCAAAATGGTCTACTCATTGTTTTCTAATACATTCATAATTTTCTTTCCTGTTTGCAGTATTTTACCACCTGCGATGTCCTGCATGTGTCCATGGGTCAAATTAAAAAGTTTTGTTATCTTAACAATATTAATTCTCTAATTCATAGACATAGAATGTCTTTCCATTTATTCAAGTCATCTTTAATTTTTCTAAACAATATTCATTGTTTCCAGCATAAACATTTTTCAGCTCCTTTGTTAAATTTATTCATAAGTATTTTTGTAAATTTATTCAAAGTATTTTATTCTTTTTTGATGGTAATAGAGTCATTTCCTTGATTTTTTTCATTTTGCTTATTACTAGTTTATAGGAGTATAATTGAATCTTATATATTGATGTCATATTTCTGCAATGTTATTGAACTTGTTTATTATTTCTAGTAGTTGTTAGTGGGGTTCTTAAGACTTCCTCTATATAAGATCATGGTTTTCTTCAAACAGAAATAACTTTACTTCCTTTCCAAACTGAACAAACTGAATGCTTTTTTTTTCATTTTCTTGCCTTATTGCATGGCTAGAACTTCCATCACGTAACTGAAGTGTTGAGAGTGGGCATCCTTGTTTTGCTCCTGATCTTAAGGGCAAAACATTGTTTTACAGTATTAGATGATTATATTAGCTTTGGGTTTTACATAAGCGCCATTTTCAAGTTGAGAAAATTTCCCTCTATTTCTAATTTGTTGAGAGTTTTCATTGTGAAAAGATGTTAAATTTTGACAAATGCAATTTCCACATATTTAAGATAATTTTGTGAGTTTTTTGCCCTTTATTCTGTTGATATTGAGTATTATATTAACTGACTTTATGATGTAAAACCAACTTTTCGGTCTTGGGATAAATTTCACTTGGCTGTGCATATATCATATATATGTTGCTGTGTCCTGTTTGCTAGTATTAATTGAAGATTTTTGGATCTATATACATAAGAGATATTGGTCTTTGATTGTAATATATTTGACTGATTTGGGTATTAGAGTAATACTGGCCTCATGGAGTTTGTTTGAAAGTGTTCCCTTTTCCTGTGTTCTTTGGGGGAGTTTGCAGCAGTTCTAGAAGGGAGGTTTATAGCAAAAAAAAAAACACATCAAAAAAAGAAAGATTTCAAATAAACAACCTAAAGTTACACCTCAAGGAACTAGAAGAAGAAGAACAAACCAAGCACAAAGTTAATGGAAGGAAGGACATACTAAAGAAGAGAGCAGAAATAAAAGAAATAGAAACTAGATCAACAGTAGAAAAGATCAACTAAGAGTTGGTTTCTTGAAAAAAAAAACACAATTGCAAACCTTCAGCTGGACTAAGAAAAAAAGCCTTAAATAAATAAAATCAGGAATGATAGAGGACATATTAAAACTGATACCACAGAAATGCAAAGGATCATAGGAAACTACTATGGACAATTTTATACCAACAAATAGGATAACCTAGAAGGAATGGATACATTCCTAGACACATACAACCTACCAAGATTTAATCACAACAAAATAGAGTATCTTAAGCCCAGCTGAATTCTACCAAACATTTCAAGAAGAACTATCAGTCTTCTCAACACTTTCCAAAATAGTTAAGAAGAGGCAACACTTTCAAACTCATTTTTCAAGGCCAGTTTGATCCTGATATTAAAGCTTTATGAGGCTACTACAAGAAAATAAAACTACATGTCAATATTCCTCATGAACATAGACGCAAAAATCCTAAAAATATATAGCTAACTGGCCTGGGCATAGTGGCTCACACCTGTAATCCCAGACAGGGTTTCACCATGTTGGCCAGGCTGGTCTAGAACTCCTGACCTCAGGTGATCCACCTGCCTCAGCCTTCCAAAGTGCTCGGATTACAGGCATGAACCACCATGCCTGGCAATTTCTGCCTTTTGATCAGGTTTTTAGACTAATTTTAAAGTGAATATATTTCTATCAGTCAGCTCCCTAAGCATGAAAGAGCACATTGTCACAAAATTTATCCCTACCAAGTGTACATGGTATACTAGTGCTGCTTAATATTATAGCTAAAAAACTGTTATATTTTTGTTTTGCTTTACTACTACAGGAAGTCTTGAACCTATTTTGTTTTTGATGTTATACAATAAAGTAATATGAACTTTAAACTATATTATTATAAAGTAGATGCTGCTTTTGCTCTCCAGCCAGGATACTTTAACATGTGTCTCAACTTTCCTTGCACAAAAGAATATTAAAAATGTGTTTTGAGAATGAAAATAGCTTCTATATAGGCTTAACAAGTCAATGTTGGATTTTTTTCAAATATCTCAATTGCAGAAGCAGAAAAGTAGTGTCATGTTGATGTAGAAGATAACACATATACTATATGTATTTATCTTTCTCTACAAATTTTCACTCTGATTATTGGGTTCTTAGTTATTGAATATTGATTCCCCTTGCTTGCTTCTATTTTTAATGTTTGTTGATAACTAATCTCAAGTATAGACTGGATTTCTGTTCCAGTCTCAGTACACAGTCAAGCATGCAAAGCCCAGTGTCCATGCCCAGTCTCTACTTTGGAAAAGGGGCAGCCCCCTGAGCTCTGTGATACTCCCAGACATACCCATTATCTGTCTTGGCCTTTCGACTCCACAGGTAATTTAGGATTTTGTGCCAGTGTGTTTGTTCTAGGCCTGAGATTTGCATGTGTTTTGGCGTGGGGGTTGGGGGAGGGTAAGGGCAAATCTGATGGTTCGTTGATACTATCAAAAAGAAACAAGCTCACTTACGTTCCTAATCCCAGTCTTTGGAAACTTAAAACTGTATAGATTCTTTGTAGACCTACATCAACAAGACCACTTTTCTGCTTTTGCAATTGAGATATTTCATGATCATACTATTTAAATGGCTGTAACAGAGGTCTTTATTTTTTGTCTGGTTGTTCTAGTGTCACTGCCTTTGCAAAAAATATTTGAAGATGGTGAAAGTGTTGTGGGTGGCCTCCCAAAATTATAGCTGGTTTTGAAACTACCACTGTTGCTGCTACCCATAGAGCATCTTGCTACTTGGAACACTGCCGAGGGCTTCGAGTCAGCATGACTTCATATTTAAAGGTCAGCTCAGGTTTTTGGAAGTCAAGCCACTCCATTTTGGACTGCCATTCGCAACCCTGAAGCCAGTGTGGTGTGCTGGCTCCTGTAATTTCCTAGCTGTTAATGTAATGACACATGGCTTCCAACTGTGCTTCAGTAAATTGCTTCTTCTTAAGATCCTTTACCATTCTTGGATCTCATAGTGCACGCATATTTCAGTTTTAAAGCAAAAAGAAAAGGAAGAAAGAAAAAAATTCTATCTTATTGCCTGAAGGTAATTGTGTAAAAGAGCCATTCCCGCATCGTGATACAAAAAGACTGGCTCATATTTCATGCTGATTTCTTCCCTTTGCTCACACAGGAATCTCCAGCAGTGACAAGAAGAACACATGAATCTTTCATCTATAATCAAGAAAGTTAGTTTATACATTAAACACTTTCAAGAGATACATATTTTGTATGTCTAATTAATAAATTTAACATCCATTTAGTCCAAAAAAATCAGTTTAGAAGACCAAAATACTCTATTGTGGCCTTCGTCACTTACAAATAGGAAGTGATTAAATAAATGAATACATTATTTATAAAATTTTCACTTCAAGATTGCAGAAAACTCACTCATACCATGGGAATTCTTTGAATAAAAATATAATTCGTATCTTTTCCATAGCCTACTATCATGGATATATATTTGTCAGGAGAAATGATTTTAGTTAACTTATGCAAATATGAACTGTTTTTAAGAAGAATGGATGAGAACAAAAGAAAATTTAAATAATTCATAAATGTCAGAGTTTTACAGAAACCAAATGAAGGATTTTAACATGAGGGAAATGAGAAGATAGTGCATTCCATTAAAAGAGGCGTGTACTAAAAGTGACTGGGGAGAAATCTGATTCTTGCAACCCAAACCGCTTTAAATTTTTCAACATGCCATCAGTCACAACATATAAACCAAAGAATCTACTCCTAAGAATTTGTTTCTTTACTGGCCCTGTTTTCACATAACAGTAATTAAACCCAGTTATAATAAATATGAAAGGATTTGGAACTATTTGCAGCAACTAATGTAAACAGTGTTCTTTACAAAAATAAAGACAAAATAAAGAATTCCTGGAGATCCAGATGCCTGGATTTTCTAATCTGGATTATTTTAATGCAGTGAAGAAACCATAACTGTATTTTGTCACGGGAGGAGAGTGCAGAAGGATCTTAACCAAATGTTGTTTAGGATTTGCTTTTGAAGTTTTGTCTTGTATAATTTATGCATTAAAAATATGTAGTTTGTCACCAGGGACAGTGGCTCATGCCTGTAATCCCAGCATTTTGGGAGGCCAAGGCGGGCAGATCATTTGAGGTCAAGAGTTCGAGACCAGCCTGCCAACATGGTGAAACACTGTCTCTACTAAAAATTCAAAAATTAGCTGGACTTGTTGATGCGTGCCTGTAATCCCAGCTACTTGGGAAGCTGAGGCAGGAGAATCGCTTGAACCTGGGGGATGGAGGTTGCTGTGAGCCGAGATCATGCGCCTGCACTCCAGCCTGGGTGACAGTGCCTCAAAAAAAATTAAATTAAAAAAAATGAAAAGAAATGTAGTTTGAGTGGAGGTAGGAGAAAGGTCAGATAAGACTCTGGGACTATATATATACACACACAAATATATACAAGCATATACACATGCATATACAAATATATATATATGTACATGATACACACATACACTGTGTGTATGTATATTCCAAAGAAACTTTGCTTCTGTGACAGTATCAGTCAAGTAAGTTGGTTTGCATGACTCTTCTATTTTCATGTAAACTTCAAATCCTTTGAGAGCTTAGGAGGACATCCTTTACATTTTCTGCTGCTTAACATCTGAGGCAACATGATATTCAGTACTCTAAGAAGCAGTGTTGCTTTCTTTCAAGGTATATGACTGACTTTTAACATACGGTCCCATGCCACAAGGCCGTGACTATACATACTGGTTATAAAACAGGCAGTATACATTTTGGCCAACATTATGCCTTTTTTTTTTTTTTTTTTGTGAGACGGAGTCTCGCTCAGTCACCCGGGTTGGAGTGCAGTGGCACGATCTCAGCTCACTGCAAACTCCACCTCCTGGGTTCACGCCATTCTCCTGCAAACTCCACCTCCTGGGTTCACGCCATTCTCCTGCCTCAGCCTCCCAAGTTGCTGGGACTAGAGGCACCGGCCACCATGCTGGGCTAATTTTTTATATTTTTTTGTAGAGACGGGGTTTCTCCATGTTAGCCAGGATGTTCTCGATCTCCTGATCTCATGATCTGCCCTCTTTGGCCTCCCAAAGTGCTGAGATTACAGGCCTGAGCCACCGCGCTTCGCATTTTTTTTTAAGAAGGTGTCTTACTCTGTCACTCAGGCTGGAGTGCAGTGGCACAATCTCGGCTCACTGCAACCTCCGCCTCCTGAGTTCAAGTGATTCTCTTGTCTCAGCCTCCCGAGTAGCAGGGATTACAGGTGTGCTCCACCACGCCTGGCTAATTTTTGTAATTTTAGTAGAGACGGGACTTTGCCATGTTGGCCAGGCTGGTCTGAAACTCCTGACCTCGGGTGATCCACCTGTCTCGGCCTCCCAAAGTGTTGGGATTACAGGTGTGAGCCACTGTGCCCAGCCTCATGCTCTCTTTTTTTAAAGATACCATTTCAAATGCCTTGTCATTCCCAATAGTGGTGATATCTCAATAGACGGGTGATTCCTAAGCCGTCATCAACTAGAAGGCTCTACTTAGGTGGTTTTTCCCCACTGGGTATTTTTATAACCCTCCACTGCTAGTGCAGAGGGGAGACAGTGACTAAAGGACTGTCACCTTCTTTCCAAAATGTTCTAAGATGCAAGCTTATTTCTCATATTTTCCATTACTCCCTTCCACCCCAAACGCCTACAGTGGCGCGGCCTATGCATCAGAGTCCTGTGTGCCAAGTGTTCTGTGCTTACCTGTGGTCAGAGAGAACTGCAGAGGCTAAAAATAGAAATCATTCAGATATGATCAAAGTGAACTAATGCTCATCACTCAATTATACTTCACAATTATAACTGCTTTCCACAAGTTTTGATATATATTATTTTTTTACTTTTTAGTTTTAGGTTCAGTCTAAATATTTTATAATTTCCATTCTAATCTCTTTTTTTATGAAAGTGTATTTTTTATGAAAGTGTCATGTATATGCTATCATTTTGTTAATTATTAGTTTTCTATTTTGATTGTATTTGTTATGAAGTAACATACAATGTAAAAAGCACTTGGTCACTGAAATTTGTTAAAATATAAAGTGCAGCACAGGGTCAGTTTTTCAAAATGTTTCTTATTTTCCACCAGCTCCATTCCTTTTCTTAGTATCCTTCAGAAATTTTTACTATCTTAAATTCTTGGGGTGCTCATAATCCTGTTTGTTGTGATTCTTGACTAATCTGTGTGATGAGCCATTTCCTCATATGGTTTGTGATTTCTTTATTGGGACAGGGCAACTGTTCACATCCGTTTCCTAGCTTGGGATTTCCAAACCTTAAGGCTAGTGTCAATTTGGTTGCAGACTTCCACAGGCCATGAGATAAGAGTTTCTTCTATCCCAAGCTGGAATAGAAAGGACCTTCTCTGCAGCATCCCTGGACTGGAGATCAGATTTTCCAGGTATCCTCCATGGGAAGGACGTCCTAAGGAAGCAACTTGGTTTATGCTCATAGTGTTGTCCTGGCCCCAGGCTGCACCATCCAATCCCGAGTGTGAATTTAAAACACCAGCCTCAACTTTACTGGGCCCTATATCTGACTTTATTTTGCCCCTGGCTTACCTTTTATAGCTCTTGATTTAGGTTCCTTCTGTTATAAAACTCAGAGATTTTCTGTGTTTTTTTCTCTCATATTGAATTACATATTTCATGTTCTGTATCATATTTTGTTCAGCATTTTAGAAATGTGAGACAGAACAGGATTCTGGTTAGTTCAGTTTTCCATGTCATTAGAAATTTGGGGCATGGGTTTAAAACATAAAACGTAGTCTTGCAGGCTCTTTGCACTTCTGGTGTCTGGGCTTTGATTTAACACTGGCCACTAGAGCTCCTTGTCTTCACTGTGCTTGGTTCATTACCAGGATCAAATTGGAATGTTCTCCAGATTCATCAGCATAGATCTGTGTGGCTCCAGCCTGCTCCTTCAGCTCTGCCTCCATGCTCTGTCCTTCAGAGTTACTGGCACATCCAGTTCATGTGTTTTACCTTTATACATTTTTTCTTTCTTTTGTGGGCAAACAATATCATATTGTCAATCACATATTCCATTCCCTGACAGCTAGTCTGTTGTTTCTTTCACATGCTTTTCCAAAAAACAGATTACTTGATACTTTCCACTTCTAAACAATTCTAAATTTCTAAAAATCCAGGTTCTTTTCTAACTTGACTTAGTTCCTTTTCTCTCAAGATATCATTACCACTTCACATGTGTAAGTCTTATCAGCTTACGTAGCCTTTACCCAGCTCATTTATTTTGATGTGGTACTTTCTTTTAAAATCTGATAAATGGAAATTTCTACTACACACACACAAAGGCACATACACACATATACATACACACACACACACACATGCTAAAACTAAAAATAATCATTGCACTTAGACTGGAGAAATGAAGGGCAGGGTATATCCTTGGGAAATACTTGAAATTTTTACCATTTGCAATATTATTTTCAAGAATAAAAACAACATTAAAAACATAGACAAATAAGTGTTGTACAGTAAAATATACAAAGCAAAAAGCAATTTATATGACTGAATTATAATGATGTCTATAAAGTTGGCTGAATTTTCAAGTTTTCTTGTCAATCGACATATAGTTTTTAAAATTCTCATGTAGTCAATCCAGTTCTATTTTAAATGATAGTTTCATTCTGTTATTTTAATATTTGTTTATGTTATACGAGCCAGTCATATTAACCATGTGACATCCAAGTTAACATGTGGTCAGTGTGTAAAAAATAAAATGAGCAATCACATAGGTCTTGCTTAAATGGCAGTAAGATGAAACAACGGCAAATGAATATTATGAGAAAACTAAACTTAACAAAGTTCGTTCGTAATTGTCATTTTGTTTGTTTGTTTGTTTGTTTGTTTGTTGAGACGGAGTCTCGCTCTGTCGCCCAGGCTGGAGTGCAGTGGCGTGATCTCGGCTCACTGCAAGCTCCGCCTCCCAGGTTCACGCCATTCTCCTGCCTCAGCCTCCCCAGCAGCTGGGACTACCAGCGCACACCGCCACGCCAGGCTAATTTTTTGTATTTTTAGTAGAGACGGGGTTTCACCATGTTAGCCAGGATGGTCTCGATCTCCTGACCTTGTGATCTGCCCGCCTCGGACTCCCAAAGTGCTGGTATTACAGGTGTGAGCCACCGTGCCCGGCCAGTAATTGTCATTTGTTACTGTCATCTGCAGGTAAGCTTACTGTGACTGTTTCTGAGAAACACATTACACTTACGTTCATAAGATTTAGCTGCATTTCACGATGTTGGGCCTTAAAAGGCCACCAAATGTCAAGCATCTGAGATTTGTTAGGTTTTATCTTTTAAAACTTAGTATAATTAAAAATTATTTTGGATTTTGAAAGGCCATGAAATATGAAACTTTTTATGGCATATTAGGATTTATCCTTTGAAACCTTTTTAGTAAAAATTAATTTGGATCTTGGGAATCACTAACACATTTTAAAACGATGAAATACACTACAAACTCTAGAAACATCTTTCCTGACTCATGATACAAAAGCCACCAGAATATTTTCTCTAAAACTAATACTGCATTTTACAAAAGAACTCTAAATATTGGGAAATGATGCCTATTTTTAAAAGTTTATTTTGTAATTGAAAAACAGTAGCGCTCTCTCTTCGAGGCCCTCTCTTGGCAGGACACTACATGAAATCTTTCCTCAAAGGGTTTGGCTGTCATGGTGGCTTATGCTTGTAATTCCAGTGCTTTGGGAGGCTGAGGAGGGAGGACGGCTTGAGGCCAGAAGTTTGAGGTCTGCCTGGGGAACACAGTGAAACCCTATTTCTACAAAATTAAAAAAAAAAAAAATTAGTTGGACATGGTGGCGTGCACCTGTAGTCCCACCTACTCAAGAGGCTGAGATGAGACTATTGCTTGAGCCCAGGAGGTGGAGCTGCAGTGAGCCATGAAGGCACCACTGTGCTGCACTCCAGCCTGGGTGACAGAGTGAGACCTTGTCTCAAAAAAAAAAAAAAAAAAAAAAAGTCTTGGCACAAAATATTCTTTAAAAAGATCTATCAACCCCACATATGGGTACATATTTTTATATCAGATTTTAAAGGCTCTGATCTAATATGAAGTGAAAATCACCTAAATTACTTAATACTCAATTCTGAGTATAAATACACTTGTCTATGGGGTTCTGTGTCAAATGCTGTAAGAAAGTGCCCAAATTAGAAGAACCCCACAGTAACACCTTTTGTAAAAGTCAGAAACACTTTCAAGTCTGCTTATAGTAAATTCAGATTGCTCCTGAATTTCAGGCTTGGTTATATTTCAATTTTGACATCTCAGGAATGGCAATAATGCCAAGTAAGAGGAAGGTAGATATTGAGCAGTTCTACTTTAAAGTCTCTTTCTCTCAGAGAGTTTGCATTTTTCAGCCACATGCAGAACTAACAAGCTCCCTAAAATAATGATATTCCTTCACTGACTTTTTCCTTATGTCCGAGGACTTAGCGACTAATGATGGTTAAGATAAGTGCCTTCCCAGCAAAGTCTGACAATTATCTAGGTTGTAGATCTGAGAAAGGGGGGTCAGTGGGGAGAACAGCATCACAACATTGTCACGAATGTATCACAGACCCTTCCAGATGTTTTCTGTAAGTGCAAAACTCATTATTTCAAAATTCCTGCAGATATGAAACCTTGAAACCTCTCTGAATTCCAAAATTAGAGATTTTCCACAATACTCATATATTTTTTAAATATTCCATGACATTCTTTTTATTTCCAGGTGTGGCATATAAAACTGACAGCTTACAGTAAGAAATATTTCTTATGATCAAACACTTCCTATGCACTTTATTGCTTTTAGTTTTGAATTATTTCAAGGTATGTTAGAAAATGAAAAAAATAAAAGATCATCAGTATATGTAAGATTAGATGAACTAAGTTGCTTAAGTCAGTGGTTTCCATATCAACAATGTGACTACAAGTTAAAAGTTCTGAAGTCCTAAATGTCTCTTCCTGAGAAATTTCCCATTTGGGGCTCAACAGCACAAAACTTTTATTAGCGCTTCTCTGGGGAATCACTTGGCATTCCTCGGTCTCTGCAGACTGGACAGCAGGTTCCTTTCACCAATTCAGGACTGGGACAGGGAGCCGGGGGACAAATCTCCACCACACAGGTGACCTGGCCACTCTGAAAGGCAGCATGCACATATCACCTCCATGTTTCTTATAGTCAAAGTACTTAAAAGACAAATAAACGTTTCTTATAATACATAATCTAATAAGCTGACTGTCTCAATGTAATAAAAAATGCTCATAGTATGAGCTCATTTTTGCATGGTTTCTATTCATTCTTTCTTTCTACACATTTGCAGCACAAACAGCAAGCCTGCCCTATAAAATGTTGCCTACCTTACTGTACCATATGGTAGGATTAGCTGAGGAAGTTCATGCATTTCTACATGGCTGGAAAGAAACAGCTCTGTTCAAAAAGCAAACTAAATAACGAATACAGAGCATTTTTATTTTCTTTTGTTTTGGTAGACACCATGATAACACTTTTTATTTTTCCATAGAATTGTGTAGCTTTACCAAGTGCCTTTAGGCAGCATTTATAGTGAGCCTGACTGAAGAATAATGAGATGAACTCAAGTCCCAGGTTGGCTCAGTTTACTTACTGACATAAACTTCCTTAGCCTTGGTTCCCTCGTCCATCAGTGAACATGGAAAAAGCTCGTGGTCTCTAGCGACTGCTCATTAGATTGTGACTATACTCTTTTATTAATAAGCAAAAGCCTCAAAATTTCACACCAGTACCTTGATCTTAAAAATATGCCTAGGATCTATTGACATAAAATATATTTTTTCTCCTTTTGAATTTTTCAAGTATGCTTCAACTGGCTGGCTAGAAGAAGTGAAACAGGGGGAGTTGGATGGGAAAACTCGCAGCACAAACCTCACAAATGCAGTGAGTGCAGTCTTCTTTCATCCAGCGCTCCTCGGCCTTCCTTGGAACCCCTTTAACATCTGTACACCCTGCCTGCCTCAGGCGTGCCTCCAGCTTGTTTATCTGAAAGGGGAGGCAAAGGAAAGAAGAGTGGGAATTGAAGCAGATAGCAACAAAGCCAATCAATAACATGGTTTGATGAAATGCTCTATTCTGTAAGCACACACCTAGAAGGCAAAAGAAACTTCAAAGCCTACATAATTTTCCATTTTCCCCCAGGACTTAATGAGCTTGAATCATCCAGTATCCAAACAAATAAACAGTTCTGTAGGTGTTAAAAAATATTGAACATGGACCTAGAGTCTGAAAGAGTTAATTTCTAAAGGAAGGGGAATTAAAATCAAATGAATGAAATTACATATTTGGAAAATCTTCTCAATAAGCACAAATGTAAATTCAACTAAGTATTTTATTTATTTTTTGTCCCCCAAGTTGTTATAAAATAATATTTATTTAACAAATATTTATTAAGTTTCAAAGATGAAAGCAAGCAGACCAGGGTCTGTCTGACTTTACAATTTGGTAGAAAGGCCAACAAACCACAGCTATAAGCCTTTAGATAATGACGGTCTTTAGGAATCCCAAGGGGAGCAGAAGTGCAGTTGATATGGTTTGGCTTTGTGTCCCCACCCAATCTCATGTTGAATTGTAATTCCAAATGCTGGGGGAGGGACCTGGTGGGAGGTGATTGGATCTTGGGGGCGGATTTCCCCCAGCTGTTCTCGTGGTAGTGAATTCTCATGAGATCTGATGGTTTAAAGGTGTGTGGCAGTTCCTCCCCCATTTGCTCTCTCTCTCCTGCTGCCATGTGAAGAAGGTGCTTGCTTCCCCTTTGCCTTCCACCATGATTGTAAGCTTCCTGAGGCCTCCCAGTCATGCTTCCTGTTAACCCTATGGAACTGTAAGTCAACTAAACCTATTTTCTTCATAAATTGCCCAGTGTCAGGTAGTTCTTTATAGCAGTGTGAGAATGAACTAACACAGAAGCCACACTCAGTTCTGCCTCAGGGAATAAGGGGATGCCTGATATTATGGACTGAACTGTGTTCCCCCAAAATTCATAAGTTGAAGCCGTAATCCCCAATGTGACTATATTTGGGCATAGGGCCTCGAAGGATGTAATGAAGGTTAAATTAGGTCATGGGAGTGGGGCTCTAACCCAATAACATTGGTGTCCTTGTAAAAAGAGGAAGAGACACCAGATGTGCTCACACAGCGAAGGCCATGTGAGGACACAGGGAGAAGGTGGCCATCAGCAAGCCAAGGCATGAGGCCTTGGAAGAAACCATCCCTGCTGACACTTTGATTGTGGACTTTCAGCCTCCAGAACTGTGAAAAAACAAACTGTTTTAAGTTACCCATTATCTTGTATTCTGCTATGGTGCCTGAGCAGACTAATATATGATATATGGAAAAAAGCATTTGAGCTGTGAGAGATGACCATGTCTTTCAGGAGAACAAGCAGAGAAAAGGCATTTCAGGCAAATGGAAAAAAAAAATATGTGTTAAAGCATGGGTACCAGAAACAGATCAGTATTTCAGAAATGTACATTTCTCTCCCCTCCTTTGTTGGGGAGATCTACAGAGAACATGTTAGTGGGAACTGAGGTGGGATGAGTGGGCAGCAAAGAAAATTAGGCCCTTAAAGGTCACTAAATTAATTAAGTGCAGTCTCCAGGCAATGGGAAATAACATCACAATGATCACTCCTGTGGCAACATGAAGGATCACTGGTGAGAAACTAACATGGAGACCAATATGGGCTCCACTGAGGAAGGAGGGAGTGAGACAAAAAGAGCCATGTAGCAGGTAGAGGAGATTGGCTAGATGTGGGTTTAAGGAGAAGAGAAGAACCCAAAAAATCACGATGGACTCAGACTTCATTTAGAAAGCAAAAAGTCTTGATGTGAAAGAATTTTGATTCTGTAAATTCTTTTCACTGCTTTTGTATTGAAGTAGGACAGGAGGGTTGGCTCTTGGAAGATAATTTAGCATGAGTGCCTACACTTGGGCAGTGGCATCCACCCATTCATTACTCAATAGATACATTCAGTACCTGATATGTACCAGCTAATACACTAATAAACTAGCAGGACTTGACCCCTGACTTTAGGTGAGCAGTGAGAATGGAGAGGATGATAAGACAAATATTACAATGCAGGCTTGAATGACAAGGCTTCACAATAACCAGATGTGAACCAAATAATCCATTCTTGAGTGGGGTCATGGGTTTGAAGTATGAAAATCACAAAAAAATCTCTAAAGATATTAATGAATATGTCCTAGCAGACTAGGACACATAGAGAACTTTTATGTCCAAAAACACTGGGAAAATGCATATCTATTCTAAACTTTAGGCACTTAGGACAGTAAAGCTTTTTCAAATTTAAATAAGCTAACAAATTAATAAATTATTTAAGGGAAATAGTTTTGCTTTTTTTGTTTTGTTTTGTTTTTTGAGACAGTCTCGCTCTGTCACCCAGGCTGGAGTGTAGTGGCACCATCATGGCTCATTGTATCCTCAACCTCCTGGGCTTAAGTGATCATCCCTCCTCAGCCTCCCAGGTAGCTGGAACCACTGGTGTACGCCACCACGTCCAGCTAATTTTTTGTTGTTGCTGTTGTTTTGTAAAGATGGGGTCTCGCTATGTTACCCAGGCTAATCCTAAACTCCTGGGCTCAAGCAATCACTCTGTCTTGGCTTCCCAAAGTGCTGGGATTACAGGCTTAAACCACCACACCCTGCTCTAAGAAGGGAAATAAATAGTTTAAGAATCTTGTATGTACCAGGGCTGGGTGCAGTGGCTCATGCTTATAATCCCAGCACTTTGGGAGGCTGAGGCAGGGGGATCACCTGAGGTCAGAAGTTCAAGACCAGCTAGGTAAACATGGTGAAACCCCGTCTCTACTAAATATACAAGAAAATTAGCCAGGCATAGTGGTGGGTGCCTGTAATCCCAGCTACTCGGGAGCCCGAGGCAGGATAATCACTTGAACCCAAGAGGCGGAAGTTGCAGTGAGCCAATATCATGCCATTGCACTCCAGCCTGGGTGACAAGAGCAAAACTTCATCTCAAAATAAATAAATAAATAAATAACATAAAAAATAAAAAATAAAAAAAAAAGAATCTTGTATGGATCATTAGTATAAGAAATACAGTGCATGGCACTTTTGTTCCAGGCTTAACTAAAAAGTCTTGATAATAAAAGGATGTAACTTTCCTTTTCCTATCACCCATGTGTTCATTGTTAGTATATAGAAATGCCATTAATTTTTTCTATGTTTATCTTGGGTTTATGTTGTATCCTGTAACCTTGCTCAACTCATGTATTCATTTTAGGAGTATTTTTGTAGATTCCTTGAGATTTTCTATGTAGGCAGCTGTATCATCTGAAAATAGTTTTATTTCTTCCTTTTCAATCTATAGGCCTTTTCATTTTCTTGACTTATTGCACTGGCAAGAACTTCCAGCATTAGGTTGAATAAGAGTGGTGAGAATGGACATCCTTGCCTTGTTTGCAATACCTTGCAGTTTTACGGGGAAAGCATTCAAGCATTCACCATTCAGCATGTAAATGGCAGGGTCATGTTTCTCTTTTGCTGCTTTCAAAATGTTTTCCTTTTTATTTTGTTGTCAAAAGTGTGACTATGATGTGTCTTGGTGTGCATTTCTTTGGAATTGTCCTCACCTTCTCTCTTCTTTCTATCCAAGACTTGAATGACACAAATGTTGGATGTTTTATTATAATCCCGCAGGCTTCTGAGGTTCTGCTCATCTTGTTTTTGTCTATGCTGTCTCTGTTGTTGAGAATGTATAATTGCTAGTCTTCTATCTTGCAGTTCACTGATTCTTTCCCCTCTGATCCATATTCCATTTTGAGCCCATCGACTGATCTTTTTTATTTCTGTTATTGTAGTTTTCAGTTCCAAAATCTCCATCTTGTTTCCCTTTGTGTCTCGTACTACTTTGATGAAAATTTTCAGCCATTTTTCATTTGTTTCCAGTGTGTTTGAAATTGCTCATTGAAGCATTTTTTATGACTGCTTTATTTATTTATTTGTTTGTTTGTTTATTTTGAGACAGAGTCTCACTCTGTTGCCCAGGCTGGAGTGCAGTGGTGTGATCTTGGCTCCCTGCAACCTCCTGCCTCAGCCTCCTGAGTAGCTAGGATTACAGGCACGCACCACCACACCCAGCTAATTTTTGTATTTTTAGTAGAGACGGGGTTTCACCATGTTGGTCAGACTGATCTGAAACTCCTGACCTTGTGATCCACCCACCTCAGCCTCCCAAAATGCTAGGATTACAGGTGTGAGCCACTGCACCCAGCTTATGACTGCTTTGAAATCTTTTTCAGATAACTGCAACACCTCTATCACTTCAGTGTTAATTGCCTGTTTTCATTCCATTTGGGATCTTCTTGGTTCTTGGTATGATGAATAATTTCCTATTGAAACCTGGAGGCTTTGGATCTTACTTAAGCCTTCTAGTTTAGGTGTTTTCCTCTGAAACTGCTCTGGCATGGGAAGAGGGGTCCCACATCATTACTGCCATGTGGGAATAGAAGTCCAGGTTCCCTCCTTGGCCTCCGTTGACACGCAAAGGGGTTCTCTTCATTACTGCTGGGTGGAGTTGGGGTTCTGGCTCCCTGTCAGGCCACCTCATAACCCTCCTGGATGGGAGGCATAGTATTCTGTGACTCCTCCCGACATGGCCTCCATGCACCTCAGGATGGTGAGGGGCAGGGCAGCCTCATCACCCCCTGGTAAATGGAGAGCACCTGGAACCTCCACTAGGCCTTCTCTGCAACCACCCCAGTGAAGAGGGAGGGGAGCTTCATTCCTGCTGGGTTAGGACGGAAGCCCAGGCTCCCCTTATGACCCCAAGCTTTTGCATGCAATCATCTGGCATGATGACCCCCTAGTTTCCTACTTGGCTTTCTCGGACAGCAGCCTCAAGGTGTCCTTAGGTGCCTCAGTATACCCTGAGGAGAGTGAAAGCCACCTCCTCACTTGGCCTTTGCTGGTCTTGCTGGAGGTGGGGGCCACAGTTTCTTCTGTGCTGTTTGGCTGGGGTAGAGTGGTTATTGTCTAGAAGTTACCTGTATTGCTAGGCCTCCACTTTTCTGGCCTGCTGTCTAGAGGGACTCAGGTTTTGTTGGGCCTTTTTCTGTGTCTGTTGATGTGCTCAGGTTGCTGGCTTCTTCAGTTTCAAGCCTGAGCTATGTGAGGAAAAACTACCCAGGAAAGAGCATCACATTGTTCCTGGAGCCCAAGGTCCCTGATCAGTCTGCTTTCTTGCTCTTCACCATTCTGAGTCATCTTATGTTTGTTTTAAACGTGATATCCAGGGGTTGTAGCTGTCTATACTATAATCAAGAGGCGTCTGTGTGCGGTGGCTCATGCCTGTAGTCCCAGCACTTTGGGAGGCTGAGGCAGGTGGATCACTTGAGGTCAGGATTTCAAGACCAGCCTGGCCAACATGGTGAAACCCCGTCTCTGCTAAAAATACAAAAATTAGCCAAGCGTGGTGGCAGGCGCCTGTAATCTGAGCTACTCAGGAAGCTGAAGCACAAGAATCGCTTGAACCTGCAAAGCAGAGGTTGCAGTGAGCCGAGATTGCACCACTGCATTCTAGCCTGGGTGAGTGAGACTCAGTCTCAGAAAAAAAGTAAAAATAAAAGAAAAATAAGCAGGAGGCAAAAATACATCTACTCAGCCTTCCCAGAAATAGAATTCTCATTAGACACTATTTCATGTAACATTTTTACTTAATTTATTCAAACTATTGCAGTTTCAGATTTCCTAAGGATATATAATCAGAAGTGTAGCCTTCTCAGCCTCACTGCATTCCCCAAAAAGCAGCTGCTGTGTCAAAGCAGATAATACTGACAATGATTGCATCATTGCTCTGCATTCCAGAAGCATCCTTATCTTCATGGTTCCTGCTTGGGGTTGAGCTGCATCACTCCCCAAATTCAAATCTTGAGGTCCTAACCCTCTGTACCTCAGAATGTGATGTTTTTTGGAAATAGGAGTATTGCAGATGTAATTAGTTATGATAAAGTCAGAGTAGAGTGAGCCCCTACTTCAATATGACTGATGCTCTCATAAACAAAGGAAATCTGAACACAGATTGGCACACAGGGATAATCCCATGTGAACAAAAAGACAGAGATCTACAAGCCAAAAAACATCACATTCTGAGGTACTGTCTAATGAGACTTCTATTGCCTATCTCCTTCTGCAACAGGAAGGTATACTCCAGTTAGAGATGCTCCTTCCTCTGGGTTGGAAATTGAAAAACTGTGGAGGAGAGACACAGCTGAACCCCAAAGAGCATGCAACATGAGTGAAAAACAATCCTCCTTGTTGCCGTAAACCAAGATTTGGGTTGTTACTAGAGCATAACTTAGCAAAACCCGTCTAATTCATGGCTTAATCTAGACCAAGCCGCTGTATAAAACACCAGTGAAAGAAAAAACTCTCATCACAACAAGAATTACCAAGGTATCTTCTTCAGTGATGGCCCTGATACAATCATGTAAGACTTGTCTTTTCACTGGGAGCTGTACGGAAACAGTTACGGAAAATTTAGAAGAGCTTTCTTATTAACCAATTCATGTTGCTGAAGACCTTTTGTATGCAAAATTAAAAGGGTAATGGAAAGTACTGCAGAATTGTAACTACATAAGCTTGAACTAGAAAGTCAAGGGCACTCCAAGACTCAATGTTGTAAAGTTCAATACTTTTGCTCAGTGTACTTAAGATGCATCTCCAAATGTTTTATGCAAGAGCATAGCCCATAAACCTGAAGAACCACATCTCCTACAAGATACCAGGACTTTTAAATTGGCAAAGAAATCTCTTTGTGTTCAGAAATATGAGTAAAACATAAAGCAACTCCGCGTTAGTTCCAGCATGTAGCAAGCTTGTAAATCATCACTCCCATCCTCACGACAAGAAAAATTGGACACACTGCAAATCAATAAATTTCTTAGAGAGCTAAGGTTGCAGGGCAAACCACTAAGGTGAAATCTGAAGAGACAGGAGGATAACAAGAGAGGCAGCAACCAAGATCTGCTTACCTGGGACAGACTGACTGAGCATTGAGCCATACTGGTGGGAACACCCTGATGGTTAGTTTTATGAGTCAGCTTTGGGAGTGCTTTTGGATGAGATTAACATTTAAACTGGTGAATTCTGGGTAAAGCAGATTGCCCTCCATAGTGTGAGTGGGCCTCATCCAGTAAGGTGAAGGCCTGAATAGAACACAAATAGCAGCCTCCCAGAGCAAGACTGACTTCTCCAGCAGATGGCCTTCCACTTCATCTGCACCATCAGCTGTCCTGGGTCTTCAGCCTGTCAGGCCAAGATTTTGGACTGTCCAGACTCCATAATGGTGTGAGCCAATGCCTTTTAATACACATATCAGATGGACAGACAGACATTTCCTATTAGTTCTAGTTCTCTGGAGAACTCTGACTAATGCAAACTCTTAAATGGTAAATTTTAAGAAGTTGCTGGAGGCTTCCTTCACTTTTTTGTTCCAGTCAGGCCCTGAACAAATTGAAGGATGCACCCCTACACTGGGGAAGGGCACCTGCTTTTCTCAGTCCACCAATCCTAATGCTAATCTCTTCAGAAATACTCTCACAGAAACATCCAGAAATACTGTTTAACCAGATAGCTGGGCATCCCACGATCCAGAAATTGACACATAAAATTAACTATCACACTCAAGGTGGCAGGGGAAAGAATCTGTTGACCTGAAGATATGTCAATAGTAACTTCCCAAACTAAAATGCAAAGAGAAAACTGAGAATGAAAAACTAACAGAAAATCTAAGAACTACAGAGCAATATAAAAAATGTGAGCATGACAAACTACTAGGTGTCACTGTCTTAGTGAGGTAAGGTATTCAAGAAGTTTACCTTAAGGAAACTTATGAGGTTCTCATAGAAGAGATCCAAGAAACAGCCCCTCCTGGCCCTGGCAGCGGGAGGGGAAGATATCCTTCATGAAAAACACCCAAAGCCTTCTCCATAAAAAAGGCCTCTGTACCAAGGGAAAGGAACTTGCCAGGGTACAGTACTAAATCCTAAAACAAACTGGGAAAGGGGATTCTTACTCACTGCATCCTACTCCAGGCTTCCTGACTCACTTAATCAGGAAAAAGCCAACAGAAAAACCAGGGGTCAGCCCTTCAGTGAAATCAATTAGCTGCACACCAGCCAGGGAAAGGAGTAGGAGGTGGAGAAAAGGCCACAGTACTGGAGCAACACTTGTGAAAATCATAGCCTCAGAACATAAGCCCACTAGAAAGCTGAGGTTTCATCAGAAGATGATAAAATATTTCCCATCCCCACACCTGACCAGCACATCAACAGGATGCCAGCATAATAACAGTGATTACTGCTGAAGCAGCTGAAAGACACAGACTCTCTCTGAGGAAGAATACATAAGAAAGGCCAAAGTCAGTAGGAAAAACAAAAACAAAGACACTGGAGGAATTTAAAGCCATGGCATCTAAAGCTACAGGAAACACTAAACACAGCACAACAGTCAGCCTTTTCAATACAAAAACCTAAAGCAAAGGCTTATCAACTACACTTCCTATTACCCAAGACATCATGTACGGCTTTAAACAAAATTTACAAGGCATGCTCCAAAGAAAGGGAAAAAACACAGTTTTAAGAGGCAAAACAAGCATCAGAAGCAGACCCACATGAGACACAGATGTTGAAATTATCTGGCAGGGATAAAAATAACTATGATTAATACATTCATGACCCTAGTAGAAAAAGTAGGCAACATTCAGGAAAAGATGGGTAATGTAAGTAGAGAGATAAAAATACAAAAGAAGAATTAAAAGAAAATGTTAGAAATCAAAACTATAACAGAAATGAAGAATGCCTTCAATGGCTTCATCAGTAGACTTAATGTATTAGTCAAGATTCTCCAGGGAAATAAAACCAATAAGACGTGAATATAAAGAGATTTACTATAAGGAATTGGATCCGGAGATTGAGAAGGGCCACAATCTTCTGTCTGCAAGCTGGAGACCCAGGAATGTCAGTGGTATAGTTCAAAGGCTGGAGAGCCAGAGAACAAATGGTATAGATCAGTCTGAGTCTGAAGGCCTGAAAACCAGGAGTGCTGAGGGCAGGAGAGGCTTGTGTCCCAACTCAAGCTGTCAGGCACAGTTAATTCAACCTTCCTCCAATTTTTTGTTCCAGTCAGGCCTGAAAAAATTGAAGGATGCCCCCCTACACTGGGAGGGGCACCTGCTTTTCTTAGTCCACCAATTCGAATGCTAATCTCTTCAGAAACACCCTCACAGAAACATGAAAAATACTGTTTAACCAGATAGCTGGGCATCCCATGATCCAGAATTTGACACATAAAATTAACTATCATACTCATGGTTGCAGGGGAAAGAATCTGTTGACCTGAAGATATGTCAATAGTAACTTCCCAAACTAAAATGCAAAGAAAAATCTGAGAATGGAAAACTAATATAAAATCTAAGAACTACAGGGCAATATTAAAAAAAAAATGTGGCTATTCAGCATCCCTTATAATTCCATATGAATTTTTGACAGGCTGTTTCATTTCTGCAAAAATGGTATCTTAGTTTGCTAGGGCTGTCATAACAAAATACCACAGATTGGGTAGCCTAAACAACAGAAATTTATTTTCTCACAGCTCTAGAGGCTGAAAGTCCAAAATCAAGGTGCCAGCAGGGTTGATTTCTTCTCAGGCCTTTCTCTTGGCTTGCAGATGGTTATCAACTACATTCACATTATGAGGTACTGGGGATTAGAACTCAACATGAAAATTTGAGGAAAAGACACAATTTAGTCCATAACACTACACCCTTTGAACCCCTAAAATTCATGTCTTTCTCACATGCAAAATAATCAATTCACCCCATCGCAATAGCCCCTAAAGTCTTAATCCATTCCAAGCCTCAAATCTCATTAAAATATCATCTAAACCAATTATGGGTAAGACTAGAGTATGACTGATCCTGAGAGAAAATTCCTCTCAATCTGTGAACCTGAGAAACCAAACAAGTTATTTGCTTTCAGAATACAATGGATAAGGACTTCTGATAGATCATAGCAGACAGGAGGCAGGACTAGATTGCAGATCCGGATACTGCAGCATTGCGGAGGCTTGCATTGTGAAACTTAACTCCAGATCAACTACAAGAACAAACCAGCAATCCCGAGAGGATCCACAGACCCTCTGCAGGAAGCAGACTGCTCTTGCAGGGCCCAGGAGACACCCCAAATACTGTAAGTGCCCCAACTGCAGAAGTGGGAAAAGGAAACCCTCCTTTCCCGGACACACACCCCCACTGGAGAAGCTTAAGGTCTGTTTGTGGGAGATGTTCCCGACTTTACCTGGAGCTGAGTTGAGTTAGAGAGCCAAGCCAAGTGAAATACAGGGGTGGAGGAGGCAGCAGGGAGGCCCTGGGAGCTCACTGAATCCTCAAGCAGCCCATTCCTGCCTGACACCACAGGGATCCATCAGGAGAGAGGCTGGAGGAGCAGGGGATAAAACCGCACTGGAGAGAAGGACTTCCTTAGCTGAACTTTGTAACAATTTCAGTGGGGACAGAAGCTTCCTAGCCAGAACTCTGGGGAGGGCGTGAATCCAGCTTACAGACATCACAGGCAGGGGAAGAACTAAAGCCCTTTTCTTTCGTAGCTGGGAGGCAGAAAGCCTGAAAGCTTCTGGCAAGTTTTCAAGCCTGCCCTCCACCTGGAAACAGACCAGGGGCTATTGCAGGTGTCACAGTGGGAGTGGGACCGGCCCTTCAGTTTGCATGGGAGCTGGATGAGGCCTGTGACTGCCAGCTTCTCCTCACTTCCTCGACAACCTGCATGACTCAGCAGAGGCAGCCATAATCCTCCTAGGTACTAGGTACACAACTCCAGTGACCTGGGAATCTCATCCCCATCCCCCACAGCAGCGCAGCAAGACTGGCCCAAGGAGAGTCTAAGCTCACACATGCCTAGCCCGGCCCCCAACTGATTGTCCCTCCCTACCCACCCTGGTAGTGGAAAACAAAGGACATATAATCTTGGTAGTTCTAGGGCCCAGTCCCTCTCTATACTACTACAGCTGATGCTTTCTGCAGAGCACCACCTCCGGGCAGGAGGTCAACCAGCACAAAAATAGAACATTAAACCACCCAAGCTAAGAACCGTCATGGAGTCCACTTCACCCTCTGCCACCTCCACCAGAACAGGTGCTGGCATCCACGGCTGAGAGACCCATAGAGAGTTCATGTCACAGATTTCTGTGCAGAAACCACCAGGACCAGCCAGGAGCTGGGTAGACTCGCTGGATGGCTAGACCCAGAAGAGAGACAACAATCACTGCAGTTCAGCTCACAGGAAGCCACAACCATGGGAAAAGGGGGCGAGTACTACATCAAGAGAACACCCTGTGGGACAAAAGAATCTGAACAACAGCCTTCAGCCCTAGACCTTCCCTCTGACAGAGCCTACCCAAATGAAAAGGAACCAGAAAACCAACCCTGGTAATATGACAACACAAGGCTCATCAATGATCCCAAAAATCACACTAGTTCACCAGCAAAGGATCCAAACCAAGAAGAAATCCCTGACTTACCAGAAAAAGAATTCAGGAGGTTATATATTAAGCTAATCAGAGAGGGACCAGAGAAAGGCGAAGCCCAATGCAAGAGCTTGTATCAAAAAACAAAGATACAAGAAGTGAAGGGAGAAATATTCAATTAAATAGAGTGCTTAAAGAAAAATAAAAATAAAAAATTCAGGAAACTTTGGACACACTTAGAAATGTGAACTGCTCTGGAAAGTCTTAGCAATAGAATTGAACAAGTAGAAGAAAGAAATTCAGGGCCCAAAGACAAGGTCTTTGAACTAACCCAATCCAACAAAGACAAAGAAAAAAGAATAAGAAAATATGAACAAAGCCTCCAATAAGTCTGGGATTATGTTATACGACCAAACCTAAGAATAATTGGTGTTCCTTAGGAAGAAGACAATTCTAAAAGCTTGGAAAACATGTTTGGAGGAATAATCGAGGAAAACTTCCCCAGCCTTGCCAGAGACCTAGACGTGCAAATACAAGAAGCACAAAGAACACCTGGGGAATTCATTGCAAAAAGATCTTCACCTAGGCACATTGTCATCAGGTTATCCCACGTTAAGATGAAGGAAAGAATCTTAAGAGCTGTGAGACAGAAGCACCAGGTAACCTGTAAAGGAAAACCTATCAGATTAACAGCAGACTTCTCAGCAGAAACCTTACAAGCTAGAAGGGAGTAGGGCCCTATCTTCAACCTCCTCAAACAAAACAATCTTCAGCCAAGAATTTTGTAAACAGCGAAACTAAGCAGCATATATGAAGGAAAGATACAGTCATTTTCAGGCAAACAAATGCTGAGAGAATTCACCATTACCAAGCCACCACTACAAGAACTGCTAAAAGGAGCTCGAAATCTTGAAACAAATCCTGGAAACACATCAAAACAGAATCTCTTTAAAGCATAAAGCACACAGGACCAATAAAACAAAAACATAAGTTAAAAAGCAAAAGCAAAAAACAAAGTATGCAGGCAACAAAGAGCACAATGAATGCAACAGTACCTCACATTTCAATACTAACATTGAATGTAAATGTACTCAATGCTCCACTTAAAAGATAAGGAACTGCAGAATGGATAAAAACTCACCAAACAACTATCTGCTGCCTTCAGGAGACTCACCTAACACATAAGGACTCACATAAACTTAAAGTAAAGGGGTGGAAAAAAGCATTTATGAAAATAGACACCCAGACAAAACAAACTTTAAAGCATCTGTGGTTAAAAGAGACAAAGAGGGACATTATATAACAGTAAAAGGCCTTGTCCAACAGGACAATATCACAATCCTAAACATATATGCACCTAACACTGGAGCTCCCAAATTTATAAAACAATTACTAATAGACCAAAGAAATGAGATAGACAGCAACACATTAATACTGGGGGACTTCAATACTCTACTGACAGCACTAGACAGGTCATCAAGACAGAAAATCAACAAGGAAATAATGGATCTAAACTATGCCTTGTAACAAAATGGACATAACAGATATACACAGAACACTCCATTCAACAACCATAGAATACACATTCTATTCAACAGCCCATGGAACTTTCTCCAAGATAGATCATATGATAGGCCATAAAATGAGCCTCAATGAATTTAAGAAAATTGAAATCATATCAAGCATTCTCTCAGACCACAGTGGAATAAAACTGGAAATCAATTCCAAAAGGAACCCTCAAAACCATGGAAATACATGGAAATTAAATAACCTGCTCTTGATTGAGCAGTGAGTCAAAAACAAAATCAAGATGGAAATTAAAAAATTCTTCAAACTGAATGACAATAATGACACAACATATCAAAATCTCTGGGATACAGCTAAGGTGGTGCTAAGAGGAAAGTTTATAGCCCTAAATGTCAACATCAAAAAGTCTGAAAGAGCACAAACAGACAATCTAAGATCATGCCTCAAGGAACTAGAGAAATAAGAACAAACCAAACCCAAACCCAGCAGAAGAAAGGAAATTACCAAGATCAGAGCAGAACTAAACAAAATCAAAACTAAAAAAAGTACAAAAGATAAGTGAAACAAAAAGCTGGTTCTTTGAAAAGATAAATAAAATTGATAGACCATTAGCAAGATTAACCAAGAAAAGAAGAGAGAAAATCCAATTAATCTCACTGAGAAATGAAACAGGAGATATTACAACTGACACCACTGGAATGCAAAAGATCATTCAAGGCTGCTATGAACACCTATACACATATAAACTAGAAAACCTAGAAGAGATGGATAAATTCCTGGAATTCCTATCCATCCAGAAGAAAAAATATATATTCCTTCCTCATATACTTAGAGTCCAGAAGAAAATCTAATATGAGCTTATTAGGTCTTCTCATCTAGAAACTTTCTGCCTCACCAGGCACCTTGTACATTGCTTTGACAATCTTGATTAGCTAATCTCCAGCCACACTGAACATCAATCTGTTCCTTACATATGTCATAACCTATTTAATCTTAACTGTTTCACCTTCTATAATTGTTATTTAGTAATAACATTACCTGTCTCCTAATTTTAAGAAAGCCTCTGGAGTATCTTTTATTCCTTCCTTTCAACCATCTACATTTACTTGTTTAATAAAGTGAGGAGGCTGGATTTTCTGGAACAGTTCTAATGTATGCGTTTTTTTCCAGACCTAATTAATTTTAGATTAACAAATTATAGTGGCTGACATAGTGATCTCCATATCTCTGTTTATATCAGTTTGTTTATTTGTTTTATGTAATTGGCATTCAGAACAGAATTCTGTCTTTGTGACCACAAAGTATTTTTCTGGCCTCATGTACCATCTCTCCTGGATCTCTTTCCCTTTGTGGTTTTGGGTTAGAGTCTACCAATGAGAGGCACTGATATAAGATTTGGAAGGAGACGCTGTTACTATCCTAAGTGCAGTTGTCAGCAGATGCATAAAGAAGGGCTGGGCTTGGGGATCCTGTACAAATGACTGAGATGTGCTATGGCTTCCTGGTGAGCTCCTTTCAGTAGCTGTTTCCATGACCTTTGTTCTCACTGCTCCAACAGTTGTGAGAATCTCTAACTTCTTTTATTAAAACCTCTCCTATTTGTAGTACCTCGAGTACATGCATGCACACATTTTTGTAATATCTGTGAAGACCTCATTAACATTTTTATTATAATTAAAAGTGCAAATTCTTATATCTCATTTCATTGTTCATTATATACCCTACACACACACGTGCGCGCGCACACACACACACACACACACACATCCATGCCCTCTCCACAGTCAGGTAAACTAGATACAATCTCAAATAGAAATAATAAAATGTTCTGAGAGTAATTATGGCTCTAGTTATTCCCATAATAATCAGAATCAAATGAAAAGGACAAATATAATTTACTGGGCCCAACTACTTACACAAGAGCTATAACATGTATGAAAATTTGCAGACCACTTTGGTTAGCTTGATGCCATCATGGTGATAAATCAAGACCAAAAATCATCATTCCTAGACATTCAAAAGTCACTTAACAAAAGTAAAACATCAACAGTGTGAAATGTCAAGATAGACCTTATGTTGCAGACCATAAATGTAATGTCACCTAGAGTTAGGAAGTAAAGGTAAGAAATCTTTGGCTGAAGTTTGGAATCCCCTCACATCTAAAGGATGAGTCTCAAGAACATTAGTAATCTCCCATGATGAGGCCCATTATGGTATATAGATTCTCTTAAACATTCTAGATTCTGTTTAATCTATTTCTTCGCTGTCTGATTTCACTTCCAGAAATACACATGCCCTTTATCTCTATGCTGATTTTTCACAAAACAAAGGGTTTTTGTAAAAAGCAACCTTTTCACAGGACTTACTGCATCCACAATGGTGAGTAATAGAAAAACCACAAAGTGGCATACACTGAACAATCAGAAATTTCCTTCTCCAGCTAACAGGCTCACTGTTACAACCTACCTTTCAATGTGGACCATTAAAATTTATGTCTCAGTATAGTAAGTGACAGATCAGTAGTAAGTGCTAATTTCACAAATACTCAGGGCTTGTCGCATCTCAAAAGACCGTTGGCCCTCACAAAAGTCTGTCTTCGTCATCCCCATCTACCTTTGGGTGCTCCCCACTCTACTATAGTTGCACCTGACAGTCACCCAGGAAATCTGCAGTTTATCATTGCTATCTATCCTGGGTTCTTTATTTTTCTCAATCCCCTTTAGATGATCTGGGTTGATTTCTGGCTTTGGTCAATATTTCTTATTGCTGGTGCTATGTCATGTTTATTTATTGTTTAATTCCTATCAGTCAGGCATTTGCTACATGTCACTCAGTGTACATGAGGCACTGGGAACTGCTGCAACTTCTTTCCACCTCTACAGCCTGGTCATAGCTTGAGTAAGTCTCTGACCTCTATAAGAGATCACAGGACCTTCTAATTCTCTCATTGAACCTTGTCCAGCCTGTCACACACCTTAGATTATGGAGAGATCTAGAGCTAACTTTTCATATTCCAACACAAAGAAACTGGCTATTTTTAAACACAGACTTTGTATCAGGCTCTGAAGATACCCCTGTGAAATAGTCTCAACTATTAAGAAATTAACAATGGAATGGAACAGACAGACAATTAAACAGGCAAAAACACTCCATCTTGATAAATTTAGAGACAAGTACTAAGAATGCTACTAAACACCTAGAAGGGGCAACTACTGCAGTCTTGGGGTATGTCTAAAAACATACATTTCTGGGATGTTTTTAATCACTACAGCACATATCAAATACACAATTATCACCACCAATATGTAATGAAATGGAAATTGAACTGAAATGTTGCTCGTGGAATCTACCTGTGTCTGTAAATCCATAAATTAAATTTATGAAAAAATAGTTTGTTGAGTGATATATGAGTTAATGTTTAAATTGTTTGGGCCCACCTTCTCTAGCCCAGCTCTGAGGACTTTTCTTTGCTGTTATAACATCTCTTCCCTGATACACATTAACTCACGAGGATGAAATAGGGTTTCCGGACTCTGTGATGTCCAGAGTTCTCAGTCACCCCAACCATTGCATGCTATCTATCTTAAGGGTAACCTTCTAGAAGCAATGCCTCACGTCTTTCAGATTTTTATAAGGCTCAGATTGGGCTGGGCATGGTGGCTCAGGCCTGTAATCCCAGCACTTTGGGAGGCTGGCAGGCAGATCACCTGAGGTCAGGAGTTTGAGACCAGACTGGCCAACATGGTGAAACCCCATCTCTATTAAAAATACAAAAATGAGCTGGGCATGGTGGTGGGTGCCTGTAGTCCCCCAGCTACACGGGAGGCTGAGGCTGTGCTTAAACCTGGGAAGCAGAGGTTGCAGCGAGCTGGGATTTCACCACTGCACTCCAGCCTTGGCAACAGAGCGAGACTCCATCTCAAAAAAAAAAAAAAAAAAAAAAGCAGATTGGATGGCCAGGCACAGTGGCTCACACCTGTAGTCCCAGCACTTTGGGAGGTCGAAGCGGGCAGATGACCTGAGGTCAGGAGTTTGAAACCAGCCTGGCCAACATGGCAAAACCCCATCTCTACTAAAAATACAAAAATTACTCAGGTGCAGTGGTGGACACCTGTAATCCCAGCTACTTGGGAGGCTGAGGCAGGAGAATTGCTTGAACCCGGGAGGCGGAGGTAGGTTGCAGTGAGCCAAGATCATGTCATTGCACTCCAGCCTGGGTGACAGAGCGAGACCCCATCTCAAAAAAAAAAAAAAAAAAAAGGAAAAAAGATTCAGATTGGACAAGTGATTTCAATGGTGGCTATTTCTGGTCAAGTGAAGGCACTGATACAGACCACAGCTGCAGGCAGCTTAGCCTCCCAATGTGAGCCTCTCAGGGAAGCATATGCACCTGGTAATCACACCCCTCCACCTGGGACTAGACGCGTTCACATCCAAAAGAAGCAATCATATTTTAAGGGGCTTGTAGTTCACAAAGTCCTTCTGTTCTAGAATCTCTTTGGATCCTCACAATAGCCCCGAAGTTCAGATGAGGATACTTGTTCTGAATGATTAAATAAATTGACTGGGTCAGGCCAATAGTGAGGGCAGAACTTCCTGATGGCACAGCCTGGGCTCAGCCCATCCTCCTACAGTGTTTTCTGCTTTCAAGGCTTTGATGCTATGAAGAAAAGCATATACCTCACAGTGACATTACTGTCTAAGAAGCAGACAGCTTGGCACCATGCCTTGAAAGAAATCAGACATATATTTTTGAATAAAAACATCTACATCGCAATTTCTAATATAAGTCTTTTCCTTCTTGTTGATTCATCCTTAAGTTTTTGGAAAAATGAAATAAGGCATGAGCCAGAACAACTGGCAAAATAAGCAAAAGTATAGCGGGGTGTGGGAATGTTGTTTTCCACAACTTTGTCAGAAAAAGAAAGCCAGAGAAAACAGTACTTCCTAAGAAGCTTCTTTGACTCTACTCCAAGAAAAATTGATAAGAAAAGTACACATCGTGCTGTTAAAAATTATCTCCATCTGTGGAGATGAAGCAGGCATCAAGCTCACAGTTATTCAGAAAAGTGCTGGTGAGGCAGTTGGAAGCAGCAAGCGGAGCCAGTGCCGACCAAATTCATGCCCATCAGAGCCCTGAGCGTTAGGTAGAAAGGATGAGGCTCTCTGCCTGTTTGTAGTGTGTTTCCCCAAGGCCTCCTTCCCTAACTCACTTCTTATTACAATACTACTCCCTGCCAGTGCAGTGACTCACACCCGTAATCCCAGCACTTTGGGAGGCCAAGGAGGGCAAATCACTTGAGTCCAGGAGTTCAAGATCAGCCTGGCCAACATGGCCAAACCCCATCTCTACTAAAAATACAAAACTTAGCTGGGTGTAGTGACGGACGCCTGTAATCCCAGCTACTTGGGAGGCTGAGGCACAAGAATCACTTGAACCCAAGAGGTGGAGGCTCCAGTGAGCCAGAATTGTGCTACTACATTCCATCCGGGCAACAGAACAAGACTGTGTCTTTAAAAAAGCAAAAGTAAAAAAAAAAAAAAAGCAATACAACTCCCAGTATAGGTTTTTATTATTCTGATACTGTGCTGTAATTGTGGAGAGTTACTGGACAAATCTTTTATGTTTAGTTATTCCAATGCATACAATAAGGACATGTTATTTGAGGAGAAAACAAACCTGCTCTCTGAGTGCTGTGATGGTTTCCTGAATTTCCGCTGCAAACGTGCTGAAATCTTGGGAGAACTTTGTTTTTGCCAGAACTGTCACATTTCTAGCATCTTCACCCACATATATTTTATCTTGTTGCCTATTTATAACAAGAAGCAAATAAAATGCTGAAAAATAAAAGTTGTGTGAGAATTTTAAAATATCATCAAATCTTCTTTGGTCATTTGGCACGTACAAGGCATTGTGATTGGTGTTCTGTATGATCTTAAAAGGAAAATGGTATGAGTGGAATTCAAAATTAAAATTAAATGGCAGATAAGATGATAATCCAGAGTGTCACATCTGGTTCATGTAATTTATCTAAAATGATAAGAAAGTATTTCTTATGACATAAAGGAAATTTCATGTTGTATTACATATATATTTGATATATTATTTAGACCTTAAAGTATTTCTTTTGCTAACGAATTCTTCATTTCACTTTAAACAGTGAAAGAGCAGTGACAAATTTAATATAACATATTATCCAGTTGCCAGGTAGGGAAGCTGCTTTCTCTATTATAAATTCATGGCAAGAACTAAAATAAGATAAGGATTCTATGAGTGACAAAAATCTAACCTTTAACCTGATGCAAAATAGCTCAGTCTTGTTGATAATAAAAGGATATAAGGTAACCTTGGGTTGAATTTAAGATATGTTTCTTTGAGTTTACTGAAACTTCCAAAAAAACAGAAGCAAATAACTAATTTGGGAAATATAAATGAAAGTTCTTTCTATTTACAATTATCATGTATTGTTAAAAATATTTTTAGATAGATTTGATTTATTGGGTATGATATCTGCATTTCAAGTTCTCAACGTTTTTCCACATTTTGTAAAAAGTTATTCCTTGTGAAGAAACCATTATAACTTTCAAAATTGTTCTGCTTTATTCTATTTGAAATATGTCTTCCATTGTTTACTAAGAAAATGGCTTGCCAGAAACAGTAGATTCTATGAGCTTACAAAACAAGTCATAAATCAGAGACATAGTATAGAGTTTACATTAATCAGGGAATTTAAAAAAGGGAAACAAAGAAAAATAACAAAAGTTACCAACAGCAATAGTTTAGTCACTGGATAACTCCATGTCCTCTGAGGCACTGTGAGCTAGAGGCACCATGAATCAGTACTGACCACATGCTAGCTTCTATACAGTACTGTGTTAAAACAGTTTAAATGTACAAGTGTTGCTGGGGATAATATTAATGCAAATGGTTGGACATTTTACTTTCATAATGCTCTCTTCTGTAAATCTTCAGTGTCTAATCAAAGGTATTTAATCCTGAAGAAGCATGAATGAATGTATGAAGATATAACCAACAGTCAAAAGACCACACGTGGGAACACGGGGAAGTGGCTGATGTTGGTGAGCCCAGATGTTGTGGAGTAGGACAGTATTCACAATTTAACAAATATGTGTGGGTATGGGCCACGCATCAGGCATTCTGCTCAGGTAGATGGGTGCAGGATGTGAGGGTGCTGCCGTTAGGCTCCTCACATTCTTTCAAAGCAGAACAGTTGGCAAAGAAGCAAGACACATAGCATCTGCATTAGGAAGACAAATAAGAGGTATAACCTTGTATTTATAGGCAACAATACTACATTTTAAGCTTTACTGATGTACAACTGATACACACAAAAACACATATATTTAATGTATACATTTTGATGAGTTTGGACATGTGCATATATACCTGTGATATTACAAAGTACTAAATATAAATATATTCACCACCTCCAAAAATTTCCTTATTTTTTTTCACGTGTGCATGTGGTTTGTTTTGGTTTTTGTTTGTTTATTTTCATGATGATACTTAATATGAGATGTATCTTCTCAATCTATTTGAAAGTGTACAGTACCATTTATTAACTATGGGTACTAGGTTGTGCAGCGAATCTCTAGAACTAATTTGTCTTGCATAAGTAAAACGCTTTACTCATTGAGCAACAATTCTCCTTTTCTTCCTCCTCCTAGCCCCTGGCAACCACCATTCTATTCTCTGCCACTAAGAATCCAACTATTTTAGATACCTCATATAAACAGAATCATGCAATATCTTCCTTTTGTGACTGGCTAATTTCACTTAGCATAATGTCCTCTAGAACTACAATGACATAGCACCTCACACCTGTTAGGATGACTATTACCAAAAAACAGAAGATAACAAAAATGTTAGTGAGGATTATACAACGTTGGTGGAAATGTGGGTTGGAGTAGCCACTGTGGAAAACAGTATGGAGACTCCTCAAAAAGCAACATGGAAGTACCATTTCATCTAGCAATCCCACGCCTGGGTATACAGCCAAAATAATTGAAATGAGGATATCAAAGAGATGTCTGCACTCCCATGTTACCTGCAACATTATTCATAATTAGCACAATATGGAAACAATATAAGTGTCCATCAATGGACAGATGAACAATACTGTATTGTACACTGACAAATGTGTTAAGAGGTATGATCTCATGTTAAGTGTTCTTATCACAATAAAATAAAATTAATAAAGTAAAATAAAATATATAAAAAATAAGATTTTACCCATAAAAATAGTATATGCTATTTAAGAAGATTTGCAAAATGCAGTAAAGTATAAGAGAAAAATCATCAGTACTCAATTAAAAAATAGGGGAGGGATGACCTATATTCATCAGAATAAACTTTTAACATAACTATTTATATTTTTAGTTTATTATTTCATTTACAAATAGGTTTTTTCCATAGTAAAGGTAGCATATGTTATTTTAGAAAAAAATTGTTTAAGCAGAAGTTCAGAAGAAAAAAATACCACTTAAATTAATCAGGAAAAATGGTTCTTTCATCTCAAAAATTACTTTGCATTGTTGATTTCTGATTGAAAAAAAAATTAGAAATCTCTGAAAAGCACACAACATGAAGAATAAAATCCACGATAGTCTCAAACAAACATGAATGCATAAATAAGTAAGAAGGCAATGCCCTCTGCCTGGGAGCAGAGCAGTAATGAGTCTGGGAAGCTGTGTAAAGAGAATCCCACGTCAGGTCCATGTAGTTAGTGCCTGCTCTGCGCAGGCAGGAGTCGAAGTGCTAGCATGCACTCTGTGTCACTTAACTGCCTAGTAGTTCTATAAGACACTATAACTAGCCTGTGTTTCAGGTAAGAATACTGCAGCTTAGAAAGTTGTTAACATGTCCACAGTATATAGAGCTGTTAAACTGCACAGCTGAGATGCTGATTAAGATCCAAAAAAAAAAAAAAAAAGGCCTTGCTCCTAACCAGTACACAGTCTATTTTCCATCCATAGAGAGTGGTGGGTGATTTAAAGAATGATCAGATTTACATTTTAGACAATTTGGAAGGATAGAAGAGAGGCAAGGAGCCCAGGTAGGAAGGTTATTGCAAAAAATGAAACACAAAAACCCAAGACACTGTGAATGTTGCTATATTTTGGATTCTTACCAAAAACATAAAACTCAACATATTGCTTATAAAAAAAGACTCTTGGGTACTGTATTGAAAGCTAGCTTTAATTTGTGACCAAGACAGAAGAAAGAAAAGATAGAGAAGAGAGGATAAGTGCAAGTAAAATGGGCACACAGAGAAAACAAGAAGTGAAATTACAACCGCAATTCTTTGTGCATGTTGGTTGAGGGAATTTGACCTCCTCTGGTCTAAACAACTATGGTACATTTAAGCACAACAGAAACAATCTATAAAGGATTACTAAAGCGTGTGTTGTTATAAAACAAAACAAATCAGAGCTCTTCTTAACTTTTTATTGTCAGATTAATGATAAACTGAACTCATAATTGTAAGGTGTATGTTTGAGTAAAAGTTTGATAAGATTGGCAGGAGGCTAAAAATAAAATTAGCCAATCTTTAGCTGAGGCAACATCTGAGCTGGGCTTCAATGGGCCACCCAGAGTATTAAGTGTTTTGATAATAAGTTAATTTTATCTCAAAAACAAGCAAAATGAGTCTTTGAGGTAAAACCTGGGTGTGGCTGTAGAAAAGAACAGAAGGTAGTAATGGGTGTTGTTATCCATGTCTGTGCTTGTGGACACCATTGGAAGGGACTGATCCCCATCACCATCTTATAAAACAAGGGAAATTGCCCTCCAATATTTGAGTCCGGTACCCACTTCTGATGACACACTGGTAAAACGCTTCACCTGAATCAATGGAAAAACAGATGAAATGCCAAATAAAAGGGCCAAGTGAATGTTTCCAATACTCAAATTATTTAAAAATGGTTCTCACTAGGACTCCAACTCCTGATCAGAGTTCCAATTACCTTGCAAGGATTAGCTCCAGGAACACAAAATATATTTCATTTCCTCACCCTGGAATTTACAGCTCTTCACTCTTTGCCTCAACCTTCTTTCAGAACGTTCTGGAAGAGTGTTCTTCATTCCTAGTTATTGAACACACCAACTCATTCATTCATTCATTCATTCATTTTGGGGTTTTTGTTTGTTTTTTATAGAGGTCTATAGACAGTCTCACTCTATCACTCAGGGTGGAGTATAGTGCCATGATCGTAATTCATGGGAGCCTCAAACTCCTTAGCTCAAGACATTTTCCTGCCTCAGCCTCCCTAGTAGCAGGGACTACTGGTGTATGCTACCATGCCCAGCTAATTTTTTAAATTAAAAAAAAAAACTTTTTTAGAGATGGAGTCTCACTTTGTGGCCCAGGCTGGTCTCGAACTCCTGGCTTCAGGTGATGCTCCCACCTCAGCTTCCTGAATATTTGGGACCAACTCATTTAGACACGAGTTGTACCATTCTCCAAACACACCTCACTTCTCTTTGCTTATGTTGTTCTTTCAGACTTGGACTCCCCTAAATGCTATCAAAATCTTAGCTTATCCTTCAAGATCCCTCCTATGTCTACCTGGTCAAAGGGCCCCAATAAGAATTAATCACCACTTTCTCTGCACTACTCACTCCATGATTGGATTTCACATCAGTACTCATATAAGCACTTTCGTTAAGTGAGTTAATATTTGTTTGATGCTTAAAAGAATGTTTGGCATTCAGTGAACACTACAACAGCATGTGTCATTACAGAATGTGTGTTATAGAATGCCTGTAAAATGCTAGGCACTATATTAGTATTCAGTGCTTTACATATGTATCCTCAAGTTAAAACAATAATCCTGTAAAGTAGGTATTACATGCCCATTTTACAGCAGAGGAAATGGAGATTTGGAAATTTTATATAACATGCATAGTTATGAAGCAGTAGAAACAGGATTTGAATTCATGTGCCTGACTCTAAAGCCTTCACACTTCTTGTCCAACAACACTATCTCCTCTCCTCAATTTTAAATCTTAGAGTACAGGGCCCATATATTGTTCAAGTTGACAACTGTAATTGAAGAAATGGATGCCAAAAATGGATTTTGAATTTGACTAAATTATACTACTTAGAAGGCAGCTATGGACAACAAAAATAGGATGTATGGTTCCTTGAAAGAACCTGCATGGACTATGAAGCTGTGAATTGCAATGTTTATTTTGGTAACTTAATTTCACAAGTATGTACTGACTCCTTATTCAATGAAAAGGAGCTACTGGACATACCTATGCTCAAGGTAGTGTTTCCGCTTTCAGAAGCTTCCAAGTCAATGGTAGGGAGAAACTTTTTAAGGCAACACTTTGTATCAAGCTAATATACAAGCTACACAAAAGAAGTCCTAAGGGATTTCAAAGGAATAAGACTGACATTTCTCAATTTTCTAAGAGTTCAAAAATATTCCATCTTGGTCACAAATCAAGCCCTGCTTGCCATATATTATTCATGAATTCAAATCAACTTAACATGAATTAGTAAATAGATACTATTACCTTTCTCGCAAACAATATGCTGTTTCATATTTTCAAAAAGAATCTGAAAAATATCAACTCATAATGTCATTTAAGGGATCAAAACTAGCATCCAATACACTTAGTTTTCTGCACTTTACTGAGAAAAATTCATTGCCAAATACGCTCTGGTTGGGCTATTGCAGAGTGAAATGGAACCCAAACACACTACAGAATTCATTCTGTGTTTGCTCCTTTTCATGTGATTCATCCTATATGTAAATAAGTTAACTGTGGTCTCTATTAAAAAAGATAAAAACAAATTGTAGGTTTGAAGCAAATCTATAGTAAGTTGCCTAAAGAAATGAGATATTTCTATATATACCTACTTCTTAGATGACTTAACTCCATATCCTTATCATCAGGATAGCTGTATTGAGCTGAGCGTTTCTTTTGAGATTCTTGCGTCACTGCTCTGAACTGTCCTCTACTCCTACAGTCTGTGGGGAAAGAAGTAACCACAATAGCATCATGTGAGATGCGATGTCATGATCTCATCTAGATCATTTCTTTAACAGTCAGAGAGGGCAAGAGTACCAAGAAGAAAGAGTAGAGAGCGAGAGTGAGAGAGACTCATTCAGTCCATTCCATTTTGCTGGGTGACCACAGTCTCGGATACCTGCTTTTGCATGTCACTGAATCTCTGTTTTGCAGCAGCAAGTGGGATGCAAGGCAGTCTGCAGAACCTCTGGAGGAGCCCCAGGCAGAGTGATGCTGAATCTTACTTAGTAAGGGCATGGATTGCATGGTGTCTTTTATTCACTAAGGACTTGGCACAATGAAGAAAGAAGCAGGAGAGTCCTGAGTGGAATGCTTGAAATTTGGCAACTCCTCAAAGTGTCTCAGGCACACCTGATACCCACTAGGGATTTGTTTTTTAAGATACCCCCTGTTGCACAACTGTACTGTGTCCTCCAAGTGGTTAAAATTGTAAGTTTTATGTTATGTGTTTTTATCACAATCAAAAAGATATGAGAATAACATGAAAAACTTGTTGCAAATAAATATGGAACTTTAAAAAGTGGTCTCTGATATAGTACGGATGTCCCCCTCAAACCTGCTGTTGAGATGTAATTCCCAGTGTTGGTGGAGCCTGGTGGGAGGTATCTGGATGTGGGAGCGGCTCCCTCACGTCTTTGTGCTGTGCCTGCCATAGTGAGTGAGTTCTTGGAGATCTGTCGTTTACAAGTGCGTGGGACCTCCCCTACTCTCTTGCTCCCACTCATGTCATGTGCCCTGCCTCCTGCTCCCTTTTGCCTTGGCCATGAGTGAAAGCTCCCCGAGGCCTCCCTAGAAGCTGAGCAGATAACTTGCACCAGGCTTCCAGTATGGCCTACAGAACTGTGAGCCCATTCAACTGCTTTTCTTTATAAATTACCCAGTCTTGGGTATTTTTTATAGCAGTGCAAAAACTGCCTAATACACTCTCTAAAATTTCATATGAAAACAGATGGTCTGGAAACTAAGATATTTTGAAAATGAAAAAGAATGACGTAGGAATCAACATTCCCAGATAGTAAAACTACTATATATGAAGTTCAAAAATAAAAATTCTTAATATTGGTGGGAAAATACCTGAAAAAATAAAACAGGATAACAACCCGAGAGCATCTTACCATGCAATCGAATTTAACACATTATATTAGGCAGCATAAATTGGAAAATAGGCAGAGAGTACTTTTGTTCTGGGCAGCTAGCAAGTTATTCTTAAAAGAAGAGAAAGTGAAAACCACTTACATCTTCACCTTATCATATGTAAATTAAATTCAAGAGGAATATGACATGAAAGATTATTAAGCAAACATGAATATGAAATTTACGATGATTTTTAAAATAACACAACAAACTGCAAATGCTATAATGCTAAACAAAATAAGAGTAAAACTTATACATATGAACTCACTGGTATTAAAACATACCAGAAATAAACTAAAATGAAAACATCCCAAAATTACCACAGTGACATTGTCTAGAATACTGGTTATGGTTGTTACTTGTTTTCTTTTTTATTTCTACTTCTACCTTTTGTTTTCAATTAAAAACGTCTTTATTTATAAAATCCAAACACAGTTCACTGAAGAAAATCCAAGCCTTCTTATAAGATTTACAAGTTAATTATCATATTGTTGTATATTACCATAATCGGATAAAAAATTTCTGGAGGCCGGGTGCAGTGGCTCATGCCTCGGCCTCCCAAAGTGCTGAGATTACTGGCATGAGCCACCACGCCCGACCTATTGCTACTTTTATAACGGTGAAGTCAAGACATTCTAGATAAAGCTGTACATTATACTAAGGGACCCACAGGTGCTTATTTTCCCCTACTGTTATGCTGTTACCTTGACTTAGTACTTTACTGATAATTAATTACGCATAAATATTTGCAGCTCTGAGTAAAAAAAAAAAATACATAGAAATATTTACGAAGAATACAACTAAAGAAAGTGAACTTCAATCATAAAATGAAACTCAGTCTTTCTATTTCTGAATAGCACACAGCTTTTGTCAATAAATATTTATGGAGATCTTACTGAATTAAGGTATTAGGCTAGGCACTGTAGAGAAAATAAAAGTGGATAAGGCATGGTTCCTGATTTTCAATAGGTTGCAAGTATTCTCCCCACTACAATGCAGCATCTCCAGCTAAGCCAAATATCTTTCTTTTCAATTCTCATATAAAAAGGAAAAAATATAGAGAAAAGGCTCTGCAGATAAACTCTCATCATCTATGGTCTTTCATTATTTTTTAGAAAGATGAAGCTTTAGAATTTATTTACTTTAAAGCACCAATAGATTGTTCAAGGTCATATAAATAAAACCCAAAAAGCAAAGAATCATGTATATAACACTGCAGGTATACAGAGATGAGTACACCTGAACAGAAACAACCCACCAGACTGCAGTGACATGGCAGGTTTCTTGTAATGTGACAGCTAAAATGTTGTAGTTCTGACATCATTTCTTTTAATTCACTTTGTTATTTATTCCTGGATAATGCCAAAGAAGCAGAGTATTCTTGATTGCTGAATGTTTGGCTCTTAAGCAAACAACATTACATTTACATTTAAATGCAATGTTAGTATAGTAGATGCTTTGATTTTATCCCTATGCATATTTATCTTATATAAATATATACATATGCATACATATATATCTATGTGCATGTGTATATATACATACATGTTTTCAAGCTCTGTTCTTAGGCTTTACATGAGTTATTTATTTGAAACTTTACAATAACCCATACTCAATATTATCTTCCCTATTGTTAACCTGAGGCACAGAAAGATTATATTATCTTGTACAAAGTCCTACAGATTTTCAACAGAAGAGACAGGGTTTAAATCTGGACAGACTCAAAAGCCATAACACTACAGAAAGAATGAGGAAAACAGAAGAAGGTTAACTCCTAGATTTCTGGCTTATGCAACTTGCAAATAATAGGGTAATTATTTGTTAACTGAATGAATGGATGGATGAGTCTAGTGTGGAAAGTAAAATGAAATGACTTAAATTTAGATCAGCTTAAATTTCTGGTCTATGTGTGACATGGGGGTATGAATTACAGCAGATACGGCGTTTGAAGACAGCAACAGATGTGGATGAAGATACAGCCAGATAACTGGTGTTCAAGAGGCATAACGGTGGGTGGGTGTGTGTGTGGGGGTGTGTGTGTGTGTGAATCTTCCCATTCAGGGCAGCCTTGGTTGCCCCCACCCTGACCCTGCTCCTGCCTTTGCTTTGTGAATGGTGACCTAGATTCTTAGTGGGTGAAACAAGGTTCTTCCCTATGCAGCACCTTCTTGCCTCTCCAGTCTCATTTCTCCCTAATGCACAATCCACAGCCAGTGATCCTGCTCCAACTTCATTTTGTCTCACTTGAGTGACAAATGCCATAGGTGTCATGTCAGCCTTCTCCAGGAAGCCTTTCTTAACTGCCAAGAGCAAGTCGAATGTAAACTCATTGCACTCTCTCAGCACTCTCTGGATACATTGGGTCTTACTCTTCACATTCTCTGAGAAGAGCAGAAGAGAAGGGCCTTGTCCTACCTACCGGTTAATCCTCAGCACATGCTTGTGGCCAGTGCCTAGTAAATGCTTTAATAAAACTAGAAAATTCTCAAGACAGCAGGTTGCTTTCAGAATATGTCTGAATATTGCAGTTCATTGGAGTGGATTGACAGTCCGTGGTGAATAAACAAGGTCAAGTTTGGGAGATTGAGCTATAGTAGCTCAGGCAATCCTATGTCTTTCCACGAATTGATCAAAACTATGCAACTTTGGAACACTAGTATCCCAATGCTGCATTCCATAGATTAAAAATATGTCAAAATGGATTTTTCAAATTGGCAAAAATATATCTGATTTTTATTTTCAACACTTTCAACACCTCTTATTTGCTTGCAAAAAGGGGAAAAGTACAAATAACTGAAAACAAACTTACAAAACTCACAATAAATTTGGGGGACACTTTGAGAATGAATGCATTCACATTGCATATGAAACATCTCTGTTGTCTGCGGTATATACCCTGGTTCTTTATCTCTTACCGAGAAAAAATTCAGGACACGGACACACACGAGGAGTGGGTTTAGAGGCATAAAGTTTAATAGACAAAAAAGAAGAGAAAGAGAAAAAGCTTCCTTATGCTGGGAAAGCTGGTCTCCCAAGATAGGGTCTCTGGTTTGGGACGGAATGCAATCAATTTTGTACAGAGGCTTGAGGAGGCAGTGATTGATTTGCATAGGGCCCAGGGGATTGGTCTGACCAGGTATGCCATTTAGATAACCTAGGAAAAGACTAGCCCTCCCACCCTAGTCTTTTATTAGCAAATGCAGCTTCTTTTCTTTTTTTCTTTTTTTTTTTTGAGAGGGAGTTTCACTCTTGTCGCCCAGGCTAGAGTACAATGATGCGATCTCGGCTAACTGCAACCTCCGCCTCCCGGGTTCAAGTGATTCTCCTGCCCCAGCCTCCTCAGTAGCTGGGATTACAGGCCCACACTACCTAGCTAATTTTTGTATTATTAGTAGAGAAGGGGTTTCATCGTGTTGGCCAAGCTGTTCTCGAGCTCCTGACCTCAGGTGATCCGCCCACCTCGGCCTCCCAAAGTGCTGGGATTACAGGTGTGAGCCATCGCGCCCAGCCGCAAATGCAGCTTCTACCTGGCAGCGGCCATGACACCCGCACACATGGTGACAAGGAAAAGGGAGCGGGAACCGCCATGTTGGATGGACTTGGCTCTTAGCCACATGTATTTACACATGCATATCTATGCTTGCAGCCTGACCTTTCAGACTGCTTTTTGTTACAGAAGAAATGATTTGGGGCTGCTTTTTATTAAAGGAAAATTCCACTGAGAACTTTTACCCTCGCTAACTTCCCAAAATAATTTCTTAATAACTCCTGTATTAATAGCAAAGTGGCTTCTAGTTCTCATAAAGGAACTGAGTATATTAATACATCATATCTTTAGATGATGTTTCACCTCAATTAGAATCAATACTGAACTATCCCCACAATTGTTTTGAAGTGAGACGGTTCCAGTAGCACCCCATTTATATTTCTTCATACTCTTACTGGTATTTCACTTTCTTATTACAATTGCTTTAGGAATCTATCACAGTGTTAACAGGTTACTACAAACGCAGTGGCTTAAAATGATACAACGCATTTTTATGGATTGCTGTGTATTCCCTCAAAATTCATATGTTGAAATTCTAATCCCCAGTAACTCAGACTATAACATTATTTGGAAATAGGGTTGTTGCAGAGTAATTCGTTAAGAGACCACACTGGAGTAGATGGGCCACTAATTCAACATGATTAATGCCCTTATACATAGAAGAAATTTGGACACAGCCATGAACACAGAATACTGTGTGAACATGAAGGTAGAGGTCAGAGAGATACAGCAGAAGCCAAGAAACAATGGATGTTGGCAAACCATGAAAAGTAGGGTGAGGGGCATGGAATGCATTCTCCCACACAGCTCTCAGTTGGAACCAGCTCTGCCAGCACTTGATCTTAGACTCCCAGCCTCTGGAGTGGGGAGACACATTTTGCTGTCTCGTTTGTGGTGCTTTGTTACAGAATCCCAAGCAAACTACCACATGCAGCACATCACACCTTCCGTGGCCAGAATGCAGGACTCCTGGCACAGGTTAGCAGGTCCTTTGCTCAGTCTCATGAGGCTCCAATCTGTTAGTGGGGCTACATTCTCATGTCATCTGGGGCAGAATCTGTGTTGGCAGAACTCACTTCCTCATGGTTGTGTTACTGAAGGCCACCTGGAGGCCACCCACAGTTCCCTTCCATGAGGCCCTCTCCATAATAAATAAAAATCAGAAAAATGTTATCTCCACAACATAGTGGTTTGCTTTCTCACAATCAGCAGGGGAATCTTTCTCCCTCCATCTAGTAAGACAGAGTCTAATATGAGGTAGCTTCATCATGGGAGGGACATTTCATCACCTTTGCTGTATTCTGCTGATTAGAAGCAGGTCACAGGTTCTGCTCTCACTAAAGAAAAGGGATGACATGAGGGCGTGACTCCTCAGGGTTACATTAGTGTGTGGTCATCTCAACAACCATCCACTGCACACTGCCCTCGACTTGCTCTCATGAATCAGGAAGATAATTCCCACCATAAAAAAAAATGTACTGTAGTATGGAGATTTTGCAAAAAGCTAAAAATAGAACTACCATTTGATCCAGCAATCCCACTACTGGGTATTTACCAAAAGGAAAAGAAATCATTATTTCAAAAAGGCACCTGCACTCATGTTTATCACAGCTCTACTCAAAAGAGCAAAAACACTAGATCAACCTAAAAGTGCATCGGTGGATTAAAAAATGTGGTATATATACACCATGGATAATATGGTTTGGCTGTGTGTCCCCATTCAAATCTCATCTCTAATTGTAAGCCCCACATGTCCAGGGAGGGACCTGGTGGGAGGTGATTGTACCATGAGGGTGGTTTCCCCCATGCTGTTCTCATGATAGTGAGGGGGTTCTCACGAGATCTGATGGTTTAAAAGTATGACACTTCCCCTTTGCTCTCTCTTCCTCTCGCCACCTTCTGAAGAAGGTGCTTTCTTCTCCTTTGCCTTCCAACATGATAGTGAGTTTCATGAGGCCTCCCCAGCCATGTGAAACTGTGAGTCAGAAACCCTCTTTTATTTGTAAATTATCCAATCTCAGGTAGTACCTCTATAACAGTGTGGAAATGGACTACTACAATGGAATAATACTCAGCCATAAAAAGAGTGAAATCATGTCTTTTGCAGCAACGTGGATGGAACTTGAGGCCATTATCCTAAGTGAAATAACTCAGAAACATAAAAGCAAATAGCACATGTTCTCACTTATGAGTGGGAGCTAACAATGGGTACACATGGATAGACAGAGTGGAATAACATGCTGGAGACTCCGAAAGGTAGGAGAGTGGGAGGGGAGTGAGTATTGAAGATTACCTGTTGAGTACAATGGTACAAAGAAGTATACAACTAAAAAGCATTCCTATGTCTCAAGACTCCAAGAAAGAAAATGGCGACAATCTTCTTCTAATTTTCAATTTCATTTTTCTCTCTGTCATTATTGGAAAAAGCATGTTATTATTATGTTATTGTGTATATTACTATGTATTATATATATATTATACCTATATAATACATATTAGATATTAGATGAATATATAATTTCTTATAGTTATTACTTCTCCTTCCTTTATTTTTTAAGCCAGCTATTAGATTTATTCATCAATTCCGCTTATATCTTTATTCAGGCTTTCTCAGTATATTCATATTTATTTAGCTGTCTTTTCGCTAACATCTTAAGCTGTGTGTTTTGTTAATTTATTTTTATTATTTCATTTTTAATAAAACTACAAGTTTCTGTATTTACCTCTGTTACCCATAAATTTTGATAATAATGTTGTAATTAATATTTTTAGATATTACACTTCTTGTTGATAAAATATTTATTTGGTCTAATGACTAAAAAATTCTAAGTAGCTATTTTCTTTTAAATTTGATTATTTTAGATTAGTTGCACTGTGGTAAAAGATAATGAAGTCTGCTTCTGGGAATTTTAGTGTTCCTAGTGACCTAGCATATAATCAATATTTGAGAATCTTTATGAATATTTGAAGATAAAGTTAATTTTAGCTTATAGGGACAAAGTTAAAGACATCTTTCACAAATTGATCTCACTAGTAATATTCAGACACAATTCTATTAAGCTGTGCTGAATGGATGCTAAGCTATTTCGAAATTGAGATTGAAATAAACTTCGTTTCAGTTAATGATTTTCTTATTTACATTCAACTGTGTATTGTTATTGCCACTCCTGTTTCTGTGTGCCTGACTTAACTTTGACGTATGCTTTTATATGTGACCATTATCAATATTTTGCTTATGTATGGCCCTTGTTAATGGTATAGAGTTAAAAGCTGCTTTGTGGATAGATAAAGCAGTCTTCGACTTTCAGTAATTCTCTTAATGCACTGAAACTTCAGGCACATTTGGGTCTTATGAGGATTTTAAGATTTTTGTTCTTCAATGTTTCCTTTAAACTCCACATTGTTGGTTTTCCCTAGTGATCTGCACAGCATATATCCTGTTTACCAAATATTTTGCCTTTTATGGGAACATATTTGAAACCAAATTTCATTAATTATCAATGTCATACTTTAACAATATTAATAATTACAAATATAATGAGGATTTCTAAATTTTCTAATTTTTATCATTTATCATCATGCTTATGCTAAGTCAATTTTATCGGTAGAATTTTGACTTATTTGATTATGGCACAAACAAATGGACAATTACAAAATTTGCTGAAATAAGTAGATTGGTAACAAGGACTTGTGAATGTTGTTTAATTGCACCTGCAATGCCTAAAGTATTATGCAAACACTCTTGATCCTACTGATTAGCTGATATGAAAAATTAGCTTAAATTGATGTTAAAATGTCAAGATTGTTGCATTTGTAATTCATTAGCATAAGATTCTAAAAGGGAAGGTCATCAGCTAAAGACAGTTCTCCTGTTTACTAAAAGGCACATATCTAACGGGAAAATACTAAGAGGAACATATCTGATGGGAAAATACTAAGAGGCACTTATCTTATGGTAAAATAAATTTCTAGTATTAAGAAACCATTTTCTTAAATTAAGCAACTTGGTGAAGCCCTGCTAATGAATTACCTAATCCTGATATAGAAAAATTTTTCTTTCTTATGTGTTAGAATAGATTGTAAATAAATGCAGAATGCTGTATTTGGAAGATAACTTATCCTTAGAACTTATGAGAGGGTTATTTTCAAGGGAATGCTTTGTACTCTATGTAAAGTCAACATCATCAGTAGAGTTTGATTAATCATCTATATCACTGAACACTCATTCTGTTTTGTATCATTTCAGGGCTACTTATTTGCCCTTTTTCCTACTGTAATATTCTCACCTTGATTTCAACAAGTTTTTCACACAAGATATTAGGTACTAACAGACCCAAGGAGAGTGGGAGATGTCCTTATGGTGTTCTACTAAAAATAGCAAAAACTGTCAAAGACAAACCTGAGATCACTGTTGCAATGTAATTGCTTCATTAAAGCTTTATAGGAGTTGCTGAAATCTTACTTCTTTAGTAATACTTCGAAGGGATTTTATAAGTTAAGCATGAAAAAACTACAGTGTCATGAAATACGATGGTAATAAAATTAGTCTCTTATGAAAGAAATTAAACTTTCATTAGTTCACAAACATAAGCACAATTTATTTGAAAGAAAGTCATGAGCAAACCTAAATATATTTACATTTGTACATAAAATATACTGTATTTACAATTACTTGATGCTCTAAAGACAGAACTTAATGTGACGTATGCAGCTGGAAATTACAAGACCACATGGTTCAATAAATCCCAGAAGAAAATATACATCTGTTGACTCTGTGCAATTGTTTTATTTGAAGGAAGTTTTATTTAATCGAGTGGTATAGTGTCTTAGTACGTCACTTATCTTGTCTTAGGAAACATCCCACCTGCTTTAGGTGTAAGTTTTTAATTTCTAAAATAAATGAGAGTAAATCATTTTCTGTTCTATATTGAAGAGAATGCTTTCTGCTCTATGCAAAGTCAATTTTATCAGTAGAGTTTTGACTGATTTATGATACAAATGTGTCAATTGTAGAGTTTGCTGAAATTAGTAGATTGGTAACAAGAACTTGTGAATATTATTTAATTGCATCTGTAATGCCTACAGTATTATGCAAAGACTCTTGATCTATTGATTAGCTGATACTGAAAATTAATTTGATGTTAAAATGTCAAGATTGTTGCATTTGCAATTTTTTAGGACAAGATTCTAAAAAAGAAGGCCACCCAGCTAAAGAAGAGTTCCTATGTTAACTACTGGTGAAAGAGATTTGGAGAAAATTACAGAAAGTATAACGAAAGGAAAACTAGCGATGAGATGACATGGTGGGGTGAGGAAAACAAATGGACTTGGCAATGGGGAGTCTGAGCTCTATCCCTAGGTCTGCTAATAAATAACTGAGAGCAAATTACTTAAACCTTTCCAACTTTTGCTTCCTAATCTTAAGATGAAGTGTTGGGTTTTTTGGCCTTGTTTCTTAGTCAAATACTCTCTTAGGCCACCTCCAGCTTCAAAAATCTATAACTGGCTGGGTGTGGTGGCCCACGCCTGCAATCCCAGCACTTTGGGAGGCCGAGGCGGGCAGATCACCTGAGGCTGGGAGTTTGAGACCAGCCTGGCCAACGTGGTGAAACCCCATCTCTACTAAAAATACAAAAATTAGCTTGGTGTGGTGGCGGGTGCCTGTAATCTCAGCTACTCAGGAGCCTGAGGCAGGAGAATCGCTTGAACCCGGGAGGTGGAGGTTGCAGTGAGCCGAGATTGTGCCATTGCACTCCAGTGGTGATAAGAGTGAAACTCCATCTCAAAAAAAGAATAAAAAAAAAAAAAAGAAAATCCGTACCTAAGATAGCTAAGGAAAGAAAAGAACCTAGGAATTTAATGTGAAATGTTCTGTAAAGTATGTTAAGTGATATAAAATATTAAATCTCAAAGAAAATTTGAAATTTTTTGCTTTATCTTTTATGCTGGTAAAATAAGATTCTTGGCTTTCTCGTTATAGTCATTCATTTATCAATCTTGGTTACTGTGATCTTTTGATAACTACAAGTTTAGCATTTGTCTCATGAGGTTTCCCTTTTCCCTTTTCCTTAAAAGAAAATCCAATCAAACAACATTTTGAACACTTGCTGCTTATCACTTCACCAGCTACGCCTCTGTCGGAGCTCTCTTGGTTCCTTATCTTTTCTTAATATTTTCAGTGGGCACTTACTATTCCCTAGGCCTTACCTACAGCACTGAATTATTATGTTTCTGCTGGCTAAAAGAACAAAAACTCCAATCAAGCAGCTGATTCATCTGATAATTATCCCCCAAACCACCCTACTGTTTATATAAGCTCTGAGTCAACTTGTAAGTTGTTTTGACATAATTTGGACACTGTCAATGGAATAGCATTTTCTCAAGTACTCAGAAAAATAAAAACCCCTCCTCATGGACAACAAGCAACATAATCTTTGGCCAGAATATCCCACTATTTGAATCAGAATATAGTCTCATTATCCTTACCAGTATTAATCCTTCCAGAGTGCTGTATTAATGGACTAAGTTATAAGTATACTGGTTTTCTCCTACGTATCTTGTACGAAAGACATCCATCTACCTGAGGCAAGAGTATACACAGAAGCAGCACAGAACTCCTGGCTTGCCTCTTTCCACATTCCACATTCTCTGACATGTTTCCACATTCTCTGGTACTACTGATGGCAGTTCCTGTGCAAATCACAGCATTCCCAGAATGACTTCCAGTAAAATGCTGGGTGGCCCAAAGATAAGTGATTATACAGAGAATATCAAGAAGTTTTCCCTGAAGGAGGTCATCTAAGCAGACAGTATCTGATGTGGCTTCTTTGGATGCATTTGCACATATTTTTTCACACATATTTAGATGCAACTTGCTTATATTGACAAAATCGGACTCAGTATACACACACAATAGAGAGTATAAATCTGTGTGTCAAAATAACATGGGCAGAGAAATTAACCCACAAGGTAAAAGAAAGAAGTTGGCAACACCAGAGTGGAACAAATAGGATGCCTAGGGAAGAAAGGATCCCTGACTTTTTTTGGAGATTAAACACATGATTTTTATTTTTTTCCTAATGGAGGGCTTGTAGGTTTATTTTTGAGTAGGTAAGAAATATATCAGATTGAACAATTCTGTCAATATCCACAACATACCTTTAAAGCTATGCCTACTTCTGGGCATCACACTTTAATAAAGACCTTGATGAATTATAATGTTCTGAAAGAAAAACTGATAAGTAAAATCAGAATAATGAAGCAACTCTAAATCATGCAGCATGAAGAAACTAGGGAGCTTGGGATGGAGGGTGTCTGTTTAGTGCAGAAGAAAAGATTCATTATAAAAAAGAAAGCCATCTTCACAGGATAAACATGATGTCACACCAAAGGAGAATTAGAATTATCCCACGTTTCTCCACAAGGAGAAAAATGACCAAATAGAAACCTGTTATGATAAGTTTCATCTTAGTATAAGATTAAAAATGAAACCTAATGAATTATCTTTAAATTAAATAGATTCTCAGATGATGTGGGCTCAGAGCCCATGGGATTTCATCTTCTCTCTTCCCAGGCTAAAAGACAGGAGGGGGCTAGATGAAACTGTAAACAGGTAGTACCAGTTTTGCTTTTTACTTACGATAATCCTGAGGATCCTTCTAAGAGCTTTTTTGTCTTCAAAGAAATCAGTGTTTTAGAACTGAATTCCAAGTCACCCCTTAGCTTCAGATCAAAACTGGTTTTCTCAGACTTTGTGTCGGTACATTCCTGGCCCCCATAATAGTGTGTAAAAAAAATGATTAAACAGGATCTTCTGTGACCTTGAAAAACCAAATATGCTGATTAATGCTGTCAGACAGGAAAGCTCACATGCCTGTGCTCTCCCTGAAGAGCTCAGGCCTTGATCAGCATGCACCTCAACCAAAGACAAGAGGAATGGTTTCGCCTGGTCCCAGCATGAGGTCCTCATCACAGAACGCTCATTGCAGCACGCGGACACTGAGCTCACAGGGATTTGGGAGCACGGTGCCCTGAAGATGAGCACCCCAAAGATGGGCCTTCTTCCCCTCCCCCACAACCCCAGGGGACAGGCCTCCCCTGGGCAAGTGGCATAGGAATATAGAGGCCACAGTGTGCTTGAGAGGACAGGGGAACCCTGGGGAAAAATGCAGCACACAATCCTCCTGAAGGCTGCAGACCTGGGGGAACCACGCCCAGCCCTGCCCAACTGAGGACTCAGAGCAGCTCACCTCTGAAAGGGCTTCATGTTCAGATTTCTGGCCGAGAGCTTCTGCCCTCAGAGCGTGCAGTGTGTCTCCACTTCTCAGAAAGCCAAGAATGAACTGAATAAGTGGGTTGTCTTCCTGCTTTAGCCTACGGGAGGCTGATGTCATAGCCCAGCCCAGTGAACCTGTCTCCTTCTGCTAGGTTTCTGCCATGGAGATAAACTTGACAACTTGAGCCAAGATAAAAAAAGTCACTGTCCATGAAAGGGTCCCGAATAGTTATCAGAGAGAGGAGCCACTTTCTCAGTGAAAACATGACCCAAGAGACGGAGATGACAAAAGAACATCTGTTTAGAATAGTAACAATAATAAATAATAATAATACAAACAGTTAGGGCATTTCCAATGCTGCAGAAAATGATGTCATAAAACTTAAACAGATGATCAGATGATGTTGGAACTAAGAAGTTAAATAGATAAATTTAAAAGGAGGTTGATCTCTGTTGAGACTGATTAGTGAATTTGATATAAGTGGTCATGGGCAAAAAATATATCAGAGCATTTAGCAAAAATATAAAAGAGAGTAATATGAAGGAAAAGAAAAGAGATTTGGAGGGTAGACCTAATGCTCAAATAAAGAACGTTTCAGAAGGAAAAAAAATATTTGGAGGACACATACAGATATACAGTAAATAAGGAAATATATGTATAAATTTCCCCTTGTTGAAGAAATATGCAAATCTATGAATTGAAATTGTTCCCTAAGTTTGACACTGGATTGATAAGGAAAGTTACATCTAAGCATATTCTGCCCTAATTCTGAACAAAAGATCTTACGGAATCCCATTAAAAAAGCATTAGAGACCCCTATTTAAGCAGGGGAAAAAAAATCCAGACTGGCACCTATCGCACCTATCCTTCCAATTGCAATATAAGAAACTAGAAATCAGGAAAGGAACACTGGCAAAGAATGGGAAAGACCACAGTCCAGGAATCCTATGCAAGTAAGATGCTCTTCACTGTTCAGCGGGAAAAAGATACTTGAGTATAAAATGCCATTTGTAGAATACTTTACACAAGTACTCAATTTGAAAGCATTACTTGATAGGCCACTTTAGGAAAAGAGAAAAGCAAAAAAAAAAAAAAAAGCAATGAGTAGTAAAGGCAAGCATTTTCCACCTATATATATGCACACACCTATACATGTGTACACTTACTCATGTGTATCCCGGACACATATATAACTATACATGCATGTATACAACAATTCACGTATACACTTTTGTGTACACATATAAACATACCCATACATGTATACAAATAGGCATGTACGTACCCATATGTGTACACATCTATGCATGCATACACTCAAACATGCATACACCCATACATGTGCATGCTTACACATGTACACACATCTGCATATACACACCTGTACATGCCTATACATACAATACCTATTCATGCATATGACTATACATGTACATATGCATAACTTAAACATGCATGTATCATATGTGCACATAGCTATACATGCCTATACAATACATACATCTACATGTACATGCTTATGCATACACATGTATATATGTACACAACTACACATGCACACACCCATATGTGTACACACTCATGCATACACATACCTATCCACGTACACAGTTATATACACACATACATATGCATGTTGTTAAATTAGGTTTAGCCCAAAGCTACTTCCTTACATATTTTAAGTTCAGCCTAAATGTTTTTCCAGACATAGTGAACTGTAACCTAACTGGATGTGTAAACAGACTGTAGTCTACTCTTGTGTCAATCGCTAAGTTTTGGCCAATCAAAGGCAGCCAACTCTTTCAAACTGTGTTCAATAATGCAAATGCTGGTCTGGAACCAATCTGGCTGTTTCTGTACCTCACTTCTGTTTTCTGTACATCAGTTCTCTTTTTCTGTCTGTAAATCTTCTTCCACCACATGGCTGTGCTGGAGTCTCTGAGCCTACTCTGGCTCTGGCTCAGGAGTCTTCTTAATTCACAAATCATTCTTTGCTCAATTTAATTTGCATAAGGTTTTTCTTTTAACAGATGGTGTCAGAAGTGGGACCTGAAGTAGAACTTCCTCCGATGCCCAGGAGCAACATGTGACCAAGTGAGGTCCCTGCCAGGCCCACTGTGGCCACTGCTCTCTCACAGCAACTGGGGATCATGGTATTCTCTCTCAGATTCCAAAGCTCCACAGATTTGTTTTTAGCTCTCTGAGTTTGTTTGAGCAAATTTTTTTATCTGAACTGGGTTCAGAAAACACAACAGAAACTGGACTGGATGCAGAATCACGTTGGATCTGATATTAACTGGCTTGGATCCAGTTAGAGGCCTCTTATGTCTGACCCAGTCAGACAGAAACTGATAATAAATGGAAATATTGCAGAAGGTATAAATTTCAGCTTTTGCAAATTCACAGGGATTTTTGTGTTCTACCCCTTCCTTGCACTTTTCTCTTTTTGGTTGCTTAGGTAGGAAAAAAAATCATTGACTAAGTTGATCAAGGAGATCTGATAGCCAAAGCCAAGATGTAAGGTAAAAAGGAGATCCTTAGTTTCTAAAGAACTGAATAATCCACCTTCCAGCTATGCCTACATTTGCATGTATAAATATCAGACTCTGGAAGCAGCAAACACTTATAGAAGTGGTAAAATCTTACCAAAGGTAATTTAAAATTAGAATGGAATGTTCCAAATGAATAATACCACACTTTAAGCAGTGCATCTGAAAATGAGAATTCCTGGCTAGGTGCAGTGGCTCACGCCTGTAATCTCAGCACTTTGAGAGGCCAAGGCAGGTGGACCACTTAAGGTCAGGAGTTTGAGACCAGCCTGGCTAACATGGTGAAACCCCATCTCTACTAAAAATACAAAAATTAGGCAGGAGTGATAGTGGACACCTGTAGTCCCAGCTACTTGGGAGGCTGAGGCAGGAGAATTACTTGAACCCCAGGTCTTGTCACTGCACACCAGCCTGGGCAACAGAGTGAGATTCCATCTCAAAAAAAAAAAAAAAAAAGAAAGAAAGAAAAGAAAAAGAAAATGAGAATTCTTGAATTAGTCTTATCTAGGGATGCCTATTGATAGGCAGAAGCTTCTAAAAAGATTTTAATATCTTTACTGTTTTTTAAAAGAGACTTTTTACAAATGGCAAATAAAAAGTTTAAGTGACTAATTGATAAGAAAATATCTGTTAACATTTTGGTTTAGTTATTATTCTGCCCCAAAGGCAAAAAGAAAGCTATCCTAAAGTGTTTACAAAATATAAGACCTCCGGTAAAGTAGGCTTGCTTCTTTCTCACAGCAATCCATGCTGAATCCAGTTATGGAAAATACTTTCTTTGCTCTATTCCTTAATGGGCTCCATGCTGAACTCAGTAATTTTAGCTAAGAAACAGTAGCTAAGTTAAAAAGAACACCCATGGAACTAAAATATGCCTTTCTGGAATCTAACTGGCTATCTTTAAACCTTTTTGTAAAAAAAACCTACATTTATAAAGGAAATCTCCATTTTTAAGGATATCTGCCTATGTACATTAGAAACTCTTGCTATTGTTTTCAATTTACATAACAAGTCAAACCTTTTTTAAAGTGCTTTTCAGACTATCTTGTCTTAACTGAACTTTTACTTCCACTATTTTTTATTTGGTTTGAGCTGATGATACAATATTTAGGTCTAAAGTCTTAGCTCTGTGCTTTTGAAATACAGATTTTCTTGTTTGGCCTGGGAGTTGGCCCTTTAGAAGTACAGATTTGGAATTGCCTGGCTGGCGGTTGCTTAGGGCAATGAAGCATGTGATTGAAAGAGGGATAGTCTAAAGAGAGAAAGGAAAAATTATTTATAAGCTAGCTTTATGAAAGCTAGAAGATCTGCTTCTGTCTGTGTTCATATGTCTACTATATATGTTAAGTGTATGTGATAAAATTTGGTAAATAAAACTAGTTTTTAAATTGTTGGCAAAATATGGTTTCAAAATTGTCAGTTAAATATAAGTAGGTACTTGTTTGATTTGACTGTGAGCTTACGGTTTGGTTTTGAGAGTCTGGATTCAGTGATCCAGACAGATGGCCATAGTGAGGCCTGGGGCTAAGTTCTCAGTTCCTAGAACGGCAGCTACCAGCCAGAATCAAGCCCAACATGACCCGTTCTTCCCTGGCCCAGTTTTGCCTCCTGGCTATTCTGGGAAGGGTTGTAGCCTCCAGGCATCCTCCTCACAGCTGTCTTCTGTCCTGACTTCTACATCAGGCATGGAAATTCAGGACTTAGACAAGCACTGCCCTTCATAGTCCTCCTGGGTGCCACGTGGCTAAATGGCATATAGGGGAAGACATTAGGGAAGGTACCTGGGGGAAGACATTAGTGAAGGTACTGTAACAGGACAAGCCATAGACAAAACCCCTCAGACACAGAGTTAAAGAAGGAAGGGCTTTATTCGGCCGGGAGGGTTCGCAAGACTCACGTCTGAAAAACCGAGCTCTCTGAGTGAGAAATTCCTGTCTCTCTTAAGGGCTTACAACTCTAGGGGTTCCGCGTGAGAGGGTAGTGATTGATTGAGCAAGCGGGGGTACATGACTGGGGGCTGCATACACTGGTAATTAGAATGGAACAGAACAGGACAGGGATTTTCACAGTGCTTTTCCATACGATGTCTGTAATTTATAGATAACATAACCGATTAGGTCAGGGGTCCATCTTTAACTACCAGGCCCAGGGCGTGGTGCTGCGCTGTATGTCTGTGGATTTCATTTCTGCCTTTTAGTTTTTACTTCTTCTTTCTTTGGAGGCAGAAATTGGGTGTAAGATAATATGAGGGGTGGTCTCCTCCCTTAGTACCTGGGGGAAGACATTTTCAGTGCATGTTTTCTGGTTGTATAAAAGCTTTCCCATGCACAAGGGCTGATGTTATAACAGTAGCTAAAAGATTATTCCTGGAGAAATAGCCAGAGATAGGATACTTATTTCACTGGACAAGTTATAAAACAGTTAAATAAGGTATTATAGATACTATAGTACTGGGCAAAGCTAGCTGAACTGACTGAATTGTTTTGGTAAAAGGTATTGTAGATTAATGACAATCACATCCACTTCCAGTGTAAAACATAAGTTGGCACCTTTATTATGTCATTGAAAGGACTATCCCCCTAATAACACAGTCTCATGTATCTTCCACTAATAAACTCTGACATAACTAAATGCTGCAAAGCCTTAATGCACTATGTCAAGGCGTATTTTCACAAGGTAAAGAAAGCTTTACATGGTGATCTGACTGAGCACAATCTAGAACCTGAAGACTGAATTTTCTGAGAACAACATCAGAGTTGGCCTTTGCCATCACATTGTAGCAAAACTTTGAGACCTTGAACCTTGGGTTCATGACCTCACAACTCAGAAGGTCCCCTCCACACTCTTAGTGTATTCTCACTGGAAACCTTAAGGTTAAAGCTAACCAGGAAAATTTCTCCCCAGAAGAAGATGACACCATTGATGTGGGTAGCTTTTTCACCAGATCAAGAATCAAGACTTCTCTGCTATCATAAGACTCTTATCTTTCTATTTTTTTTCCTTGCTTATACTTCTATGAACAATAAAAGTGAAAAAGGAGATGGTTGTGTGGACTCATGGGGTATACTTTTATTTTGTGAAAGATATTGAAGCCAGCCTTATATACATAGACAACTTTATGCTTTGATAGATGGAAGATGAAGGGCCAGTGTAAGTGAGAAATGTTCATGGTACATTTGTTGTCTCATAATCAGTCAGAAACAGAACACGGATACCCTCCTCTTAACCTACATCATAGGTTAAAGAGAACATTGCTGCCATCGGTTATGGAGTAAATCAATAGGAAGACTTCACTCTTCCAAATGGGCATCTTTTGTTAGGTTTCTTTTCCCATGGTTTGGAGTAAATGAAGCAATGATTAGAAATTTATCCCTCATGATAGGCTCTTATAGCAGATAATACTGTAAATGCTATGTTATACAACAGACTTTTTTTTTTCTTTATTTTATTTTAGAGATGAAGTCTCGCTCTGTAGCCCAGGTTGGAGTGCAGTGGCATGATCTCGACTCACTGAGATCTCTGCCTCCTGGGTTCAAACAATTCTCTTGCCTCAGCCTCCCAAGTAGCTGGGATTACAGGCACCCACCACACCCAGCTAATTTTTGTACTTTAGTAGAGATGGGGTTTTACTGTGTTGGCCAGCCTGGCCTCAAATTCCTGGCCTCAAGTGATCTGCCCACCTCGGCCTCCCAAAGTGCTGGGATTACAGGCTTGAGCCACCAGGCCCAGCCAGTTATACAACAGACTTTAAATGCTCCTTTGAAAGTTGTGCTAAATAATAAAATTGCTCTAGATCACTTAGTGATTAACAGAGAAGTGTCTGTGTAGTTGTTGGCACTTCTTGTCACCCATGGAGAAATACATCACATCAGGTATTACAGAGATCCAGTTGTAAGGAATTAATGAATAGACTGCTTGGTTAAAGTGAGTAGATTCTTTACCTAGCACATTCTTTGATCTATTTGATTTTATTTGGTTGGTTTGGTTTATGGGACCCCAGGTAAGGAGCATACTCCAAGCTCTTGGTATTATCCTCCTGATAATCATAACAGTAGTCTCCCTGCTGTGTTGTATTCTCTCAAAAATTTTAAACGTTTGCATGCAGCCATCTGTAGAATGTCAAATGGCCTTTCTTCAACTGGAATGACAAAAACTCAAAGAAACATGTGATCATGAGAACATCGTAGCCTGTGAGTGATATGCTGAGACAGAAAACCCAAAACGATGGTAACTGAGAGTGGTGATAAGGCCCTAAGTATTGGTCACATGCTCACCTAAGTGAGAACCTTACCAAAAAGGGAGAGGAAGTTTTTAAACAAAATTATGGGAGGTCATTGTTTTGGACTGAGCTCCTGCACTAGGCCCCAACAAACCAGACAAAAGCAAAATGGAGGCACTTATGCTAAATGCAGCATAACCAAACTGAAACTTTAAGGAAGGAGATAGGTCCTAAAGTGACCATTTTTTCCCCCTGTGAACAGTAGATTCCAACAAAAGAAGGCTGCCCCTACTGTAACCCTCATGCACACACAAAATTACTTGACATTTATGATGATGACAGAGTGACATTAATTCCTAAAGTTTTGGTCTATCTCCCAAAATTGAGAGGATGACCAAAAGAGGGAAATTGCTAAATTAAGCTTGGCCCAAAGCTGCCTCCTTACATATTTTAAGTTTGGCCTAAAGATGTCTGGGCATAGTGAACCTGACTTGAAGCGCAAACAGACTGTAATCAACTCCTGTGCCAGCTGAGCCTCATAATCAGCTGGCCAATCAAAGGCAGCCAACTCTTCAAATCGGGTTCAAATAAGGCAAAGCCCAAGCTGTGACCAATTTGGCTGTTCCTGAACCTCACTTCTGTTTTCCGTACATTGCTTCTCTTTTTCTGTCCATAAATCTTCTTCCACCACGTGGCTGTGCTGGAGTCTCTCTGAGCCTGTTCTGGCTCAGGAGGCTGCCCTTTGTCAAGTAAAGTCTGTTAAATTTAATTTGTCTAAGGTTTTTAACAATGTACACATCTGTATGTGTACACACCTATACATGTATACAGACATAGAAGATACGTTTTACGTATTTATGTATATAATGCATATGCAAATAATGGGAAAAATAAATAAGGCTAATTTGAAGAGGGAAGCTCTAAATAACAGTAAATGAAGTAACTAAATTAAAGAAAGCCCTCTGTACAGTAGTACCTGACAGTGGGCAGTGCACAGGGAGAAGGAGCAGCACAGGTGAAATGCAGCAGCTACTTTGTTACAGAGAGGACCAAGGGACTGAAAGAAATCTTCTTAAGCATAAAAAAATTCAAATAAACCGGGTGTGGTGGCTCACACCTGTAATCCCAGCACTTTGGGAGGCCGAGGCAGGCAGATCACAAGGTCAGGAGTTCAAGACCTTCCTGGTCAACATGGTGAAACCCCTTCTCTACTAAAAATACAAAAATTAGCTGGGTGTGGTGGTGGGCACCTGTAGTCCCAGCTACTTTGGAGGCTGAGGCAGGGGAATCGCTTAAACCTGGGAGGTGGAGGTTTCAATAAGCTGAGATCGCACCACTGCACTCCAGCCTTGCGACAGAGCAAGACTCTTGTCTCAAAGAAAAAAAAAATTCACATAAAAGGAAGCAAGTACGTTGCTGCTGGGTAAATGATGAAACCGTTTCAATTTAGTGGCAATCCTGGGATGTTCACCCTCACCATTGTTAACACACAGCATTTGCAGAGAGCTCATACAGATTGATTAAAGGACAAAGACTATGAACACACAATGCACACAGCCAATCCCCAAAACCAAAAACCATGGAAAAAGCTGTTTAAACACACTAACAGAGAAATGAAAATTAAAATGAACTTGAGATAATTAAGTTTTTACTCACTGCACTATCAAAAAACCAAGGGCTATATTACCAATTGCTGGTGGGGAAATAAAGTGGGTATTAATATAATTGTTTGTGGAATCGTCATGTTTATCTTTTTAGAAATAAATCTGACAACACTTTTTTTCATTAAAAAGCCTATATCCTGTACCTCAGCAACTTTACTTTGGGAATTCTATAAGAACCTAGCCTATGGACATATAAGCCCTGATATGCAAAGTATGGCTGCATGAATTTTGGTATATACAATCCTATCCATTAAATACTAAGCAATATTTTAAAGGAATTACTTATATAACAGATACATAGAATGACTTGAGGAAATTTATGAAAAAAAAAGCACAACAATGGATTTAGTTAAGGGCAAAAAGAAAAACAAAAACACCATGCTGTTTTAGAATAGTTTGAAGAGAAACTGAAATTCATGGGTTAAAAACTGTGGATAGGGCCACAGGGTGCAGTGGCTCATGCCTATAATCCCAGCATTCTGGGAGGCCGAGACGGGTGGATCACCTGAGGTCAGAAGTTTGAGACCAGCCTGATCAACATGGAGAAACCACGTCTGTACTAAAAATACAAAAATTAGCCAGGTCTGATGGCACAGGCCTGTAATCCCAGCTACTTGGGAGGCTGAGGCAGGAGAATCGTTTGAACCCGGGAGGGAGAGGTTGCAGTGAGCCAAGATCCAAGATCACGCCATTGCACTCCAGGCTGGGTAACGAGCAAAACTCCATCTCAAAACAAAACAAAACAAAACAAAATGGTGGATAACAAAATTCTTCATCAAACATAATAAATGACACGAAAACTACAAACCAAGTCCTTAACACCCCAACTTTTTCCAGTTTGATCACCCATACAAACCCATAGCCTTACAGCTAAGTGACAGAAATCCCAGCTCCATTATTTAGATCTCATGCCTTCTACCTACAAAGAATAACAAGATATAATGATGTAAATCTTGACTGCATTTATATTATCACTGTTTAAACAGACTCAGAGTCCATTTCAATGTGTTTAGGAATTTAGGAGAAGAGTTTCTCCAGGATTTTAAAAAAATGTAGTTAAATTTGGAAGATGCTGGTATCAGTATTAATCAGTAGGCTATTATTCATGGGAAACAAAAAATGAGAAAAAAAATAGCCCTGTTGAAAATAAAATTATTCTTTAAAAACAACATAAAGGGCTGAGGGTCAATTTAATCATACATTTCATTCTAACAAAATGAACCACTAGGACTGCTTGGAGTGGCCATTTACATCCCAAACGGAGGTCTCTATTTTACTCTAGGATAATGCCAGTTAAAACAATTAAATCCGCTGGGCATGGTGGTTCACACCTGTAATCACAGCAATTTGGGAGGCTGAGGCAGGCAGATCACTTGAGATCAGGAGTTCAAGACCAGCCTGGCCAACATGGTGAAACCCTGTCTCTACTAAAAATACAAAAATTAGCCAGGCGCAGTGGTGCGGGCCTGTAGTCACAGCTACTCAGGAGGCTGAGGCAGGAGAATCACTTGAACCTGGGAGGCAGAAGTTGCAGTGAGCCGAGATTGCACCACTGCACTCCAGCCTAGGCAACAGAGCACGACTCTGTTTCAAAAAAAATAAAAATAAAAATAAATAAATAAATCATTTAAACACCATCACTTATTTTAGTCCGAGAGTGAGATTAGCAAAGGAGAGGGAAGAAATCTATTAATACAACATGAATGAACACACAACAAAGAGAAGTGTACTGAGTAGTGACATAGTTTCTAGGTCCTTTAATACACCTTCTCTGTTTGGGAAATTCGCAACTTCAGGTCTCAGGGATGGACTCAATGTAGTCAATACCAGCACTTCTCAAGTGCCTTACTTAACTCAGACCATTAAAATGTATAACCTACCTGAAACTACGGAGCCACAGTCTAGAAACTAGTTCCTCAGAGATCTGAATGTTCCAGCAGGCCTCTAATCTACATAGAGCAATGTTTCTGTTAATTGGGAAGTGTAAGAAGCCCATCCCATAAGAAAGTGGTCCACTTTTGAGCAGTTACTAAATACCTTTTGTTAAGCCACTCATTTTAAACTGTCTTTTAATTTTTCTGAAAAATCCACGCTTGTTAGTCAGAAAGTACACGGAAAAATACACATGTATCCATTTGTAATGGTTCTCATTACAAACATTACATTAGGATTGGAACTACATCAGGCATATTCATATCTTTAGGTAATTTTGCTACTGACATGACTTCTGAGCATTTTTATAGTGCCATAAAAAAAAAAAACACTATATGTTTGTATCCAGTTAAGGAGTAGATGTTTACTGCTGGCTTATTAATTTTCAGACATTTTTTAAAGACACTCACAGAGAAAGAGTATTCTTATTATTGATTGGGACCACAGATCTTGATAAGAACGCTGCACAAACTCAAGACCCCAACCCTCCTCTGGTCTGTTACATCCTTGCATTGCATTTTCCATAACAAACATTGCCCACAGCAGATTCATTACCATTTAAATAACCAGAGGAGCCCTCCTCCGAGTCTTCAACGTGGAACAATGGCAATAGGGGGAGGGCAGCAGAGGAACTCCCCTTGGTAGGGGCCTGCTCACTGTCTCTGTGCCATGCACCTACCCTACAGGTGCTACCAGGTGGTGGTGCGCACAGAGGAGAGAGCCGAGGCCTTCAGGTCAGCTGTGGGACCTTAGAAAATGGATTTAGTTTCCAGGAGCCTTATTTTCCTCATATGTAAATCAGGGATAATAACAACCACCTTGAAAGACTCAGGACAATTATATGAGCTAGGTGTATCCATGAATCACATATCACATGGCCAGAGGTGAGAAGAGCTAGAAATGGTATGTGTCAGTATGGGCACGCAGCCCTGGCCTCTACACAGAGCCATTGCTTCCTTGCAGGGCACCGCTCTGGTCATCACAGCCCACACCATGCCACGCCATCTATCTCTCCCTCTGCTCAGCAGGACCTATGTCCTATCCCAGGGACATTGGAGAAGAAGCAAAGGAGTGTTACAAGTTGCCATTTATATGGTTTGTATATTGCTCTCTGCTCCTCCAACATTCTGAAGAGGGGGGACTATTTCATTATTCCTGGATCTAATCACTAAGAACTTGAGGTAAGGGAAAGAATGCCACCCTCCCCGGAGTACCACATTCCTTTTTGCTGTGTCTGATAAAGCACCACCACAGTGAAAAAGACAACCGTGACTCAGGTGTCATTGAGTCTGGCTCTTTCACCCAGGCTGGAGTGCAATGGCACAATCTGGGCTCACTGCAACCTGCGCCTCCAGGGTTCAAGCGATTCTCTTGCCTTAGCCTCCCAAGTAGCTACGATTACAGGTACCCATCATCACGCCTGGCTAATTTTTGTATTTTTAGTGGAGATGGGGTTTCGCCATGTTGGCCAGGCTGGTCTTGAACTCCTGACCTCAAACAATCCACCCACCTTGGCTTCCCAAAGTGCTGGGATTACAGGCGTGAGCCTCCGCACCCGGCCAGTGTTCTATCACACTTCTAGCAGTGGCTTTCAATTTCCTCCCCTGACAACAAATCTCTAGTACTACTTAGGTACTGAGAATGATCATTTCAGTCCCAGAGAACATCAGAACTCCCAGGCCCATGGCCACTACACAGAGCAAGCATGAGGCTATGGTGGCCCTTGTGTCATTGGCGTCCAGAGGAGCTGCAAGTATCCTCCATGTGACAGACACCTGCTCACCTGTGAAGACGTCAGCATGTTCTGCTCCAGAATCATCAAGTCCTCAGTTCATCTCTAGGTTTCAACAAACAATACATCTTTTCTCTGGCCCTGGCTCCACCACTTACTCATCTTTGGACTTTGAGAAAGTCATCTAATATTTTTGAGCCACACTTTCCTCAAAGGAGAAAGAAATCCACATTTCTAAAGGGATATTGTGAGAACAAAACAGATGCTTATAGAAGCACCTTAGGGAAAGTTTGGTTCGTAAACGGTGATGTTGTAGATATCACCAATTCTGTTGTGCCATTAGGGAAAGTTTTTTCCTGACTCTATCAAAATTTCCTTGTACTTCCAATGAGCACTACTGCAACATCTTATGAAGAATGAATAGCCTAAGTTAGCCAAGTTACTACAAACTTTCATTTCTCTTTTGTTAGATGAACCCCAAGAAGTAGATATAGTCAGTACCAAGTGATTGGCATTTGATCTTTGGTGCAGAAATCTGAAATGCAGTAAGAAGGCAGAGGCCAGTTTTGCCAGCAAGTGTCCCCATTCTAACAAGGTTAGTGTGGAATGGAAGAGGATGGGCAGGTTGGGAGCCTCTCTTTTTCCTGGTGTCCACCCCTTCATCATCTGTCAGATTTCCAAAAGGAAAGTTCTGTGTTGTTGGCTTTTTGCATATCCTTCTTTAAATTGCATAATCTTTACCACTGAAAACAATTCAAGCATGAGAACATGCACATCAATCCAGATCGTGCTCATTGCATTATTACTGACCTGCACAGCAGTCTTGCCACACTCGCAGGTCCACCTTCGGGATCTCGCTGCAGCTCAGGTAATCCTGTGGGTATTCTGCCTTTACAAAGACATCAGCCTGCACTTGCTGAATGCTGTCACCATTGTCACAAAGCACCCGGCCCAGGGACGCCTGCTTCAGCTGAGTGAGTTGTGCCGGGGTAAATACTCCAGGGTTTTCATACCAGAACCTGGTAGTCAACCAAAAAAAAACATTGTCGTGGGTCTGTGGCCTGAGAACTCAGCTGCATGTCAAACAGCCACAATGCACCAAGAAGAGCTCAACATAAAAGACACATACTGAAAGAATTATGCTTGTTCTCCAACTGAGTATCCTTTTAATTCTCTCCAATATTTACAACATTCTTAAATCACATGCTTCTGAACTATCACTTTCTACTCAAGCTTTACAAAATGATTCAAAGGAAAGTTTTCTAAGGTTTTACTCCAAATAAGAAAAGTCCATTATTACATTTTAAATTTTTTTTAATTTTTAATTATTTTTTGAGACGGAGTCTCATTCACTCTGTAGCTCAGGTTGGAGTGCAGTGGCATGATCTCAGCTCACTGCAACCTCCACCTCCCGAGTTCACGCAACTCTCCTGCCTCAGCCTCCCAAGTAGCTGGGATTACAGGCTCCTGTCACCATGCCTGCCTAATTTTTATATCTTTACTAGAGACGGGGATTCGCCATGTTGGCCAGGCTAGTCTTGAACTCCTGGCCTCAAGTGATCTGCCCACCTCGGCCTCCCAAACTGTTGGGATTACAGGCGTGAGCCACCGCACCTAGCCCTATTGTTACATTTAAATTCCATGAACTAACCTTAGAAACTGTCTGAGCAATGTAGCATTAACATGTTTGCCTAAAAAGAAAAGAGCACTTTTGATAATTAATATATACTATTTGGTTATATCCATCAACTAGCTAGAATAAGCACATTCAATTTTAAATGAAAGGATACAATCAATTTTAAATGAAAGAACTATTAAAGTCAATCTTTGGGTACATTCAGCAAAGTCAATCCTTGGGTTCATTCATTCAGTAAATATTTGAATATCATATGCCAAGCACTTTTTTGTGCTGAGTATAGAGCAGGAAATTAAGATGGTAGGGAAAAAGACTTCTTGCCGCTATCTTGATGTTATGGACTGAGCTGTTTCCCCCTAAAATGTATATGTTGAAGTCCTATGCCCCAGTACCTTCGAAGGTGACTCTATTTGGAGACAGGGCCTTTACATAGGTATTTAAGGTAAAAATAGATCACGTGTGTGAGCCCTAACCCAGTATGTCTGGTGTCCTTATAAGAAAAGGAAATGTGGACATAGATAACAGAGGGAAGACCACGTGAAGACACAGGGAGAAGATGCCATATACAAGCCAGAAGAGATGCCCCAGTAGGAATCAATCCTGTTGATGCCTTGATCAGCATCTAACCTCCAGAATTGTAAGAATAACAAATTTCTGTTGTCTAAGCTATCCAAGCTATGGGACTTTGTCACAACAGCCTGGCAAACTAATGTATATGGGGAAGACAGCTTAACCCCCAAACTGAAGCTTTTTCAATTATTTTCAGTCTTTGACTGCACATATTTTTAAACTATTGCCAATTGAGCACATTAACCCAATTATGTGAGTCAAGAAATTCAGTGTTAAAAATGATTTTAAAAAATTAATGAAATATGCTATTAATTGTTACCAATGTGCAATAAAGGGAATTAAATCCTTTGCTACTTTCTCTATAATTTGTAAAGGGAAGGGATTTAAAGTATAGAATAATTTTTATTGTAACTTTAATTAAAAACTAAGCTCTGGGCTTTGTTTCAAGTCTTATATACATCGTCTCTGAAATAATACAAAAGGTTATATTGTCAAACAGATTCACAAGATTCCTAGATCTTACTCAACACTAAGCTTCACTAATGATTCAGAAGATACCATGCCCTGGAACATACTTGATTCCAAGCAATAGAAGAGCACGTGTCCACTCAGGAGAGGCTGCTTAGGTTTGTATTTCTTGGTTTTTATTCTTGGTTAGTCTTGGAACAGTAAACAGATTACATGACTAACTTACATTCTCCAGCCTGCTGTTTCCCATTATTTCATGATTAAATTTATTTACAATGAACACTTTAGATAAACCAAGACATTTTAGAGAAGAGTTCCCAGTTATCTTTCCACTTGTAAATGCCCTCATAATGTAATTTAAAAGGAGATCTGGTCTAGGGTCATCAGATCTTCCTCCATGAGAATGAAGGGAGGGAATCTCAAGGCTGCTATCAATTCCTTCCTTCTCAACATCATTGAAGGCTGCAGACGTCCTATGGAATAGGTACAATGGTTATTCACACTTTACAGATGAGGAACCTGGTTCTGAGTGATACATGTCTAAAGTTAAACAGCTGTAAGTGGTGAGACTCAGATTTAAGCACAACGTAGTCCATCTAGCCTTCATCCTCTCAATCACCAATCACCTAATGCTGTCTGATATTTATTATACTCAATATGCATTAAATCATAAAAATATGAATCACAATGTTAAACATATACATTTTGGGTCAAAAACAACTTTTGTGATATTTAATAAGTATAACAGATAATCCTTCACCTATCTCCATCTCTTAGCCGCTGAAACTGGGTAACAAACAGGCACATAAGTGTTGGTCCCACTCTCGTACCGGGAATCAGGTCTTCAACCATAAGGGCGGGCCAGAGGTCAATGTCACCTGGAGAGCCGTACAACCTGGAACAGAGACAGGCAGACAGCACACGCCTGAGACTGGAAGTGAAATTGAAAATATTCCTTATGTGAATGACCACCAAGCATTATTTTATCCACCCAAAAAAAGAAAAGTAGATATGATTACTGTATTCTCATTTCACGGGGGAAAGCACTCAAATGAAGGAACCCTCAGGGATCACCCCATAGGCAGGAGGCAGAGTCATAACCTAACCAAGGACATATGACACCAAGCCTCATGCAATGTTCCCTGTGCAATTCTTTATAATTATTCTCTAAACATATGGAGTATAACTGTATATATATATATGCAAGTGTGTGTGTGTTATGTCATGTATAAATGCATCTAGCTAATTCCTTCAGAAATACATAGAAAATTAACAATTCAGCATTGAGAAATGTCCACATCCGTGTATATGCTAGGTATGCTAAAAAGTCAATAGAAAATCATAATTTGCGGAGATGATAAGATAATAGTGTTAGGTAAGTTTTCTCTTGATAAAAAGGCAATAAGTATTTGATCTAAGATTTGAAGCAATTTTTGAAAACAACAAACAAACAAAAAAGCACAATGCAAATGTTGATTATAAGCCAACAGCCTTGGCTCACCAGAGAAAGAAAATATGTCCATATGCTTGACACTCCCAGTAGGAGCCACTCTGATTGTTTTTTTTTCTGTACTCTAATGACAAACGTGACACCAACTTAACTTGTCCCTTGTTTTATTTCATACATATGATTCCCTAAACTACAAATAGTTTAGTTTGCATGTTTTAACCTTGTCACAAATGGAAATATAGTATTCATACTTCCTTTTTCTCACTCAACAGTTTACTTGGCGACGCAATTGTGTGGTTGCATATATTTGTACTTTCTTCATTTTCTCTGCTGTATAGTAAACAGTCTATTACTGGAAACCATTCCAATTTAGTTTAGTTACACTGGTGATGAATACTTGTGAGGTTTTCAACTTTTACACTATGAACATTCTCTACGTTTCTTCATATGCACAAGAGTTTCTCTAGACTAGGTGGCGTCAGCAAATTTTTACCATAAAGGGCCAGAGAGCCAGTATTTTCAGCTTTGTGGAACAACTGTGGGTTCTGTTGCAACTACCCAACTCCTGTTTTGCATAAAAGCAGCCATAGACAACATATAAACAAACAGACATAGTTGTGTTCCAATAAAACTTTATTTACAAAATTAGAAAAGTAGGTCAGATTTGGCCACTTGGCTGTGGTTTGCAGATCCCTGCTCTAGATTATGTTGTGCAAGAGCTAGAATTCTGAGGGCAGAGTATAGTGTCTTCAATTTTAATAGTTAATGCCAAACTGCTATATGAAATTGATGTATGATTCATATTCCCATAATGAGTACACGGAATTACTCTATGATAGATATCCATATGTATATCTTCAATTTTAAAAGACAATGCCAAACTGCTATCCAAAATGGATGTACAATTCATACATCGACAAGAAGCATATCAAAATTTTCAATGTCACCTGGAGAGCTGTACAGCCTGGAACAGACAGGCATATTATTCCTCGACACATTGTAACTTATTCCATTTTACTTTATTTTGTAAGTCAACTCTCATCACTGCTGCCCTTCCCCACTTTCTCCTTCTTGGTTTCCGATAATAGATGGACTTTTTAGATTTCTAAGTGCCTGCCTGAATGTTTGAGTGCTGTTTAATTCCGGTTTGAAGGTTGTGTTATTGTTTCCTCCTGTTTCAATTCTTTTTCTGAGAGATTTTTCCTCTGAAATGTTTTGATTTGCATTTCTGTTTTCTTGTTACATAGCTTTATTTGAAATACAAATCTCTCTCTCTCTCTCTCTTTTAATTCCTATGCATTTCACGAAATGAATTTCTGGTTGGGTAGCATACTCTTCTTTCACTACAGGGAAGTACAGTCTTTTTGATGTCTGTTTTGGTGATGATGGGGAGAAGTGAGAGTTAACATGTTTTGCTTCTCTTCTCTCTCTCTCTTTTTTTTTTTTTATACTGAGTCTTGCTCTGTCCCCCAGGCTGGAATGCAGTGGCAGGATCTCAGTTCACTGCAAACTCCACCTCCTGGGTTCACGCCATTCTCCTGCCTCAGCTTCCCGAGTAGCTGGGACTACAGACGCCCGCCACAATGCCCGGCTAATTTTTTGTATTTTTAGTAGGGACGGGGTTTCACCGTGTTAGCCAGGATGGTCTCGATCTCCTGACCTCCTGATCCACCCTCCTCAGCCTCCCAAAATGCTGGGATTACAGGCGTGAGCCACCGCGCCCAGCCTTGTTCCTCTTTAAGTGCTAGAGCATCCTTAATTTCATTTCATTCTGCTTTAATGTCACCATCAAATCTGAAGGGGCACTATACCCTTTCTCTACACACACACACACACACAGACACACACACACAAAGCCAAAGCCATTTCTGGACACTCTCAGATTTGTAACTGGTGTTGATAACTTCCAGGTTTCCAGAATTTCACTTGACAACTTAGTACTTGGTGGTGGAGTTTTTCCTTCCAGGGGATTTTTTTTTTTTTTCTTTTTAAGAGACAGGGTCTCACTTTCTCGCCCATGCTGGACTGCAGTGGTGCAATTGAGAGGTGACAGCGTGCTGGCAGCCCTCACTCGCTGTCGCTGCCTCCTCAGCCTCAGTAGCCAGAGCCCACTCTGGCTACCCTTGAGGGGCCCTTCAGCCCACCACCGCACTGTGGGAACCCCTCTCTGAGCTGAAGGAGGCCGGAGCTGGCTCCCTCAGCTTGCAGGGAGGTGTGGAGGGAGAGGTGCAGGCAGGAACCGGGGCTGCGCAGGGTGCTTGCGGGCCAGCGCGAGTTCCGGGTGGGCATGGGCTCAGCTGGCGCACACTGAGAGCAGCCCGCTGGCACCACCGGTCCCAGGCAGTGAGGGGCTTAGCACTCGGGCCAGCAGCTGCGCAGGGTGCGCCGGGTCCCCCAGCAGTTCCGGCTGGCCAGCGCTGCGCTCGAACTCTCGCGGGGCCTCAGCTGCCTCCCTGCGGGGCAGGGCTGGGGACCTGCAGCCCGCCTCCCCCACATCGTGGGCTCCTGCACAGCCCCAGCCTCCCGGACGAGCGCCACTGCCTGCTCCTGCTCCACAGCACCAGGTCCCATCCACTGTCCAAGGGCTGAGGAGTGCAGGAGCAGGGCAGGGGACTGGCAGGCAGCTCCACCTGAGGCCCCGTGCGGGATCCACTGGGTGAAGCCAGCTGGGCTCCTGAGTGGAGTGGGGACTTGGAGAACCTTTATGTCTAGCTAAGGGATTGTAAATACACCAATTAGCACTCTGTCTAGCTCAAGGTCTGTAAACGCACCAATCAGTACTCTGTATCTAGCTAATCTGGTGGGGACTTGGAGAACCTTTATGTCTAGCTAAGGGATTTTAAATACACCAATCAGCACTGTGTATAGCTCAAGGTTTGTAAATGCACCAATCAGCACCCTGTGTCTAGCTCAAGGTTTGTAAATGCACCAATCACTGCTCTGTGTCTAGCTACTCTAGTGCGGACTTGGCGAACTTTTGTGTCTAGCTCAGGGATTGTAAACTCACCAATCAGCACCCTGTCAAAACAGACCAATCAGCTCTCTGTAAAATGGACCAATCAGCAGGATGTGGGTGGGGCCAGAAAAGGGTAAAAAAGCAGGCTGCCCCAGCCAGCAGTGGCAACCCCCTGGGGTCTCATTCCACTGTGTGGAAGATTTGTTCTTTTGCGCTTTGCAATAAATCTTGTTGCTGCTCACTCTTTGGGTGTGCACTGCCTTTATGAGTTGTAACACTCACTGTGAAGATCTGCAACTTCACTGCTGAGGCCAGCAAGACCAGGAACCCACTGGGACAGGACGGGAGGAACGAACAACTCCAGACGTGCCGCCTTAAGAGCTGTAACACTCACCGCGAAGGTCTGCAGCTTCACTCCTGAAGCCAGCAAGACTATGAACCCACCAGAAGGAAGAAACTCCGAACATCAGAAAGAACAAACTCCCGACATGTCACCTTTAAGAACTGTTAATACTCACCGCGAGGGTCTGCGGCTTCATTCTTGAAGTCAGTGAGACCAGGAACCCACCAATTCCGGACACACAATCACAGCTCACTGTAGCTTCAAGCTCCCGGGCTCAAGGACTCCTCTTGCCACAGTGCCAGGACGCCCCAGCCTTTTCTGTATTTTTTCTTCCGTCTTTCCCATTTCTTTGTCCATGGAGATTTTTTAAATTAGCTTACCTTTCTTTTTCCCAATCCACAAACTTCCAGTGAACGTGGATTTCCAGTGGCAGCTCCGATAACTTATTTTCAAACTTGCCATTGAAACTCATGCCATTTTCTGTGTCTCACTAATTGAAGGTATGAGTCATTTGTTATTTTGTGTTCTCTTTGTTGACCTTACAGATTTGGAAAAGGCTGTGGTGAGAGATTTACAAGTAAGGGACAATTATTTTCCTAGGGCTAACCTGAAAATACGTCTTTTTCAAAAAATTTTTGGTAATCTGAGGGGTGTGAAATGGTGTTTCATTATGATTCTGGATCTTCCTAATTAATTATACAATTGAATATCTTCTACGTGTTGATTGAAAATTTAGTTTTTTTCTTACGTGAAATGTGTATTTATACTTTTTACCCTTTTTTAATTGGTTTTTTTTTTTACTGTTAATTCTCTATATATTCTGAATGCTAATACTGTGATCTATGTCCAAATGTATTCCTTGTATTTGTGGTGCTTTTAATCATTCTCATTATGTTAGATTCTGATGAAAATATTTTCTTAATCTTAAGGTTATTTTATCAATTTTTATATCAATTTTACAATTTTTTGTACCTTACTAAAAATTTCTTTCTTTCCCCAATGCCATAGAGATATTCTCTTTTATTTTTTGTGAAGTTAAAATTTTGCCTCTCAGATTTAATTCCCATATCTATCTGGAATTGATTTTCATATATGAGATGAGATCAGAATCCATACTCATTTTTAATCCAAGGGTAGCCACTTGGTATCGCACCACTTACTGAATATGTCCTCACTTCTCACTAATGTTTCTTGCAGCTCTTTCAAATAGGATATTTCCATATATGAGCCCTTTTTCTTGTGGCTTTCTATTCTATTCTATTGTCTTAATTACTAAAAGCTTTATATCAGGGCATCCAATCTCTTGGCTTCCCTGGGCCACATTGAAAAAAGAAGAATTGTCTTGGGCCACACATAAAATACACTAAGAATAGCTGACGAGCTAAAAAAAAAAAAAAATCACAAACTCATAGTATTTTAAGAAAGTCTATGAATTTGTATAGGACCACAGTCAAAGCCATCCTGGGCTGCGTGCCTCCCACAAGCTGCAGGTTGGACAAGTTTGCTTTATAGGAAGGGTTGCTAACTGGAACATCAAGCCACCCTACCATGTTCCTCTTGGCCATCAGCTTTACCAGTTTAATTTTAAAATCAGCTATTGATGCCACAAAGAAGCACTACTAAGCTCTTCATTGGCACTACAATAAGTATATCATTTGTGGGAAGTACTGACCTATCAATATTACTCAATCTTTCTACACCTGAGAATGTTCGTTGTCTCCACTCTTTAATAACTATCTGTAAGTCTTTTAATTATCATTACAACACAATGCACAACTTGTTAGACTTCTTCTTTACCTTTTCTTCTCTTTGGAAGAGCAATTTTTCTTTATATTCATTCCCATTTACTACATAGAGTATTTGCAAAAAAAAAGTAATATGGCAGTTTTATCCTTTCTGATCTTTATCTTTTTCTTATGTTATTGTCTTGATTATACTTTTCAATACAATTTTGAAGTTGCTGCCATTTATGTCTATTCATGTTTTTAAATGGAATGCTTCTAACAATTAATGCTTACAATGTATTTTCGAGATGTTCTTTATTTAGTTAGTATGTTTCATTTTTCCTAGAATTCTAACAGCCTTTCTTAAATTCTAGAGAAATGTTGCATTTTACATGGAATGTTTTTTTCTGCCAATACTGAAATAATCACCTTTTTCTTTTTCAATCAGCTTATGATCTAAATTATATCAACACTTTAAAAATCTTGGACTAATTATATTACTGAAACGAACCTATTATGATCATGTTATATATGTACGTATATATGGCATTCAACTTGAGTTTTCAATGCTTTGTTTATAATTTTTATATACATTTATATGAGATGTTGTCTTGTAAATTTCCTTGCCTCGTACTGTTATTGTTTATTTTAATATCAAAATGTTACTGGCCTGAGAAAGTAAGTTAGATAGTGTTCCTTCTTTTGCATTCCCTAAATGACTCCATGGGCCTTTGGAACCTCCCAAATTACATTTATAAATGGAACACTAGGTTTGATTGAAGAGCATATGTCAAAACTTTTTCTGAAAATCTTCTTTCCCACTTAGGTCTTCTAGAGTCTTTTGCCAAAGCATTTTGTTTCTCTTTATTGTTCTGTGTCTTATCCTGTGTTTCCAATAAAATGAGTAAAAAAAAAAAATTTGTCCAAGGCTGCACCAACCTCCAAAATAAGTAAACAATATTTTGTTAGGTAAGAACTAAATTTTAATTATTGCTATGAGTTGAGTTGTGTTCCCATGAAAAGATATTAACATGGGGAAGTACTGCCCCCCAGTATCTGCTAATATGGTAATACTATTTGGAGGTAGGATCTTTGCTGATGTAATCAAGTTAAGATTAGGTCATTAGGGTGGACCCTGATCCAATATGACTGGTGTCTTTATTTATTTATTTATTTATTTATTTATTTATTTTTGAGACAGAGTCTCACTCTGTCGCCCAGGCTAGAGTGCAGTGGTGCAATCTCGGCTCACTGAAAGCTCCACCTCCCGGGTTCATGCCATTCTCCTGTCTCAGCCTCCTGAGTAGCTGGGACTATAGGCACCCATCCCCACGCCCAGCTAATTTTTTTTTTTTTGACCAGAGGCCCAAAAGATATGATTTAATAAGAAAAATAGAAACACTAATGACAGGTTAACTGCTAAATTATGGCTACTGCTGACTTTAACTTTCATAACAATAGTGAATTTTTTTATTATTATACTTTAAGTTTTAGGGTACATGTGCACGAACGTGCAGGTTTGTTACATATGTATACATGTGCAGAGACGGGGTTTCACCATGTTAACCCAGGATGGTCTCGATCTCCTGACCTTGTGATCTGCCCGCCTTGGCCTCCCAAAGTGCTGGGATTATAGGCGTGAGCCACCGCTCCGGGCCATGGTGTCCTTATCTTTAAAAGGGCAGTTTGAACAGAGACCGAGAGTGAGAATGCTGTCCTACAGCAGAGGCAGGGACTGAGGCACTGCAGCTGCAAGCCAGGGAAACCAAGGGTTGCTGGGAAACCACCAGAAACTAGGAAAAGCAAAGGATTCTCTCCTCCAAGATCCTGAGGAAGCGTGGCCCTGCTGACACCTTGATTCCAGACTTCCAGACTCCAGAACTGTGGGATGATAAACTTCTGATGTCTTAAGCCACCCAGTGTGTGGTCCGTTGTTACGACAGCCTAGAAAACTAATATAATTATGACCTTCCATTGACTTTATGCTAAATTCACTCCTAATTTTTAAAACAATTTGCCTGCCAAAAATGAGACTATTGTCCTAAATCTTACACCTGCTTATTTTTAGTATAATGTAATTTTAATGTATCTTTGAAGAGACCCTTCAATTAATTTTTTAATAGGCTTGATTTTGTACAGCAGTTTTAGGTTCACAGCAAAACTGAGTGAAAGGTACAGAGACTTATCATACACCCCTGCATTACTTCTTTAAAATAAGTTTAAAAAAAAGATATATTGATCTCTGAATGGTTAGAATTAAATTATGCAGAATATGAGAAATAATAATAATGGAAATCAGAAAGTTACATAGGGTCAGATTTATGTCTATGAACTATAAGAGTCCAGAAAAAAATAGTACTTAGAAGTTTTAGAAGTTAGAACATTGAACTTTCCCAGAGAGTATAATCCTGGCTTTGTTAATTTCAGTTCTTCATCATTGATCTGTTTCTCATGTCTTAAATAATTCAGCTAAACATTAACTATTCCTATCCTTATTGTTCTATATTACTTTACCATGGCTCACCACAGCAGCTCCAAGAAATGTTGGGAGTCTTCGTGCACATCCTATATAAGTAACTTATTAATCATGTAGAGCCTATGTCTGGAAAAATAAATCCTCTCCACTTTCCTTAGACGGAAGTCTGAGATCCATAAGCTCTCAAAACATTTCTTATTAATTCATCTGCATTACTCTGGAGAATGTCAATTCTATTTTTTTTTTAACTTTTTCAATCGTAGACATTGTAGCTCTTCTTTTGTGGTTATAATTGGTCATTAGTAAGATTATAAAGCAGCTTCTGTATTAATAGCTTTGGTATGTCATTTCACTTGTCAACCTTCGCCCCCAAACCTAATGTTAAACATTTGTTCCATACCTTAAAATGATAATCCAATACAAAGCGGCATGGTTTTATGACAGCAAAGACATCTGTAATCTGAGATGGCATCCGAGGGCACTGTCCCTGAAAGTGAGAATGACAATACACACCAAGCCCCTTTCTGTTGTGTGCAGCAGCAAATACAAAGGGCGATGGTACCTTTGGCCAGAATTCCCCTAAATGCAGACAACATGAGAGAGTACTGCCCAAAGCAGGGTTGCAAACTGCCATCATAAAATCTCCTGGCTTTGGTAATGTACCATCTAACTGTGTTTAAATTTACCTTTTAACCTTTTCCATGATTGCAAACCAAAAACACACATGGAATAATAAGAGTAAAGAGTCTAGCTATATTTAAAAAAAGTGGTGCTTTTGTCGGTATTTTGATATACAGAGAGTTGAAAGAAAAGATTTGCAGACCTTGAAATGAACTATTTCTTGCCACAGAGACCACAGTGTCAATCCATATCTAATTTCATAATGACAGTTTGACTTAAAGTTGGCTTTAGAAGGAAGGATAATAATAATAATAACTTTCATTCAGCTGGATCATTCACAGAGACACAAGGGCAGAGGTCCTGTATGGAATCTTTTCAGGGTTATACATGCTCACCTGATTCAGAGAGTGCAAGATAGATATGCAGCAATGTATGGTGTTAATGAAACAAATAAAAATCCTTCCCCAAAACACAAAGGAAAGGTGCTTTGTGATAAAGTGTCCTTGTGGAAAAGCTTTCTGAGAGACATCTGGATTTTCAGAGCAAATATGATCATTTAGTAGCTTTTAGAGAAAAAATATATTTGAAACATGTCCTTTGGCAAAAAAGGCAAAATGCCCTTGTGTACTCTCACACAGAACAAAATTTCCTCTGCCTCAGGATGACTGCATCAATTTAAAGGAAGTAAATGACATTTTACATCAGAGAAATTAAAACAATGAAAACATCCTACCCCACTAGCATGATTAGTCAGATCAAACACATGGTACAAAATAATCTTATGATTACCAGCACTGAAATAAAGGTGAATGACAAAAAAAAACTTATGGTTAATTTGTCATTAATAACACCAGACAGAAAAATTGTTTCTTTACTTGGAAGAAAATTTTCCCAGAATACTTTTTATTAAAAGCTATCTCGGGACTCTAGATACCTAATTTCCTCAAAAATCTTAAGGACATCACATTTTTGTAAAAATAAATTCTTCTACAATTAAAAACGTATGCATTTTAGAAAACTATATATAAAGCTCTATGTTAACAAACATCTCTGTAACAGAAATAGCACAGAAAAGTAAACAAATGGGAAAAATGACTCAAGCGACTTTTGTTTTTAAGCAAGTATATAATACTATTCATTTTTTGCTTTTATGGGAGGAGGAACTTTTCTTTCTACTACTACTTTAAAGGAGGAAAATAATCTAAGCTATTTATATAAGATTTTACATAGAACTAAAATGTGATAGTCATCAAATTTTCAAAAGCAGAGTACAGAATATAGAACTCTGTAATTATGTCTAGTAATAAAAATAATCATCTATACTTTGTTTTTTGATTAGAGGAAAAAGGAAAGAAGGGATATAAATATAAGAAAAAAATTAAGAAACAGAATAAAATCAAAGAAGGCAGAGACATCAACAACAAGACAGAGATAAGTCCAGGCAGTCATTGAGACTGAGATAGACTTCCACATATGAAAAGAGACAGGTCCATATCCAATAAAAATTCACATGTATTGAACAATAGCATATTTGAACAATACTTACAGCATGACAGCTATTAACAATTATATCATTTTTTAACTCCAGTGGAGAAATTTGCTTTCTCCACTGGTTACATACAGTAACCCTTTGAAATCCTGGGCCTGAGACATATTCTCCTTTTATTTAAAAGGTTGACTAAATAAACATCAAGTATTAAAGACACACAGTCTCCAGGTGAGACTCCCTACATCATAACCACAGAAGCAGAAAAATAGCTAAAAAGGAAAAAAAAAAAAAAACACTTTCCACTGTGTAGGACAATGTCATTAAATGTTATGTTTACACACTACATAAGATTAGTTAGCATACATTCTGGGGTAAGTAATCTACAGTAATAAATCATGCTTTTAATTTCTGATTGAGAAATTAAAGATTAACTTTCCATTCAATCCACATATTCCTAAGGATTCCCTGAGTTTTCTAGCCACCAATCTAGACTAAAAAACGACTAATTAACAGCCCCTGATTTAAAGAGCATAGGCCAGTCAGAAGGCATAAACAGATATTTAAAACATAAACTACGTTTTTATACCATGTGATATGGTTTGGCTGTGTCCCTGCCCAAATCTCATCTTGAATTGTAGCTCCCATAATTCCCATGTGTTGTGGAGGGGATCTGGTGGAAGATAACTGAATCATAGGGTGGTTTCCCCATACTGGTCTCCTGGTACTGAGTAAGTCTCACAAGAGCTAATGGTTTTATAAGGGGTTTCTCCTTTCACTTGGGTCTCATTCTCTCTTGCCTGCCACCAGGTAAGACATGCCTTTCACCTTCCACCATGATTGTGAGGCCTCCCAGCCGAGTGGAACTGTAAGTTCATTAAACCTCTTTTTCTTTATAAATTACCCAATCTCCGGTATGTGTTTATCAAGCAGCATGAAAATGGACTAATAGACCATGGTATTGATATAAAAGCAGATAACGAATAAAAGAATAGCTCTCCATTGGTGGAATTCAAGACATTTAACAGAAATGTTGGGTGATTTATTCTTTTTTTTTTTTCGACATAAGATTCTTGCTCTGTCACCCAGGCTAGAGTGCAGTGGCGTGATCTCAGCTCACCACAACCTCTGCCTCCCAGGTTCAAGCAATTCTTCTGCCTCAGCCTCCGGAGTAGCTGGGACTACAGGCACGTGCCACCATGCCCAGCTAATTTTTGTATTTTTAGTAGAGATGGGGTTTCACCATATTGGCCAGGCTGGTCTCGAACTCCTGACCTCGTGATCTGCCTGCCTCGGCCTCCCAAAGTGCTGGGATTACAGGTGTGAACCACTGTGACTGGCCAGGTGATTTATTCTAAGCTTCAGAAATCACACCCCTATGTCAGGATACTGGCAGTAGTAAGATAGATAGATGACTGATAGAAAAAGAGACAAAGATAGATATAGAGAGATGACAGAGAATTAGAAGCAAGTGATAGATGACTGATAAAGAGAGGTAGAGATGATATAGATAGATAAGAGATAAGAGAGATAATAGAAATAGATAATAGATATATAGGTAGTTAAGTGGATAAATAGATGATAGATGGAAACCTTGTCTCTACTAAAAATACAAAAATTAGCCAAGCATGGTGGCACACACCTGTAGTCCCAGCTACTAGGGAGGCTAAGGCAGAAAAATTGCTTGAACCCAGGAGGTGGAGGTTGCAGTGAGCCAAGATAGCACCACTGCACTCCAGCCTGAGTGACAGATGACAGAGCAAGACTCCATCTCGAAAAAAAAAAAAAAAAAAGAAAGAAAGAGTCTTTTCTACATGCCAGCCAAGTGACAAGCATTTTATTTCTATTATTCTATTTAATCAACTGTATACACTTGATTTATAAATTTCATTTATGTCCTCAAAACTGCAAAACTATTTTGGCTTGATGCTGTGACTTTTTTCCAATCTTATGAAGTCCATTACGATGTGAGAGCTTCTCCACTCAAATCTGATTTCCCACTGTTCTACTCTTTCACAGTCAGAGATGAACTAAGCTTATCCTTCATTCAGCAAAGGAAGCCTATAGTTAGGACCTCCTGAACTGTCCACAACAAACCATGCCACTGCATAGATCTCATAATTACCACCCACTCTTACAATTCTCCCTTTTAGACAACATTCTAAACTGATGAAAATTATGCAGTTATAAAAATGAGCAGGCTTCATTTTGTTTCTCCAGCTCATAAGCCCCAATAGGGCCTATTGCATTGAAATTTAAAAGCAATGTTAACTATGGTAATAGAGCCATGTTTTGTTTCCAGGTGGGCATGCTCCAATGAGGGGCTATAAGGAGGTCTCATTTTGTATGCCAGGTCCCATCAAATAGAGTAACTGCTGGCTGTCATGAGAGCCATGTCTAGAAGAAGTCAGAGATGATTGCCTCTATGTTCGGTAGGAAAAAATCCTGAGAGAGTTTAGCAGTGTTTGTCACAGATGCAGTAGGGGAGACTGGTCTCACAATTGCTAGATTTTTGCCGGTTCTAAGCCAGTGAGTGCTTCATCATTCACTACAGTATCAGTTGCGTACCTTTTATTAAGCAAATAGGTGGAATAACGTAGATATAATACATATTTATGAATTAACATAATTACTAATTGAATGAATACATGAATATTATGGTAAAAAGATGTTTCTATTTCAAAACCGCTAAAAATGTTTTTGTTGTTTTTATTTTCACCTTAAATATGTTTTCAAGTTTTAACAAATGTCATTTTGGTATACTCTGAGATGACTGAATGGGTTTTATAACTGTATATTCTAATATAATGCCCTATATTGATACTAACTCAGTTTTATATTCTGGACTTATATTAATTATTCCTCCTTAATCATGTTGCACTATTCTTAAACTATTCATGATTTGACTGACAAGCATTTTTTTAATGTTATTCCCTATAAAAAATGACTTCAGGGTTAACATTACAGATCCTTTCTTAAGGTTTATACCAGAGGCATGCTAATTTCAGCTAATAAATCAAGTAGGTTATCATCTTTTTATATATTCCATAATACTGTATAATGTGCTCTTTAAAATTTGAAATATTTTGTCTAGCTAGAACTCAGAAAGTATTAAAAGTAATTTTTCAATGATTTCAAATTGATGTAGGCTCTGTTTTGATATTGGCTTTCTTATTATTCGAAGACCAAATAGAAAATTATTCAATTACTATTATTTTCAAGCTATCTTTATAAAAACACAAATAGTAATTTCTTAGGAATCTGGTTTTTTTTATGTTTTTGTAACTTAACTTTCAGTTTGGGAATATATTAATCAGTCTTTTTTTTCAACTTTTTACTTTATTAACTTTTGCTTTTCTATTTATTCTTTCCAACTTGAGTTAGACACTTAATGTAAGTGAAAAATATCTGCTATGTTCATCCTGTGAGATTTTTGGTTGTTGATTACCATAATCTCGCATATCTAGACTGATACAGGTTTCAAATACATACATTCTACTTCCTAAGTGAGATGTTCTGCAGATGAGTACATTGGTACTGGTTCTGTTCATTAAATGTGAGGACTCAAGTCTTTCTTCAATTTTATAACTCTTCTATTGCTAACCCTTCAAACTGGGTCTCTCTCTCTCATTCCTGTTTTCTACCTCTTGGAACTTCTATAAATATTTGATGTTTTCAATCTTTTCTCCCTATCTCTAAATCTCCCTTATTATTTATTATTCTCATCTGTCTGTACTACACACTGAGTTAATTCTTCAGATTTATCTTCCAGTTCACTATTTTTTTAATTCAGCTATTTCTAGTATGCTGTTTCACTATCTACTGAGATCTTAATTTAAATTATATATATCATGTCTTGAAATTCAGTTTTTCAAATACCTGTATTTTTACCTTTTCCTTTTAACACTATTCACTCTCTTACTTAATTTAATGTTAAATGCACAGAGTCTCTCCTATTGTTTTAATCTCCCTAAGTTCCATTTTAATTTTGTTTTGTTTTGTTGCTTTTCATTTATTCTCATTGCTGACTATCTTGCAGCTACATATTTGCTGAAATGAATTTTAACTTGCATGTGTGAGAAGGAGAGAACTTCTTGGGAGTTTGGTTTGTCATTCCCGTGATTGTCTGTATGCACCGGGTCGTAAAAGAATGCCTAGAGAGTGATTTGACATGTGCTTGTGCGAGGATTTCAGGGTTTTCATGTGTCCCTGGGCTGTTTTTCATGTTAATTTATCTTCCTGTCTTTCCAGCACCATAATGTTTGAGTAAATTCAGATTATTTTCCTGTGTAACACAGGCTGGGATTCGAATTTCAAAAATTTCCCTGTTTCATTTCAGCCTCAGTCCCTGATGTTTACTTGAGAAACCATATTGCTGCTTCCTCTTTCCTGATGGGAAGGCATTTTCTAGTTCCCTTCATCCTTGCAGAGATGAGGCAGGATTTCAGCCTTTCTGCAGAGAACTCTGTTTCAGGCCTCTGACTAGGTGGATTCTGTATCCCCTTACCCTGTATGGGTACTAAAACCTCAACTTCTGATCCCTCGGAGCAATGTCTATGACTGACAATCATGGGCCAAGAAAGCACATTCATTCCTGATTTCTCCCTGGCTTTTAAGTTTCCTTGTCCTTTGTGACATATAAGAATTGCCCATTTGTTTGAGCTTCTTTATATTTAAAGCCATTCTTTATAGTTTCACTTTTTGTTCAATGGTTCTATGTATTTTTTAGCAAAAAGGAAGCTTATTTTACTGAACTCATTATTTGCCAAGAAATTCTCAAACTGCCAGTGAAAAGAGGCTATTAGTCAAATGCCTTATAAAACACATCATTCTCTGTTTAAAATAGCTTTTATGTCACATTTCCCCATAATGGAACAGGCAAGAAAAACAAAGAAAAGATTTTAACATTATATGTAGCACAAATGTTTATATATTTTAATTCATTCTCAATTATTATTTCAGGTAATTAAAAATACAAAATAAGCTAATAACTTCACTGGCTATGGAAGCCATGCCTCCCCACCAAAAAAAAATTCTATTCTAGCTAAAAAATGTTATGAAGTACCATTCATTGTTAATGAGAAAATGAGGATATAGGCCAAACTATCCAAATATTGCAAAGAACATCTGGCATTATGCAAAATGAAAGTAAATGTTGACTTAATTCACTCTTTAAAAACATTCTAAACTGATTCAAACTAGTTTTTGTCTGCCTTAGGCTCATAAGTATTTGCAAAGGAGAATATTTTAGAGCCATTTAAAAGCATTCAGTAAGTTTCCTGTGGCAACCAATGAATAATATGCCCAGGGAAGTGGAAACTCAGATAGGTCATGCAATTTGCCTAAGATCACAAAGTTAATTACTAGGAACCCAAAAAAGCACTTAGGTAGTATTTTCAGCACATTTTCCGAAATTCTCCGCCTTCTCCATATTAATTCTGGATGAAATAAGTACAAATATTAATTCACAAATATCTTTATTATAATTTATAAAGCCTTTAAAATATTTTCTGTGTATTCTATAAATTTGCATGATAACAGTTATGGCTCTTTTCACACAAAAACATAAAGCACATTGACTGCTTTCCTCATTTCTAGCCAAGAAGTGATGTGGATTCAGGTTCTCTGAGGATCGCTATTTGTTTAATGAGGTGACAAGCCGACCTCACTAAATGGCATAAAGCACAGATTCTTTTTTTTTTAATTTTATTATTATTATACTTTAAGTTTTAGGGTACATGTGCACAATGTGCAGGTTAGTTACATATGTATACATGTGCCATGCTGGTATGCTGCACCCATTAACTCGTCATTTAGCATTAGGTATATCTCCTAAGGCTATCCCTCCCCCCTCCCCCCACCCCACAACAGTCCCCAGAGTGTGATGTTCCCCTTCCTGTGTCCATGTGTTCTCATTGTTCAATTCCCACCTATGAGTAAGAATATGCGGTGTTTGCTTTTTTGTCCTTGTGATAGTTTACTGAGAATGATGATTTCCAATTTCATCCATGTCCCTACAAAGGACATAAACTCATCATTTTTTCTGGCTGCATAGTATTCCATGGTGTATATGTGCCACATTTTCTTAATCCAGTCTATGTTAGACATTTGGGTTGGTTCCAAGTCTTTGCTATTGTGAATAGTGCCACTATAAACATACGTGTGCATGTGTCTTTATAGCAGCATGATTTATAGTCCTTTGGATATATACCCAGTAATGGGATGGCTGGGTCAAATGGTATTTCTAGTTCTAGATCCCTGAGGAATCGCCACACTGACTTCCACAATGGTTGAACTAGTTTACAGTCCCACCAACAGTGTAAAAGTGTTCCTATTTCTCCACATCCTCTCCAGCACTTGTTGTTTCCTGACTTTTTAATGATTGCCATTCTAACTGGTGTGAGATGGTATCTCATTGTGGTTTTGATTTGCATTTCTCTGATGGCCAGTGATGGTGAGCATTTTTTCATGTGTTTTTTGGCTACAAAAATGTCTTCTTTTGAGAACTGTCTGTTCATGTCCTTCACCCACTTTTTGATGGGGTTGTTTGTTTTTTTCTTGTAAATTTGTTTGAGTTCATTGTAGATTCTGGATATTAGCCCTCTGTCAGATGAGGAGGTTGCGAAAATTTTCTCCCATTTTGTAGGTTGCCTGTTCACTCTGATGGTAGTTTCTTTTGCTGTGCAGAAGCTCTTTAGTTGAATTAGATCCCATTTGTCAATTTTGGCTTTTGCTGCCATTGCTTTTGGTGTTTTAGACATGAAGTCCTTGCCCATGCCTATGTCCTGAATTGTATGCCTAGGTTTTCTTCTAGGGTGTTTATGGTTTTAGGTCTAACGTTTAAGTCTTTAATCCATCTTGAATTGATTTTTGTATAAGGTGTAAGGAAGGGATCCACTTTCAGCTTTCTACATATGGCTAGCCAGTTTTCCCAGCACCATTTATGAAATAGGGAATCCTTTCCCCATTGCTTGTTTTTCTCAGGTTTGTCAAAGATCAGATAGTTGTAGATACGCGGCGTTATTTCTGAGGGCTCTGTTCCGTTCCATTGATCTATATCTCTGTTTTGGTACCAGTACCATGCTGTTTTGGTTACTGTAGCCTTGTAGTATAGTTTGAAGTCAGGTAGTGTGATGCCTCTAGCTTTGTTCTTTTGGCTTAGGATTGACTTGGTGACGCGGGCTCTTTTTTGGTTCCATATGAACTTTAAAATAGTTTTTTCCAATTCTGTGAAGAAAGGCATTGGTAGCTTGATAGGGATGGCATTGAATCTGTAAATTACCTTGGGCAGTATGGGCATTTTCATGATATTGATTCTTCCTACCCATGAGCATGGAATGTTCTTCCATTTGTTTGTATCCTCTTTTATTTCATTGAGCAGTGGTTTGTAGTTCTCCTTGAAGAAATCCTTCATGTCCCTTGTAAGTTGGATTTCTAGGTATTTTATTCTCTTTGAAGCAATTGTGAATGGGAGTTCACTCATGATTTGGCTCTCTGTTTGTCTGTTATTGGTGTACAAGAATGCTTGTGATTTTTGTACATTGATTTTGTATCCTGAGACTTTGCTGAAGTTGCTTATCAGCTTCAGGATATTTTGGGCTGAGACGATGGGGTTTTCTAGATATACAATCATGTCATCTGCAAAGAGGAACAATTTGACTTCCTCTTTTTCTAATTGAATACCCTTTATTTCCTTCTCCTGCCTAATTGCCCTGGCCAGAACTTCCAACACTATGTTGAATAGGAGTGGTGAGAGAGGGCATCCCTTTCTTGAAAGCACAGATTTTCAACAGCAACAGTGGTGCCATTTCTATTGTGAGGTTAGGAGAAATTGATTGGCATAAAAATTAATATCAAAGTTCCTCAATTTTAATTTAAAGAGAAGATTAGAGAGTACACGAATGGGAGTATTCTCACTTGCAGCCATTTGAAAATATATTTCCTGAGCAAAAGAAAATACTGAGTTACATGTCACTGACTATGAATTTTACTTAATTTAAAGCCAGTCTCCTGTGTTTTCATTCTGAAGTATACATTTTATGTGAATGTCATGCCGCTCTGAAATGAAAAGGAAAGAATTGCTACCTATAGAAAGACAGGTTTCCACCTTTACTTAGAGAATGTTTTTTAATTTTCCTGAATTTTAATTTCCTAAATTTCCATAATTGGAGACCAATGCAGATTCACTTACACATGGCACTCAGATGTGTGCATAGACTTAGCATCCAGGCAGTCTGCTAAGTGCTTGACATACTTTAAATTATTTCATCTTCTCAGTAAACTGATGAGACACATACAGTGATCCTCATATTAGGGATGAGAAGTATGAGACTAAGAATAAGCACAAAAGGCTGCACAGTGAGAAGGAAATGAAGAGAGCACGTATAACACCATGGTCTGACATCAGAGCCTTTATTGCTGTATTGCCAAGTGCTGGGTTATGCTGTTTCTCATAGTCTCCTTCTGTGCTAAAGCTGAAGCAAAACAGAAAATAAAAACAAACATTGGCAGTTGCGTAATAGCAGTGCCCCACCCTTCAAAGATGTCCATGGCCTAATCTTTGGAACCTGTGAATATGTCACCTTACATGGCAAAAGAGATTTTGCCAATGTGATTCACCAAAGGATATCAAGAGGGGAAGACCATTGTGCATTATCCGGGTGGGCCCAATGTAATCACAAGAGTTCTTAAAAGTGGAAAAGGGAATAGAAGAGTGAAAAGAAGGGGCCCCAGCAAAGGAGTGTGGGCAGCCTCTAGAAGGGGGAAAGACAGGGAAACAAATCATCCCATGAAGCCTCCTGAAAGGGCACAGCCCTGATTTTAGCCGAGCAAGACCAATTTCCGACTCCTGACCTCTGAACTACAAGACAATAAATCTGTCTTTTTTTAAGGCATCTATTTTATGGTACTTCATTACAGCAGTCGCAGGAAATAATACAGTGGCTAAAAGCATCAACTTTGGAATCATATAGATTCAGATTAAAACCCGCATTCTCCAGTTGACAACTCCATGTCCTTGGGAAAGTTAACACCAGCTCATGAGATAACAAAAGTGTTAATGAAAAGTGTGAATGTGCCCAGGGCATATACAGAAGAGATTTGCCTCAAACTATTCTATATACGTTGGAGCACGAATAATTATTTTTAAAAATAGCATTTCATGTAATAAATTGTCTTACAAAATGAGAGGTGATGTATGTCACAAAACACTCCTTTTTGTGCAACAAACGCCAGCCAAATATGAAGGAAATATTATTACTATTAGAGTAAAGCTATCCCATCCATAAAACCTAAGAGGTTAACAAGAAAAATATGGCTTCCATTTGGGGACTTTTTTGATTTGACTGTCTCATATTGAGGTGAGAAAATTATAACTCTGAAGAGGAACAGTATCATTCCTAAGTCCTGAGATATATTAGAAAAACTCATCAAAGAATATCCTTCTTCAATCGTGCTTTGATTCTGTAACAGTAGGCATCGGCAAACTATTCTTAAAGGGTGGTTAGTATACCCTTGGACTTTTCAAGCCATACAATCTTTGTGGCAACTATTCCACTCTGCCAGGTAGTGGGACATAGGGAATGTTAAGTAAATGTGTCTGACTATGTAACAAACTATTCATAAGAACAACGGCCAGCCTGCAGGCTGTGGTTTGCCAAACCCTGTGTTAAAGTGGCATCTTGACCTGAAGGGTTTTCACTCTAACTAGCATTCATAGTGCCCTCTTTTATTCTCAAAAATGCCCTGGGGTACATAGCCCTGGTCCTGTGGCCACATAGGCCTAGAAGTCTCTGCTCTGCCCAGGATCCCAAAAAGGCACTTGATTGTGGAATACAAGGTGTATTTATTCACCTTGGAAGACCCCAAGTGTAGATAGGGACTGTCCTAGACATGTGGTACAATGGTCATCCCACGTCTGCCTCACATTTCACAAAGATAAGCACATTCAGCAACCCCATGAGATATAACCTGCTCAAAGGAAGGGAAAGGATGTGTCATGGGTCTGTATTTGCTGAGTAACTACCCAGAGGCAGAGTTCCCAGGAAGCAAGTGAAGATGACTCTGCAGAGCCCTAACCACAAGGGCCACTCCCAAGACCCTAGAGAGGGCCTGCAGGGTATTCACACAGTCACAAGTGTGCATAAAGTGTGTGTGCATATAAGCATCAGGCCCTCCTTGACTTTGTAGACACTATTCCAGATGCTGGGTGAACACACTCAACAAAAGAGCTCTCAGAGGACTGGGATGGGGCTCAACCAATTCAGAACTATCACCTGCTCACTCACCCTCCAGAAATCATCGATGCAGGTATGGTGTTCAATTCACTTGTGCTGCCTCTCCCTCAAATTCTGGTTTATAACAGTGACTTAATAAATGTCTGTGAAATGTAGATATCAATGCATTCAATGCAGGAGAAAAGGTAAGTCATTCTAAAAGAAAATATTTTTAAAAAATGGTTTAGTGAGTTAAAGAGATTAGAAAAAAGGGAATTCAAATTATGAGACAAAAGAAACAACCAATATTTTTTAAGTATATATTGAATTGAAAAATAAAGGGTGAAGCTGTGAAAGAGAGGATCTAGAAAGATTAAAAGATGATATAATTTGGTTTCAAAGAGGATACGAAATGTTATAGAGGAACTGAAAAAGCAGTAGAAGACTGGACACTGAGAAGAGATACATAGAAAAACAGGAAATAAATGGCTATGTTCCTTCTTGCTTGCTTGCTTTTGTTTTGGCAGAGGATAAAAGAGCTTTCCAAAACTTTAAAAAATCTATTACTGCCTAATGAGACCCATACTTAACTCCAATTTACTCTCAGGGCAGTTAGCCCACCACCCCCAACTCTGCCAGCAGAACGCCACTGAGTAATGGGACTGTCACAGGACAATCCCACAGCTCCCCACTGCTCCTTTCTTGTTTTTCTAAAGGAAGATTATCTAAGATTATAGCTAATTTATGACTACTTACGCCTCTCTTGCTACAGGTACTGACACTAATGGATCTTAGCTGCACTTGGCTGAGAAATAAATCGGTTCTATAGATCGGCAATAAACACAGCTACAGCAGGGAACGCAGCTTCAGCAGTCCACCTATGCCTGCGAGAAGAAAGGGATGGGCTAGACGGGGAATGGGAATTTGACTGCAGGATTCATGTGTGTATGATGTGTGATTTGGACATGTGTGTATGATGTGTGATTTGGGTGGATGGCTAAACTGAGTTTTTTCTCTTTCCACACGCCAACGCCAGACACCTGGTTGCAAGCCTCTGGCTGCAGGAACCATATGTGCTGCTGGGTGGGGTAGTGCAGCACAGGGACGTGGGAAGACCCACTGTCCCCAGAGGCCTTCCCGACCAGAGTGCAGAGCGCCTGTGTCTCCACAAGACTCAGCAATGACTGTGGTCTGAGAATGCCTGGCTGCACAGAAACATCAATCTGGGATTTAAAAATAAACAGGCTGGGTGCGGTGGCTCATGCCTGTAATCCCAGCACTTTGGGAGGCCAAGGCAGGTGGATCACCTGAGGTCGGGAGTTCCAGACCAGCCTGACCAACATGGAGAAACTCCGTCTCTACTAAAAATACAAAAATTAGCCGGGCATAGTGGTGCATGCCTGTAATCCCAGATACTCGGGAGGCTGAGGGCAGGAGAAACGCTTGAACGTGGGAGGCAAAGGTTGAGGTGAGCTGAGATTGCACCATGGCATTCCAGCCTGGGCAACAAGAATGAAACTCCGTCTCAAAAATAACGGTAATAATAATAATAATAATAAACAAATAAACCATTCATACTGTAGTCCAGATATTCTTTCCAATCAGCCCTGCTACAAGATCTTGTGTTGGAAGCAATTCTCAAGCTTTTCCTCATTGAAGGAAAAAAGGACTTACTTATATTTTTAGCCTCTAAACAGTCACTTTGCACTTGAAACCTGCAAACTTATTTGCTCTACTTTATTTTTGAATATTTTGATGGCTGTCTCTGCCATAGCCACTCAACTGTGGTCTTCACACCTCTGTCATAAATGAACCCATATATATTAGGTCTGATACAAAACCAAAATAAGTTATTAAGGGTTTGGGCAGATATATAAAAAGTTGAACACATTTTAGTTTACTGCTGTTCTTAAAGTGATTATCAACTGCGGACCATTCTTGTACTTATGAAATAAAATATAAGCATGCCTGCTAACAATTCCAATTTTAGTTCCTTAGCTAGAAATGGGTTTTGAATCAGTTCTAATGTTTATATTCATGTTACAATTATGACCAAATTATACTATTACTTTTAAAGATTTTGGAACTGTTGTTTATATTTCTGGTTTGCTATTTAGATATGTTAAAAATGCAAATTGTTTACATAGTTCAAATCCCTAATCTAAGGCCACAGGAAATATAATACCTCAAAAACAAAAAACTAAACCAACAAAACTTATGAGATCCATCCATTAATCCTTCTGCTTGTTTAACAAATACTAAGAATCAGGCATTGTTAGACATTTAAGGAGATAAGTCATACTCCTCCAGAATGTTCACATTTTAATGTGGAAGTTGCACACATAAATAGTTGCAATGTACTGTAAGTATTTTAATATTAATAGGTGCAAAGTCCTGCAATATTACCAAAGAAAAAATAGCTCTGCAGGGATAACAATATTAGGTGCCATAGAAAAGAAGAAATGCATTGCAGGAGGACATAAAGAGAGCTGCTGTGAACACTCAGGTCTAAGTAGGGAGAGGCCTTTTTTTTTATTATTATACTTTAAGTTCTAGGGTGCATGTGCACAACGTGCATGTTTGTTACATATGTATACATGTGCCATGTTGGTGTGCTGCACCCATTAACTCGTCTTTTAGCATTACATGTATCTCCTAATGCTATCCCTCCCCGCTCCACCCACCCCACAACAGGCCCCGGTGTGAAGATACATAGTTAATTATGGTAAAATCTTTCGTTTAAACAATTGCTCAGGAGCTAAAATTGTAGGGAAAAATACAATTTAGAATGAATGTAAGCTTCTGTTTCTGGCTATGGTGTGATGGAAAGGAGACTAGTTTTCCCATTATAAACAATCACAAAAGAGGACAACATGTGTGAGCCCACAGCTTCCAAACACTGGACAACAAGCAGCCTAAGACTGAGGAGCCTGAGAAGAGGGAAACTCATGACAATGGCCTCAGTTTCCCTTCGGGAGAAATCTCCCCCACACTGCACAGGGCACTAGAATCCCAGCACAGCAAGGTGCAGCTGCACTCAAGAGGCTGCCATCCCAGTTCCGGAAAGCTGAAGCAGCTGGGAACAGGTGGCGGGACCTGCGTTGGGGAGTGGGCAGACATTTACTTTGGGGCCCCTCACAGTCCTGGGGATGGCTGGCTGACACCTGAGCAAGAGGAACTGCATGAGGTATACACAGGGCAACTGCTGCAGGAAGTTGAATCAGAAGACGGTGATGGCTGTAACACCTCAGTAATACCCAGAGAGCAGCCAGACAGCAGCTTGCCAAGTCTTAACAGAATAACTTTTATCCTTATAAGGATAAACTCTACTCAACAGAGCTGAAAACCAAGCCCTGCCAAGATTAGCATGGCCAACAGCATTTGGAAGTTCAGCCACCCCACATCAGCGGAGCTTAAGCAACATTCCTGGGGTTTCTACATTTCCACCCAAATGAAGCATAAAGCCAAACCTATGCAAATGCAAGGCGGAATCACAGTAATTGATATGCATTTAGAAATTACGAGACAGAGAAGGAAGCAAAATTGGAATTCACACTTAGGAAAGTAATGAACCCCTGAATGATGGCTGTGATGTTTAATTTATCAGAAAAGGACATTAAAGCCACTATTATACATGTATTTAACAAATTAAAGAAGGTATGCTCTTATTGAATTAACATTGAAACAAATGTAGAAAGAAAATTAAGAATCATAAAAATGTAAATTCTAGAACTAGTACAATAATCAAAATGAAAATTTCACTTGATATATGTAAGAGGAGATTGAAGATGACAGTAGAAAATCTGTGAACTAGCAAGAAAAATCAATAGAATATTTCCAACCAGAAGAACAGACAGGAGAAAAAAATTAAGCAAATATAAAGTCTTTTACACTGCCAGTGGGAGTGAATAATATTACAACCACTTTGGGTAACAATTTGGCAGTTTCTTATAAAGTTAAATACAGAGTTACTAAGTGACCTAGAAATTATACTGTTAGGTTTTTTATTCAAGAAAAATGGAATCATAGGCCCACAAAAAGACTTGCATGTAAGAGTTCATCGCAGTTATTCAGAAGAGATAAATATGGGAAACAACCCAAATGGCTGCTTCAAATGGAAGAGTAAACAAATATTTGTATATTCATACAAACAATACCATTCACAATGAACAAAATATATGATCTACAGGTGCACTTCACAATATAGGTGAACTCCAAAAACATTCCAAGCAAAATAGCTTAAAACAATACATATGGTGTGATTCAATTTATGTGAAGTTCTAGAAGAGACAAAATGAATGTACAATGAGAGGAATCCAATATGTGGTTGCTGGGAAGGGTCTGGATGAGAAGACAGACTGCAAAGACCATGAGCTATGCTTCTGGAATGATGACAATGCTCTTTGTCTTCACTGGGGTAATGATTACAGAGGTATGAATATTGTTCAAAGGCATCAAATTGTACACTTAAAATGTGTGCATTGTACCACATGCCACTTTTGATACATGATGTTAATTGAAAATTTAGTTTAGTTTAGTCAGATTTTGGGGATTTAAAGACGAAATGCATTAAATTGCATTCAGATGTATACTCTGGTGGTAAAATAGAATTTAGAAGTGAAATAAAGCATAAAGTTTTCTATAAAATATTTGCTATGATTTTGTATGGTATATAATGAGGAACAACTGAATATCTTTATTTCTGTAAGTGTTAGATTTTGATAACATAATGGTAAAGATTTCTTCAGTTGAATTTTTATAATTGTAAAATAATCTATCATAGTACTAAACAATTTTCAAAGGCAGAAATAAAAAGTAGATTCTAAAAGTGAAGAAGTTATATACAGGTTGTGAGTATCCCTTATCCAGCTTGGGATCAGCAATGTTTCAGATTTAGAATCTTTTCAGATTTGGGAATATTTGCACACACATAATGAGATATCATGGGAATGGAACCCAACTCTAAACACCAAATTCATTTATGTTTCACATACACCTTAAAAGATATATTGCAGCTGAAGGGGGCTGTGGAAGTCTTTTTTCCCTTGAGGATGCTTTTGTGCACCTGTTTTAACTGAAACTGGTCATATGAGTTCAGGATGGAATTTTCCACTTGTGGCATCATGACAGTACTAAAAAATTTTTGATTTTTGATTTTTGAGCATTTCAGGAATTTTGAATTTTTGGATTGGTGATGCTCAACCTGCTTATATTTATAACTTCTAAAACACATTACTAAGACTCACCACTGTCTACACAACTGATGTTAAATTAATGTCATACTTTAAGGCGTTAAATTATTTTGCACTCTGTTTTTGCTAGACAAATAGAGCTGCACGCCTTCTAAGAAATGGACCTTTGAGGATAATTGACTGACCACTTTATTTTTAATATGGCCTTGTCACTTTTTATTTGCTCAGGCATGTGTGTCTTCTGTGTTGCAGGTCTATAGTGTTGACAGAATGAGTTTTGATTGGTTAAGTGTGTGCATTTTTAACTTTTTGAAATTGGGGTTAAGGTCATGTAAGAATCAAATGTGTTGTTCTCTGTTTTAACTTCTCATTCCTTTGTATAAAAGACTATAATACATCATAGTTCATTGATGCCACTCAATAGTTGATGAAAAACTAAATTGTTAGGAATAAGTGTAAAAATCTAGTTTTCACCTAAGAAAATTTGTCTTGTCAAAGGTGTTCAAGCAAAGAATAATTTTCAAATCAAAGCCTCTTGGAAAATTAAAATGAGTCTCACCCAAGCATGTCCCACTTCCCCTAATGAAATATCTAGAGAGCAGCTGCTTTGTGCTAGGCCCTGGACTGAACTCTGGGGATTCAAAGATAAATTAGACAATTTATTTGCAACCAAGGAGTACATACTCTTGGAACCTGTCATTCAATTAATATGTTCTCTAGAAAAGCAGAAATACTGTGCAATGAAAATGACCAGGGGTAGCAAGGCTCTAAAACTGGCATTTAGAGTCAAACAACAGGACTTGGTCTAATTGTACAATACCCTTATAAAAGTATTGTTTAGAAAAAAAATGTGATACTCAAAACCCTTGTGCTAGCTTTACCATAAAAGACTATGTAAACCTGGGAGCTAGGAGAGAGCCTTCCTCAGTGCACCATATGCATAAGTAAGGAGATAGGAGATCTGAGGGAGAAGGGAATAAAACGCTGAACAGAAAGCAGCAGAGACTAGAGATGAAGACAAGACGCTGGTCTTCCAGAGGCCCAGCTATGTTTGAGCAGCTCAGTACCCTTCTGTGACATAAAGAACAAAGTCACTGCCTCCAAATGGGATAGAAGAAAAGGACTGGTCCTTGACTAAGAGCGCATGGTAGTCACAAATCTGGGGGCTGCTTTTTGGCCAAGAGAGCAGCCATTTGAAGGCATATGGGAGAGAAGCATCCTTTTCCTATGTCTGAGATGCCAGCGAGGAAGAGACACTACATCAGTGAAGGAATAGGGGGCACCCAGGAATCTGTGAGTCTTCTGAAAATACACACAGATTTGGGTCTATTTTTCTCTCTTTGTTGTATCTTCCTGCAAAAGAAGGTTCATAGATTCTACTAGATTTGGGAAATGGTCTTACATGAAATGGTCAAAAATCACTGTTTCACAGCAATTAAAGTTGCTCCTGGGCCTACTAAACACTCAGGAAACGTGAGGGGGTGCTGTCGATGCCAGGTCTTTAAAGGCTGGCATGAATATGAAAGTTGATAAATATTTAGCAGAGGAATGACAGCTGAACATGCAGAAGAAGGAAAAGCCAAGCCCACAGGAAAGGGGCAACCTTTTCGGGCACAGGAAGACAAAGACAGAGAATGCAAGTTTTTGGGAAGGAATCATGCGGTTTGACCTCCTGAAACCCAAGAGTGGAAAGCGGAAAGAAATTAAAAATTGTTTGTTAATTTGTCTATTTTTAATATCGAGTGAAGCTATCATAAAATAGGTACATATACAGAATATAAGTTACTTAATTGGTGAAATATGAGCTATTCTTTTAAGGAGCAGAGGCAGGGCTGGGCACGATGGCTCACATCTGTAATCCCAGTACTTTGGGAGGCTGAAGCAGGCAGATCACATGTGGTCAGGAGTTTGATACCAGCCTGGCTAACATGGTGAGACCCAGTCTCTACCAAATATACAAAATTAGCCAGGCATGGTGGCATGCACCTGTAATCCCAGCTACTCGGGAGGCTGAGGCAGGAGAATCACTTGAATCTTGGAGGTGGAGGTTGCAGCAAGCCGAGATCGCACCAATGCACTCCAGCCTGGGTGACAGAGAAGGACTCCGTCTCAAAATAAATAAATAAAGCCGAGGCAGTTACACATCCCTGTGATTATGAGTGACAAATGAACTTATACTTACTCAAAACCAAAAGTAACCGTATCCACAAATTACACACAGTATTATATTTTCAAAAGAGGATTCAAAAATAGCTTTGAAAATGGCCTCTCTGGAAATTTATGTTCACCATTCAGTGAATAACTGATCTTCCCCTTCTGCTCATTAAATGTTTTAGAAACAATAAAAAGAAACAGAGTGGCCAGGCGCGATGTAATCACGCCTGTAATCCCAGCACTTTGGGAGGCTGAGGCGGGTGGATCACGAGGTCAGGAGATCGAGATCATCCTGGCTAACATGGTGAAACCCCGTCTCTATTAAAAATACAAAAAAAAAAAAAAAAATTAGCCGGGCGAGGTGGCCAACGCCTATAGTCCCAGCTACTCGGGAGGCTGAGGCAGGAGAATGGCGTGAACCCGGGAGGTGGAGCTTGCAGTAAGCTGAGATCGCCACTGCATTCCAGCCTGGGCGATAGAGCCAAACTCCCTCTCCAAATAAAAAGAAAGAAAGAAAAAAAAAGAAACAGTGTGATTCTTGAGAGCAAGAATAATCTTATAAAAAGAAAATAATTCATTTTCATATGATCCTGGAATAAAATAAGCTCTTTAAAAAATAAAACACTTTTGACCAAGAAAAAAATGAAAAGATTTCCTGAGCTCTTGGTACTGAAGGAGGCAGGATATTTGTACATGTCACAAATCTTTCTGGCAAATGCTGTGGTCTGTGGATCCGACAGCAGTGAACTCTGAGGAGTAGATGCCAAGGAACCACACCCAGACCCCGCCCACCTCTCCCGCAACTCCTCTGCTGTCCTCCCCTCTAGGGGGCAGTGTTCCACGTACAATTCCACTTAGAAAAAAGTGTCAGCTTCCCTGGTGCATCTTAATGTTTTGGGGGTGAGATGAGTCCGATGCTAATTCTAGGATTGGACTCCTTGGTGCAGCAAGACCCATGGCTTTTCACGTCTCACACATATCACAGGGGCCCTGGTGCCAGTCTTTACCCTACTTCTCATGTATCTCAAATGTCCTTCTTGGCACTCACAGCCAAGTCTTTCACAGACAGCTGCCATCTGCTTTAGGATTGGGTTTCCACGCTGCTATGATCTAAATGTGTCTCCCCAAAATTCAAATGTGGAAGCTTCATCTCCGATGTGATGGTATTAATAAGCGGGGCCTTAGGTGGTGATTAGGTCATGATGTGTTCGGAATTGGTGAGGTCTTGGTCTCACTGACTTCAAGAATGAAGTTGCGGACCCTCACGGTGAGTGTTACAGTTCTTAAAGGTGGTGTGTCCGGAGTTTGTTCCTTCTGATGTTCGAACGTGTTCAGAGTTTCTTCCTTCTGGTGGGTTCGTGGTCTCACTGGCTTCAAGAGTGAAATTGCAGACCTTCATGGTGAGTGTTACAGCTCTTAAGGCCACGTGTCTGGAGTTACTAGATCCTCCCGTCCGGACTTGTTCATTCCTCCTGGTGGGTTCATGGTCTCGCTGGCCTCAGGAATGAAGCTGCATAACTTTGGGGTGAGTGTTTCAGCTCATAAAGGCAGTGTGAACCCAAAGAGTAAGCAGCAGCAATATTTATTGCAAAGAGCGAAATAACAAAGCTTCCACACGTGGAAGGAGACCAGAGTGGATTGCCACTGTTGGCTCAGGCAGCCTGCTTTTATTCCCTTATCTGGCTCCACCCACATCCTGCTGATTGGTCCATTTTACAGAGAGCTGATTGGTCTGGTTTGACAGGGTGCTGACTGGTGTGTTTACAATCCCTGAGCTAGACACAGAGTCCTGATTGGTGCATTTATAATCCTCTAGCTAGACATAAAAGTTCTCCAGGTCCCCACCAGATTAGCCACATACAGAGTGCTGATCGGTGCATTTACAAACCTTGAGCTAGACACAGAGTGCTGATTGGTGTGTTTACAATCCCATAGCTAGACATAAAGGTTCTCCAAGTCCCCACCAGATTAGCCAGGTACAGAGTGCTAATTGGTGCATTCACAAACCTTGCGCTAGACACAGGGTGCTGACTGGTGCATTTACAAACCTTGAGCTAGACACAGAGTGCTGATTGGTGTATCTACAATCCCTTAGCTAGACATAAAGGTCCTCCAAGTCCCCACTAGACTCAGGAGCCCAGCTGGCTTCACCTAGTGGATCCTGCACCAGGGTGGCAGGCAGAGCTGCCCACCAGTCCCACGCAGTGTGCCAGCACTCCTCAGCCCTTGGGTGGTCGATGGGACTGGGTGCCCTGGAGCAGGGGGCGGTGATCGTCAGGGAGGCTCGGGCTGCGCAGGAGCCCACGGCAAGGGTGGGGGGAGGCTCGGGCATGGTGGGCTGCAGGTCCGAGTCCTGCCCCGCGGGGAGGCAGCTGAGGCCCTGGGAGAATTCGAGCTCAGCACCAGGACCCAGCGCACCCTCTGCAGCTGCTGGCCTGGGTGCTAAGCCCCTCACTGCCTGGGGCCGGCAGCGCCGGCCAGCCACTGGGAGTGCGGGGCCCACTGAGCCCACGCCCACCCGGAACTGGCGCTGGCCCGCCTGCGCCTCTCCCTCCACACCCCCTGGCAAGCAGAGGGAGCCGGCTCCCGCCTGGGCCAGCCCAGAAAGGGGTTCCCACAGTGCAACCGCGGGGTGAAGAGCTCCTCAACAGCGGCCTGAGTGGGCACCGAGGCCGAGGAGGTGCCCAGAGCGAGGGATTGCTGCGAGGGCTGCCAGCACGCCGTCACCTCTCAATGAGGGTGAAGTCCTCATTAAAGTTATTAATGAATTATAAAAGAGGCTTCACACGACATTTGCTCCTTTTGTCTTCCCTCCACTCGGCCATGTGAGGATACGGGGCTCAAGATACATCTTAGAGGCAGAGACAAGGGCCTCCACCCAGTGGACTGAAGTGATTTAAAAACAAAGTCCTAAAACCACATTTGTAAATTAATACAAAAAGGAAAAGAAGTAATAAGATAAAGAAATACTATGTAAATTAAACTACTTAAAGCTATATCATCTTCAGCAGCTCCTGAGAAATTGCAGTCTACATATTTGAGAACTGACTGTAAAAACCATTCCAATTTATTTTGCACTCACAGTTGAATGAGTATATGTTTCATATTTTACAAATTTGCCGTTAATGAAAGGGGAAAGTCAGGCATCTGTGACAGCCTAAGCAAAAAGCATCTGGCTTCTACTGACTTCTGGCAACCCACCCATGCCAGTCAGCAATGCTCTGTCCTCCTCTGGCTAACGCCAAGCACCAGGCTGCGTAGAGTTCCACTAGTTCAAATATTCTCCCAGGCAAGGATAACGACTCAATGTTTAGGCTGCATAGACTCTTGGGGCCAATATCCCATAGGCATGAAAGGAACAAATAGAAAGGCTACTGAGTGAATGCTCAATGAAGTCTCCCCAGCTGCTGTCCGTCTGAAAGGCCACTCATACTTCACATCAGCCACTGTAAGGATGGACAGTGGCCGGCAGTGGAGGCTAATACAGCTAACACTAGAACCACATGATTTAGGAGGAATTTGGGACAGGAAATTTGTAAGAAGAAACATTCCGGGTACTCTAATTTGTGGTGAATTTACAAGTTAGCTGCCAATTGAGAAGTGAGACCCAAATTGCACAAGACGTCATACCCCTAACTTTTTCCAATCCAGATAATCTACCCACAGGAAACATTTAAAATTCGGATAGGATTGCATACATGGCCACAAGCCTATCTGTGCCATCTTTGAGCTTCTCCTAGATGACTCCAGCAGCTGTTGGATTCTTGGCTCCTATGCTAGTCTCTCCTCCTTGCAATACACCTTCCAGATGCCTGCCAGTTACCATGTCAGGGAAGAGTCCCTCTTCAGGTCACTCTCTTGCTTTAGAGTTAAATACGGAGTGAAGATCAGATTCCCTTGCATGGCACACAGCCTCTTTAAAACCTGTCCCCTACTACCTCTTTGTTCTCTCCTCCTGACACTCAACCCCATGCCTTCCTGCTTCCAGTCCCTCACCCCAGATGCCACCTGGTGTTCCCCCATCATCTAGCCTCTTACACTTAAACTTCTAAGACCAGATCAAATGACATCTCTTATCAGTGGCTTGCTGTGAGCCTTCCATTTCTCAGCTCTGTGTGCTCACAGCATTTAATCGCGACTTCTACCAAGCGCTTTCCACACTGGTCACAGCAGCTTCCTGACTCCCCCGCACGCTGTCAGGCTTTCCCTGTGTGGATGCTGTTTCAGTCATCTCGGCTCCCACGCCTACCACAGGGCTACATCTGAGCAGATGTGCAATATCGTAATGCCCCTGACAACTGAAATGATTATGTTATAATAAAACATCTACGGCTAACATTTATTGATTGCCTGTGATGCAGGAGGAATGGGGCCAAGTATCTGATGCATTTTATGTAATTTAATCTTTAAACAATTCTGAGAAGAAGGTGCTACTTTCTCATTTTATAGGTATCCTGAGATTGAAAACTGTTTACTTTTCACAGGCTCTTGGTACTATTGGGTGGTAGAACAGAGATTTAAACCAGGTCTTCGTGAATCCAAATCAATGTCCTTTCCAAAAGAAATGTGCAAATTCAACCTGCAGGGTACTCTGATTTCTTTTAAATACATTACACATTTTCACAGTTTGATATTCCACATATGTGACAAATTCTATTGACACAGAAGTATTTATAGCCTTAGTTTTGCAAAGAAAGGCCTAATCTTGAAAATTGGCTATAGAACTTATAATTTTAAACTTCTTTGAAATATTTCACACAAATATACCTTAAAATATTAATAAATATTAGTCTCCTATATTTAACCTACTATAGACAAAACTTCTTTGTGAAACTGTTTTTAAAAAAATATTTTTAAAGGAGGAATCTTGGTGACCATGAGGAACAGTTGAATCTCATTCCTGGAAATGTATACTTGTAGTTTTAATGAAACTTCAAATCCCATATGTAGAAAAAGTAACAGTAATACTTTACTGAAAGACATTAAGGATGTAGTGAAAAAGCCCCAACTTAAATTCCGACCATGAATTTAGAACTACCACAAAAAATAATTTGTTTTTATTATCACTACTTTTCTCTCCCTAAGAAGGCTTACGTGATCGGCCAGTTTATTTTATGAATTTATATCGAATGTATGGCCTCATATCAACAAAAGGGCCTTGCTTGGATTACCACAGAACACGAATGGGCTAGATATGCTTACCTCACCTCTCCTAACTGTAATGCAAGTTAATAGGAGGCAGCAATATTTGCATTTCCAAGGAGGTGGATAGAAAAAGGAGCAGAAAGGGGGATTTCAGTTTCTGGTGAATCCTTCCTTTATTATTAAACCTCTCCAACAATAACAAGTACTAAAAGCTCTGCAGCACCCCCAGAGAACCAAATTCCAGCCACACAAAATGACCTTTAACACTTTTACCTCTCCTAAGAAATGTTTAAATCCAGGCAGCATTTGCATACTTACTTTCTCAGTTTTTGTCTAATCTCTGAATCGTTAATTTCATTTTGAAGATCCTCAAAGTTCTTAACTGAAGTCAAATTACAGAAAACTCTGAAGTCAGCATATGGTGGGATCCCGTGGTCTCTACCCCTTTGAATGATGGTGGCAGCCGAATCCACGGCCGCAGAATAAGCCGCGGAGAAGAGCCTCTGGGTCAGCTCAGGACTGAGAAGGTAGGAGGGTGCCCGCCATTTAGCAGCCACGCCAAACAGCCCCCGGAGAACCGGGTCTATCCCACCTTCCTTGATTATTCTGGACGGTGAAAAGAGCGCTTTATGGAACGGAAGGTGGCCTTCGGAAATTTCACCTAAGGTGGCATTCAGTCGGTAAAGAATAGGATTGATTAATGTGTGGCCAAATCTAAAGGCTGCAGTAGCAAAAGAGTTAATGATGCCCGCATTCACGTTGGGGTTGTAGCCTCGGTAACCCCTCAGCATCCTAGTGCCAGGGTCCCCCAGGACCTTAGGCAGCCAGTGGCTGTAGGTGATGTGCTGCAGCTCCGCGCCCACGATCTTCCTGGCTTCCTGGTAAACCGTATTTCCCTCCCAGTGGGGGTTCAGGGCGGACAGCTCCGTGGCCACCCTGTTGTGTTCCCGGAACCACAGGGTGTGCATGGCGGTCAGAGCCAGATGCTCGTTGGCCCGGTGGTCCCCGGCCAGGAAACAGGGGCTGTCCTGCTCCTGTCGCGCGCACTCGGTGGGTGGGCCTGTAGAAAAGGGCAATAAGGGCTTTCCGGAGGCAGGCCAAGGAAAGCCTGTCCTCAGGAGACCCCGAGGCACCGAAGGGTCTCTGAGAGCCTGGGATTCCCGCTCCGAGCTCCCGTAAACGTTGGAGCCATCGATGTAGGCTGTTTGCTGGTTGATCTGCTCTCGTGCATAGACTGAATCCACCGTCGCAGAGGGACGGCCGCTGGCACACGCGGGGCTGGAGCGCGCGAAGAGCATGCAGGGCGCGTGGGTGCCCCGGGGGTCGGCGTGCCGGGTGTTCATGGGGAAGCAAGGAGGGTCGTTGGTGCAGACGGAGCTGCACGGCCGCCCATCGGAGAAGCGGGCTGTGCTCAGCGCAGGCACTGTGTGGTCCAAGTCGTGCTCTAGAAACCAGCCCCAGTGCATGAGCATGCGCGTGTTGCTGTGGTCGGGGGTGACGGCCGCCGCGCGCGCCCACACTGTGGCGACCAGCCGGGGCGGCGGGAGGGGCTGGCGGGAGCCCACAGGAAGGCCGAGCCCGCGGGGCGCGCGGATGCCGTCCTGGTAGGCTGGCTGCAGCAGGCGCGCGAAGGCGGTCAGCGCCGCGCCCCACGTGGGCTGCTGCAGGTTGTTGCACGTGCCGTCGTGGGCGCGGTACTTCGCATGGAAACACCGGTTGGAGCAGTTTGGCAGAGGCCTGCGAGCTGTGCATCCAGATAAATTGGCGATGAGGCTGAGGGAGCGCGGGGACACCAAGTCATTGTATCGGAATTCTGAAAGGCAAGCGGCGAAAGCCGTGAGGAGGGCGGGCCTGGGAGGGCGCGGGCAACTTGGAACTCCAGGTGCTGCGGGAACCACCTCCCACCCCGCCCGCCCTGAGTGAAAAGAGGCCTTTCTTACTTCCAAAAACATTTCGTCAGCTCACAACAAAAGGGGGGATCATTCTATAACACTAAAAGATGTTTCCAGAAGATCCCGGGATTACTTTTGAGCGTTCATCCTGTAAACAATGGCTAGCTGCTAGAAGGAGCAAAATGGAAGGAGAGCAGATGCCAGCCAGACACTAAAAGATGTTTCCAGAAGACCCGGGATTACTTTTGTGCTGTTCATCCTGTAAACAATGGCTAGCTGCTAGAAGAAGCAAAATGGAAAGAGAACAGGTGCCAGCCAGCTCCTAACTTCTACTCTGTGCCTTTACAAGAACGATGTTGGCAAGGATTTGTTCTTCCACATCCCAGAATTGTTTTGTTGATTTTTGTTTGTTTCATTTCAGAATTTTTTCTCTCAAGTTTTGTGCTTCTAGAGAACAAGGTCAAAGAAATATCAATATGGATCATGTGAATATTAACCCACATGATACTTGACAAGGAGGGATTAAGCAGCAACTTTCTGAACTACTATAAGCTGTCATTCCCTGGCAAACGGGCAAAATAATAAGGGACATGCTTGGAGCTCTACCTTTTAACAGGGCTTAAACTTCCAGCATTCTCCCAGTGCTACAAAGACTGTTCACTAATCATACTAAAAGTTACCATACTTATTTAATCTTCAGAAACTGGCAAGCAATAATGGGACCATTTGCACTTTATCCATGTTAGCCAGTCCCTGGCTGGATCCTGAGATATCTTAATCTTGGGTATCTGGATATTTTGCCTCAGGAAGCTTTGAAAACCCATCATACTGGGTGACCAGGGACAGTCAAATGCCAGTTAGAGAAATTGTACAGAGCTCTAAGGGCTGAGGCAAGCTCACAGATAGGCCTTCTGCACCACGTCTCGGTTGATTTCCTAAAGGAGAATAAAGAAAGGGTAAGCCGATAGAAATTGATGCTGTACTCACAGCACAAATAGTATATAGCAAAGAATCACATTCACTTATTTCATTTGAAAGAGAACAACTTAGAAAATCTGAAAGCTTTCTATATCATCTCATTTGACATCTATTAACTAGGTGTCTGGTTTTAAAAAGAAATACACAAGAACTTGGATATACCAAAAAACAAAACAACAACAACAAAAAAACAAAAATCAAAAGAACTGGGGAGGTATTATAAATATTATAAGTGGTAGAAGAAATTTCAAGTAAATTCACTGAATGATTCAGGTGATTGAAAGGATAAGTAGAAGAATATCCCCCTGGTAATAAAGCATTTCTCTATAAAACACAATAATATCTTTTACATTTGAAACACAAGTTCACTTAATGTAGGTTCCCTAGATTTGTTCTCTATACATATAACTTAAAAGTTGAGACAAGTTTGAATATATATTTATCATCCTTACTTTGGAATTACAGTTCCTATGAGAAACATCTGCATTTATTTGGTAAAAGTAGTGAGTAAATTAATTTCTAAATCCCATGATATTCTGGAGATTAAAAGTTCAGTGTCCTTTGCTAAGGTGGTGGTCAGTTTTGCTGTGGGCAGTAGGCTGAGAATAAAATGGCTTTGTGGCTGACCTTTGTCTTCCAAGTCCACAGTGAGCCCCTGCTTCACACGTTCCCGTATCAGCTGCAGCGTGTGCTCAAAAATCTCCCCTGCTCTGGCCATTTCCACAATCAGTGGGTCACGCGGGTAATGAAACTGAGCCAGCAGGTCACTGGAGGTGTGAGGTTTTCTGCAAATGACAAAACACGTGATTCTTTACAAGGCAAAACAGCAGAATCCATGAAGCTTGCAAATACTGTGCATTTAAAAAGGCATTTCCCAAACATTCGAGAAGAATGAAAGCTCCACCACTACAATAGAGGCTCTACAGAGGAGCTGTGGGTTCTTTTCCTATTTTGCTAACAACTTATTCCAAATGTTAGTCCCAGTGCTGAACTCAAAAATATATATTTTTAATGAATGGATGATTTAAACAATAGTTTTAGGAAACAACATCTATGGTGGGGTTCTAAACTGGGGGGGTCAGTTGATGAATGGATTATAGGAGGCTCAGTAAACCTTCTGAAGTACTATGCAATACTCTCGGTCTGCAGGACTTGGCATTTTGTGTCTTCTCTTTCCCTGAGTGTAATCTCCTAGAAATTCCTCCTTGCCTTTAGAATCCTCCTCAGGCCTCACTCTCCCTGTAGAGTTTCACTGAGAGCTCTGACAAGCTATCACTCCATCTTCTCTAGTACTCCTGTATCCTTAAATATGTGTCTTATATACTCAGTAAAATGTACTTGAATTGCTGACATATTGTCTCCTCTGCTAAAGAAAGAACTAGGTTGCTGATGAGATGTTGACCTATTATCTATCTTGTATCCCAAATACCAAGCCCACTGACCAGCACATAATAGCAGTTTATGCACATTTGTAGAACTGAACCAAATATGTTAAAAAGAAATTTAAAAGCACTGAGAATGTGAAGCAAACTGTTTTAGAGACTTTGATCAATTGAGGCACATCTCATCCTCTATGTCTTGAATCGTAACTACTTGAGGTCACAGAATAATAATAATGATGCTAATAGTTCACTTTGGTTAAGCACTTTCTATTCTCCAGGCACTGTTGAAGCACTTTTTACATATTATCTTACTTTTTCTTCCTAGCAAGCACATCCATGAAGTAGATCCTACTGTTATCCCAACTTTACAGAGCAAGGAGCCTGAGGTACAAAGATGTTAAGTCACTTGCTCAAGGTCACCCAGACAGAAAGTAATGAAGTGAGGAATCAAGAAGAGAATATAAAGCTAAATCGGCTGCATGGTTCTAGAACACACATGCATGATCACAAAGCCCTTCTATTTATGGATGTGCAGGAAGCCAGAAGAGACTCAATTTGGGATTTTACGATGTCCCTTTTTGACCACTAACTGCAAATACTGAATATATACTTTATCCGATTATGATGAAACCAACAATCATTTTTTTGTTAATGCATCCTGATGTTACAAACACAGAGAAGTTAATGGGATTGGAAGGTTTCACTAGTCCATGAACATTCCAATTCAAATTAAAATAATGTAAAATGCCAAATATCCTAAACATAATGTTTGTCATAGGCTCCCAGTTTATACCGAGGTGTGTTCAACTTGATAATCATTCTCAATTCACACATTGCAGGAGCACTGCATCTGACACTGTTTGGTGGATGCTGAGGTAACCCAGCCCATTGCCTAGTGTCTATTGTCAGCCTGTATAGCACGGACCTTTGGCATAAATTAATGCCATTTAGATTCTATGGGGAAGAAGTTTCCCCTTTTTTAGGGTGAACTGATAATGATGGCTAGCCCAGATGGGGACGCATACACAAGGACTAAAGAAAGCACTCTATTGCAATCTTATGCACTATAATGTGACTTATGGAGATGATAAAAACTAAGTAGAACAGAAATGAAAACAAGGTTTCAATCTATGTAAAATAAATTCTTACTGTGAAAACAAATGTCTTCGTGTGGAGTTAATTGCACTGTCAACTCTCTGTACAGCATCAAGAATGGAAGATTCAACAAAGTCATCGCCAGCTTGTCTACCCTGTATAGCTTTGAAAATCAATTCCATGATTAAAAATATCAAACAGACCTTGAAGTTAGGCATGATATGATATGAATGGCATTACATTTTTAAATGTAATGCCATTACATTTAAAACCTCTAAGACAATGAAAATGTTATACAATATCTACATGATAATGCCCATTGCAGAGAGGTAGGTAATTATCTTGAAGCAAAGCTTCATCTAACAATAATAATGTTATTTAGGGAATTAAAGTATTCCAAAATCTAGTAAAGCTATGTAAAATATTTCCTTTTGAACAACGCTGATTCACACGGGATCCAAGTATGTCAGCAATTTGTCATCTTGGAGAAGGTATGAAATACCTATCTCTTCAGCCACCTTGCTTTAATGTTAAACATTAAAGCAAAGTAAATATTCTCCCATCCCATAGAGGCTTCTTAAGGCAAGAATTGAACTCTCAATAAGATTTATGGGAAAATTAATTTATGTTTTTTTATAGCTCTCTAACATGTGAAAATACTGCAAAGTTGAATCCTGTAGACAAAGGAAGCTATTTACTTACAGCTGATCATTTCCAGTCTATTGAATCTTCTTCAAATAATGTTTTAAGAAGTTTAACAGTAAAGGAACAAATACTAAATAAAAATAATTACGAATGAATATTTATAGTTCATATCAGAGAAATAATCAGCACAGTATCTAGTTCATTTTTGAGATACTAAAAGTACAGTAACATTTTATATGACACAGGCAATGAAAACAATAACTTTTTGGCACTGCTAAATATTGAAAGCAAAAGTCAATATAGCTTTAAATGTTGAGTTTGAAAATAATGTCATTTAGGGGAAGTAAAAGTGATTAAAAACTTGAATAGTAATAGGACGGTATTGTATGTATTATCCAAAAGAACTCCCAATGAAGTAACTAATATAAGCTTAAGTCAAGGTGTTACCACAATATAGTATGATAGATATATACATATTATATGTATATATCTATATATGTGTTTCTATACATATTTAAGCATATATATTTGACAATAGATGGGCCCATATAGCATTCTCCATCTAGATATTACAGGAAAATTCCTGTATATTATGACCATCTATAATAGCCTAGATTTTATTGTCTTAAAAAGACCACCAACATAAAATAATTTTAAGAAAAAAAATACCAATGGTATGGAAATATTGTAAGGAAAGAATAAAATTCAGGACCATACTGAAAATTCTTCTTGGCAAACTAGATTATGTGCAGCAATTCTGAGTAAGTAGAGTGGCTCCACTGTCAAGTCATTGCAGCCTTTATGATGACCACAAGATTGAGGCTCTAAATGGCCAATGCTGCCTTTCCTAGTCCAAAAAATACATGGGATTGATTTAGCTAAAGATAATTGAAAGAAAAAAAGACAAAAATTGATTAATTCAATTGGATGAAATTAACAATTTCAAGAACATGAACAAAATAACTAATAAATGACACAAATAGCTGACAATATTTGCAATCTCAAACTCTGAGGCAGAAATGATATTCTGTTTCATACAAAGAAACATTATAATACACTAAGAAACAAATATATAGGCAAGTTATAAAAGAGGAAAGCTCAAAAGTTAATAAGGATATAACATGCTCAAAATCACTTGTAACCTCAGAAATGAAAAAGTGTCAATGAACTACCATTTTATGCTTATTCTAGCAAAAAATAAAAATCTGGTTAAAGCCAAATTTTGACGGGAGTGAGAGTTCCTATAAATCCTCAGGCAGACTGATAGGACTGTGGAACTGACACCTATTTTGGGGATTGTATTTAGAGCCTTTTTTGGCGGGGGGGAGATGGCAGTTGTTACTTTGTAATATTGCATATGCACACATCCTCTCATCCAGTAATTTCAATCCCATGCATATATGCAGAAAAATTATAATTGAAATCCACAAGGGTATGTATGAGAATGTTTATTGCAACTTTGTGCAGTAGGAATTGTAGAAAATTGGTTGTACAACAGTGGAAGTATGGGTGTATTAGTCTGTTCTCGCATTGCTATAAAGAACTACCTGAGACTGTGTAATTTACAAAGAAAAGAGGTTTAATTGGCTTACAGTTCCTTGGGCTGTACAGGAAGGATCACTGGGGAGGCCTTAGGACGCTTACAGTAGTGGTAGAAGATGAAGAGGAAGGAAGCACATGTTACATGGCTGGAACAGGAGAGAGAGCAAAGGGAGAGAGGCTACACAATTTTAAACAACCAGATCTCATGAGAATTCACTCATTATCACAAGAACAGCAAGAGGGAAACTCACCCCAATCACCTCCCACCAGGCCCCTCCTCCAACACTGGGGATTACAACTGGACATGAGATGTGGACAGGGACACAAATCTAAACCATACCAGTGTGCAAGGAAAATGTGGTGGATGTTCAACGTGGAATGTCATGCAACAGTTAGAATTGTCTGGGCATACATGGATGGACACTTAAAAGATGCTTAAGGTAAAAATTCGAAAACTAGAAAGAGATAACCATAAAATGATCGAATTAAAATATATAATACTTAGATGTAGTATAGTTGTTACATATATAGCAATGATGATGAAAGTAGAGTATGGACATAAAAGGTAATGAATTAATTAGTTAACCAATTGAGGAATCAATCAATATAATTACTGTGATTATGAGAAAACAATACTATAAACATAGCTACATTAGTCTGCTTATGTGTTCAAAAAAAGTCAGTAGGAATGAGCCTACTTAATTTACTTTTACCTTAGAAATAAAGAAACTAAAATCAATCAAATCAATCTGCACTGGCATGTATGACTCGATTATTTAATCAACATATTAGCTTTTTCTTCACTTTTGGACCTCAAATATAGAAAGCAGCATTAATTACATGCTTCTGTTTGTGACAAGTATTGTCATTGGGCTACTGCATCTGGGACAAAATATGTTATCAAAGGTCTACGTGGATTTGGAAGTAAGAAGGTTGTGTGCTAGGACTGAGTTACCGTACAGGACATAGTGCTATTGAGATGCCAAAACTTAAAAGGCTATTCACAATGGTGGACAGAAGTTGATATAAAGTATAAATTTCAGGAAACCGTCATTTAATATGTGAATGTGAATTGGATTGATGTTTTTGCTTTTATTCTGTTTATAAAATTGTTTTGCTGTTATAGTTGTATAAGATTTACAAGCATAGGGATTTTGCAGCACTTGTCTTCATCTTTTAGCTCATCCATTAAATGGAGAGAGCAAGCCTTGCTCAGCACAGAGCTCAGGGCTGATGTGATTATCAGATAGCAAAGATATGCAAAATTCTTTTAAAACTGCATGTTGCAATGCACATATAAGGTGGCTTTCACGATTAATGCGTTTTAAAACCTATAGGCAATCTGTATCCTCACATGATTATCAATTGATACTGTGTTATACTGTCAATATGATTTGCTATTTATTTATATGAATCAGAAGTCAACCAGTGTGTAAAAGTGAAAAGGAGAAGAAAATTTTAAAAATGGAATTGTATGCAAATATTTTTTGAAATATTTAAACTCTAAACTACACAAATAGAAAACACATAAAGTTGTTCAGATTCTTAAAAGCACATTAAATATGTGATATAGTCAAACAAAAACATTCTTGATAATAAAGCTTTCTCGTTTTTATGTCAGCTATGATTTTTTAAGTTGATGTGGTTTAAGAGTAAACTAAAACTAACTCTTTTATTATTCATTTGATTTCAGTGTTGTTTTGTTTGATTTGGTACAACTGCAAAAATATTTTTATAAATTTCTTTAGAACAGCACTGTGTTATGTAAGCAAATCCAATGTGTTGGGGACACATTAGAATTAATCAATACTGTTGTAGTTATTTGTCTCAAAAATCATCTCAGTTAATGGCTTAAGGAATAGAACAATCAGAAAATTCTGAGCATATTCTCCATCTTTTTATGCAAAATTTTACAGGAGTAGAGGGACAACTAGATCATTTTTCTTTGTTAAGTCTCAGGGTAATAAAAATGAGAAAAAGGCTTCAGTATATTTACAAAATAAACATGTTTAAAGTTATTGATGCACATCTATTTGCAATCCTATCCCTGCATCTATGAGGCTATCACCACTATTGATGGTAAAATCCAATGGTAATATTGAGTCCTTTCAGAAAAGGGGGAGCTTAGGCCACGTGGCCACTCACTGCTCTGCATGAAAGGGCTGGCTCTGGGTGACTTGGGGACTGGACCTAGAGATGGGATGCAGAAACAAAACAGCTGTGCTCCTCTGTCACCCTTGCAAAAAAATGCCTAGACCTCAATAAAGGCTGAGATTTTTTCACAATTACCAGTTCAGTTTTGAGTATTTTTTATCCTCCCCCTTTTTCCCCCTGGGGAAGAAAATTAGCAGATAATGTAACTATCGTAACCAAATAGGTCTTATCATACTCAGTCTTTCCCTATAAAGAGTGATGCTAAAACTGACACATGTGAGGGCTGTCCCAGGACACCAGAGACAGGTCCACATTACCATACACACTGATGGTAATGACTGCCTTTATGAAATCATTTTCTTTGAACAGCAGAGAATCTGTCTTACTCATCACTTTGCATCATTAAACATGGAAACCAATTCATTGCCCTGGAGAGCTCCACTGTTTTTTCAGAGACTGGAAAAGGAAAGGCACCATCTACTTTGTTTAAGGTTATGGTGCTTAGATTATGACGTTTTATTTGTTTTCTTTATAATGTTTAAACTATTCAAACACTACAACATCAAAAATCTGGAAATGCTACTTACACATATTAAAATGTATATGTTAAAATTTTGAGAGCATTTATCTTAGGATAGAAGTATGTGGTCACTGTATATTTTATGTATAAAATGGATGAGAAATGTGTTACCTTTAACATAAAGCTAATACAAACATACGTGTATGTATACTAGGTAGATGCTGTTGTTTACAAAAATATTTCCCCACTCATTGTATTATTAAAGTTTGACAAAAATAAAATAGAAAACAAAATTAAAAGCTTGGCAAGATAGCAAAGATTGTCATGTATCTCTTAATTAGTTTGTAAACTAATTTATACCCTATTCAGAGTAAATTTTAAAATGTAGTAAAATAGCAATTTAAAACTCTTCAGTTACCAATTTCACTTCATTAATGTTTGAATAAATATAACTAATGAAAATATTTTGATACTTTATTGTCCACTCATAACTCTGCAACAACTTCAGTGGCTTAGAAATTGATGTTTGTCTACACCATGACAAATATTGGGATTAAAATGTCAAATAATTCAAATAGTGAATTGTTTATACAGAGTTTTGGAAAATAACTAGAACTCACAAGAATTGAACAGGTTAATTAATGTATAGCATTTGGAACACATGGTAAATGCTCAATAAATGTGAACTTTTTATTTTTACTACTGATATTCCTATGAGTTTAGTATAGGTTATTTCATTAACTTCAAAGAAAAGGTCCCACTAAGCTAAAGTCAGCTAACGTAGCCTTAAATCTTCAATCAGTTCAGTTTGATAATAATTTATTGGGTTAAGGATACAGTTGAAGTAGCAAATATTATGGGTGGGAGGATAATTTGGAAAGTTATTTCCAAACCTACATTCAAAATGATGAAAGGCTGAGCCATAGAACAGGAGTCACATAAAGAAGAGAAGTGGAAAAGAAGCAATTTTAGGGAAGGAAAGACGAGGGAGGCTTTGAGTTGGAGTAAGGGAGCTGGGGAGGAAGATAAATCGTGAGGGCTCAGCTTCCTGCTTCTGCTATGAAGGCATGCTAGGAGCAGACAAGGTCTTCGGGGAAAGACCAGGGGTTCAGATTCGAATATGTTCAAGATCAGTTTTTAACATGAGGAATTGCAAGGACTGTGGGTCCACCAAAATGAGGTGCCCCACAGACAATTAGACACTTACCTAGGAATTTCAGAGGAGATAACATTGCCTAGCATTATTTTCATACAATTTAAACCAGTATATGCATGTTACATGGTCCAAGTTTTTCGTTTAATAAATTCTGGGTCATCTTTGCGTTTTTCACTTTGTCCACATATTAGTTCAATGTCTCAATGGTAAGAATTTTATCACAGACATGCTATAAAGTGTTTCCTCATTACCGTTGTACTATTTTCGTAACTATTGTTTGAATTCTATCATGGAAACATAGAAATTCTATGCCAAGAAATACTCTTGAGAGAGTTCAGGTCCATCTTTTTAAAAAATAAGAAAATCAATTCCAGTTATGGGTAAGGACGTTATCCAAAGTGGCTGAGATCAGTGAAGTCTGATGGCTTAACCCAGGGTTTTCTTCTCACTATCTCACACTTCTAATGTTTCATATAAATGTGTTTTGTGCCTTCAGTCAAACCGAATCATTTTCACGAGGACGAAATGAGTCTATACTTCACAGCACTTACCAGCACTTTGTAGTTAATATAATATAGGGAGTGTTACAGTAAGTTATTATTAAATATTTTTAAAAACAATAAATATATAAACATTTTATCTAAATAAAATGTGTAGCATTTGGATACAAAATATTATCTAGAAAAAAAGAGAGAAGTGGGCAAATAGAATTAATATTTTCTGATATAAAATACATTGACAACATCCTAAACAAAAGGATAGATTCCCAGGAAATACTGTATCAGTCTTACAGGTTATTTATGTAAACTGTTTACAAATCTATTAACTCTAAAGGGAAAATGAGCTTTCTGAAAAAATTACAACTGTGGAAATCTTTTTGTTCTTTTGCTATCATAGATGCCCTGCTATAAACATCAGTCAGTAAAAGGTAAATTTTATATAATGCCTAGATGGTTGTGTACTTTTCATTATTGTGCATTACTTTCTATGGCTGTAATTCCCATGTAAATTAGAAACTCAAAAGTCATGATCACTTACTTGTGTCATTTATTCCACAAATGGAATTACAACATTCTACAATAACTAAGTGGGGGCATCAAGATTGGAAAATCCTCCTGTAATGTATGAACTTTTCGTTTTAGTTATAATAACCTGGTGAATGAAAGGGTCTCAGTCATAAAACATTCAGCAAATGTTACTTTAGTTTGCCATATTTCCCCTTATTCTGCTAATTTGGGTTTTATAAACACATACACACTCCTTGTCTTGGATCTTAAATTTACCCAAAACTTTTAAATTTGTATTCTTTCATCTTTCTTTTACTTTATTAAAAAATATTTCTAACATTATGAAATTTATTTGGTATAAATTACTTTTCCCTCATATTGACATATAAATGCCCCAGAGACAAAAAAGTTTTTCTTTGTGGAATAACATTTATTTTACTGTATTATTATCTCCTTATAGCCTGTTTCAACACCATAGAACAGAATATCATTGAATGCTATCACTATTCTAAAATCTGGTAAATAAAGTGATTAATACATTTTACTGAATGTTTTACTTTTGTTTTGTTTTTGAGATGAAGTCTCACTCTGTCATCCAGGCTGGAGTGCAGTGGTGTGATCTTGACACTGCAACATCCACCTCCCAGGTTCAAGTGATTCTCTTGCCTCAGCCTCCCAAGTAGCTGGGACTACAGGTAAGCGCCACCTGTCTAGTTAATTTTTTGTATTTTTAGTAGAGACAGGGTTTCACTATGTTGGCCAGGCTGGTCTCGAACTCCTGACATTGTGATCTGCCTGCCTCAGCTTCCCAAAGTGCTGGGATTACAGGCGTGAGCCACTGCACCCAGCCTGAATGTTTTACTTTTAATATGTATGTATAATTACAATTAGTTAAATTTCTGTTAAAGAAGATGAAATTCTTGTGTTGGAGATTCTGAAATGTTTTTTCACTGAGATTACAGTGCTTCTGTGTATGTGGAAGAGCAAGACAGAGGGGCAATACAGAGAGACAGGATGTTTGTTTGTATGTGTGTTTGTTTAATGGTAAAGATTTTTAGCATTTCTAAAACATGGTGATATTAATATAAATTCTGTAATAATTTTTTCCCAAACTATCTCAAGGGCATTTTTCCACAGGTCTCATAAATAGTTGAATAGCAAAATGTGAACTCCATAAATTTATAGGAAGCACAACTACCACAGATTTTAAATCAGGAAAATCATGAACTCATAGAGAATAGCAGAGTGAGACTAAGATTTTGTAACATTAAGAAACTTTAGGTCAGGCGAAGTGGCTCTGGCTTGTAATCCCAGCACTTTGGGAAGCTAAGGTGGGCAGATCACCTGAGGTCAGGAGTTCAAGACAGGCCTGGCCTACATGGTGAAACCCCATCTCTACTAAAAATACAAAAATTAGCCTGGCGTGTGGTAGGCACCTGTAACCCCAGCAACTCGGGAGGCTGGGGCAGGAGAATTGCTTGAACCCGAGAGTCGAAAGTTGCAGCGAGCCAAGATTGTGCCACTGCACTCCAGCCTGGGCAACAGAGTGAGACTCCGTCTCAAAAAAAATAAAAAGCAATTTTAAACAACCTCTGACATTATTAGGACAAATATTTGCTGGTTACTAAACTACATTGTTACAATTTTAAGAATATTATTCTACAAAAGACATTTTTACAATATGGATACATTTTATTTAAAATACCTAGACCAGGGGTTCCCAACCCCAGCGCCTTCAGAATAAATCCATGCTCCTCACTGAGGTTTGAAGATCCTATGACAGAGGTCCCCAACCCCCAATACTGGTTACAGCCTATTAGTAACACAGCAGGAGGCGAGCAGCAGGCAAGCGAGCATTACTGCCTGAGCTCCACCTCCTGTCAGATCAGCAGGGGCACTAGATTCTAATAGGAGCACAAACCCTATTGTGAACTGCACATGTGAGGGATCTAGCTTATGCACTCCTTATGAGAATCTAATGCCTGATGATCTGTCACTGTCTCCCATCACCCCCAGATGGGACCATCTAGTTGCAGAAAAACAAGGTTAGGGCTCCCACTGATTCTACATTATAGTGAGTTGTATAATTATTTCATTATATGTTACAATGTAATAATAATAGATATAAAGTGCACAATAAATGTAATGCACTTGAATCATCCCAAAGCCATCTCCCCACCCCGGTCTGTGGAAAAATTGTCTTCAACAAAACCAGTTCCTCGTGCCAAAAAGGTTGGGGACCACTGACCTAGGCAAAATAAATGCTCAGAAGTTTGATATTTCAGAATATGTAAGTGGAAGAATGTGAAAGTATTCATATGATAGGAAAATGGCAAATCTTTATAAATATGAGTTGATAAGCTAAATCTATTTTTAATGAGGCCTGTGTTATGAAATATTATTGTACGTAATGAAACAGTTATCCAATCTCTTTTATAAACCCATAAGGCGTGGAAAAACTAAAAGGTAAAAAAGAATCTGCAAAACCATATTTATGAAATTTGTTCATTTTTAAGGAAACTGAAAGCTGAGCAAAGCCCAAAATAGCACTCCAGATGCTTTTAGCTAAACTCATTTATTTCAACTGTGGGTTGTCAATACAGCAAAAACTCCTGAACCCATTTGCAAAAAAAGCAACACTAATGTGAACTCCCACATGCAGACATGCTGTGCTTTCCTTCAATGCCTCTCCGTGTAGAGAACACACCAGGCAATCTTAACAGCCTGTCTCCACTTGTAAATAACCTCAGCTGAGTTTCAGTACAGTCTACTCAAGTCTGCCTACAAATGGACTCTCCCATGTCCCTTGTGAACTGAATAATCAAAAAAAGAAAAAATATATTTTTTATAAGACTACAGTAAACAGTATTTTAAACAGTCATTATATATAATCAACCTGCAGAGGGTTCCAGCTATATAACCAGATTGGTGATAGAATGTAAAAAGCTATGTCAATTATGTTGGCCAATTATAAATGCCTGCAAACACTGAGATATTTGTTCTAGTGGTTGTAAAGTTTACTTGGGAGTTTGATGGATTGATTCCTAATTTTAAACTGGGATTAAATATACTAGGCTAGAGTATGTAGTATATGTTGAATTCCATATTATGCTTCCACCTCTGGCTCCACATTTTGGCTATAAATACATCTTGCATTCTATTATTTTTGGTTTGTAAGAAAGCATGATATATATTTGCAAATCTTTGCTATTTATGTTCTTTTTTTAAATTGTTATTTTTCACTTTATATCCTTTAAGATTGTTTATATTTAAATTTTTTTATTTTAAAAAGAATAAAACAGCTTTGACTATAAACACACTTGACCAGAAAGAAAGTATAAGAGAGCATGATTAGTGAGATCAGTCAAATAGGATTGGGGTAGAAGCTGTTCAAAGACAGTTATTTGGATGTTGTAAATGGAGCTATAGACACCTACCCGTGACTGTAAGAAACATGTTGGTCACAGCAAGGCCAAAAGAATTCCGAGCCACACATTCATATCTTCCCTGGTCAGGGAACCCTGCGTCGTAGATAGTCAGCGTGCCTTCATCATCCACATGGAATTTACCACTCTCAGTAATCTGCACACCTTCCTAGGGAGCAAAAAAGAGTTGCCACTGAATGAGTGTGGTTCCTTAAAAAATCATTTATTTACTTTTTAAAATGTGGCTTCATTTATTCAACAGATATCTATTGCATGTTTGCTGTGTGTCAAGTACTGGAGGAGATACATGAATCTAGTGGAGAGAAGGAAGAGAGGAAAAGAGGTTTCTAGGAAGTGTGGTTTTTCTCTCTCTCTAATTATTAAATATGACAACCAAAAGTTCAATCATGTAATTATTTAACAGAATAATAATTTTAAAATTATCACTCCAATGAATGGATAGACACAATTGATTCATATATTGCTTACTGCTAAAGATAATTCTGACAACTACATTTGGTCGGGCACAGTGGCTCATGCCTATAATCCCAGCACTTTGGAAGGCTGAGGCAGGAGGATCACTTGAGCTCAGGAGTTCAAGACCAGCCTGGGTGACATAGCAAGACCCCATCCCTACAAAAAAAAATAGAACAAAAGTCAGCCAGGCATGGTAGTGTGTGCCTGTAGTTCTAGCTACTCAGGAGGCTGAAGCAAAAGGGTTGCTTGAGTCCAGAAGTGTGAATCTGTAATGAACTATGATCATGCCACTGTACTGTAGCCTGGGCAACATAGCAAGATCCCATATCTAAAATAAAAAAAATAAAAATTAACGAGGAGAAGTATGCTCACAAATCCATCATCTAAAAACATCAAAATATTTTTATTAACGTATTTCTAATTTCCCTTCTATTTCTTCCTTGTATGTACTCATATGTTTTGTATAGCTACACTGATATGTGTATTATATATATATATACACAATTAAAAATATAAGAAGATAAAAATAACTACATTTTATATGAGCTATTATTAAAGTGCATTTACTTTTAATTAATATAGACTTACATACATTTTCATTATTATGGATTTAATTTTAAAAAGTAAAAGGAATTGGCCTTATGAAATTGCAGTTAAAATGGTGTGCCTCTGCCCTGCCTCTCCACAAAAGACTCACAGGAAACAGAGGATGGGAGATATTTTTTCAAAAGAACTCACACTCCAGCTATGGCCAATAGGCCAGAGTGTAACCATGAATGTTTAGAGTGAAAATAACATTTCACAGGTCTTCGGATTCTCACAGCTGACTTTACCCCATGCTTGAAAACAAGTCCAGGTGATTGGTAGCTGGTAACTCAGAGTAGGGAGTGAGAAGTTGCAGGGCCCCACCAGGTGAGAGGGCAGATGAGAGAGACCAGACATAAGGCATGGATGAGGCAACCAGGTGCACAGGTCACAGGGCCTAGTGGTTCCTTCCTTCAGAACCACACCTTCTCTGCCTCAGGTTGGGCCACTTCTAAATTTTCTTTCAAAGTTGCTCCCTTCTCCTCACCTATTGCCAGAACTCCAGACTAAATGTATTGCTCTGAAATATTTGCTTGGAGTCTCAGCAATCAGATGGCTTTCCAGCACATTCCTTATCTGCTTATGGTAGGGCGTTTCTATTGCTGGTAGCAAAGTATGCTAACTCATACCTTTTCCAAACTTGTGAGCTGAAGAGGACTGTTATGAAGAGTAAATGTGATAGTGTGTGTAAAATGTCTGACATAGAGTCAGCACTCAGTTTGTGATTAAAAGCTACCTTTTACAAAGTAGACGCTGAGATAGTCTGCTGATGTGATTACATAATGATGCATGTCGTACAGTGTCGAATAAGGCTTCAGAGACTACCCAAAATGTATATTTTTCGCACTTTCTATTTTTAGCATAAAAATATTTTAATATATAATATCAAATTAAAAGGGGGTTATAAAAATATTCAGACTAGGCCAGGCGTGGTGGCTCACGCTTGTAATCCTAACACTTTGGGAGGCCGAGGCAGGAGGATCACGAGGTCAGGGGATCGAGACCACAGTGAAACCCCATCTCTACTAAAAATACAAAAACTTAGTCGGGCGTGGTGGCGGGCGCCTGTAGTCCCAGCTACTCGGAGAGGCTGACGCAGGACAATGGCGTGAACCCAGGAGGCAGAACTTGTAGTGAGCCGAGATTGCACCACTGCACTCCAGCCTGGGCGACAAAGCGAGACTCCGTCTCAAAAAAAAAAAAAAAAACAAAAAAATTCAGACTACTGAGAGGACATGAACCGAAAGACTCAAGATTGAGACCCCTAAACGTACTCTTCATAGAGACTGCCATGTGAGACTTGCTACAGCACAAAAGAAGGCCTTGTTAATATATGGTAGCAATAAAAATAAGCCAAGTGGTTTTGGAAAACAGTTTTGTAACCTTTCACAGATTTTATATTTTGTCAAAATGTTTCAAAAACTGACATTCAAGTGTGCAAATTTGTAGATTTTTAAGAACACTGAAATCTGAGACCGACCATTTTGTTCTGACGAAAAACTTAAAACAGAAGAAGCAGTTATGTTGGAAGAATATGGCTTCCAAAAGATGTAAGATATATAAATAAGGAGCTATTGTTTTTTTAAAGCCATTCAGGTTTTGAAACTTCAGAACTACTTTTTCTTGTTTAACACCAAGCTTTTCATTCCTTTCCTGTTTCAGCCAATGACCTACTTTTAATCCACTTCTGAGTTATTAACTTAAAATGGTTTCTTATTAGCCACTAAACTCTTAATTTATATGTGTCAAAACCAATTTTCCTTAGAGGAATTCAGTTATGCTTATGAAGTTTTCATCACCAGGCAAATTAGAAAGGATAAACCTTATCAAAACACTGAACCAAAATCAGATAGAGTCACTTAAAAAAAAAAAAAAGAAGAAACAGGAAATAAACCTGCTGCAATGTAAAAGGCATTATTTGCTAGCAAAAGTCGCAACAGTAAAAAATCAATATGAGAATCATTACCTCCATTTCAGTGGGTCGATACATCTGTCAGTGTTTTTAATATTACTGTACTTTTAGTTGAGATCTTACCTTATTCCAAGTAATTATGGGCTGTGGTTCTCCTTGAGCATGACATGAAATGTTTATATTCTTTCCAACCTCGACACTTGTATCCTGAGGAAGTTGAGTAAACACTGCAAGAGCTGTGGAAACAAACCAAAATAACATCATGTCAAATAATATCATTTTTGTCAACATATGCCAGCTGAGTCAAAGGTATGAACCTGAATGCCATATTGGTTAAGCACACTAGTTTTTTAAAAATCAATTACTTGGACGTCTAGGGGAATAACAAGCATCACACCCAGGCTGGCAGCAAGTACAGCAGAGGCCGGAGCAGGAATTAGGCAAAAGGAATGCACTGAAACTTTAACTACATTTGTATTTTTAACATGCATCTCTTCAGCTGAGCTGTGGGTACAGGATTTTCATTATTCTTTCTCAGTACTTTTTGTTAAGTGTGAAATAAAACTATACGGTAACATCAAAATTTATTTGTAGCTAAGATAAAAAGATCCAGCTCTTCAGTGAGCATCTCATTTCCTCAAAAAACACAAACTACCATAACACACCTAATATGAAATAGATAATTGAGATAGCTCTATAACTATTAAAAAAATGAATTCCTAATCCTTATAACTCCCCAAATAAGAAATCCCCAGGAAGGAATTAAAATTATTTTACCGGAGAATTTGACCCAGTGTTTAAAAAATTTAACAGGATTTTTATAGACTCTCCTCTGTAAAATAACAGAGGAGGGAATACTTTCCAACTCCTTTTGGGAGGCTCACCATAATATCAAAACCAGATGACAACTACAAACAAAGAAAAAAAAAGACTACAGTCAAATACTTCTTATGAACATATATACAAAAGTCATTAACAAAATATCAGCAAATAGAATTTATCAATATGAAAAGGTTTATACACCATGAGCAAGTAAGATTTATTCCCAGGATGCAATACTGGTTCAATATTTGAAAATAAATAAATGTAATCCATCATATTAATGGCTAAAGAAGAAAAGTCACATAATAGTATCAATACATAAAAAGTGTTTGCCTATATTCAATGCTCATTATGAGTTACAGACCTCTCAGAAAGAAAATAAAAGTAGAGGGGAACTTCCACAACTTGGAAAAGAACATATACAAAAGCCCTAGAGTAATTAAACACAGTGAATACTTTTCGCATAGAAAATAAGGCAGGGATATCTGTTCTCTCTAGTCTTATTCAACACAGTGCTGCAAGTTCTAGCCTGTGCACCATGGCAGGAAAAGGACATAGAAAGCAAACAGAATGGAAAAGAAGAGATAAAACTGTCCCTATTTGCAGATGAAATTATTGTCTAAGTAGAAAATCCCAATATATATCAAAAATACTCCAAAGTGAGTTCAGCAAGGTCTCTGGATATAAGACAAATGTATTAATATATAGATAGTATTTATTTTATATACAATCAATGAACACATGGACATAGATCTTTTTAAAAAATACCATTTACAATTGCTCAAAAGCATGAAATAATTAGGTATAAATTTAACAAAACATCTACAGTACTTATAAACTAAAAACTACAAAATACTGAAGTACAAAATCAAAGATTTAAAAAAATGAATAAGCATATATGCATGGATTGAAAGTCTAAAGACAGTAAAGATGTCATTTCTTTACAAATTGATATACAGGTTTAATACAATTCTCATTAAAATCCCAGCAAGATTTTTTCATAAATATAGATCAGATTATTCTAAAATTTATGCAGAAATGCAAAGGAACTAGAATAGCTAAATGGTTTTGACAAAAAATAATAAAGTGAGAGCAACTGATCTACTAGATTTTAAGACGGGTCATATAGCTGCAGTAATCAAGACTGTGTGGTATTGAGGAAAACGGGAGACACAGACACAAATATCAATGGGACACAGCAGACAGCCCAGTAATAGACCCATACAAATATGCTCCATTGATTTTAATGAAAGAGCAGAAGCAGTTCACTGGAAGCCTTTCAACCAATGGTAAAATAGCAAATGGATAACCATAGGCAGAAAAATAAACCTTTACCTAAGTCTCATACTTTATAAAAAATTAACTCAAAATGGACAACAAACTTAAATATAAAATGTAAAACTATTATTCAAAAAAATAGGAGAAAATCTTTGATATTTAAGCCAAAAGTTCTTTGACTTTGCATAAAAAAATTGATCTATTAAAGAAAAAAAATGATAATCAGGATTTCACCAAAATAAAAAATTCTGTGCTGTGAACACCATGCTGAGAGTATCAAAGGGCAAGTTATAGACAGAGAAAATATTTGCAAACCACATATGCAGAAAGGAATAGTGCCTAAATATATAAAGAACTCAAAAATTCAACAGTAAAATACCAAACACTTCAGAGAATGGGCAAAAGGCATGACATTGTACTGTAGAGGATATACAGATGGCAAGTCAGCATATGAAAAGGTGCTAAAGATCAGAAGTCATTAGGGACATGCAAATTAAAACCACAATGTGATATTACTACACACCTATGAAAATGGTGAAAATACAAAATAATGACATTACAAATTGCAGGCAAGGATGCAGGGAAACTGAATTACTCATACATTGTTGGTGGGAATGTAAGATGGTACAGACACTCTGGAAAAGAGTTTGGAAACTTCTTTAAAAATTTAAACATGTGGCCAGGTGCAGTGGCTCATGCCTATAATCCCAGCACTTTTTGAGGCCGAGGTCGACGGATCACCTGAGGTCAAGAGTTTGAAACTAGCCTGGCCAGCATGGTGAAACCCTGTCTCTACTAAAAATACAATAAATTAGCCAGGCGTGGAGGTGTGAGCCTTTAATTCCAACTACTTGGGAGGCTGAGGCAGGAGAATTGCTTGAACTGGGGAGGTGGAGGTTGCAGTGAGCCACTGCACTCCAGCCTGGGCGACAGAGTGAGACTCCATCTCAAAACAAAATAAAGCAAAAAAAGTCCAAAAGTGCACAAGCTAAGTCCTGTGGTAGTAAAATATGTAGCATTTTAGGAAAGCTACCAAACTGTCTTCCTCGTGTTCTTTTTTTTTGTCTTTTTTTTTTTATGAGACATGGTCTCACTCTGTCACCCAGGCTGGATCTTCGACTAAGGAAATAAGAGCTTTCATCATATCTTTCTTGTATGTTTCTGTATTTCTGAAAAAAATTATAGTAACATGAAACATTTATTGCTGAGAAAGATAAAAAGGTTCAGTTCCTCTGTTGGAATCTTATTTTCCTTATGTATTTAAATCTCATGGTATATTCTAAGTTAATACATGCATTTCAGAATGCTGAGACCATGGCTGATTGATGCCTGACAATGCATAATGGACATCTCATGAGACCCAGGGTCAGCCTACGTGCCAGTGATGCTCCTGATCCAATCAAGAACTCTCCAGTGTCTCACTCTTCACATCATAGCCTCCTTTGTCTGATGTCCTTTATCGCCAGCTGCTTTCACCTCCTGTCACAACAGTTGCTCATTACCACAAGCTGTGCCATCACTTATAATATTTTGGAAATATCTAACACCACACTCTAAAGCAAAGCTCTTCTCACTATGTCCTTGCATCTCCTCATTTGGACTTTATCTAGACTTGGAAGGCGATCTGCTTCTTTCCTGTTGACCAACAATCTTCTAGTCTCATTCCCTTTCCTTTTCAGCCAAGCTCCTGTGAATAAATAGAAGCTTAAAAGATCCAATCCTTTAGGATGAATCCCAAGCGGCTAACTGGGCTTAAATTTAAAATAGAGCCAAACAGCCATTTCCTGACTAGAGGTGACACACATGCTCTGAGTTCCCTGAAAACACACACCTTTTTAACTTCAAGACCTTCAGAGCTTATCTGAACCAACCAATCAGAACTCAGCAAGTTTGAATCCTTCATTTGCATAAATGGACCTGATTGGGAACATGGGTGGAAACTTTTGCTACAGAACTTGAACTCTCTGTTTTCTGGAACGCACCTTTGTTTTACACTAGGGGCTTTGTCTCTCCAGTTTGCAAACTGTTCGCTGGAATAAAGTCTCTGCTTCAAATTCCTTTGCAAAGAACTTTTGTTCAAGATCCCAAGTTTTGTCACCTTTACCACTTTTCTTCCAAAATGCTAAACTCCTTTACCCCATTATTCTTTCATTCAACAACCCTCCACCATTTTCTTGCATTTCTTCTCACAAAATATCTGCAGTAAAAATACAGTGATTCTATGTCCTGGATTGTCAGGAACAAACTGCCCTTGTCAATTCAGATCCTATTTCACATCAACAGCAACGAATTTCAAGCATTTACTTCTCTTTCAAGTCACCTACTTCATCTCTTGGAATACCCTTCTCCTACACAATATTGACTTCTCCACAAAGAAAACAGAAGCCATCAGACTATAAATTCCTCAACTCCTATACTCTTCTCCCACAGAGGTATCATTCAATCCATACAACCATTCTTACCTCCCCTCCTATCCTCATCTAAACTGAAAAAAATAACTCTTCTCTTAAAGGTCAATTGGATCATTAGAGTTGCAAATCTCACCCCATCTTGCCACCTGAGTGATCTTAAATTATTTAATGCTCATGCTCTTCCATCTTTTCAGCCTCTCCTTCCTTTAGAAAATACCTAGGAAAAACAGGCCCTTCCACTTATTTCTGCATGACCCAGCCCCATCTCCACTGCTGTCTCTTTACTGTTTCCCTCTTCACTTGTTTCCAAGAAACTTACTGGTTTCTTGGAATAAGAAACTTACTGGTTTCTTGGAATAAGAAACTTATTGGTTTCTTGGAATAAGAAACTTATTGGTTTCTTCGAAAACAAAAACATTCTCTGCTCATGGCACTTCTATACCCTTTATTCCACAGCCCACTTCATTAAGGCTTCGATTTCCTTGACTGTATGAAACTGCCTTTGTTCAGGCCCTTAAACAAAATTCCAGTCTTTATTGAATGCACCTTTTTGTGGCTTTTGACACATTTGATTCTCTCCTTCTGGGAATAACTTTTTCTTAGCTGCTAAGACTCTTGTCTCCTCAGGGTTTTTGTGTAACCCAGAGGCTGGGAATTCCTCTATAATATCGCTCATAGCTTTTTCTTCTCTCTACATTCCAAGGGGGTCCAATTCTTGGTCCTCTCACCTTCTCACTCAATGCACCACCTTAGTTCTAAATTAGTTCATTAATAACCATGGACTCTACATCTTAGGTCCACACTCAGAAACCAACCATTTCATGGACATCTACATTAATTCTCAGCAAGCATACCGATTTAACTTTTTCCCAAGCTGTATTGACTGTGTTTTCCCATTTGTTAATTGAATTCTTTTTATTAAATTTGGGAATTCTCTATATATTACAGATATCAAAACACACTTGTCGGTTATATATATTGCAAATATCTTCTATTTCTGACTTACGAATAGAATATCCAAATTTTAATGTAGATATTATCATTTCTGATAGGCTAATAGTTTTCTGTAATTTGTTTTGCAAATCTTTCTATACTATCATAATGATTTTACTTCTTATTGAAAAAGAGTTAAATGTTTTAAATATTAAAACTTTTTTATCTGGAATTGATTTTGGTGTGTAGGGTGATGTAAAGATGTAATTTCACCTTCTCCCTGTGGATAATGAGTTGCCCAGGACTATTACTGAGAAGCCATAGTTTCTGCAGCCATGAGCAATGACACTGCTTATACATACCGGTTTTTTGTCTCTTTGGTAAGTTGTTAATCCTTGGGCCAACGATACAATATGTTATCCCTGAGCAGTATACAGTAATACCATCTTGCTATTTGGATGATCTAGGTTATTTTTGGATTTTTGTTATTCCATATGCCTTCCAGAATCATCCTTTCAGTTTCCATCAAGAACTCTTTTAGGGTTTTGATTGGAATTGCATTGATCTATAAATCAATGTTGGAAGAATTAGCATCTTTACAATAGTAAGTCTGTCTTCTTCAATTTCTTTCAATGACATTTTATTTTTCTTCTACACAATTCTTGCACATCTTTTGTTAGATTTATTTTTAACTTATACTTTCTTGTCATTTTAAGGAGCTTTGCTTTTAAAATAAAATTAGGCATTTTGTTGCTGGCATGTAGAACCAAAAATAGTTTTTACTTGTTAATGTCATATCCAATGATCTTGCTGAACTCTTAGGTCTGATAGTTTATTTGTAGATGTTTTTGGATTGTGTTTGAGGAGAATCCTATTATATACAAATAAAATTGTATGTATTTCTTCTAAAGTCATAACATTTGTTTTCTATGTCTTGCCTTTCTGTAAAGGCTAGGACCTTCCATTACAACATTGAGTACATGCAATCTTCTTCCTAATTTTAAAAGGAATATTTTGGCCAGGTGCAGTGGCTCATGCCTGTAATCCCAGCACTTTGGGAGGCCAAGGCGGGTGGGGATCACTTGAGCCCAGGACTTTGAGACCAGCCTGGCCAACATGGTAAAAACCTGTCTCTATTAAAATACAAAACTTAGCTGGATGTGGCAGGGCGCCCCTGTAGTCCCAGCTACTGGGGAAGCTGAGCCAGGAGAATCACTTGAATCTGAGAGGCAGAGATTGCGATGAGCAGAGGTCGCACCACAGCACTCCAGCCTGGGTGACAGAGTAAGACTCTATCTCAAATAATAATAATAATAATAATAATAATAAAAGAAATATTTCTAACATTTCATCTTTAAAAATGTAATTTGCTATTGTTTTATTTCTAAAAAAAGGGTTTTTTTGTAGAAAATATTTTATTTCTATGTTGCTAAGATCTTCTCTTAATAATTAGTTAATAAATTTGATCAAATATTTTCCCTGCATCTATTAAAATGATTTGTCCTCCATTAATCTAGCAATGTCAGTGGAGTCAGTGGGGCAATATTTTGTACAGAGATTAAGTTTTTTCTCCATAATTTCCTTTATTAGTTAATTTGAAATGTATTTCCTCTTATATTATCTGCAAAACTTTGTTTAAGACTGGGTTGACTTTTAGGACATTTACAGAATTCATCTGTAAATTTGCTGCCACTACTCCTTTCTTAGCTTTTATTTAAACAATTAATTTGTTGGTTTTCTAACTCACCATTTTCACTTTTCCAATTTGAAACTTATAATCGTATTTTTATACTTTACTATTTACCCTTAGTATCTGTGGCATTCATACTTACGAGTCTGAAATTAACAGATTAACCAACCTATTAACCAACACCTCATCTCAGATATATAAGAATATTATAAAACTTTAACTTCAATAACCATTTTTCCAACATATATTCCATTGTAAGTCAGTATTTAATTGTATAACTTTATTCAATGTCACACCTTAATGATTACAATTATTACTATTGAATATAGAAAATATTTTAATATTATCTATATGTTCATCAGGTTCTTTTATTCACTATTGAATTTCTTTTTTTGAATCTCAGCTCTTTTAAGATTTTGTCCTTCTTCAAGAAGATAATCTTTAGCCCTCATTCTTGAACACTTTGATGGGTATACAATACTATATTCTCAGTTTTATTTTCTGAAAATATCTTTACTTAGCTCCTATCCATGAAGGAGCTGATGCTTATATAATATTAAATTTACAGTTATTTTTGTCGAAACACTTTGAAGAATCGATTCCAGCATCTTTTGGCTTCTGTTGCTACTGACATAAAGCCTGTTGTTAGTTTAAATACTGTGAGTGATTTGCCTTTTTTCTCTGACTGTCACTTCACTCAGCTCTCTGCTCAAATGTCATGTCCTTCTAGAGGTATCCCCTGACCTCTCTTTTTAAATGACATGTCCTGGTACATTTTTCTGGCCCTATGCCTTGTTGCTTCTTCATCACACTTAACACTCTCTGGAATACACGATATTTACTTCATTTTCTTTCCCTTTAGATAAGGAGCATCTTTTCCAAGAGAACAGGGATTCTTCTGCTGTATTTACTGCTAAGTCACCAGTGAGTAAAATAGTGATACCACATGGTTTGTACTCAATATACATTAAATGTATTTTGTACCATGTAACAAATGGTTCCAGAATGTTTGCTAATAATCTTTTTGGAACTACTAGGAAATAAGAAGGTTAAAAATACTAGAATTAAGACACTATGAATTCTAGTATGCTCTAATGCAGATTAATGGCATTGATATTATTCCCCCCAAATTATGATAATCATGAGCATTTATTAGATGAGGAAACTGAGTCACAGAATTATGACAGAATGTAACACAGATCAGTTTGCCATAGACACAATATATCTTGATTTTAGCATTCTATAGATTGCCTCTTTACAGAGATGAGGTAGTAAAAACAGGTAGAAAGGAGCTCTTAAGGATATATAATGATTGAACATCTATACCCAAGAAATAACAATTAATAGATCAATGTCACCCAGATAAAGTGCTCTGTCCTTTCCACATTTCATCAAATACATGGACAAAAACAAACAAAAGAGTCTTCATTGGCCGGATGCGATGGCTCAGGCCTGTAGTCCCAGCACTTTGGGAGGCCGAGGCGGGCAGATCACAAGGTCAGGAGATCGGAGACCATCCTGGCTAACATGGCGAAACTCCTTCTCTACTAAAAACACAAAAAAATTAGCCAGGCATGGTGGCACATGCTTGTAATCCCAGCTACTCAGGAGGCGGAGGCAGGAGAATCACTTGAACCCGGGAAGTGAAGGTTGCAGTGAGCCACGATCACGCCACTGCACTCCAGCCTGGGTGATAGAGCGAGACTCTGTCTCAAAAAACTAAAAAAAAAAAGTCCTCATCAGTGTTTTTTGTTTGCTTGTTTTTGTTTGTTTGTTTGTTTGTTTTTTAGATGCAACATATTTGGAAGAGAAAATAATTACACTGGACTCTAGTCAAGAATGGAAAGGTATCGTTGCAGCCTGGTAGAATGGCTGAAATAAACGAGTTAAAATTTAAAAAAGTAATAAATTTGGGGAATTTTTCAGATTAAATAAAATTTTCTTTACAAATAGAAGATGTAGATAATGAGAACAAATAATTAATGTGGAGGCAAGATGGCGGCAACCAAGAGGAAACAGCATGGAGGCGTGCCAGTTCAGGCGAAGAACCCAGAAAGAAGCGAAAAAGAGGCGGAGCAGCCAGCTAAGCTGGGCGCCACCGCAGAGGAGGTGGAAGAAGAAGATAGAGACTGGATCCCAGGCCCCGTTTGCAAGGGGGAGTGAAAAAACAAGGAATGGATTTTCATCTTTTCTTCCAGAGGAATAAATAAATTTCAGAACAAGACATTTTATGCAGGACTTGAGAATGTTGATGCCTCATTCTAAAGCAGATGCTAAAATGGATCGTAAGCATAAATAATTTGAGATTAGTGAGTTCTGTGAAATGAAAAACTGTAATAAATGCATCTACTTTGAAGCTAAGAAAAAAACAGGATCTCTTTATGTAGCTTTCAAATTCACCTCATGGACCATCTGCTAAATTCCCTGTTCAAAATAGTCATAGCCTAGCTGAACTACAGATGACTGGAAACCTTTTGAAAGGTTCTTGCCCCTTTTGTCTTGACCCAGCTTTTGATGAATTACTACATTATGCTTTGTTAAAAGAACTCTTAATTCAGATCTTTAGTACACCGTGGTATCATCCCAAAAGCCAACCATTCGTGGGCCATGTGTTGACTTTCACCATTTTGGATAATACGATATGGTTTCAGAAGTTTTATATCATAGAAGAAGGTGTTGCTCTTGTAGAAATAGGACCTTGTTTTGTCTTAAATCTCATAAACATTATTCAGGGAAGTTTTGGAGGACCAACTTTATATAAAAATTCTCACTACCAGGCACCAAAAATGCATTGCCATGTCATAAGATCCATCACACCTGCAAAATACAGAGAGAATCAGCAAGCGAAAGATGTGCAGAAACTGAGAAAGAAAGAGCCAAAGATCCTTCTTCCATGTGATCCCACTGTTCAGACCACAGTGGAATAAAATTGAAAATCAACTCCAAAAGGATCCCTCAAAACCATGCAAATACATGGAAATTAAACAATCTGCTCCTGAATGATCATTGGGTCAACAGTGAAATCAAGATGGAAATTTCAGATTGTTTGAGCTGAACAATAATACCCAACCTATTAAAACCTCTGGGATAAAGCAAACACAGTGCTAAGAGGGAAGTTCATAGCCTTAAATGCCTACACCATAAAGTCTGAAAGGGCACAAACAGACAATCTAAGGTCACACCTCAAGGAACTAGAGAAAGAAGAACAAACCAAATATAAACCCAGCAGAATAAAAGAAATAACAAAGATCAGAGCAGAACTACATGAAATTGAAGCAAACAAATTACAAAAGATAAATGAAAAAAAAGCTGGTTCTTTGAAAAGATAAATAAAATTCATAGGTCATTAGCAAGATTAACCAAGAAGAGAAAATAACCAAATAAGCTCAATTAGAAATGAAACAGGAGATATTACAACCAATACCACAGAAATGCAAAAGATCATTCAAGGCTACTATGCAAACCTTCATGTGCACAAACTAGAAAACCTAGAGGAGATGGATATATTCCTGGAAATATACAACCTTCCTAGATTAAACCAGGAAGAAATAGAAACTCTGAACAGACCAACAGTAAGTAGTGAGATTAACACAGTAATAAAAAATTTGTCAACAAAAAAGTCTAGAATTCATAGCTGAATTCTATCAGACATTCAAAGAAGAATTGGTATCACTCTTATTGACACTATTCCACAAGACAGAGACAGGGGAATTTTCCCTAAATCATTCTATGAAGCCAGTATCATCCTAATACCAAAAACCAGGAAAGGACATAACAGAAAAAGAAAACTACAGACCAATATCCCTGATGAATATAGATGCAAAAATCCTTAACAAAATACTAGCTAACCAAATTCAACAGCATATCAAAATGATAATCCACCATGATCAAGTGGGTTTTATACCAGGGATGCACAGATGGTTTAACATATGCAAATCAATAAGTGTGATACACCACATAAACAGAATTAAAAACATAAATCACATGATCATATCAATAGATGCAGAAAAAGCATTTTACAAAATCCAGCATCTCTTTATGACTAAAACCCTCACCAAAATTTGCATAGAAGGGAAATATCCTAAGGTAATAAATGCCATCTATGATAAACCCACAACCAACATAATACTGAATGGAGAAAAGTTGACGGCACTATCCCTCAGAACTACTTCTATTCAACATAGTACTGGAAGTCCTAGACAGACCAGTTGGACAAGAGAAAGAAATAAGGGCCATCCAAATGAGTAAAGAGGAAATCAAACTCACTGTTTGCTGATGATATGATTGTATACCTAGAAAACCCTAAAGGCTCCTCAAAAAAGCTCCTAGAACTGATAAATGTATTCAGCAAAGTTTCAGAATACAAAATTAATGTACACAAATCAGTAGCACTGGTATATACAGGAGCAACCAAATTGAGAATCAAATCAGGAACTCAACTCCTTTTACAATAGCTGCAAAAAATAAAATAAAATAAACTACTTAGAAGTATACCTAATCAAGGAGGTGAAAGAGCTCTACAATGAAAACTTCAAAACACTGCTGAAAGAAATCATAGATGACACAAATGAATTGAAACACATCCTGTGCTCATGAATGGGGAGAATCAATATTGTGAAAATGACCATACTGACAAAAGCAATCTAAAAATTCAATGGAATTCCCATCAAAATACCACCATCACTCTTCACAGAACTAAAAAAAGCAATTCTAAAATTCATATGGAAGCAAAAAAAGCCCACATAACCAAAGCAAGACTAAGCAAAAAGAGCAAATCTAGAGGCATCTCATTACCTGACTTCAAACTATACTATAAGGTCATAGTCACCAATAAAGCATGGAACTGTTATAAAAATAGGCACATATTTGGGAGGCCAAAGCAGGCGGATCATGAGGTCAGGAGATCGAGACCATCCTGGCTAACATGGTGAAACCCTGTCTCCACTAAAAATACAAAAAATTAGCCAGGCATGGTGGCGGGTGCCTATAGTCCCAGCTACTCGGGAGGCTGAGGCAGGAGAATGGCGTGAACCTGGGAGATGGAGCTTGCAGTGAGCCGAGATTGTGCCACTGCACTCCAGCCTGGGCAACAGAGCAAGACTCCATCAAAAAAAAATGGCACATAAACCAATGGAACAGAATAGAGAACCCAGAAATTAAGCCAAATACTTATGGCCCACTGATCTTCAACAAGGCAAACAAAAACGTAAAGTGGGGAAAGGATACCCTATTCAACAAATGGTGCTGGGATAATTGGCAAGCCACATGGAGAAGAATGAAACTGGAACCTCATCTTTCACCTTATACAAAAATCAACACGAGATTGATCAAGGACTTAAATCTAAGACCTGAAAGCATAAAAACTGTAGAAGATGACATCGGAAAAAACCCTTCTAGACATTGGCTTGGGCAAAGACTTCATGACCAAGAATCCAAAAGCAAATGCAAAAAAAACAAAGATAAATAAATGGGACTTAATTAAAATAACAAGCTTCTGCACAGTAAAAGAAATAATCAGCAGAGTAAACAGACAACCCACAGAATAGAAGAAAATCTTTGCAATCTATGCATCCAGTGAGGACTAATATCCAGAATCTACAAGGAACTCAAACAAATCAGCAAGAAAAAAACAAACAATCCATCAAATAGTGGGCTAAGGACATGAATAGACAATTCTCAAAAGAAGATATACAAAGGGCCAACAAACATATGAAAAAATGCTCAATATCACAAATGATCAGAGGGATGCAAATCAAAGCAAAACTGTGATACCACCTTACTCCTGCAAGAATGGCTATAATCAAAAAAATATAAAAAAATAGATGTTGGCATGGATGTAGTGGAAAGGGAACACTTTTACACTGCTGGTGGGAATGTAAACTAGTATAACCACTATGGAAAAGAGTGTGGAGATTCCTTAAAGAATTAACAGTACAGGTTGGGTGTGGTGGCTTACGCTTGTAATCCCAACACTTTGGGAGGCTGAGGTAGGTGGATCACTTGAGGCCAAGAGTTCGAGACCAGCCTGGCCAACATGGCGAAAAACTGTCTCTACTAAAAATATAAATATTAGCAAGGCATGTTAACACACACCTGTAATCCCAGCTAATTGGGAGGCTGAGGCAGGAGAATTGCTTGAACCCTGGAGGCAGAGGTTGCAGTAAGCCAAGATCGCACCACTGCACTCCAGCCTAGGTGACAAAGTCAGACTCCATCTCAAAAAAAAAAAAAAGAATTAAAACTAGAACTACCATTTGATCCAACAATTCCCCTACTGGATATTTACCCAGAGGAAAAGAAGTCATTGCACCAAAAGATACTTGCACATGCAGGTTTATAACAGCACAATTTGCAATTGCAAAAATATGAAACCAGCCCAAATGCCCATCAATCAACAAGTGGGTGAAGAAATTGTGAGACAGATATACATATATATATATGTATGTATGTACACACACACACACATACACACCATGGAATACTACTCAGCCATAAAAGGGAATGAAATAATGACATTTGCAGCAACCTGGATGGAATTGAAGACTATTATTCTAAGTGAAGTAACTCAGGAATGGAAAACCAAATATCTTACGTTCTCACTCATAAGTGGGAGCCAAGCTATGAGGATGAAAAGAGATAATAATGATACAATGGACTTTGGGGACTCGGGGGAAAGGATGGGAGGGTGGTGAGGGATGAAAGACTACACATTGGGTACAGTGTACACTGCTTGGGTAATGGGTGCACCAAAATCTCAGAAATCACCACTAAAGAACTTATTCATGTAACCAAACACCACCTATTCCCCCAAAACCTACTGAAATTTAAAAAAATCCATTGAAAAATAATAATAATAATAATTCATGTGGCAGTGACCTCTGGGGATATTACCAGTGAAATATCGTGAATGAGTCCACACCATCCATGAAAGCTCTCCCACATTGCAGCTATCCCACAACACTCTACATAGCTCACAACACATGTTGCCCTTACTGACTGATGGTGCACGTTTATTCAATATTTACCTTCTGCTTACAAAATATATTTTAAAATTAAAAAATAGCTAAAGTATCTATCTAGGAAGGAAATTACACATTTGAGTCTGAATTGGGACACAGAGAAATACCTGAGACCAGGAAGGGCCTGAAAACACAGCAGGGTATTAAGGGGGCTTTTCCAGCTGTCTTAGTGTTGCTGCTAGGGCCTATGGCACAGGGAGAAGAGTGAGATGTGTCCCAGCCATGAGGTGCAGAGGGCCAGCAGGATCGCACTGCCTCTCCCCTGTGGGGCTTACTGAGCAGATCCAGAGCCTGTCCAGGTGACTGTGGGAGAGAGGGACCCACGTCTTTGGGCAGTGCAGTGCTGAGGGGAAGAGACTTCATATGGTTTGGTTCTGTGTCCCCACCCACATCTCACTTTGAATTGTAATAGTTCCCACGTGTCAAGGGCTGGACTCGGTGGAGATAATTGAATCATGGGGGTGGTTTCCGCCATACTGTTCTAGTAATATTGAGTTCTCACGAGATCTGATGGTTTTATAAGGGGCTTCGCCCTCTGCTTGGCACTCATTCTCTCTCCTGCCACCGTGTGAAGAGGTGTCTTCTGCCACGATTGTTAAGTTTCCTGAGGCCTCCCCAGCCATACAGAACTGTGAGCCAATTAAACCTCTTTTCTTTATAAATTACCCAGTCTCAGGTATTTCTTCATGGTAGCAGGAGAACAGACTAATACAAGGCCCTTCATTTTCCTGGATATGGAGAAGAGAGTTGCCTCCCTTCATATTGAAAGTGTCACACAGAAGCGGAGACTAGCATTTACTTCCCTAGTTAGATGTCTGCTTGGTCAGTGGACTTGATGACATGGTAGAGGTGAACAGCAGCAGAGAACTAGAAAGCAAAGGCAGAGCTGAGAGACAGAGCAGCATGGCAATGTGATATGCTATAACAAGTCAGTGCCCATTTATTTTAGTGCAAAAAAAAATTGAAATCAATGCACAGTTTTTTCCTAATATACATTCTCCATGAACTTTCTGAAGTCCCTCAGTACTGGTACACAGATAAATCACTGTGATGATTACAGCTTGATCACTGTGATGGTTAGTGGTATCCATAGAAAATGGTGACTTAAGCTATCTTTCAGGTAATAAATGCCCTGTAGGACTGTCCATTGAATGAGGAAACCCTATTAGCTGGGGTTGGTTCTAAGAGGAGGTAAGATTGGCTGAAAGACCAAATGCTGGAGCTGGATGTCCCACATCAGGGAATAGAGTACTGGGAGGACTTCAATATGGCCTCTGAATAATACACACATGAAGCCTGGGGGCTGGCCACGCAGAGCACCCTGATGACCAAGTAAGGCCACAAAGCAACAGAAGGAGAGGTCGCCACACTGCTGGCTTCCAGTCAACAGGCTTTTCTTCTCCTTTTTTCTGTACCCTTATTGGGAAGGACACCTCCAGAACAAAACCTATGTGACATGGACCCAGGGTCACTCTTCCATATGTCTACTGAGTTATTATTCCCAACTCTGTTATTATTGAGTTGCTTTCTTTACTGACAAAAAATGCTACCTTTTTCACACATTAATTCCCAGATAAAATGGAACAAATTTGTGGGTTACATATTGTTTTCTAATATACTATCTGGGTACGTTTTAATTATTGTAGGTTTATCATGTGTTTCAGTATCTAGTATGATTAGCCCTCCTTGATTCTGGTTCTTTTTCAGAATTTTCTTGGTTATTCTTTCTTGCATATCTTACCTAATTTTGATGACTTATCACTCAACTCTATGTTAAATGACAGTGATGACAGTAGAAATCTTTGGTCTGTTCCTTTCTTTATGAAAATATTATCTCATTTATTGATTAAGCAAGATTCTAGCTAATGAGTTCAGTAGACCTATTTTATCATGTTTAAGAAATATCTATTCAGACCTATGTTATGAAGAGTTTTTGATGAGAATGAATGTTGAATGTTTAACAAATGCCTTTTTAGTAGCTATGGAAATACTCATGATTCTTCTTCCTAAGTCTGTTAATATAAAATATGTTAATTAATAAAATATATTCTTTTCTACTACTGTTTTGTTCTTAAATTTCTGGAATAAATACCACTAATGTTTTTAATGTGCTACTGGATTCTTTGATATCTATGATTATATTTATTTATTTTCATTTTGGATTTTCATGTGGATATGCGAGGGCTTTGCTTTTTTTATTTTTAATTAATTCTTAGAGTTTTATTATCAAGATTATGCTTGTTTTTAAAAAATACCTTATGGCATTAATTATTTTCTAATCCTCTAAGCAATTTAAGTAACATTGGAAATGTTATTTAAAGGAATGATAGTTCCTCCTGGAAAAGCACCTGACCACATGATTTAGTAAAGGTAGCTCTTCCACAGGTTTAACACGTGGAATAATTAACAACCTCTACAGCCATGCCAGAGAGTCATAATTTGAGTATCTGTTCTGCTCTGATCTCTGGCAACTTGTTTTCTCCTTGTAACATTCTGTTTAGATTTCTCTCTCTTTTGACATAAATTTTCACTAGTTACATTTTTCTGTAAAATTACTAATTTTATTCATTGCTTACAAATATTTGCATATAATTATCCAAAATACTAGTGGAAAAAATAAAATGCATAAGTAAGGGTTAGAAGCATCTCTGGAGTGAAAAGACACTGTCAAAAACACATGAGGGATATGAAGACAGATACGAAAAAAGCCAGCATAATGCTCTGAAAACAAAGAGCTAAAAGGGATTGAAGAGAAAGAGAGAGAGCTAGAAATTGGGCAAAGAAGATCAACAGATGAGTGCACCCAATCATTTTGGCCTCAGGAACCCTTTACTTTTAAAAATTATTGACAAGCACTAAGAGCTTTTATTTACATGGCTTACATGTAGCTATGCTTACTGCATTGGGAACTAAAACTGAGAATTTAAAAATTTATGTGTTCATTTTAAAATTACAATTATAAACTCAGCATTTTTAAATAACATGTTTTTATGAAAATTAATTATATTTTCTACAAAAAAGTAGTGAGTAGAGTAGCATTGTTTTACAAATCTCAGTAGTAGAAGAACTGCTTTCAAATTCAATCTCTTACAATTAGTTGTTTTGGTTGAAGTCTATGAATAAAGTATTACCTCACAAAGACATGTTTTTAAAAGTATAGGAGTATTTTTAAAGATTTTTCAGATAACTGTAAACATTCTTTTATGCTATATCAAAATTTGACAATTGGTATCTTTTTTTTATTATCCTTTAAGTTTTAGGGTACATGTGCAAAATGTGCAGGTTAGTTACATATGTATACATGTGCCATGTTGGTGTGCTGCACCCAGTAACTCATCATTTAACTTTACTCATCATTTAACTTTAGGTAGCTTCTTTTGACAATTTCCTTTATCACACAAACTACTGAAAGTATATGTATGTAAAGGTCAAGATTTAATAAAAGTAATATTTCCCCCTGTTTCATCAATAACAGCATCAAGTAAAATTACTTTTCTTTTTTACTTTCTGCTACAAACAAAGGATATAATGATATATTCCTACCATTTGGCACCCTCTGTCTTGGTTCAGGCTGAGGTTCCAGCAGTTTTACCCACCATGATGCACCATCAGCGCAAATGTCAACCCAGTGAAGAGGCAAATTACTGATACTATTATGAGAAAGTTTTAACCTAGGAAACCCCCTCAAGGGTCTCGGGATCTCCCTCAACCAGCAACCACAGAACACACTTTCAGAAGTATTGCAACATACACAAAATGTGGAGGTTCCCCAAAAAGAAACAAATAATGAGACAGAAGTGATATTAAAAGAATTAATTCAAGAGAACATTCCTTAAATAAAATAGTATTTGATTCTTCATAGTAAAAAAAACACCTAATACCCGAAGGAAATTCAACACTAAGACACCTTAGGCAGAATAAGACTGTCATAGCACATGAAATTCATGTGCAATATGCCCAAAATATAGTTAAGGAAGCTGATTCCTAGCTGGAAACAGATGAAGGTTCTGCAAAGTATTACTGGGAACAGGTACTGGGGGGTGAAAATATTCCTCATAATCTCAGAGATAAAATGATTCAACCTGCTATACTTTTTCTTGAATTAATTCACTCTTCCATTCCCACCATTGTGATCCTAGTTTATAGATCTCATAACGTATCACTTGGTGACAGTAGTAGCTCCAGTGGTTTCTGACTTTCATTTTTCTCCATTCCAACCTATCCTATCCTCTTTAGGTTAACAAATATTATTTTTCTATTTTTTTTTTCGAGATGGAGTCTTGCTTTGTTGCCCAGGCTGGAGTGCGGTGGCATGATCTTGACTCACTGAAACCTCCACCTCCCAGGTTCAAACGATTCTCCCTCCTCAGCCTCCCACCTCAGCCTCCCGAGTAGCTGGGACTACAGGCACATGCCACCATGCCTGGCTAATTTTTTGTATTTTTAGTAGAGATAGGGTTTCACCATGTTGGCCAGGCTGGTCTCGAACACCTGATCTCAGGTGATGCACTAGCCTCAGCCTCTCAAAGTGTTGGGATTACAGGTGTGAGCAACCACCACGCTCGCCCCAGGTTAATGAATATTCTGAATAATCGATCTGATCAAGACTTTCAATAGTTCTATAGTCTGAAGTCTAGATCTGGTGTGTTCCAACTCAACCAACAATCCCAACTAACTCCTTCCATATGGCTCTCACCTGCCACCATTCACAAAATCTGGTGCTACACTTAGGGCCCTTTGTTCTCTAAAACACTTGTTTGCTTCCATATTCATGCCAATTGCTAGTGGTATTTTCTCACCTACGGATATGTGGTAGATTTATCAAATTCTTCTACAAATGTCAACTCCTAGATTAAATGGTGTATTCTAACACTAATTTCAACAGGGGCAACTTACAGTGGTCTTAGAGAGTCGAGGAAGCCTCCGTAGGGAAGTGAAGTGGCTTCTAGATTGAGATCTAAAGCATCAACAGGAGCAAGTCAAGTGAAAGGATTTGGCAATAGGGAAAAATCAAGATGAGGCTCTTTAGTGTCCTTACCTCATATTTGGTTTTAATAATATGTGTGGACTTACTATTGGTCCCATTTTAAAAGATATAATGTAAATACCACCTAATTTTTGGATTTTAGTTGAACACCAATTCAAAAGTAGTTTGAAACATTCTGCAGACAAGCTTTTGGTATTTCCTCTTAGACAGAAAGGTTTGCCAGGGCACGTCATAGCCTGACACCTTTCCACAATTGTATTTTCAAATCTTCCCACTCGTTTGAGTTGCTATTTTCATATCTTCCCTACAATCCTTTTTCCCCCTCGTAGAACCTCAACTTCCTTTAAAAAAAAAAACATTTAGTATGTCTAAAATATAAGGGAACCTCAACTTCCTTTAAAAAAAAACATTTAATATGTCTAAAATATAAGGGGAAAGTAATTGCTAACAGACCATATGTAGACAGTAGCTCAGTGTAGGCCTTCATCTGTGTTCAGGCATCATGAACATGTCAGCATTCCCAATGCTTCTTCTCACACCTACGTTGATGCATGCAGCAGAGCTTTGCTTTTCCTTCTCCTGTGCTCTCATCAATATATGTTACCTCTGAATTGAGATCTAATACGTCAGAACAAATTGTAGCAAATTGTGGAGAGACTTAGGAAATTATATCAAAATGTAAAGCAGTGCTGAAAACGCAGTTTAGGTGCTATGCATTTTGTAATTAAGTTCCATCATTTCACCATAAGCCAGAAACTAAGAAAAAATTTCAGTAGTAATTAATAACAACCATTTTTCATTTTTATATTGGAATTATCTTTAAAAATTCAAATCTTGATTTTTTTCCCTTTTTATATATCAGTTGACAATAAATTATGGATGAATAACACAATCTCATTCCACAATATATATTATGTAGGATAAACCTAAGTACAGTTGTCACATGAAGAGTCTGAATGGGAGTGTCTTCACTGTACTCCTAATACCACTCAGCATAAAACATACTTCAGTGTCAGAGTGAGATTCAGCACGTCAGGCCGAGAAGCTGCATTCTTTTGTAAGACAGTCTAGGCAAGTAGGACTAATTAATCATAGTAATTGTAAAAAATTTTGTAAGAAAACCTGAAATGGCATTTTTAAGGAAAACATAATCATAATTAATATGAATGAAAATAGAATTCTAAAAACTGAAGTTATATAAAAGACTGATTGGAAGAAGATATCAAATTTGCATTTCTTAGATCATATGACTATATATATATATATATATATATATATATAGTCATATATGTCATAAGATCCCTGTCAGGTGTGTTAAAGACACAGGCAGAGGGCACACTTCAGAATGTGAATATGAATCACAGTATATATTACCTTTGGGTTTTACAGTCAGCTGCACAGACACCTTTTTCACCCCCAACGAACTGATTGCTTGACATTCATATTGGCCTTGATCGTGTTGTGCTGCACGGTCAATTCTCAAAGTGCCAGAGGAGAGAACTGTATGCTGGCCTTCCACAGGGAGCTGCCCTCCTGCAAAAAGAGGTAAAGAAAGTATTCTTCATGGCCCAGAGCACTGAAAGCCAGAGCTGCTGGCTGTCCTGGGTAAAGGGTGAGGCCTGTCTTTCAGGAAATTCTCGGTGCTAGGGTGTACTGTGTGCGTTGTGCCCTAGGATTGCAACCCCAGAAACACAGCACCCCCATGCCGCTTGTCCCCGAAACTCTGCCACTGTATCATAAGGAATTCTCATCTGTCACCAGAACAGCCCAGCCTCCTAATGAATTTTTAATCTTCATGTTTGTGCCCCTCGGCCTTACTATAATCAGAAAGCAAATTTCAAAACCAATCTGATTCTTAAATTTGATTTTCAGATATCTTCGTGACAGTTGTTTATCATGTGTATGCAATATTTGGAATACAATAACGTGATTAAAATACATTTAAAATGCAGAGGCAGCATATCAAAAATGGTGATTTTGTGACATTCATGCTGTTAATCTACACAGTCAACCACAGGCCATTGTACTTTGCACTGCTGAGCTTATATGAGCCTCTGAATCCTTCTTAACACTTTACTCTTATGGTCATTAACAATTAAATGAGATTATAATTTTCAACTAGTTCAGGGAAAACTTGTATCTTATTGAATGTCTTGTTACAGATGGAAAAAGGAATAGCTAACCCTATTGAGCGTACACACACTGTGCCATCAACTATTCTAAATGTTGAAGACTATAAATTATTCAAATCAAACCCCACAACCACCCTATGATGTAGGAAACGTCATCACCCCCAACACAGCAACAAAGACTCTGGCAAACAGCAGTTAACAGGTTTGCTCAAGGTCACATGACAAGCAAATGGAGGAGTGGAGATGTGAACCAAGGCTTTATGGTTCCAAAGTCTACCTCCTATCAACTAATCTCATAAAGAATAGAGCAAAAATGTTAAGACAAGAAATTCATAAATGCAGATTTTGAATTTTATTTCGTACCTGAACTAATATGGAAAGTAGGATTCCCAAGCCCGGAGGAATCTTAGACAAGCTCTCATCCAGCCAATCGTCAATCCTGTTCTGTTATGTGCCCAGATTCCCTGTAAGTGTCTGGCCCCTTGGTGGGGCATAGGGGGTTGGATCCTGCCTGCCAGGCCCACGCCCCACCACCCACACTTCAGGAACAGCAGCTCTTTTTTGGAGCTTCACTTCGGATTTCATTTCACTTGTGATTTCATTTTGTACTAGAAGAAAATTATCCCACTAAAAAAGAAATGTCTAAAACTGCTACACTTGCGGCCGGGCGCGGTGGCTCACTCCTGCAATCCCAGAACTTTGGGAGGCCGAGGCGGGCGGATCATGAGATCAGCAGATTGAGACCATCCTGGCTAACACGGTGAAACCCCGTCTCTATTAAAAATACAGAAAAAGTAGCCGGGCGTGGTGGCGGGCACCTGTAGTCCCAACTACAGGCTGAGGCAGAAGAATGGCGTGAACCCGGGAGGCGGAGCTTGCAGTGAGCCGAGATTGCACCACTGCACTCCAGCCTGGGCGACAGAACAAGACTCTGTCTCAAAACAAACAAACAAACAAACAAACAAACAAAACAACTGTACGCTTTCCAGTAATTTTATTTTAAAAATCAGGAAACCGAGTCCCAGAGGGGATGATCTCAGGAAGGCCACACACTCAAATGCCAAAACTCAAAACACCACGAAAATTATGATGATGTCATATTTAGATCAAAGATTATTTTCTGTGTAATTTTTTCATGTCCGTGATACACCTTCGATAATTAATTTAAACTATTTTTTTTTTACTATCCACAAAAGCAGGCACTTATTTTTCCCCACAATTACCTGCAGATGTTCTAATACCTGTTTTTGTCCAGACAATAACAGGAGGTGGGTTGCCGTCAGCTTCACAGAGCCACTCTACAGCATGTTCTTCCAGCACCACTTGATCCTTGGGGGTTACTGTAAATTGTGGAGGAGCTAAAGAGAATGAAACATACATCAAAATTGAAAATTATTTTACAAATTTTCAGTGCCAATAGAAAAAAGAAAATGTCTTCAAATATGTCATGTGATCAGAATTTGTTTACAATTATATATAAACAAGGTTATAAAGAGTGTGGAGGTGCTTCTGTATGTTTGTGCCTGTTTGCAAGGAAGCCAGAAATACACACATCTGGTCTGCAAAGCAAAACAGCAGTAGCCAACAAGAAGAAACCATTTCTAAATCTTACGGCAGCTGTTTCCCATGATTGAATCATATTGGTTATCATTTTAGTAGATGTGATAAACATATTTAAAGCTACAAATTGTACTTTAAACTATTAACAAAACCGTCTTCTCCAAACTTTCACATGCACAATAAAATTTGAAACGAGTTGATCTTTCGATTTCAGAAAGAAAAATAAGCTCCTTAAGATTAATGTTCCTGCAACACTTGAAATTATACTTTTGAAAAAGTCATATTTATGTCAAAATTCAGAGTTCCAAATATTCAGATTTTGTATTATTGCTTTTGTATAAATAAGAAATAGCTAATAGCTGCATATGCCATTCCTGAAAAGGGATTCTGTCCGTGACTCTTTGATTGAATAAAAAAATAAATCAATGTGGCCATTTAAGAAGAGCGCAATGATCCCCAGTAACGCCTAAGTGATCAAAAGAACTTTTGCAGATGACTTTGTAACTGGAAAGGTGTCCCAATCCAGATCCCAAAAAAGAATTCTTGGATTTTGTGCAAAAAAGAATATGAGGCAAATCCATACAGTAAAGTGAAAGCAGGTTTATTAGGAAAGTAAAGGAATCAAGAATGGCTACTCCACAGGCAGAGAAGCAGTGTAGGCTGCTGGGCTGAGTATACTTACAGTTATTTCTCGATTATGTGCTAAACATGGGGTGGATTATTTACGAGTTTTCTGGAAAGGGGTGGGCAATTCCCAGCACTTAGAGTTCCTCCCCATTTTAGACCATAAAAGGCAACTTCCTGACATTGCCATGGCATTTGTAAACTGTCCTGGTGCTGGTAGGAGTGTTTTGTAACATGCTAATGCATTATAATTAGCATAAAATGAGCAGTGAGAACAACCAGGGGTCACTGTCATCGCCATCTTGGTTTTGGCAGGTTTTTGCCAGCTCCTTTACTGCATCATGTTTTATCAGCAGGGTCTTTGTGCCCTGTATATTGTGCCAACCTCCTATCTCATCCTGTGACTAAAAATGCTAAACCTGCTAGGAATCCAGCCCAGCAGGTCTCATCCTCATTTTACCCAGCCCTCATTCAAGATGGAGTCACTCTGGTTCAAATGCCTTTGACAACTTGACAAATCATTTCTCTGCCTTGTTAGATTTTTGCACAATTCCTACTACTCCCTTCTTTTCACCTGCATCTGGAAATACAAGAAACATGATAAAGTAAATAATATTTGGCAAAGTGTATTTGTTGCAAGTTTCATACTGTGTGCAAGTACTAAAGAGTTTTTTAAAGTCTTCATCCATTCTTAGTAAGGTGCTGGACTAAATATGGTATAAAATAAATTTCCAAGTCACACAAATTCATGGAAACCCTCAGGAATGCCTGCAAGCTATTTGTAATAGAGTTCTAGAAAAGTCAAGCTGGAAAACAGCCCACAAATCAGCAATCTCAGGCTCCTCACTGCACAGATGAGAAAATTCAGACTCTGGGAGGTAGGATTGAATTTCTCTCGGTCAGAACTAATAAGTAGAAAAGATAGTAGAGAATCTGGGCCGCTCAACCCCCAGCCTGATGTTCTTTCCAGAACATTACACTAACTCCCAAAATTACTAGGAACAACTTAAAAAGAACAAAAATATTTCTACATTAAAAAATAGATTCATGACACAGTAAAAGAGCTATATAACAAAAGATGGTAGTAGTTAAGAGAAATAATGTAGTCCTGGTTCTAGTGTTGGGAAATTTGATTTCAACTTTTGAATAATAATAACTTTAATAATTATTAACATATTAAAATTTAATTTTATTTTAATTATTAAAAATATTAACATTTAATAACTTTAATAATAATTAAAGTTCACGGTTAGCCAAGTCTGTGTGAAAAGAATTGTTAAACTTCACGTGTTCTCACTTTTAACAGAACCCAAGATCCACATCTTAGCAAAGCATAGAAAACATTTAAGAAAATAGTCAATTTACATTTGTTTCTAACACTAAAATGAGCAGCTTGCTAGGTCGATGAAGAAATTATGAACACCACCAAAGCAGGCAGAGAAGGTGGAATAATTAGACAGGAATGATGAAGCTGACATCTTTGCACTTTCCATTTAAAATGATGGCCTTCTAAGTCCCACCTCCAGTGCTAAAATAGCACATGCCAAGATGAAGTGTTTTGCTATTTTATTAAAATCTAAAATTCTGGCTACTCATTAAGGTGCTGCCTCACACACAAAGCATTTTGATTTACACTGTTGATGACCATAGGCCTTTTTACCTATATGTCCACACTGTGATTCATATCTTTCATTGAAGCTTTTTTGTGTCATTTTATTTATTATTTATATTTGTTCCAGTCAGTCTAAAAAAGGAAGTTTATCTGTGGGTAACTGTGATCTCAGTTTAAACAGACATTAAAAGATCAAGAACATGGATAGAAACCTGTTAAAATGACACAAAAGGATACATCTTAAAATGTTTAATCTATGATTAGGCAAATAAAATCAGCCTTTTAAATAAATGTATAGAATGATTAATGGACCATTTCAAAATCAATTAAAAATATGGGCACACAGATCCAAAAGTGACACAAGTACATGGTCACAAATAACAAAGGACAAGCAGATGGCCATTTCAGTGCAAACTCACTGGCAACAAGAAATCATTAGCATATTGTGGTAGAAGAAATAGGCAGGATGGTAAAGGTTACCAGAGTTCTGTTAAGCAATGATTGACGCAGATGGGCAGATGGAAGCATAGAAAGGAAGTACATGGAAAAAGCTGAGAAACAAAAGCCTAGCACAGTGTGGAATACAGGCAACCACTAAAGTGTGAAAGTGATCAGGCATTAGGTTTCTAAAAAACAGACATTGAACACAAAATGATGTAAGCAAAACAAAACCCAAACACAGTTTCTTTGAAGGCATTTTTCAATCTCAACATATTAAAAGTTTAAAAATAATGTTTGGGTCCTTTAAAAGTAATTTCCCCCAGAAGTTACCAAAGACCTCAAGAAAATATTTCATTTCTGTGCCTTCTTATTAGAGCAAGGAAAGTATTTTGGGGATATTAGCAGTTCTAGGGAAAAACACAATTTTTTTTCCTGAGACATGTAAATAGGAACAAGAAAGTATTGATCTATTGCTACTAAGGAGTTGATGCTAAACAGTTCAATTTAGAAAACATTCTCTGAATGCAGGAAGACTAGGCTGGAGGAAGCCTTGTGCTTTGTGGGGGCCAAGATCACTCTTGGGGGTCACTGGGGCTCACTGTTCTGAAGCCCTCCCAACCCAGGCACTGCACTAGGCTGGCCACTTCCCTTTTTCTCTGTTCTATGTTTCACACGGTTCAGTGTTTTGGTAGATAACATCCTATGCAAATCTTAAAATAATGAAACTTAACTCAATCAAAATATGCACATATCAGGAAGCCCCTAAAATGGATCATGTAAATTACCGTACTCTCGTCAACTGATGAAAAACTAGTTTAGAAAAAACTGAACCTTTGATATGACTCCAATAGCACTTATATTCTGCTGTTTACTAAACTCTAACCCTACAGGAAGATGGCATGCAAGCACACATGCACACACACAAACGCACACACACAAACACATCCACACACACACACACACACACACACACACACACATGCACGCACACACACCAGAAAGGAAGGGGCTACCCCAGGCTGAGAACCAAAGTACAAAGAAGAATGTGCCTTCTTTATAACACGATTGCATGCCCATGCATATAAATTAATTTCTGGATTCAGAATAGTTTTATTATTGCTGTTGTTACACAGCCTGGCCTCGTAGGAGCCTTCAGCATGTCCTCAAGCTCTGTTGAGTAGACAGTTTGGTAAGTGACTATGAACACAGGGCACAGCCTTTTCACTTTCATATCTGTACTGTCTTTTCTGTATCTGTAAAATATTCTCAAGCACAAATATCTCTTGACAGTTTCCTTCCAGATTAATGACTCCATCTCTTTTGTTGCTAATGGTTGAGTCTGACCTTTGGATAAAGATTGAAGTAGGAAAGAAAAAAAACAACTTTTAACTTGAAACAGATTAGCTTTGAAAATCTTATTGTGTCAAAAAATAATTGGCAAATAAAAATATCTCTCCACTGATGTACATGACATTATTTAAGTTGAAAAATAATTTTCTGAGTGTGGCAGGAGGAACATTTCAATCATGACCTTCTGCTCCCATACCTTGTACAATTATGTTTGCTGCAGCTTGAACAGTGCCGTGGCTATTGTTGGCATGACAGGTAAATCGACCATGATCCCGTTGTGTGATGTTCTGTAAGTAAAGTCCACTGGACGTTGCCACGTGCCTGGATCCATCCAGCTCCAATCCGTTGTCCCTGGTCCAAGTGATATGAGGGTGTGGGTCGCCTGTGGCCATACATTCCAAAGTTGTGCTGGTGCCAATTAAAACCTCTGTGTCCTGAGGCTGGATTACAAAGCTTGGTTTGGCTGATGGCAAAGGGGGAACAAAACAAAATCCAGCAAGTAGCAGTTAGGAAGATTTATTTATTCTGCATTGTGGTTTTAAGATTATTGTCATTTTCAAAATGCCTTTAAACTAAAATATTACACAAATATATATATACATTTAATTCCCAGAGAATTAAATCTAAAATAATGAAATGTGGATTTGCTGTAAGTAAACACTTTTTTAAAAAGATTGCTTGCCTTGATATCACGATGTATTATAGATACTGCAAAGCACCTACCCAATACATATTCCTTATTTTAGGGGCTAAATGTTTAAACATTTCCTCTTAAGAATACTCACATTTTTTTAAACACAGTTTAGGCACATGTCACTGGGAATAAATAAAAGTGCTAAGTCTAAGTAGTCATTTCTTCTTCCTGTTTGCTACCTGGAATTCGGGCAGGAATGCATTTGGGTTACAGGAGCCACTTTGTGATTAAGAGGTGAAAATTATGAGGAATAAAGAAACCTATGTGCAAAGCAGATCAAAAAGCGGAAAGAAGAATATTATTGGCTCACTATAGGTAATGTGGCAGCTCTGTGACAGGCTACCCTTGTCCTACTTGTGGCATACAATTAAAATGCACATGCACAGACACACACACACACACATAGAAGCTATGCGTTTAAGCCATATCTAGCCAAGCTTTCAGTTACTTTCAGCTAAACGTATTATAAATTGATTCATCAAGTATCCATGTAAATAGAAAATTTAGACTTTCATATAAGGAGTTCCACTCTTACAAATTCATAGGAGTTTCTCTTTTCTGGGAATCTCAAGCAAAAATTAAATATTTGCTAAGGTGTTAAAAATGCCTAATGACTGATTCTAAGTTTGGGGAGCGGGGATCATCCATTCCTGAGACGAACATATTCTGGAGAGTGGAAATAAATTAAATTAATCCAATTCAACAATAAATGTTCAATTTAATTCCTAACAATATCGAGTGTCTTAAGTATATTAGTAACATGCTGGATGTTGGAAAGATACAGAGATGAACAAACACACTCCTCCTTGTATGCTCCTACTCTAGCTGCATGAACAGAGGACAGAACACATCATCTGTAAAACCACAACATGCCTCGGAAAGAATTGTCTCAGAGTTAGGTGTAAATGTGATAGGAGAACATTCTGGCAAGAGGTAAGGGAAAGTTATTATAATAATTGAAATAAATGTTCCGAGGTAAGTCAGTGGCAGTAGAACTGGAAAAGGAGATAATCTGATGCATGCATGGAACTAAATTTTTAGAGAATTGTGGAAGAAGGAGTAGCACTAGAGGGTGAATCGGAGGTTACTGGAGGAGAGTAATGATACCAATAGAGATAGCAAACACAGGATGCTGTGGGTTTGTGTGGGCAAATGTGTTTGACAGATGTAAAGATTTACATGTGAAGATAAAAACAAAGTCCTGGCAATGTCCATTGAAATCTCAGGAAGGATCTGAGCAATAAAGACTATAAATTTTACATGAAGTATGAAAGCTGAAAGTTTGGGAAGAGCTCAGATGGAAGAGGAAAAAAATGTGATTAGGGCACGGGGGACTAGAGAAAGGGAGTGGAGGACACACCACATTTTAGGCAGGCAAAAGAGATTTAAAAAGAGAATTGAGGACATTAGGAAAGGATCAAGAGGAAGTCATGTTCTCAAAGTAGAAATGCTCCTGTGTGCAGGGTCAGACTTGACCTAGAGGCAGAAGGGAAGGAGGCTTTGGAAGGAGACAGTGGTGTTTCAATCAGAAATTACTTGGTGTAATCCCAGCACTTTGGGAGGCCTAGGCAGGAGGATCGCTTAAGGACAGGAGTTTCAGTCTGCAGTGAGCTATGATCATGCCACTGCACTCCAGCCTGGGTGACAGAGTGAGACCTTGTCTCTACAAACTTTTTTTAAAAGAAATTACTTGGAAACTATGTGAGGAATTATCATATTCAATCAATCGCCAACTCAAGTGTCTTTTTTTCCTGGAAAACCTCGATTCACTGCAATTTCCTCCATTCACTTTGCCACTGCCCTATCCATGCCACCACCAGCTCTCTTCTGCCCTGCGGCAATTGCCGCTGCAGACTTCCTCATCCTGACATGCCTATCTTACCATGCCCTCCTGTTTGTTCTCTGAACTGCCACCAGAGATATTTTTCTAAAAGAAAAATCTAATTTTGATCATCTCAGTGTAGCGTCATGAGTAGCCTGAGTGATCTGACCCCACTTTATACCTCACCAAATCTCGTGTCATTCCCAGCCTCTCCTCTGTATGCTCCAGGATCTCCATCTCTTGAATATGCCTTGCTCTGTCTTCCCTATGCTGTCTTTTCTCCTGAAATGATGCTTCAACCCTACTTCTCTGGCTCTCTCCCACTTGTTGTTGCTTTCAACTTAAAGGTCAATGCTCTTGGGAAGACTTGAATGAATGCAATCCTCCGAGGCTGCTCCTCCAAGTGCTCCCCTCCACTGGGATGGGCTGGAGCCGGCTCTGGAGAGCCAGTTGTCAAATTTTCAGTATTCTGCAAGCTGACTGCTACACAAAGCCATTCTTAAAATTTTAACTAAGTAAACTTACAATCAAATAAATTTTATTAACATCAAAACTAACAAATTCATCCCTATTTTTTACTACATTTTATTATTATCTTCAGTCTCAGGGTTATTATGCCTACTGTGTCTGCACGCTAGAAATGCTATATTATGATGAACTTCTGTGCATCTCTTCCCAACTCCACATTCAGTGATATCATTTCGGTAACTAGGAATTGGCCACGGTGAGATTATTTATACAACAGATACTGACAAATGCTGCAAATCAGGGCTCCCTGCTCCTCAGAGCCAATTTACAAACATTTACCAGCACACAACTGTCCTTTATGCTTCTTTCCCTCTCCTTACACATCATAAAACTTATTTCTTGAATTATGGCTATCATCTAATAGATGATGGGCTCAGTAAGGTGAGAGACAATGTATTTCCACCATGTCAACATGCTATTAATGAAAATTTGTTGCAGTCATTATGTCTGGTTTATATAAGCCACTGAAATTATGACAAAGCAAAGCCCCTGGAAAGTTGAATAAGGAACGTGGTTGATAACCATGCAATCTTCAACAGCTAGCTCAGTGGGCATTCAATAAATATGTGTTGGATTAATTCATGATGAATGAATGATTGAATGAATTTCTGAAAAGAGTAATATTCCTGCCTAAGTAACACTGGTTCACTCTGCATAAGGATGCTGGATAGCTGGATGGGGAATCAAAAGGAGAATAGAAAAGTCTTGGAACCACAGTGTGCTGTACCAGAAAGGAACTAAGGCAGGAAATTAAAATAAACTTCAAGAGAAAAAATTCTAGTTTCTCTAAAATGAAATTTAAAAAATCACAGCCAATGGGAATAGTTTCACTTTGAAGCATTACATACTCTAAAGCAGCAATATTAGATCATTTTCCAGTGCAGATAATTGATAGAACTAGAAAATAACAGTTTTACCTGGAAGACTGGAGTATCTGAGCATGGCACTCTGTGTCTTGGCTTCCCCAGCGGCATTTCTGGCCATGCACTGATAGACACCTTGGTCTGACTCTCTGGTGTTTCGGATCATGAGTGTGCCATCATCAAACACATTAAGTCGAGTATCATCTTCCAAATCCAATGAGTGGCTGGAAATATATGTTATACATGTATATTATTTAATCCCATTCATGTTTAAAACTCTTAACAAGACTGAGAATATAGTACTATATAGCTATGTTTCATGTCTACCAAATTTCTTACATTTATTTTATCGGAATAATTTTAATTATTTCACTTTAAATCCTAGTTATCTTGCTCCTATTTCAAGAATACACCCTGAACAAAGGCACTGAGTCAACATTTGATAGAGGGAAATGAGGTTGAGATGTTCTGCCTTCCTGAGTGGCATGAATTTAGACACTGAAGCAAGCGCTCCCATATGACAGACACTTCAGCACATTTTTATATATTTGAATGCCCACTTTTCAGAAAAGAAATCACCAGATGGTAATATGTAATCCTTTTACCTCCTTCCATGAGTCATTCAGTATTCTTCCATATTTTGTTAAAGTGTAAAAAAAAATTCCTATTCAAACCAGCACGGGCTCAAAGCCAAGTATAATTATATGACTGAGCAATAAATAACACACCTAACCTACCAAGTTGTTGAATATTACGCCGCCTTCTCTGATGTGCACCATTTGGATATACTAGAAAAGTCCCATTTATCAATTAAGTGCATAATCCATTGAGTGCAAGTAGGTTCAGATGTGCAACACCATATCACATCAATAATCGTAAGAAAGGGAGGGTCTGCATGAGTTATTTTTAACAATAAATGCAAAGCTACTGACACAGAAACATATGTTAGAAATGTTTACAGATTTTTTTTCTGGCAAAGATTTTTTTCCTTTAAAAATATTTAATGATTATGTATGAGAAGGTATATAGATTTTCACATGTGTATACTTAGTACTAATGAACGTTTTAGGCATAGATAAAGGAAATCTACTCTCCTCCATCTTCATCACTCAATACATATTTTCTAAACACCGACTAGGTGTCACCCACAAAAACATCATTCCCCGAGAAAGAAAAAGTCCATTAGGAGAATTCCATAGTTCTCCCTTTAACTCATGTATTTGTTTTATAAAGCCAGGTAAACATTTTCCCACTAATTTCAAAATGTACCCACACTAAAGAATAACAGCCTATTCCCACATAGGTAAAAACAGTAAAGTTTGTTAAAGAGATGAATAAATTGTCATTCTTATCTAACCATTTTTTGTTGTGAAAGATAATAAAGAAACAGACAATGGCCATATTTGACTTTTATGTTTTAGAGCGGAATCACAGAGTGAAGGCAGGAAAGATGGAGACAATCTGATCTTCTTCAGCTATTGGGTGAAAAAACCCAATGTGAAGAAGAAGTACCAATTAGCCAAAAAAGAAATTCGAGTTGTCATTTTTGAACAGATTAGTTTCAGAAAAAACAGGCATGCTTTTGAAAAGCCAGCAATGCAAGACAAAGGCAAGAAAAGGAGAAACTGGATGCTCCTATCCATATCGCCTGTGAAGTTTCTCAGTGTAAGTAGCATGAAACGAACATCAGAAAGAATGTTTTTTCAAGGCCAGGTGCAGTGCCTCATGCCTGTAATCCCAGCACTTTGGGAGGCCAAGGCAGGCAGATCGCCTGAGGTCAGGAGTTCAAGAAATAATATTTTTTCTTAAAGTTCCCCATTCAAGGGGCTCATTTAGTATTAAGCAATTTAATTATTTTAAATGCAATTCTAAAATTATCTAACACTGAACCCAAATAAGACTACTTGCAAAGGAATATGACAAATGATGAAATCACATTTTTCAGAAGGTGATTTAAGTTCCTGGAATTTTGTTCCAAAACTTTGCAGCCCAAAATTTCAAAGGCTACCAGATGTGTATGTGCTATCTATCAATTCTGGCTACACAATGCAATAGAATTCACCAGGATTCATTATGTTAAAAATGATATAAAACAGGCAGTAGCACATCACACCCATAAATTCAAAATGCATCATTCCTTTTCCTAGTAATTTCCCTCTTTGTCCATAACCTCTTCGTTATGCTCATAAAACTTGTTTGCTCATGAATCATGATGTTCCTTCCCAAAAAATCAAAGTCTTCATGTTTCAATGTATTCCATTCACATTGTCAGTTTGATGCAAATAGCAATCATATGTAAAAACACAAAGGTTTGCAGAGGTAGAATATATCTGAAGATATTCTATTTTTCCTTGAAAATGTACAAATAAACATATTTGATTTAATAAAGACATACAAATAACTTCTATTAAGGTGTTTCATTACAACAGTCATTTGTTAAGTGCTTTCTAAGAACTAGGTGCTGTAGCTAGATACCAGAAATATTGACAAATAAGTTATCACCACACAAATTAAAACTATCTTCTATGGTCACGCACAGTGACTCACACCTGTGATGCCAGCACTATGGGAGGCTGAGGTGGGAGGATTGCTTGAGGCCAGGAGCTTGAGACAAGCCTGGGCAACACAGTGAGACCCTGTTTCTACAAAAAAATCTAAAAATTAGCCAGATGTGGTGGCATAAGCCTGTAGTCCCAGCTACTTGGAGGCTGAGGTAGGAGGATTGCTTGAGCTCAGAAGTTCAAGCCTGCAGTGAACTATAATTGTGTCGCTGAACTCCAGCCTGGGCAACAGAGTGAGACGCTGTCTGTCTCAAAAAAAAAAAAAAAAATCTTCCATATACAAAACCATCATCAACCACAAATTATAGTATAGTTGTAAAGTTTGCTTATAATCTACTGGAACTATCAATCATATTTACCATGTTTACTAGAATATGAATTTATTTAGAATGACCTAAATTTCCATAGCTAAACCTCAACATTATGAAAAGTGTGGAAGACAGCCAACTAGATGCAGCCAGGAAGCCCTTCTCCCGCCAAGAGAAGCCAAAATATTGAAAAAGCCATCACACTTTAAACAGATCTTTTGAGGGAAAACACTGAGAGTTGCTAGAGGGGAAACACAGCCACTGAGGCTGAATAGGATGGAAGCTGGGAAGCCTGCACAGAGTCGCCAAGTGCCAAGACCCGTTCCTAGTCCTGATCAGGTCCTAAAGAAGAGGTGAGTGAAGGAAACTGCAGGGCACCACACCCCCACAATGGACCTCTGGGATCCTAGCTGCAAGAGATCCCACGACCCCCATAGACATTTTAATTGGCGGAGGATCTGCCAGAGAGAAGGCAGAGGCAGAGCTTGAGCCTGCATGGAGCCCAGGTTTTACACATGGGGCAACTCCAGCAAAATGTGACCATAGGTGCCCATGCCCCAAGGCTCTCCATCTTGCTCTGAGTCACTCCAGCCCCTGCTGACTGCTGGGCTGGGATAGAGCAGGGCTGCCTTTCCTACAGGACTAGGACCAATCTGATCTGCATGCTCCCTTGTCTCTGGACCCTCCCAAGGCACCCACCCGGCTGCTCCCATAAGAGCATGCATACAACACAGCCTCCACTACCCAGGGTGAGTGCTTTGCCAGCAGCCTGAGAGCACTACAGCCTCCCCAGCACAGCCAGTGCTAGACCCCAAAGGGCTAAAGGACAAAACCACAGGCCCAATCCCATCCTCCCAGGGTCTAGGCACACAGCTGAAGGATATCAAGCTGAGATCTGTGACTAGAGATTGAGCAGAGGAGGAACTGCCAATCTCAGAACACTGAGAAGAGTGAAATGCAGATTTGTGTTCTGGCACAGGAGCTGGGTGTGCCTCCCCGCCACAGGGCTAGTATGGGAAGGGTGTGACCTTTCTGCTAGCCACAGCCTCTGCCTGAGGGAGCTCCGTGGCCTGAAACACCTGACAGCCCAGCGATCTGGGTGCAGAAGGCTTGGGATAAAACCAGCAGATGGAGTAAGCTAGAGGGCAGCCACCAGGAGACCTAGTCAAAGGAGCACAGGCTGGGCAGTCCCTACAGCCATCTGCTGGGCAAAAAACCCAAGCCGTGGGCACTACACCAACTGCATAGCCAAAACAACTCCACCATGCCTGGGGTCCTCTGCCATTGACCTCCTACACAAACACACCACCCATAGACATCACAAAGCACAGAGGACCAGTGGGCCCCTAGGGAGCTGCAAGTCTCCTGATAAGCTATCCTTTGGCTCGGGTTTCCCCTAAGAGTGAGGGTAGCACAGCCTGTCAGGGCCCCTTTGGGCCTAAGAAAATGTAGGTGTGTCAACAGTGATTGGAGGAGGGTCTTCCAAGGCCCAGGAATAGACTTGGCAAGGAAGTATATCTCTCACTTCCTGTCTCCCCCACCCCCAGAGCACTGTAGCAAATAAGAACAAGCCGAAATACAAAAGAAGTGCACAGCTGAGGAAGAGTCTGTCAGCCCTTACTCTTAAGCACCATCTACTGAATTGCAGCCTGAAATACACCACCAAACAAAAATTCTTTCAGCACATATCACCCATGAAACACAATGCAAAAATCTAGCCACAAATTAAGTTCCCACACAGGGCCTTGATATTCAGAAAGCACACAGAAGCAAAGTCATTCAACGATATTCAACATACACCGCAGTCAAAACCTCAAGGGAAATAACATAAAAACAAAAAGCCCCATACAACTGACAGCAACTTCAAAGAGATAAAGGAACACCAGCCCTCTCAAATGAGTAAGAATCAGTGCAAGAACTCAGGCAATTAAAAAAGTCAGAGCATCTTATTACTTCCAAATGACTGTACTGACTCCCCAGCAATGGATCCTAACCAGATTGAAATGGCTGAAATGACAGACATAGAATTCAGAATCTGGATGGCAAGGAAGCTCAATGAGATAAGGAGAAAGTTGAAACCTAATCCAAGGAAGCCAATAGAATGACTCAATAGTTGAAAGATAACGTAGACATTTTAAGAAAGAACCAAATTGAACTTCTGGAATTGAAAAAATCACTACAGGAATTTCATAATACAGTTAGAAGCATTAACAACAGAACAGACCAAGCTGAGGCAAGAATCTCAGAGCTCAAAAACTGGTTCTTTGAATCAACCCAGTCAGACAAAAAGAGAGAAAAAAGAATTAAAAAGACGGAATAAAATCTCTGAGAAATATGGGATTACATAAGGAGACCAAACCTACAATTCATTGGCATTCCTGAGAGAAAATGAAGAAGAGTAAACAACTGGGAAAACATATCTGAGAATACAGTCCACAAAAATTTCCCCAATATTGATAGAGACATCAGCATGCAAATTCAAGAAATTCAGAGAATCCCTGCAAGATATTACACAAGATGCCCCCAAGACACACAGTCATCAGATTCTGTGAGGTCAACATGAAAAAAAAACCTTAAAGGAAGCTAGAAAAAAGGGTTAGATTTCTTACAAAGGGAGCCCCATAGGGCTAACAGCAGACTTCTTAGCAGAAACCTTGCAAGCCAGAAGACATTTGGGACCTTTTCTCAAAATACTTAAAGAAAAGAAATTCCAACCAAGAATTTCATATCCAGCCAAACTAAACTTTATAAGTGAAGGATAAATAAAATTCTTCCCAGACAAGCAAATGTTAAGAGAATTGGTTAACACTAGAACAGCCTTATAAGAGGACCTTAAGGGAGTTCTAAACATGGAAACAAAAGAATGATGCCTACTATCACCAAGACATATTTAAGTACATACCCCATAGATAGACCCTATAAAGCAACTACACAGTCAAGCCTACCAAACAACGAGCTAACCAAGAAGATCGAAACAGCACGTATCAATATTAACCTTGAATGTAAATAGTCTAAATGGTCCATTAAAAAGGCACAGAGTGGCAAGTTGGATTTTTAAAAAGACCCAATCTTTTGCTGTCTTCAACAGACTCATCTCACATGTAATGACACTCAAAGGCTCAAAGTAAAAGGATGGAGAAAGATCTCTCATGTAATTGGAAAACAAAAAAGGGTAGGAGGTTGCTATTCTTACATAAGATAAAATGACTTTAAACCACCAATTATAAAAAAAAGGACAAATAAGGGCACTACATAATGATAATTAGTTCAATTCAACAAGAAGGCAAAGAAATTCTGAACTTAAATTTGACACTTGACCAACCAGACTTGATAGATAGCTACAGAACACTTTATCCAATAATAACAGAATATACTTTCTTCTCATATGTACATGGAAGATGACCATGTACTTAGCCATAAAGCAAGTCTCAATAAATGCAAAAACATCAAAATCATACCAACCATACTCTCAGACACAGTGTAATAAAAATAAAAAATGAATACCAAGAATATCTCTCAAAATACGGAAATTGAACAACTTAATCCTGAATGACTTTTGGGTAAACAACAAAATTAAAACAAATCAAAAAACTCTTTGAAATTCATTACAATAGAAACACAACATACCAAAATCTCTAGAATGCAGCAAAAGCAATGTTAAGAGGAGAGTTTATAAAGCTAAAAGCCTACATGAAGTTAAGAAAGATCTCAAATTAACAATCTAGAGGAACTCAAAAAAAAAAAAAAAAACTAAAATAAACTAACCCAAAAGTGAAGCAGAAGAAAAAATATAACTGACTGGGCACAGTGGCTCATGCCTGTAATACCAGCACTTCGGGAGTCTGAGGCAGGAGGACTTTTTGAGCCCAGGAGTTTGAGACCAGCCTAGGCAATGCAGCAAGACCCTGTATCTACAAAAAATGAAAATATTAGCTGGGTGTGCTGGCATGTGCCTGTAGTCTCAGCTACTCAGGAGCCTGAGGTGGAATGATTGTTTGAGCCCGGGAGGTCAAGGCTGCAGTAAGCCATGATTGCACCATTACAATTTAGCCTGGGTGACAGAGTGAGACCCCATCTCTAATTTTTTAAAAAATCAATTTTTAAAAATAAAATAACCAAAATCAGAGCAGAACATGAAACTGACACACAAGATCCATACAAAAGATCAATGAAACCAAAAGTTGGTTATTGGAAAGGATAAAGAGGATTGCTAGAACATTGGCTAGATTAACAAAGAAAAAAAGAGAGATGTTTCAAATAAGCACAATCAGAAATGGCAAAGATGATACTACAACAATTCCCACAGAAATACAAAAGACCAGAGAGTCTATTAAGAGGAAATGGACAATTCCCATAAACACACAACCTCCCAAATTAAACTAGAAAGAAGCTGAAACCCTGAATAGATAAATAATGAGTTCTGATACATGGGCACAGGGAGGGGAACATCACACACCAGGGCCTGTCGCGGGGTGGGGAGCTAGGGGAGGGATAGCATTAGGAGAAATACCTAATGTAGATGACAGGTTGATGGGTGCAGAAACCACCAAGGCACATGTATACCTATGTAACAAACCTGCACGTTCTGCACATGTATCCCAGAACTTAAAGTATAATAATAACAATAATGATAATGAGTTCTGAAATTGAATCTGTAATAAAAATCCTACCAATCAAAAAAGGCTTGGACTACATGGAGTCACAGCCAAATTTTACCTGACATACAAAGAAGAGCTTGTGCCAATTCTACTGAACCTATTCTAAAAAGTCAAGGAAGAAGGATCCTCCCTAACTCATTCTATGAAGTGAATATCATCCTGATACTAAAATCTGGCAGAGACACAACAAAAAAGGAAACCATGGGCCAGTATCCCTGATAAACATAAATCCCAAAATCCTCAACAAAATGCTAGCAAACTGAATCCAGCAGTACATCAGAAAGTTAATTTACCATGACCAAGTAGGCTTTATTCCTGAGATACAAAGTTGGTTCAACATATGCAAATCAATACATGTCATTCACCACATAAACAGAATTTTAAAAAATTATATGATCATCTCAGTAGATGTGGAGAAAGCTTTCTATAAAATCCAACATTCCTTCATGATAAAAAAAAACCTCAACAAACTAGGCATCAAAGGAACATACCTCAAAATAATAAAAGCCATCAATTACAAACCCACAGCCAATATCATACTGAATGGGCAAAAGCTGGAAGCATTCCCCTTGAGAACCAAAACAAGACAAGAATGTCCACTTTCACCATTCCTATTCAACATAGTACTGGAAGTCCTAGCCAGAGCAATCAGGTAAGAGAAGGAAATAAATGACATCCAAATAGAAGAAAAGTCAAACTATCTCTATTTGCTGATAATATGATTCTATACCATGAAAACCCTAAACACTCCACCAAAGCCTCCTAGAACTGATAAAGGATTTCAGTAAATTTTCAGGATACAAAATCAATGTGTAAAAAATAGTAGCATTTCTGTACACCAATAATGTTCAAGCTGAAAGCCACATCAAATATGTAATCTCACTTACAATAGCCACAAAAAGAAAAAATATCTAGAACTACCTCTAACCAAGTAAGTGAAATATTGCTGCAAGGAGAACTACAAAACATTGTTGAAAGAAACCACAGATGACACCAATAAATAACAAAGCATTTCATGCTCATAAATTGGAAGAATCAATATTGTTCAAATGGCCATACTGCCCAAGGCAATTTACAAAATTCAATGCTATTCCTATCAAACCACCAATGTCATTTTTCACAGATTTAGAAAAAAAAACCTATTCTAAAATTCATATGAAACAGAAAAAGAGCCTTAGTAGCCAAAGCAATTCTAAGCAAAAAGAACAAAGCTGGAAGCATCACATTATCCAACATCAAACTATTCTACAAGGCTACACTAAACAAAACATGGTGCTAGTACAAAAACAGAAACATAGACAAACAGAACAGAATAGAGAACCCAGAAACAAAACTGCACCTCTACAGCCATCTGATCTTCAACAAAGTCAACAAAACTAAGCAATGGAAAAGGATTCCCTATTCAATAAACGGTGCTGGGAGAACTGGCTATCCATATGCAGAAAGATGAAACGAGACCCCTATATATCACCATATACAAAAATCAACTCAGGATGGATTAAAGACTTAAATATAAGACCTCAAACTGTAAAAATTTTAGAAAACCTAAGAAATACCCTTCTCAACATCAGTCTTGGCAAAGAATTTATGGCTAAGTCCTCAAAGCAATTGCAATGAAAACAAAAATTGACAAGTGGGACCTAATTAAACTAAAGAGTTTCTGCACAGCAAGATAAACTATCAACAGAGTAAATAGACAACTTACAGTCTGGGAGAAAGTATCCACAAACTACACATCTGACAAAAGCCTAATATCCTCAATCTACAAGGAACTTAAACAAATCAACAAAAAAACCCACAAATAACCTTATTAATAAGCAGGCAAAGTACAAGAACAGACACTTCCCACAGGAAGGCACACAGGCAGCCAACAAACTTATGAAAAAATGTTCATTATCACAAATCATCAGATAAATGCAAATCAAAACCACAGTAATATGCCATCTAGCACCTGCCAGAATGGCTTTCAATAAAAAGTCAAAAAATAACAGGTCTTGTTGGGGCTGCAGAGAAAAGCTAATGCTTCCACACTGTTGGAAATGTAGATTAGTTTAGCCACTGCAGACAGCAGTTTGAAGATTTCTCAAAGAAGTAAAAGTTGAGCTACCATACAACACAGCAACCCCATTACTGGATACCCAAAGAAAAATAAATCCTTCTACCAAAAAGACCCATGTGTCTGTATGTTAATTACAGCACTGTTAGCAATAGCAAAAACATAGAATCAACACAGGTTCCTATCAATGGTGGACTGGATAAAGAAAATGTACTACATACACACCTTGGAATACTGTGCAGCCATAAAAAAGAATGGAATCATGTCCTTTGCAACAACTTGAATGCAGTTGAAGGCCATTATCCTAAGTGAACTAATGCAGGAACAACAACGACAACAAACAAATACTGTTTGTCTTTACAAATTACAAATATTCTCATTGTAAGTTAGAGCTAAATATTGTAATTCTACATACTTACAAATATTACCACTTGTAAGTGGGCACTAAGTATTGGGTACATATGGACGTAAAGATGGGAATATTAGACACTGGGGAATACACGATGGAGAGGTAGGGAGGGAGATAAGTGTTGAAAAACTACCTATTTGTTACTATGCTCACTTCTTGGGTAGTGGTTCTGTCATATTCCAAACCTCAGCATCATGTAGTATACCTTTGTAACAAACGTGCACTTGTACCTCCAGAATGTACAATAAAAGTTGAAAAAGAAATAGAAAAGTCTGGTTGGTTTTTAAATCTCTTTCATCAAGTCACTGTCTTGCTCAACATCTTCTAATGGGTCTCAAAGTTTATAAACTGAAAGCCCAAGTCATTAGCTTTGCCATTATTATGCAATCTTTTTCTATTTCTCCCCAAGGTAAAACCTTAATTCTCACAAATTTGCTCTACACACTTTCCTGAAACTAACCTTCATTCTGAGCTTTTAATTATTCTTCCTTCAGCCTGGCAGGTTTCTCTCATCTTTGAAGCTATTCAGTTATTCTAAAACTACTTATTAAGTGCTGGTAATCATTTCATTTTCCTACTGAGAAATGTAAAGAATCTCTAAAATTATCTTGACAAATGGCTGTTTCCTAAAACTTGTTTAAATTGTAATAAAAGAAAGGGATTTTTATGAAATTGATTCTTGGCTATGAGTTGAGATTTTGTATCTTTGCATGTGATCAATCTTGATAAGTGTTCTATAACTGCTTGAAAAGATAGTAAGGTTTAGCTTTGTATGTAGTAGATATCATCAGTGTTTTAAGCTATGTTTAGATATTGCTGCTAATTTTTTGTTCCTAATCTTTCTGGGAAAGCAGTATTAAAATTTCTTGCTGTAATTTGATTTGTGTAAATATATCCTTATAATTCTCTCAATCTTGTTTTATTCTTCAGCAGCTATTTTGTTAGGTATATAAAGGTTCATGAATTTTAAATTCAGGTGAATTACATCTTTTATCATTAAGTATGATCTAATGATTTGTGATTACACTATAATAGTCTTACATCATCCTTATCTTGATCAGTATAACTTGGTTGATATATTTGTTTACCTATCGACTTTCCACCTTTCAGTGTCATAATGTTTCAGATACACCTCTTATAAATAGCATATAGCTGGATTTTAAAATTCAATATTATGTCTTCCAATAGACTATTTATTGTTTTCACGAATGTATTTAAATTTATTTCTGATGAGTTATTTTATATTTTCTCTTTCCCAAGCCTTTTCTCTGACTTTTTAATCCATCCCTGCTTCCCTTTTGTGGATTGATCCAGTTTTCTTTATCCACTTTTTTTCTCCTCCTAGTCTGGAAGGATCCTTCTATTTGTTAATATTCCATCTTAATTGTTAATATGCACTCTTGACTTAACAGAATTCACAGTATCACTCTTCACCTCAAAAATGAGGCATGTAAAATAATTTAACTATGTTCTCTCTCCTTATAACTCTTCTATTAATATTGTCTAACGTTCTACTTTTTTCTTACTTTAAAGTTGTTCAGTCCTTAATAATCTAAGTTTATTCATATTTATCAACATGTTTAAAACTTTCTTTGTTCAACTTTGCTTTTTGCAAATCACATCTTTCTTATTGGATCAAACTCCTACTTACTGAAACACAACCACTTGCCATTCTTTCAGCAAATACTCCTGAATAAAGCTCTATTCTTTGCCTGAAAATGTTATTTCACCTTGTCAGATAATTTACCTGGATGTAAAACTGAAGGAAATCAGTTATTTTTCCTTAACACTCTAAATATATTTCATTGTCTTCTGTCTGATGTAAAGTTTACCGCAAATATAATTGCTGTACATTTGAAGGTAATCTGCAGATTACTTGGGAATGAAAGATTTTGACTCTGACTTTCAATGTTGTGATCACAGTGAAGAGTATAGATTTATTTTTTAAATCCTATTTTGGAATCAATATAATTCTCATTCTGAAATTTTCTGATTTTTTTTATTTCTGGATAATTCTAGCCTTACCTTTTCAAATGTTGCGTTTAGCTCATTCTTTCCTACCTGTCTTTCTGGAACTCCTACTGGATAGACACTAGACCTTTGCATTGTAGTCTCCATGTCTCTTAACCACACTTAAATCTGGTTATTCCCACATAACTACTTTCTAATCCTCCAATTCTACCTCTGGTTGTGTCTAATCAGTTTTTAATCCACTCCTCTAAGGACCCTAAATCCAGGTCCTCTCCAGGGAAGTAGAAAAGGGTAATGATAATGAAAGGAAACATGGGTAGCTTCTGAGTTGGGGTATTTTTTCTTAGCCTGGTTCATGTTGAACAGATGTTTGTTTAAAATAATTTGCTATACCACACTTTATGCTCCATGCACTTTCAGGATATATATTATCTTTCTATAAAAAATACTCAACAGTAAATAATCAGTAAGTTAATAGTTACTCATGTTAAACATTTCTTGTCATAAACTCTTCTCTTTCATCTTTTATTTTTTGGTATAAAATGATTAACGTTTTAACAGACATTTTTACCCATACTTTTCTTTATTCTATTCTTTCTTTTTAGATTTCTTTGTTTTCCTTTCAAATACATCTTAGCTTCTTTAGTCACTATATTTGAAACTTTTATGTCATAAGTTAAAACAGGCAATGTGATTTTTTCACTTGTTTCTTTCTAAATACTAGTGAGTATCTTTGCAACCTTGAACACATCATTTTAAAATTTAAATTGTAAGAAAGCAGAAAAAGCAGTTTTAAGACATTAAAACAGCGATTTCTGTTTCTCAAGTGCACTTGAGCAATCTAAAGATGGAAATAAATTGAACACTTCTATCAGTTGAAGTCTTTCTCGTGGGCTAGTTTCCAGATTTAATAGTATTCATAATTGCCTTCTATACAAGCTATTTTAAACCTACACTTACTAGACTTTTTACAAGAATTTAAAACACATGGCTGAGTTTCTGGCTACAATTATAAATCCAAATTATATACAAAAAGCAAAAAAACTGTATAATATATTTTAGAATGTTTTATACAGACAAAAAAATCAGAGTTGATTATACACGTGACAAAAGAAAGTCAGTGAAAGTCTGTGCAAGAATGGAAGGGACACATGAAAACCATGGTAATTATCATTATCATAACTAATGATAATATAATTGTCCAAGTGCTATCATTGAATTGTATTAGGTATATAGTGCACTTTATGTTTCTATTTTATGTTAACTACCAGTTCAGTTTTAAAACAGATATACAAACCAATGGAACAGAACAGAGGCCTCAGAAATAGTGCCATATATCTACAAATATCTGATCTTTGACAAACATGACAAAAACAAGAAATGGGAAAAGGATTCTCTATTTAATAAATGGTATTGGGAAAACTGGCTAGCCATATGCAGAAAACTGAAACTGGACCCCTTCCATACACCTTATACAAAAATTAACTTGAGATGGATTAAAGACTTCAACATAAGACCTAAAACCATAAAAACCCTAGAAGAAAACCTAGGCATTGGAACCAGAAAGAGAATCACAACCCATGTCCATGCTCAGTATTTACTTGTTGTGTATCCAAATAATCTCAGGTTTGGGGTTTCCTTCCGCCCGGCAGGTGAAGTAGACAGTATTTCCTGATGGTACCTCCACATCCTGGGGCTCAAAAGTAATTCGGGGGCTCTCTGCAACAAAAGAATTATTAATATATTTTTCAGAGATACAAAATTATGGCCTTCCAAGATGCTGAGAAAGAGATATAGGCAATTTAAATTTATTTCTACATTAAAGTTTTACACATCGAACTGCATTTACCCGGTAATACATGTACCAGGTTAGAGATTAGACATATATTTGACTTACACTTTAGAAGTTTGAAAGATTCACTGCACAAAGGGATCTCCAATGAAGTAAATTAAGTAAATTTTCCTGTGCTTTTATTTCTAGGAGCTCAATACAACCATATTTATGGAAGGAATTTGATTTTATGGGTCAATTTTTCAAACCAAGTACTTAAACTGAGCTTGCAGTTTTGCAGGCACTCTTCCTAGACAATTAGCTATCTAAGCACCCAACCACCCACTTTACACAATTTACAACAAGTGATATGTCTAGACCTCAAAACTGGTTGAGCAAAATTCTTATCTATATAAATGAATGATTCCATCTTCCAATAATAATTGAGTGGTAAAACATGAAAACACTTAAATTATTTCAATAAGAAGATGGAGTGATTGATTTTGTAATGAATCAGGTAATATTATTGAACTTAAATTATAAAGAACAATGTACGAAAGGGACTTTTAGTTTTCTATAGTTTCACCTAATTCTCTTTAAACCTTTCTAAATAATAAAACTCTTCCTTTTATAAGTGCCTTATCTGAAATTTCCTGTCATTAACCGTGACTATTATGTCTGTAGAACATTCCGTAGATCTTTAGTAATCTTGCTTACTTCATTAAAAGTCCATATAATTAATATCTTGGCTTTATTCTTTTTAGATGAATGCTTTTATTCATTTGTGTAATTTTAAAAAAAAATTCAACATCAGTTATGTGCCAGACAAGGCGCTAGGACTATTGATGAAGCAGTGTTCAAAATAGACAAGGTCTCTGTACCAAGGGGTTTACAGTTTCATTGAAGCAGTAGAAAATAAACACACACACACGCACACACAAATACATATTAACATATGCGGCAAATGTTTAGATGGAAAATAAACGATGTTTTGATGTATTATAAAAAGGGACCTGATTCAGTATGGAGGGATAGGTAGGTCAGTGGGAAGCGGGTTTAAATGAAGGCTTTCCATGTAATTCATATTTAAAAGGAGGACCATTAAAAGAAGTAGAATCAGAATATTGTAGGCAGGAAAGACAGCATGTAAAAATTCCTTGGGTTGAAGAAAGGCTTAAGAACTTCCAAGAATGGAGAACACTGAGTTGGCTACAACACTGAGAAAAGAGTAAGTGACTGGAGGGATAGCATTAGGAGATATACCTAATGTTAAATGATGAGTTAATGGGTGCAGCACACCAACATGGCACATGTATACATATGTAACTAACCTGCACATTGGGCACAAATACCCTAAAACTTAATGTCTAATTTAAAAAAAAAAAAAAAAACAGTAAGTGACTGGAGGAGCAGAGTGTAGCCAGGAAGGACTGTACAAAAAGAATCAACCACGTTAAGAATTTTGTGCTTTATTTTAAGGTAGGAACCTATATAAGGATTATAGATGAAGAAATGATGTATTAAGATGTGTTTTTAAACAATTTTCCCAAACATAAAGGAGCAAGAAAAATGAAAGCTGGGATATCAGTTAAGATGTGAAGCAATCCAGCCAAACTTGACTGTGGTTTGAAGTGGAAGTTAGTAGTAAAGATGGGAGCTATGGACAAGCTTGAGAATTTTTTGGCAGTAAAGACCAAGTCAATTTTCTTGTCAATTTGAATATAAATTAATTATATTGATATGATTTTTAATTACTTGTTTAGAGAAATTCAAAAAATGGCTTGCCAGTGAGGGGGTGGAAAGCAAATTTTTGCTGTAATTACAGCAGTCATGTGAGTGAATCTCCAAGACACGAATTATCACACACACACACACACACACACACAAAGGTATTCATTTATTTCTATTTAAACCGAAATATAGGAATAGAGATACATAGAGATATATTCTTATATTCACATGAAAAGCTTTAAATGAAAATCAAATAATATTGTAAGCAGCCGTAATAAATTATTTGGGTAAAGCTTATTGCTTTAGTAAGGTTGTCAGAATATAACCATATGCTTATTAAATCCAAGGTTTCCATTATTTAAAAATTTACAAAGAGATGGTAAAACTGATTTTCATTATTTTAGTCGCATTCATGGTCCCATTATACATTTAAAAAATCAATTACTGAATTTGTTGAGGGCTTTCTCAGCAATGAATATTAGCAATTATTTGATTTAAAGTTGAAACCCCTAAATTACTGATTATTAACACTAAGTCACACCAAGGAATAAGTGGAGATTTTAATGTTGGACACCACTTCTGGTGACCTTGTTGAAAATCAGTTTTCTCAATATTTCTCCTCTGAAATTACGGAAATTAGATTAAATCTTCCTCAAAGACTCTCTCAGCTCTTAATTTTATGTTGATAAAAACTTCTTTAAATGAAAATGCAGATGATGGAAAGGAAATTGGCCATACTTTTACCACATTCCTTAAAAACACTTTCTGATAACACGTTCTTCTAAAATGCAATATTATATAATAAACATTTACAAAAAGAGAGCAAATGAGAGACAGTTCTATCTTATGTACACATTGAAATTTACGTACGGCAATTGAATTCCTCTACTGTTACTGAAGCAACTGCACGCCCATGGAGTCTCCTGGGATATTCGCAGGTAGCCGCAGCCTGGGTGTGGCCATGTTGGGCAAAGCCTTGTAAAAGCTCCTTCAGCCACATCAGATCACAGTCACAAACCAGGGCGTTGGAATCCAGACGCCTAGGCATGCAGGCAAGAAGTACAACTGTTAAAAGGGACTATTAATTTCTATGATGAATCTTTTGAGTGGTAATATTTAATTTCCCCTGATTTACCTTGTCTGTTACATTTTTGACTCCAGGATTCTATTAACCAATAAACAGATTTTAAGAATCACTTAACTCATTGCATATCTTGCACAGAGTAGACACATTTTCAAATTAACCATGTTTTTGAGAAGCCACTTTAAAACTGGAAAAGCGGTTTTCCCTTAATGTGCACTATGTCTATTATAAATAAATAATTGTGAGGTGAAATGAATCCTTATTTGTTTCAGAGAAATGTAGAATTAAAACTGTAAGTATGGCCAGGTGCAGTAGCTCACGCCTGTAATTCAAGTGCTTTGGGAGGCCTAGGCAAAAGGATCACTCGAGGCCAGGAGTTTGAGACCAGCCTGGGCATTCTAGCAAGGCTCCCTCTCCAAAGATAAAAATTTTCTTTAATTTCTTTATAGTTTCAACTTTTATTCTAGATTCAGGGGGTACATATGCAGTTTGTTACCTGGGTATATTGCATAATGCTGAGGTTTGTGGTCCTATTGATCTCATCACCAAAGTACTGAACATAGTACCCAATAGTTTTGCAACCCTCACCCCCCTCCCTCCCTTCCCTCACCAGTAGTCCCCTGTGTCTATCGTTGTCATTTTTATCAACTATGAGTACCCAATATTTAGATCCCACTTATAAGTGAGAACATATGGTGTTTGGTTTACTGTTCCTGCATTAATTCATTACTTCATTCTTTTTTATGGCTGTGTCTACAATTTTTTATTTAGCCAAGCATGGTGGCACCCACCTGTAGTCCCAGCCACTTGGGAGGCTGAGGTGGGAGAATCACTTGAGCCCAGGAGTTGGAGGCTGCAGTGAGCTATGAAGGCACCACTGCACTCCAGCCTGGGTGACAGAGTGCGACCCTGTCCCAAAAGCAAAAACAAACAAACAAACAAACAAAAAAGCTGTAAGTACTGAAGTGTTCCAGTTTGCTTTGTTTATGTGTTACAGAACAAGGAAGCTGTAATGTGGTGGTGGTATTTCAATATTTTTGGATTACTCAAAAGAGTGGTAGAAGCTTTGCTGCCCAAAGGAGGCTTATAAATGTGACGTGTGATCCACGCAGCTCCCCCAGGAGTTGGCTTTTTTCTTTTGTAAACTCCTTGGCATCAATATGGATAGGCATGTGTTCTCTGTGTTTTCCACTTGCTCTAAAGGACAGAAGCCAAGCTTTCCTTTTTTATAATGTTCAAAGTCCCAGTTAGAAGGTCCCCCTCTGGAATTGCCACATGTAGACTGTAACAGGAAGGCGATGGCTCTTTTCATTTCTTTATGGTGTTTCCTAAGATAGGCACACAAGTTATTCATTTTTGCCAAGTTATACTATACTTCACTAATTTTTCTGTCACATTTTTCCTCATGAAATAAAATAGATCACCAAAGAGATTTATGGTATATACCTCCATTCTTGCCAAAAGATGCATGGCAAAAAGGCGCAGAAATGATTAATACTTTTTTTCATTACTCCCAATGGGTTAAAAAGGGAGCTTTTGCTAAGTAGAATTCACAAGTCTGTCTATGGTGGCAGTTGGATCACACTCTATGCAAGGAAGTCCAGCAATAAAAGGGTAATGTGAACATATTTTATGATAGGTGTTAGATTGCTTATACCTGATTGTAAGAAGTAGTGTCCAATGTGACTGGAGGAGAATACAAAATGCCATAATTTAAATAACTTTTAATCAAAATTATTCATGCACAAAAAGTCCTTACAAACATGGAAAAACAAATACACAAACACAAATTAAATCTAAAGATACCAATTTGCAAATAAAAAAATCACTTCATTGTATTAATTTGGAAATTTGCATCAATATCACGTTACTGGAAGAGACAAACCTGAAAGTAAAGAAATTGTGCTATTCTCTGGATTTAGAAACTAAAACACTTCCTAAAACAACTGTAAACATTTTAATAAATTTAAGAAAGTTTTATTATCTGACAGTTTTGTAAAATGTTTTGTAGATACCCAATTCATAAGACTAATTTTTATAACTGTATCTAAATTTTATTATATTACCCTGAAAATGATAGCTATATTTAGTAGCTTTAAATTGCTAAAGGGAAAACATTTGCACTTATTGAAAAGTTAGTTAGCCATATACATATTATTTGCTTAATGTTTCCAACAAGACTTCACACTAACGTGAGAATATAAAGCCATGGCTAAAGTAGGGAATTCTGTCAGCCTTGTCGGGAGTGAGGTGTAAGTCATAAAAGTCAACTAGCCCTTGTTCAGGACAGCGCTGTTGGTTCAGTGGGCCTCGGCTGTTCTTTGTCACTGACTGACTTATTGTACCAGCTACGTGGCTATAAAACAGATCTAGTTCAACAGTATTGTGTTTGAAGTTCACATTTCTATTTTGAGTTTAATTTCTCGTAATTTTATCAAAAAGGAACATGCAAGAACTTACTCCTCTAAATATAAAGGAGTAAGTTCTCGCTTCAGCATCACCATGACGTTCCTCTGAGTTGAACACAAGCAAGGATGTGAATACACATCCCCTGGGAGCATCCTGAGCATGGCAGCCTCACCATGCAATTGTCCCATCTCCCAGAGGTCATCACTGTTTGCTCATCACCTTCCCTCAGTCATACATTCCCTTAACGCAACCTCATGCTTATGTGTTTTGGTAATAACTGAGAACAAGATTTCATTTCTTTCTAATTATTATTTTCAACTTAAGATATCAATAGTGGGGATGCAAAACATGAAGAAAACAACAAAAGGATACAGATTTTCACTTGCCAGTTGAAAAACTCCTTTTATGTTCGGAAAATAATCTAGTAGTAAAAGTATACTTTTATATGATAATCTGAGTAATCTTTATAAATAATTTTCAAATTTATCATGAGAAAACGTTTTCAAAATTTTGCCTATAATTTAGAGCCATGAATATTGAAAACCAAGGAACAATAGAGTAAATCAATAAGAAAGATGGTTCTTATGAATCTTTATTAGACTATACTAAATATTGAATACACTATGTTTAAAATCATTATCATTTTACTGTTCTCCATTTTGAAAGTACTCTTACATCAAATATCATACCAAGTATAATAAATAAAAGCCCTCTGATGGTATGCAGTCAAGAACCACAGCACTAAAATAATTACGCACTTGGAATATATTCTCTGCTCAATGAAAAATTTCAAAGGAAATAAGTGGTGCTAGGTAAATTAATCTTTTCTATTTGAAAACAGTAACACCTCACTTGTACTTACACAATCCCTTTCACTTAAAGATCCAAAAACACTTTTAAACAAAACAAGATCAAAAACATTTTATTGATTTTTACAGTCCACTTGTGAGGAGTGTGGTTGTCATGAGTTAGAAATGGCATGGTACAGATGGAGAACCCAGTGTCGGGTGATCCTTCAAAGTGCCACGCCCGGAGTCAAGGGCAGAATTCCCGCTGGTTTCTCTGCCCTCACAAGCTATCAGTGAATGGACACTCCTCAGTTGAAAAACTTTATTGTTGAAGGTGGAATTCATTTAATAGTAGGTGTAGCCCTCTATTGCTCTCCTGTATTCTGTTGCTCTCATCTAAATTGTAGCCAAAATAGGACAGGAGTTGAGGATTTGGAATAAACAGGTGCCCAGTTTCCACCCCGTCTTGGACCCATCAGGATTTCATGGACCCTGAGCAGGTTGCTCAAATCATCTGTATATCAGTTTCCCATAAAATAAATTTATAACATAAAGATAGTTTGTCAAAATAACAAGCCAAAAAAATCATCTTAAAACATTTGGAATAAGCACAGTGCATGCATGTAAGGTGCATACTGGCACATCACTGTAAGGAGAACTCCCTCGGCCTCTTTATTGGCAGTTATTTTTGCATGTGTGTTCCAGCAATGGAGTGAATGCTGTTTCAGTAAATGTAAGAGGAGGCTAGAATAAAAAAGCTGCTACTAAGATTTAACATGAAAGAATAATAAAAAGAGATTAGAAAAGACTAAGGGATTTGGCACTTCAAGACTTTCTCTGAGTCACAGAAGGCAAGAATGACCCAGATAGAAATTTATGTAGACAAGAAACACTGCATAGGAATTATAATTGCAAATATACAAAGAGAGTGACTCTAACCATAACTGATGTAACAAATCCAAAAAAAGAGAGAAAACAGACAAGTAGAAAATAATACACAATATTTCTCCCACCACCAAAATGGAACATCCTATGACCCTGTTACAAAATGTCTTGGCATTTTGCATATCCCACATAGGGTTGAAAAACAAGAATAAATGGATGTGTTATTCCAAATGGCTGTTGTAGCAGTTCTCACAAGTAAGAAAACTTTGGCAAAAAGCAGAGTCATCATGGATGGAACTGGAAGCCATTATCTTTAGTGAAATAACTCAGAAAGAGGAAGTCAAATGTCTCATGTTTTAAAGCTTACAAGTGGGAGCTAAATAATGCAGGCACACGGACGTAGGGAGTGAAATAATAGACACTGGAGACTCAAAAAAGTGGAAGGGTGGGGTGGGGGTGAGGGATGAGAAATTATCTCATGGGTGCAGTGCACACTATTAAGGTGATGGTTACACTAAAAACCCAGACTTCACCACTATGTTATATATCCATGTAACAAATCTGTACTTGTACCCCTTTACAGATAGATTAGATAGACAGATAGATATGGTCAGTTGATGACCATATCCAAGACTTTTGAGGGCTTGGATACAATCAAAGAACACCAAGAAGACTGGGAAGCAGCATTATGTGTGTCTGACATGAGAATTACCAAGAAAGAAGGAAATAAAGACTTGAAGAAAAGGATTAGGAGTGGGTGAAATGCCTCCTTGATTAAACTCAAAGATTATAAGCATTATTTCTGGGCACAAATTGGGCCTGGATTTATTTTCCTCAGGGCTCTGATTTTTACTTAATCATAACATTCTTTTGCTCAGGGACCTGTGTCTAGGAACACAATATTAGAAGAGCAACCACAACAAAAGTGGCCTCTGTATTAGGCCATTCTTGCATTGCCATAAAGAAATACCTAAGACAGGGTAATTTATAAGAAAAGAAATTTAATTGGCTCATGGTTCTGTAGACTGTACAGGAAGCATAGTGCCAGCATTAGCTCTGGGGGAGGCCTCAGGGAGCTTTTACTCATGGCGGAAGGAGGAGCAGAAGCAGGCACTTCACATAGTGAAAGCAGGAGAAAAGGTGGAGGGTGCCACACTTTATAATGACCAGATCTCAAGAAAACACACTCAATATTGGGAGGACAGCACCCAGCCATGAAGGATCTGCCCCCATGAACCTCCCATCATGCCCCACGACTGACATTAGGGATTACAATTGCACATGAGATTTAGAGGGGAGAACATCCAAACTATATCAGCCTCTGATATGGTTTGGCTGTGTTCCCACCCAAATCTCACCTTGAATTGTAAAAATCCCTACATGTCAAGGGTGGGGCCAGCTGAAGATAATTGAATCATGGGGGTGGTTTCCCCCATACTGTTCTCATGGTAGTGAATAAGTCTCACAAGATCTGATGGTTTTATAAATGGGAGTTCCCCTGCACAGGCTCTCTTGCCTGCTGCCATGTAAGACATTCCTTTGCTCTTTCTTCATTTTCTGCCATGATTGTGAGGCCTCCCTAGCCATGTGGAAATGTGAGTCCATTAAACCTCTTTTTCTTTATAAATTACCCAGTCTCATGTATGTCTTTATTAAGAGTATAAGAACAGACTAATATAATAAATTGGTACTGGGAGTGGGGCACAGCTGTAAAGATACCCAAAAATGTGGAAGGGACTTTGGAACTGGATAACAGGCAGATGTTGGAACAGTTTAGAGGGCTCAGAAGCAGATAGAAAAATGTTTGAAAGTTTAGAACTTCCTAGAGACTTGGAGGGCTCAGAAGACAGGCAGATGTGGGAAAGCTTGGAACTTCCTAGAGACTTGTTTAATGGCTTTGACCAAAATGCTGATAGTGACATGGACAATAAAATCCAGACTGAGGGAGTCTCAGATGGAGATAAGGAACTTGTTGGGAACTGGAGTGAAGGTCACTCTTCCTATGCAAAGAGACTGGTGGCATTTTGCCCCTGCCCTAGAGATCTGTGGAAATTTGAACTTGAGAGAGATGATTTCAGGTATCTGGTAGAAGAAATTTCTAGTTAGCAAAGAATTCAAGAGGTGACGAGGCATAAAAATTTTGGAAATTTGCAGCCTCATGATGCAGTAGAAAATAAAAACCCATTTTCTGGGAAGAAATTCAAGCTGGCTGCAGAAATATGCAAAAGTCATGAGGGACCAAAGGCTAATCACCAAGACAATGGGGAAAATGTCTCCAGGGTATGTCAGAGACCTTCACAGCAGCTCCTCCCATCACTGACCTGGAGGCCTAGGAGGGAAAAATGGTTTCATGGACTGGGCCTAGGGCCCCCCTGATCTATGCAGTTTCTGAACATGGTGCCCTGCATCCCAGCTGTTTCAGCTCTATCAATGACTAAAAGGGGCCAACATACTTCTGAGGCCATTGCTTCAGAGGGTGCAAGTCCAAAGCCTTAGAAGCTTACATGTGGTGTTGGGCCTGTGGGTGCACAGAAGTCAAGAATTGAGGTTTGGGAACCTCCACATAGATTTTAGAGAATGTATAGAAATGCCTGACTGTCCAGGCAGAAGTTTGCTGCAGGGGTGGGGCCCTCATGGAGAACCTCTGCCAGGGCAGTGTGGAAGGGAAATGTGGGGTTGGAGCCCCCACACAGAGTCCCTACTGGGGCACTCCCTGCCTAGTGGAGCTGTGAGAAGAAGGCCAACATCCTCCAGATCCCAGAATGGTAGATTCACTGACAGCTTGTACTGTGCACCTGGAAAAGCTGCATACACTCAACACACCCCATGAAAGAAACCAGGAGGGAAGCTGTGCCCTGCAAAGCCACAGGAGCAGAGCTGCCCAAGACCATGGGAGCCCATCTCTTCCATCAATGTGACCTGGTCGTGAGACATGGAGTCAAAGGAGATCATTTTGGAGCTTTAAGATTTGACTGCCCCACTGGATTTTGGACTTGCATGGGACTTGTAGCCCCTTCATTTTGGCCAATTTCTGCCATTTGGAATGACTGTACTTACCCAACACCTGTACCCCCATTGTATCTAGGAAGTAACTAACTTGCTTTTGATTTTACAGGCTCATAGGCAGAAGGGACTTGCCTTGTCTTAGATGAAACTTTGGACTGTGGACTTTTGAGTTAATGCTGAAATGAGCTAAGACTTTGGGGGACCGTTGGGAAGGCATGATTTGTTTTCAAATGTGAGGATATGAGATTTGGGAGGGGCCAGGGGCAGAATGATATGGTTTGGCTGTGTCCCCACCCAAATATCATCTTGAATTGTAATAATCCCCATGTGTCAAGGGGACTAAATCATAGAGGCAGTTTCCCCCATATTGTTCTCATGGTAGTGAATAAGTCTCATGAGATCTGATGGTTTTATAAATGGGAGTTCCCTGCACAGGCTCTCTTGCCTGCCACCATGTAAGACATTCCTTTGCTCTCTCTTCATCTTCTGCCATGATTGTGAGGCCTCCCCAGCCATGAGGAACTGTGAGTCCATTAAACCTCTTTTTCTTTATAAGGTACCCAGTCATGGGTACGTCTTTATTAGCAGCAGGAGAACAGACTAATACAGCCTCCAAGGCCCATGATGGATACACCTGTGTGAGTTTTCCACTATGTGCTCTCTGACTGATACCTGGGAAGCAGGCATCTATCTTTTTCTGATAACTGGAACTTATACTTGTGTTTGGGGTTGAGGATTAGTGGAGGGGGTGGGTAACCACAAAATAAAGACATCAACACTGTAGAAGGCTACACACAGATGGGAGTGAAGAGACAGCTGGAATGAAGGAGGGTGGAGACACAGGTGGAAAAAAGTGATGGACATCAGCCCACGGACGGCAGCAGGGAAGCTGTGGAGAACACAGACCTTGCAAGCATGGGGATTTTTGTTTTGTTTTGCTTAATGTAGGAGGAAATGAGTAGGAAGACAACTCCATACAACAAGGGAAAACTGAAGCCTGGCCCGAGGAGTCAGACTTTCTTTGGAACTTCTCACATCTCTTATCTCATGAAAAAGTTAAAGGAAAAAGAAGTCTTGGGAGCCTTTAGATTTAGCCAGCAAGGATATTACAGAGAAACGAGGAAAACGTCTATTTTCAATACTCCTTTTGAATGTCACTTCTAAGAGAATACATGAAAGCCCAGAAGACTATCTGGGTTCTCTATTGCTCTGCAGTTAACAAAACCATTTTCTCCCTAACATGCTAGAATTGCAATGTCTTTCACAGGAAAAGCAGGAGAAGGCAACCAACCATTATTTGGGATGGATTTTGGAGGAAATTATAAAAGGTTTTTGTGTTAATGCACTTGCTTTCACTTACAATCTTTTTAATGAATCCAGATTAGAAAAGCTCCCAGCCGGAATTTTAGATAATTTGTTGTTATGCAAAAATCTGAAAAAGAAAAGATAAACTTTAATCACCATACAATAATAATGAATTTGACAAACAAAACCTTTCTTTCACCTAACTGTGAATCCAATACCTTTTTTGAAATATTTCAGTGAGAAAGGGCAAACAGAAGTCAGAGTGTCATTTATACAACCATCTGTTTTAAAGATTTACATATCTCTATCTACCACTACTATATGGGTATTTTTTCACATCTGTGTACTTTTGATTTTTTTAGTTTACTTAGTTACAGATTACAAATGCTAAAGAGAAATACATAAAAATAAATATTTAAGTATGAGGAAATCAAAGTAAATAGTCAATGTATTCATTATCAGCAGGCAATGTATACATAAATCAGCATGTTGTACACCTTGAATGCATACAATTTTTATTTGTGAACTAAATATTTTAGATTTAAATATTTTAAATTTAAAAATACAGGCGTGGTGGCTCACGCCTGTAATCCCAGCACTTTGGGAGGCCAAGCTGGGCGGATGACCTGAGGCCAGGAGTTCGAGACCAGCCTGGCCAACATGGTGAAACCCTGTCTACCAAATATACAAAAATTAGCCAGGCATGGTGGCAGGTACCTGTAATCCCAGCTACTCCAGAGGCTGAGGCATGAGAATTGCTTGAACTTGGGAGGCAGAGGTTTTAGTGAGCCGAGATTGCACCCCTACACTCCAGCCTGGGTGACAGAGCAAGACTCTGTCTCGAAAAAAAAAAAAAAGGCACCACAATATATGACAACAGATGCCTACAGATGTAGCATGAGTAACTGTTGTAATCCTGCAAATGTGGGATCACATGGAGATGTGCAAGCTCTGCCTGTCGCTTACTGGCCAACACAGTTTGGCTGATCCAGAGTCCCATTGGGTGCTGCTATGATTACTGCTCAGCCAGCCATTTCTACATGTCCGTAGCTGGATCACAGAGAGGTGCACTTATGAGGTCATGCCCCATGCCAGGTGATGGAGGGTGGTGGGAGTAGGAGAAGATCCAGGCCTCAGTACTTCTCCCTCTCCCTCCACCTGAGTAGTCTTGCACTTGCTTTGGCTCCCTCCATGCTGCCTTGGCTATACCCATTCCCCTCATTATGACCAGAGAAATTATGACCAAGAAAAGCACCAGCCAGGGATTGTCTAGTCACCAGGACTACTGAATACATATTCGGCAAAGAGCCTATGTGTGAAGAGAGAAAACACGATGGTCTCTGCAATATAGAGAAAAGATGGAGACCAGTTTTCTTAAGACTCAAGGATATGAGCATAAATAACCAATTTATATCTGAAACTTAACAATCAGCTACATCCAGCCACTTTATGAGCTGTACTTCATGACTAGTATCTCTGTCACAAAATTAAATAAAATCATGTGGCCATATTTTCTTATCAGTGTTTTGGCTTTATGTTTTTGGCTTTATTTTAACTGTATTAAGTGTTAAGGTCGGGGGAGTGAGCTGGGGCCAAACTATTTCTACTATTTTGGGAACTTGAATTTCACTGATGCACATCTGAGAAGATAAAAAGTTTTCCTGATCCTTCCTATTTTGATTCCCTGTGCTTATCTTTACCGGCCCCATCTAATTTACCCAACTCAGAAGCAGTAGCTAGAAAAGAAATGATGATGGGAAGATGGATATTGACAAAGACTCTCTTCTTGACCAAACTCTACTCAGGTTCTCCTGAGCTCTTTTCCAACCAGACCTGACTTTCGGATTTCCATGTCCATCTCTACATTGTCCAATTTTAGCAAGAACCCTGCTGCTAAGTTTAACCAGTACCTCCCACCCCTCGATACCTGAAATTCCTCATCCCCATCATTTCCCAGGTGATATTTGATCATCACCAAGATCATCACCCTATCCTGTTAAATAGGGTCAGCCTGAGCCTTTCTCCTAATGTTTCCTCTGAGTAATTTTCAATCCATTGGCTCCACCCTGCTCCTGGGCTATCAACTCCCACTTGCTCATGGCGTATTTGGAGTTCAGCCCAATCTTTCTCCCTCAGTGCAAAACTCCATTGCACTGGTCCCTATACCTATCACCATGGTCCCCCTTGAATAACATTTTTCTTGCCATGCTTTAACAAGTATTGTTGAATAACCTTTTCTTCAACAGTGTGCAGATGGATGACACAGTAATTCTCATTCTCTACCACAAGCCCTAGCCGTATGCCATTTCCTTATCTTAAGGAACACTGGAACAGAGTTTCATGATGGAGAAACAGCTTATAGTAGATTGCACTAAAACTCGGGAAAAGCCAAATTACCAGGACAATTTATGCCTGCTTTATTTTTGCTAGGTAAAATGAAAGCTTTCTTCATTATTTTATAAGTGGTGCAGTTTTGCAAGACAACCACAGTAGAAAGACTGTTGTTCTTTCTTTAAACGTATTTTAGAGGCTGGAAATTGCATCCATGATTGAATATTGAAAGATATTATCTATTTTCCAATCCAAGCAGACCAGAATTAATTGCTTAACAGGCAAAACAAATCAAAAGAAAAGTAAAACATTTCCATCATCACAGATTTTGAAGCAAGGTATGTAAATATTGAAAAATCATTCTTGAATTTTTTTCTTAATTTTGTACACATGGTGACAAAATATCCAAATTAATGATATTTTACATCAGTTTATATCAAACATGATATATGATTCCCAAATCAGATATTACTGCTACTTGATATTTCTATAACAACTTGCTTTCAAGCAGATTAATCTAAGTCTCAGTCCCTTTATGTATAAAGGAAAAATTATGATAATAATAACTGTCATTGGTTATCTCCTAGAATACTATCCCAGTAGTATTCAGTAAATTAAAACAGTAGTACTGTTCCAGCAGTACTGATTTGCTTGGGGTGCAAAAATGTATGCTTGTAGTTTCCTTTTTTTCTTTCTTCTTTCCAACTTTCCTGAAATTAATTTTCAAAACAGTTATGCAACGTATTTGTTGATTTCTGCTTGTAGATGACTTTGATTGCTTTACTCCCAACAAGAAGCTAAAAAGCACTTCTTCCTATGTTAAAAAGTTTATATATATATACACATATATATATACACATATATATATACACATATATATATACACATATATATATACACATATATATATACACATATATATATACACATATATATATACACATATATATATACACATATATATATATACATATATATATATACACATATATATATATATATATATATTTTTTTTTTGAGACGGAGTCTCACTCTTGCCAGGCTGCAGTGCAGTGGCACAATCTTGGCTCACTGAAACCTCCGCCTCCTGGGTTCAAGCAATTCTCCTGCCTCAGCCTCCCAAGTAGCTACAGGCGCACGCCACCCCGCCCAGCTAATTTTTTGTATTTTTGTAGAGATGGGTTTCACCATGTTGGCCAGAATGGCCTCCATCTCTTGACCTCGTGATCGGCCCGCCCCGGCTTCCCAAAGTGCCGGGATTACAGGCGGGAGCCACCGCACCCGGCCGAAAAGTTTATATAATTATTTGCTGCTGCTGTCTTCTGTCAAAGATGCTTGATCAAAAAAATAATATTTGAGCAGTATCTACTTTTATACAAAGTTTATACAGAGTTTATACAAAGACTTGTCTCCTTCCTGTGACAGAAACCTGGATATTATCTAAAAAAGTCAAGTCACGAATGAGCATTTTCCTCATAAATGTTCTAAGAAAGTAAATCTTCTGCCTAAGGTTTAGGTTAATGTTTCAAGATGTATCCCTTGAAAATCCAGGAGACTTTTCAGAAGTAAAGTAAAAGTCATATTCAGCTCCTACTCCTTGAGAAAACTTCGTGGAATGGCCTCAGCTTTAGTGAGGTGCATACCAGATAGAGAAAACATTGTCCAGTCTGGTCGACTCCATGTTCTTTAATACCAACCATAAATTTTTAGCCAAAAAGTCCAAATTCTGTAATGCTTGACATACTTTCACGAAAGCACTCATTCAATTTTCTGCCTGAGCACCAAGCTCTAAAGTAACTTGAACATTTTAAACCACATGGCTCCACTAAATGTGCTTCGATTCTTTTGCTTGGTAACGTAGTAGTAAGAAGTTGTGTCTGAAGATAAGACTTATCTTTTGGAGAAAACCTAACTTGGTAAAGTGAAGATTTTCAAATCAATCCTTCTTTTAATAGAAAAGAGGAAGATGCAGGACTTTCTTGATTGTATTGAGATCATGACTTCATTGAAAAGAACATTCCTACCCAGGTGTTAGAGGTTAGTACTTGTGAATGTAACACAAAGGCGCTTTTGTCAAATCATAACAATAAAGAACCATTCTAGGCATTGTGCTGCTCCTGCTGAACGCACATTACTCGACTATGTGCAGTCTGCAGATAAAGTCATTGTAAATTTGCTTGAATTTAGAAATGCCTTAATAGGATAATTTTAGCAATAAAAAATATTATTTCAGCAAACAAATTTCAAAGTTATGGGGAAAAGAATTTTAGTCCAAAATAGTGAAGTAGATATGCAAATCTTCCTCAATCTCTTTTGAGTCTCCATTGAAATAATTACCAGGATGCTTAATAAGAACAAATATATCCATATTCATCAAGAGGGCAGAATGTGGAAGGTCACCAACAGATAAGAGTATTCAGCAAATTCTGGAAAAATAAAATACATGAGAAAATGTTGACAGATGAAATAGGAGAGAAAGCTGCAGCCCAGAGAATCCTATGAGGCAGGAGCAATCTGACTGTGTGTCACCCAGAGACCCCAAACAGTTATGGCAGGGGCAGAGGAGGGAGAAGTGAGATTGCAAACAAGGGTTCACAAAGACCTGGATGGAGAAACACAATAATTAGTAGCCACCATCCATACAGAACACCGACGGCTAAGAGGAAAATGTTATTGACATACTGATAGATGAGATAGACATAGAAATAGAGATTTTTTTCCAAAGAAATTGAACAAATTGAAAGAAGAAAAGTAACGGAATTTTTGTGGAGCTGAAACTCAAGAGAAAAAGCCTTCCTCATTCTGGAATTTTAGGAAGATAAATCTGCATTTTACATCCAATTGTTCAAACTAAAATTTACACCAAAGGGGAAATTTTGTAAGAAAATAAACTTATCTAAAGGAGAGCAGGTGAAACTCACACTACCAATTGAAATGCTATTGATTTCAAATATCAACAGACAATGAAGAATCACAAGGCATGGGAGGTTAATTAGGAACATGAAAAAGAAAGGCCAAGATTTTCAAAAAGGAAAACAATGCCAGAAGAAACAGGGAAATTCCAAGAACTAGAGAAAAAGAGTAAGAAAGCATTACAATTATTACATGTACTCAAAGACTGCAATATGTATCATACTTGCAAAACAAGGATAAGTTTCTATAGAAGATAAATCGGAAACAAGAAAGATCTCTTAGGAATTAAACTCTGATTAAAAAATGTTTTTATGTAGTAAATGTTAAAAAGTAAGTAAAACATACCAGGTTAGGAATCAAAATGATGAAATAACAGATTATGAAACAAAAGATAAAAAATATAGAGATCCAAATGATCTAATATTCAATTAAGGTATCGGTAGAAGAGAAGACAGAAAGAATAAAGGGAAACATAGTCAAATAAATAATTAAAGAGAATCTTTCAAAATTGTGGATGGATTTGTCTTTACATTGAAAACTCCAATAATTGAAAAGTCTCATTCCTTGATGTAAATTTATAAGATCTTATTTTTATTTTAACTATATGTTTATTTAGAGACAGGTTCTCACCCTTCACTCAGGATGGAGTACAGTGGCACAATCATGGTTCATTGCAGCCTCAACCTCCTAGGCTCAAGCAGTCCTCCTGCCTCACCCTCCCAAGTAGCTGAGACTACAGGTGCCTGCCATCATGCTCAGCTAATTTATTTTTATTTTTTGTAGAGAGTGGGTTTGGCTATGTTGCCCAGGCTAGTCTGGAACTCCTGCGCTCAAGCAATCCTCCCACTTCAGCCTCTCAAAGTGCAGGCCATTACATTTGGCCTGTAAGATTTTTAAAAATAAAGAACAATCATAAAATTTTAAACCTCTCTGTGAAAATAAAATTGATTTCCTATAAAGTAGAATCATAATAGGCTAGAAGAAATAGAATGGATTCTTCAAAGATCAAGGGAAACTTCTTGAACTTATAATTTTATAACAGACGACCTATCAACTAATTATGAGGAAATAATACATACAATTTCAGGCATTCAAGGATTATCAAAACTATCTCCCTTAAGCCTTTTCATAGTAAGTTCTTCAACGTGTATTCCAGCAGAACAAAGAAGTAACACAAGAAAAAGGAAGAATGGAGACCAGAAACCATGGACTTCACTCAAGCAATTAGTGAAGGGAAATCCCAGGTTGATGGCAGGTGACACTAATCCTAATGAAAAGCCAGTTCAAATTAGAAGACAGGGGTCTCTGGTGTAAAAGAGAAATGACATGGTTTATATAATTGATTGTATAAAAAATGTGAAGATATTGCAAAGACATGTAATGCATTTAGAATGTCCAGGAAAAGCAAAAATTATATAAGAAAATAACAGTTCAAATATGAACCAAAGACATGACATTATTTTAAATAATTTAAATCACACAAGAAAATAGCCCTTTTATTAAGACAATTATTTTTGAAGTGGCCAGATTTACAATATTTACACATAGAGAAAGAAATAAAATCTGAGCATGTTTCCTGACCCTACAATAATTTAGTTAAAATGATATATACTTTTAATTGTTCAAGGTAATTTATGGTCAACAGCAAGAAATTTCATTGTAGTTGCAAGATAAACATGTTGAATATCTGAGTAATATAAAGATAATAACATAGCTAACAGAGAGAAGATGTAAAAGGTGAAGAAAATGCAAGTAAGTATGGGATTGGGTAGTAGTTTCAAAACTTTAAATAAAGAAGACAGGCTATCAAAATTAATGCCACAAGAATTAGAAGGTCAATTACATACCAATGAATGGACTAAATATGTGTATGTATATATATATTTAGTGGACTTTATTTATGAGTCACATATATATATATATATACACACACACACACACACACATATAGTTCACTCATCAGTATGTAATTGACCTTCTAGTGTGTGTGTGTGTGTGTGTGTGTGTGTGTATCACACAGGGATAGCATAAGCAAGATAAATCCTCATCTTCAGAGTGAAAATTGATATCTTCTATAGTTGAAAATGAATGAAATAAAAATCTATTACCTAGCTGTGATGGTTAATACTGAGTGTTAATTTGATTGGATTGAAGGCTGCAAAATATTGATCCTTGGTGTGCTTGTGAGGGTGTTGCCAAAGGAGATTAACATTTGAGTCAGTGAACTGGGAAAGGCAGACCCACCCTTAATCTGAGTAGGCACCATCTAATCAGCTGCCAGCATGGCCAGAATAAAAAGCAGGCAGAAGAACGTAAAAAGACTAGACTGGCTTAGCCTCCCAGACTACATTTTTCTACTGAGCTGCATTCTTCTTGCCCTCAAACATCAGACTCCAAATTCTTCAGGTCTGGGACTTGGACTGGCTTCCTTGCTCCTCAGCTTGCAAATGGTCTATTGTGGGACCCTGTGATAATGTAAGTTAATACTCCTTAATAAACTCCCTTTTTTGTACATCTATCTATCCTATTAGTTCTGTCCCTCTAGAGAACCCTAATACAATAGACAATTATGATGGCAACAACCAAAGAATATAAAAGAGAAATACCTAAAAGAAGCTGCCTCTGGAGAGAGGGTCCAGGCTTGAGTTTTCTTTCAGGAGCTCTATTTTATGATATGATTTGATATCACATGTCTGTACTACAAGGTTAAAATAGAGCAAATATATTTAGACAATAGGAAAGAAACCAGAAGCTAAAACTTTTTTAGTTAGTCCATTCCCTGCCTTCCAAGCCCATTCATGGATCCCAAGCTAAGAAGTCCCTTCTATAAATGCAAGCCCACCACCACTGCCATGGGCCGGCCTGCCAGGGCTTCCACACCTCCCCAGGCAGCAGGACTCTCCCCTTCCCATCTTCGCAGTTTTCAGGGCTGCTGTTGGTGAGGATTTTGAGTCTTGGTGGTTTATTGGCTACACAACAAAAATACAAGGCTTGGTGGTTTATTGCTACACCACAGGAACACAAGGTTAACAATGTGACAAAAAAATTTCCCCCAAATTAAAGTTGGTGTCCCATGTCTTTTGAAGTTATTAACCATTGTGATGCTAAATCTTGAACAATACATCTGTCTTGCACCAGGGCTGTCCTGCACGGGGCTGGCTCCCTGCTCACACACAGGTTAGAGCAGAAAAGGAGTAGTATAACACACTTTCCTACCTCATTTCATATTCATGATCATGTCTCCAGCACAAAGCAAACAAAAGCAAACCATGTGACTTTATGCCTTGCAACTGCTATACTACTATAGGCAAATGAGGTTGCAGTAACTGCATAAGAAAGTGGTTGACTGGCTCTTCTTAGCCTTTAATTTTACTAATTTACTTTGTATATTAATTAAGGGCATTCTTTTTTAAACATAAATTTTTAATTCAAATTTTCTTTAAGGGAAAACATTTTTCTGCTTAAGGTTAGCTATGTAATTCTGCATTTTCTTTCTTTTCAGAGAGAAATAGCATATCATCAGCTAGATACAATAAATTTATTGGGGTGGAGCCAAGATGGCAGAATAGGAACAGCTCCAGTCTACAGTTCCCAGCATGAGCGATGCAGAAGACAGGTGATTTCTGCATTTCCAACTGAGGTACCAGGTTAATCTCACTGGAGAGTGTCAGAAAGTGGGTGCAGGACAGTGGGTGCAGCACACCGAGCATGAGCCAAAGCTGGGCAAGGCATCGCCTCACCCGGGAAGCTCAAGGGGTCAGGGAATTCCCTTTCCTAGTCAAAGAAAGGGGTGACAGATGGCACCTGGAAAATCAGGCCACTCCCACCCTAATATTGTGCTTTTCCAATGGTCTTAGCAAATGGCACACCAGGAGATTGTATCCTGCACCTGGCTCGGAGGGTCTTATGCCCATGGAGCCTCTCTCATTGCTAGCACAGCAGTCTCAGATCAAACTGAAAGGCAGCAGCGAGGCTGGGGGAGGGGCGCCTGCAATTGTCCAGGTTTGAGTACATAAACAAAGCAGCCAGGAAGCTCGAAATGGGTGGAGCCCACCGCAGCGCAAGGAGGCCTGCCTGCCTTTGTAGACTCCACCTCTGGGGGCAGGGCATAGCCAAACAAAAGGCAGCAGAATCCTCTGCAGACTTACATGTCCCTGTCTGACAGCTTTGAAGAGAGTAGTGGTTCTCCCAGCACCCAGCTGGAGATCTGAGAACAGACAGACTGCCTCCTCAAGTGGGTCCCTGAACCCTGAATAGCCTAACTGGGAGGCACCCCCTAGTAGGGACAGACTGACAACTCACACGGCCAGGTACTCCTCTGAGACAAAACTTCCAGAGGAACGATCAGGCAGCAACATTTGCTGCTCACCAATATCCACTGTTCTGCAGACTGCGCTGCTGATACCCAAGCAAACAGGATCTGGAGTGGACCTCCAGCAAACTCCAACAGACCTGCAGCTGAGGGTCCTGACTGTTAGAAGGAAAACTAACAAACAGAAAGGACATCTACACCAAAACCCCATCTGTACGTCACCATCATCAAAGACCAAAAGTAGATAAAACCACAAACATGGGGAAAAAACAGAGCACAAAAACTGGAAACTCTAAAAATCAGAGCGCCTCTCCTCCTCCAAAGGAAGGCAGCTCCTCACCAGCAATGGAACAAAGCTGGATGGAGAATGACTTTTGACGAATTGAGAGAAGAAGCCTTCAGATGATCAAACTACTACGAGCTAAAGTAGGAAGTTCGAACCCATGGCAAAGAAGTTAAAAACCTTGAAAAAAAATTAGACGAATGGCTAACTAGAATAACCAATGCAGAGAAGTCCTTAAAGGACCTGATGGAGCTGAAAACCAAGGCACGAGAACTACATGACGAATGCACAAGCCTCAGTAGCCGATTTGATCAACTGGAAGAAACGGTATCAGTGATGGAAGATCAAATGAATGAAATGAAGCAAGAAGAGAAGTTTAGAGAAAAAAGAATAAAAAGAAACGAACAAAGCCTCCAAGAAATATGGGACTGTGTGAAAAGACCAAATCTACATCTGACTGTTGCACCTGAAAGTGACAGGGAGAATGGAACCAAGTTGGAAAACACTCTGCAGGATATTATCCAGGAGAACTTCCCAATCTAGCAAGGCAGGCCAACATTCAAATTCAGGAAATACAGAGAACACCACAAAGATACTCCTCGAGAAGAGCAACTCCAAGACACATAATTGTCAGATTCACCAAAGTTGAAATGAAGGAAAAAATGTTAAGGGCAGCCAGAGAGAAAGGTCAGGTTACCCACAAAGGGAAGCCCATCAGACTAACAGCTGATCTCTCAGCAGAAACTCTACAAGCCAGAAGAGAGTGGGAGCCAATATTCAACATTCTTAAAGAAAAGAATTTTCAACCCAGAATTTCATATCCAGCCAAACTAAGCTTCATAACTGAAGGAGAAATAAAATACTTTACAGACAAACAAATGCTGAGAGACTTTGTCACCACCAGGCCTGCCCTAAAAGAGCTCCTGAAGGAAGCACTAAACATGGAAAGGAACAACCGGCACCAGCCACTGCAAAAACATTCCAAATTGTAAAGACCATCGAGACTAGGAAGTAACTGCACCAACTAACGAGCAAAGTAACCAGCTAACATCATAATGACAGGATCAGATTCACACATAACAATATTAACCTTAAATGTAAATGGACTAAATGCTCCAATTAAAAGACACAGACTGGCAAATTGGATAAAGAGTCAAGACCCATCAGTGTGCTGTATTCAGGAAACCCATCTCACGTGCAGAGACACACATAGGCTCAAAATAAAGGGATGGAGGAAGATCTACCAAGCAAATAGAAAACAACAAAAGGCAGGGGTTGCAATCCTAGTCTCTGATGAAACAGAATTTAAACCAACAAAGATCAAAAGAGACAAGGCCATTACATAATGGTGAAGGGATCAATTCAACAAGAAGAGCTAACTACCCTAAATATATATGCACCCAATACAGGAGCACCCAGATTCATAAAGCAAGTACTTAGAGACCTAGAAAGAGACTTAGACTCCCACACAATAATAATGGGAGAATTTAACACCCGTCTGTCAACATAGATCAACGAGACAGAAAGTTAACAAGTATATCCAGGAATTGAACTCGGCTCTGTACCAAGCGGACCTAACTAATAGACATCTACAGAACTCTCCAACCCAAATCAACAGAATATACATTCTTTTCAGCACCACACCACACCTATTCCAAAATTGACCACATAGTTGGAAGTAAAGCACCCCTCAGCAAATGTAAAAGAACAGAAATTACAACAAACTGTCTCTCAGACCACAGTGCAATCAAACTAGAACTCAGGACTAAGAAACTCACTCAAAACCACTCAACTACATGGAGACTGAACAACCTGCTCCTGAATGACTACTGGGTACATAACGAAATGAAGGCAGAAGTAAAGATGTTCTTTGAAACCAACGAGAACAAAGACACAACATACCAGAATCTCTGGGATGCATTCAAAGCAGTGTGTAGAGGGAAATTTATAGCACTAAATGCCCACAAGAGAAAGCAAGAAAGATCTAAAATTGACACCCTAACATCACAATTAAAAGAACTAGAGAAGCAAGAGCAAACACATTCAAAAGCTAGCAGAAGGCAAGAAATAACTAAGATCAGAGCAGAACTAAAGGAAATAGAGACACAAAAAACCCTTCAAAAAATCAATGAATCCAGGAGCTGGTTTTTTGAAAAGATCAACAAAATTGATAGACCGCTAGCAAGACTAATAAGGAAGAAAAGAGAGAAGAATCAAATAGATGCAATAAAAAATGATAAAGGGGATATCACCACCGATCCCACAGACATACAAACTACCATCAGAGAATACTATAAACACCTCTATGCAAATAAACTAGAAAATCTAGAAGAAACGGATAAATTCCTCGACACATACACCCTCCCAAGACTAAACCAGGAAGAAGTTGAATCTCTGAATAGATAAATAACAGGCTCTGAAAGTGAGGCAATAATTAATAGCTTACCAACCAAAAAAAGGCCAGGACCAGAAGGAGTCACAGCCAAATTCTACTAGAGGCACCAGGAGGAGCTGGTACCATTCCTTCTGAAACTATTCCAATCAACAGAAAAAGAGAGAATCCTCTCTAACTCATTTTATGAGGCTGGCATCATCCTGATAACAAAGCCTGGCAGAGACACAACAAAAAAAGGGAATTTTAGACCAATGACCCTGATGAACATCAATACAAAAATCCTCAATAAAATACTGGCAAACTGAATCCAGCAGCACATCAAAAAGCTCATCCACCATGATCAAGTGGGCTTCATCCCTGGGATGCAAGGCTGGTTCAACATATGGAAATCAATAAATGTAATCCAGCATATAAACAGAACCAATGACAAAAAGCATATGATTATCTCAATAGATGCAGAAAAGGCCTTTGACAAAATTCAACAACCTTCATGCTAAAAACTCTCAATAAATTAGGTATTGATGGGATGTATCTCAAAATAATAAGATCTATCTATGACAAACCCACAGCCAATATCATACTGAATGGGCAAAAACTGGAAGCATTCCCTTTGAAAATGGGCACAACACAGGGATGCCCTCTCTCACCACTCCTATTCAACATAGTGTTGGAAGTTGTGGCCAGGGCAATTAGGCAGGAGAAGGAAATAAAGGGTATTCAAACAGGAAAAGAGGAAGTCAAATTGTCCCTGTTTGCAGATGACATGATTGTATATTTAGAAAACCCCGTCATCTCAGCCCAAAATCTTCTTAAGCTGATAGGCAACTTCAGCAAAGTCTCAAGATACAGGATACAAAATCAATGGGCAAAAATCACAAGCATTCTTATACACCAATAACAGACAAACAGAGAGCCAAATCATGAGTGAACTCCCATTCACAATTGCTTCAAAGAGAATAAAATACCTAGGAATCCAACTTGCAAGGGACGTGAAGGACCTCTTCAAGGAGAACTACAAACCACTGCTCAATGAAATAAAAGAGGATACAAACAAATGTAAGAACATTCCATGCTCATGGGTAGGAAGAATCAATATCATGAAAATGGCCAACTGCCCAAGGTAATTTATAGATTCAATGCCATCCCTATCAAGCTACCAATGACTTTCTTCACAGAATTGGAAAAAACTACTTTAAAGTTCATATGGAATCAAAAAAGAGCCCGCATTGCCAAGTCAATCCTAAGCCAAAAGAACAAAGCTGGAGGCATCATGCTACCTGACTTCAAACTATACTACAAGGCTACAGTAACCAAAACAGCATGGTACTGGTACCAAAACAGAGATAGAGACCGATGGAACAGAACAGAGCCCTCAGAAATAATGCCACATATCTACAACCATCTGATCTTTGACAAACCTGACGAAAACAAGAAATAGGGAAAGGATTCCCTATTTAATAAATGGTGCTGGGAAAACTGGCTAGCCATATGTAGAAAGCTGAAACTGTATCCCTTCCTTACACCTTATACAAAAATTAACTCGAGATGGATTAAAGACTTAAATGTTAGACCCAAAACCATAAAAACCCTAGAAGAAAACCTAGGCAATACCATTCAGGACATAGGCATGGGCAAGGACTTCATGTCTAAAACACCGAAAGCAATGGCTACAAAAGCCAAAATTGACAAACAGGATCTAATTAAACTACAGAGCTTATGCACAGCAAAAGAAACTACCATCAGAGTGAACAGGCAACCTACAGACTAGGAGAAAATTTTTGCAATCTACTCATCTGACAAAGGGCTAATATCCAGAATCTACAATGAACTCAAATTTACAAGAAAAAAGCAAACAACCCCGTCAAAAAGTGGGCAAAGGATATGAACAGACACTTCTCAAAAGAAGACATTTATGCAGCCAACAGACACTTAAAAAATGCTCATCATCATTGGCCATCAGAGAAATGCAAATCAAAACCACAATGAGATACCATCTCACACCAGTTAGAATGACGATCATTAAGAAGTCAGGAAACATCAGGTGCTGGAGAGGATGTGGAGAAATAGGAACACTTTTACACTGTGGGTGGGACTCTAAACTAGTTCAACCATTGTGGAAGTCAGTGTGGTGATTCCTCAGGGATCTAGAACTAGAAATATCATTTGACCCAGCCATCCCATTACTGGGTACATACCCAAAGGACTGTAAATCATGCTGCTATAAAGACACATGCACACGTATGTTTATTGCGGCACTATTCACAATAGCAAAGACTTGGAACCAACCCAAATGTCCAACAATGATAGACTGGATTAAGAAAATGTGGCACATATACACCATGGAATACTATGCAGCCATAAAAAAGGATGAGTTCATGTCCTTTGTAGGGACATGGATGAAACTGGAAACCATCATTCTCAGCAAACTATCACAAGGACAGAAAACAAAACACCACATGTTGTCACTCATAGGTGGGAATTGAACAATGAGAACACATGGACACAGGAAGGGGAACATCACACACCGGGGCCTGTTGTGGTGTCGGGGGAGGGGGGAGGGATAGCATTAGGAGATACACCTAATGTTAAATAATGACTTAACGGGTGCAGCACACCAACATGGCACATGTATACATATGTAACTAACCTGCACGTTGTGCACATGTACCCTAAAACTTAAAGTATAATAAAAAAATTAAATAAATAAATAAATTTATTAATATAAGGTATTAGAAAAACTGAAGTAGCAGAGTAACTTCATTTGATAAAAGACAAAACAGAAGAAGGATATCCAAGTGCCCTTGTGGTTTGTCATTGTTTATTTAATAAGCCTTTATTGAAATACAACATTCATCTGGAAAAGTGTAGACATCGTGATGTAGAGTACAATGCCTTGCCTGAAAGTGAACAGAGCTGTGTAATTACCACCCAGGAAAAACAAAGAATACAAAACATTGCCAGGCCTACGGAGGCTCCTCCTGCCATTTCCAACGGCCTCTCTCCTACTAAAGGTAAGCACCATTCAACTTCTCAATACCACATATATTTCTGCTATCTCTTTTAAAATTTCTTTTGAGAATAAAATAGAACTATGCAAGTTTCAGCATTTAGATTATTCTTCTCAGAATGTTTCTGACATCCATCTGTGTTGCAGTATAGTATTATATTTTATGAATATACAACAGCTTATTTCTCTACTCTTTTGTTGTTGGAGACTTGAGTAGTTCTCAGTGTGGAGCTACCAGAAACAATGCTGCTGCAAATACAAGAACACATTTTCTGGTATGTACATATGTGAATTTCTGCTGTGCATGTTCCTGAAAGTGAAACTGCTAGGTCATAGGGGATGTATATGCTCAACTGATTCTGCTGTAAGGTTATGTTTGTTTGTTTGTTTGTTTGTTTGTTTTTGAGATGGAGTCTCACTCTGTCACCCAGGCTGGAGTGCAGTGGCACGATCTCGGCTCACTGCAACCTACGCCTCCCGGACTCAAGTGATTCTCATGCCTCAGCCTCCTGAGTAGCTGGGATTACAGGAGTGCGCCACCAGGTCCAGCTACTTTTTTGTATTTTTAGCAGAGGCAGGGTTTCACTATCTTGGCCAAGCTGGTATCAAACTCCTGAACTCAGGTGATCCGCCCACCTCAGCCTCCCAAAGTACTGGGATTACAGGTGTGAGCCACCTTGCCCGACCCCTGATGTAAGTTTTTTAAATAGCTTTCTCTCATTCGTGAAGTGCTTCTTCCTCTCTTTTGCCCTGTTTTTCATTGGCTATTTCACCTTTTCTCCATTGATCTTAAACTATAGAAAGCTTTATATTAACTCTGTTTTATAGTGCCAAGGTACAGGCTATGCCTCTAAAGCTTACAGCAAAGTGGCCTGATCTCCACGGCAGTCAGATGGGTTGTATAAATGGAAAATGTAAAGCAGAAGCAAAGGACATCTAAAGGGTCATCACTTACAGTCGCTCTAATCTCAGAAGGTCTCCAAAGGTCTCTGGCTGTAGCATTTCTAGTTGGTTGAAATGAATATACCTGGAAGGCAAAAAATCAAGTTGGTTATTCCTTGTGCTGGTGAGTAAAATAAAATGTTTGAAGAATTAGCAATTGCTTCAGCTGAAATTATGAATTTCACTGGCCCCAACCACTATATATCACATACAAAAATCAGAAACTCTGAGATATTTTGTCTCTTCTGTTCGTCACAGTCCTGGGTCTAAAAACCTGATGTTCCAAAGGGGAATCCGAAGCCCACCCAGAAAGGAGCATGATGCTGCCCCCTTTTCCCAGGGAGCCTCTTGAGTCGATGCTAACTGGTTGTTGAAATTACTCTTTTACTCATTAAAATGTTTAAAGTAAGCAAAGTTAGGGTAATAATTAAGATTACAAACATAATAAGATACATTACAAGTGACCACATGCTTATTTACATTTCAGAACAGGGAGAAGTGTCCTGTCTGACGGAGTCAAAGGATGGCATATTTGATGTCATATGATCATCATACTTGAAATGAATTAATCTTAACCCTGGGGGATGGATGAGAAGTAATGTGTCTTGTTTTAATCCTTTTGGAATTAGGAATTAGACTTTTTCAGACCTTGGTATCCCCTCTGTGCAACTGATCCAGGAGTTATTTCCTAAGCTTCCATTTCAGAAAGGCTTCTCTTAAAGCAGGGCAACTGAAGACAGAAAGGCTTGCATTTCCTTCAGAAATCCTGTGATGAAATGGAGAAGCATGTTTCCAAAGCAGACAGCTGAGCAGACCTTTGTGAAGCAAATCTTCCCAACAGACAGAAAGATCCATGGGGAAGGCTGCACACTCCTCTTAGAAAATTTAAGTGTATTCCCTGCACCTGACTTCTGAACACAGCTTTTTCAAATAATCTCAGTGAAACCAACAGTGATATATAGCAGTCTATAGTGAACTGCTGAAGAAAGCACTGCAGATACAAAGTTTCCATGAAAAGTAACAAACTTTCACACCAAATTGGAAAAGAGGATATTGTACATTTATGTGGGAAGACACAGTGAATAGTACTTGATTTTGTCAAGGGGAAGCTCTCTGACTTGAAGTAATGGCAGGCAAGTAAAAAGAAAGCTTTACAACCCACGTTTGCATAAAATGTATTTATTTCATCACAGTTAGAAATATTTTTGAAAGGAGAAAAGAAAAATGTTTAAGAAAAAGAAATACTTTTACTTCATTCCTAGGCTTCCTTCTTATAAATCATTATTATAGTAAGAGTACTTCAGACACCTAATGAAAAAGTATAATAATCACAAGAGAATGAAAACCATGTCACTGGAAAGGTATGATTGTTTCAGACTGCCTTAGGTTGGATCCAGAATCAGTGCTACACTGTACTACTCTCTGAAATTCAGCATCCTGGCCCGTATCCCATGCATTCCTCCCAGGAGTTCTGCCCATTTTAAAAGTGGTGACATTTTACCGTGGTGACATTGTATAAGACCTGGCAATAATTGCCTTTGGGTTAGCATGAAACAACTTTACCTTGGTTGCCTTGAATTATACACACACTCACACTCACTAACAGACTCTCACACACACAGACACTCTCAGCTTCACACATACTTTCATACTGACAGACACACACTCTCACATTGTCTCACACTGACACACTCTGACACACCTACATGAACACACCCTCACATGCTCAGACTCCCTCATACCCACACATGCTCACACTCACACACTTACTCACATATACTCATATGCACTACCACACTTACACTAACACACACACGGACACTCGTGCACACTCACACTTGTTCACATATACTCTCACATACACTAACACACACCATCACACTCAGATACACATCTACACACACACACTCACCTAATCTCACACACTCACACTGTCATGCTCACACTCACACTGTCTCATGTACACTAACACACTTTCACGCACTGACACATGTATTCACATATATGCTCACATACACTAACACAGTCACACACACATACTCACTCCCACACACTCACACACTGTCCCCCACAAAATCATTACCTGTGTCATTGGTCTAGCACATTAAAAAGGAGGTAGGGGCTGGGAGAGTGAAAGAGGATGTAAGGGAGGAGTGTTAGGCAGAGACTGGCTGCTGAAAGCAGGGAAGAGAGAGAAGTCTCTGTGACTGCAGCGAAGAAAGAGTTAGAAGGAGGGTCCATTACAAGGTTTGTCTTCCCAAGTGAAATGTATCGCATGGTTGGATTCCAATCTCTGTGTATACTGGACAGGCCCAGGCCTGTAGAGTACAAATAGACATTTTATGAAGACTAGGAATAAGTGCTGATGAGGGCATCAAACTTAGCATAAAGTAAATAAGAGCAACAGCAAAAAAAAATTTATTGTCCTAAGTGCTTTACATGTATTTAGTCATTTTTAATTTTTGCAACTACACTGTGTGGTAGGTTCTATAAATACACCATTATTTACTTAGGAAAAATGTGGTACAGAGATAAAGTAATTTGTTCAATTTCACGCAGCCAGCCTCTCTAGCAGCAAGTGGGGGGCGGCCATGCACAGGCTCAGCTGACACAGATCACCCAGAGATGAGCTATGGAAACCTGATCCAAGAATCCCGGAGCAGAGCCTTTCTTGGGTATGGAAACAGATACTCCACAGGGAGAAGGAAAGTGCCCAAGGCCACAAAGCCAATCAATGGTAAATCCAAGTCACAAACCCAGCAAAACCCATCCTCTCTACACTCCTGTTCTCAGTTTGCCTACATTAGTGGCTTTTTAAATGTGAAGCTGTGGGGTTCTTAACTGGAGGCAAGCATCACATTCCAGTCATAAAACAACCTAATAGGTCACAGGAAAGGAGTCACGAGCCGGGTCTGTGGTTTAGCCAACCTAACAACTCCCAGATTTTCAAAGGGAGTATTCTAGCTTATGTATAAGCCCAGCAGAAGTGTTTTTTTTTCCTTTCAACTTTTTAATGCTTTGAAACAATTTATTATAAAGAAAACTTGAGTTCAGCAAAAGAATTTTTAAGTAGCACTAGTATTCCTGCCATCATTGATCAAATGTGCATCCTCCATAGTTTGCACAGGTGTCTGCATTGCTAGAAGTAGAAAGACAGCTTTCACTTGGGAGGGCATCTTACATACTGAGCCACCTAAAATTGGAGCAAAGAGACAATCTAAGGGGTAGAATAACATACAAAAGCTTATCCAATATCACATAGCTACTATGTGTTTTATTATCCACAGTAATTAATAATTATCGATTCAATATTTAAATATTTCACAGGTAGTAATTCATATTTACTATGAATTGCTCATAATTCATGGGAAATGCATAATCTCCTTTTCCACAATGCACCCACTGAGAGCCCACTAATCACAGAGCCCTGTCTATTCCCCATTCCAGCCATGCTTCCCTAGAATAAATCACTGCAATCTTAGACCCACCCAGAGATGCCCTGAAGGACAAATGTTTTCTGCTGGACTTCAATCTAATACACAGTAGGGTAAGCAACTGGTATTGGAATTCACTACTAATGAATGAGAAAAATGCATGTAAGTAGACTTTGTTCCTTGCAGGAAAGTAAAACAACCCAGAGAGTTCTGTTGATTATAGTGCAAGCATATTTAAGTTTTGTGTCCATATGATTTGACAAATTTTCTAACAAAATCTTTTTCAAAAATTTTTAAAACTTTAAGCCAATTTAAAGCAGTAGGATGTTTTAGGTTATATGTGTTTGATTTATGTGATGGCTTTAGCAGATTCAAATAAGGAGGGAGTCAGCTTTGATCTCCACTCCCTTCTGTGCCTTGATAAGATAGCAAGACTATCCTCTCCTACATCTTATTTTTCTAGGCTGTGGATAACCCTGCCATTTTTGGATATCTATTGCAGGTAGATAAATATGAATGATTACTTGAGAGGATTTTAAATCTGTTTAAGTCACTTCATAAAGTTTATATGTAAATGAATTACTAGTTATCCCTTTATTTAAAGCAGGCAGGAAATTATTGCCATTGTCATGTCATGTTGATTCATACTTAGCTTCCCCAGATGATTTCATCAACATCCATGGCTTCAATTATTATCTCTATGCAGAAGACCTACAAATTACATATCCAACCCAAATTTACCTCTAGGACCTAAATTCATGCACCCAATGTCTTCTTAAAATATCATCTAGATGTCTCAAGGAACCTCAAATCCAACATGTCTGAAACCCAGCCCAGGATCCTCCTTCACCATACTGGCTGTCCTCCATTTTTGCTTGTCTCAATTTATGGCACTGCTGTATATCTATTTGCACAACTCAGAAAACTAGCAATGACCCCTCTGTCTCCCTCACTCTCTGTATCTTACCCAATTCTGCGTTTTTCATTTTGCCTCCTAAATATCTCTTGAATGTATTCCATTCTCCTCTTACCCACTACTTCCACACTAGAGCAAACTATACCCTCGGTTACTAAAATACAAGAACAAACTGGTCTGCCTACATCTATCTGGTCTACCCTCAATAGAAATATAAGACCCTTAAATGGCTTTTAATTTCTATAGAAATAAAGACAGAACTTTTTTTAACAGAGCCCAAGTTCCAGCCTGGTCTTGCCTGTAAATGCCCTTCCAGTATCCACTTTATCCCCTTCTTGCTCTACCTCAATCCCAGTGCTCTGGCCTCCTCCCAGCCACATACCTGCCATACTCCTGCCTACAGCAGTCTCTGAATGATTGTCTTTGTAGCCCAGTAAACCTTCCCACCCTTCTTGCCTGGTAATTCTGGACCTGTTTTCAGATCTTACTGTGCTCTTTCCTTGGAAAGCCTTCCCTGAGCTCCTGGTCAAATCCCCCTGTTATGGGCTTACCCAGCATTGTACTGTTGCAATGTAATATTTGAGTGATTATGTAATCCATGTCTGTCTGCCCTAACTAAACTCTAAGATCCATGAAGACAGAAATCATATCTGATTTAAAGTAATATTCACATCCCTAGTTTCTTAGCAGAGTTTGACAAATAGATAGTCAGTACATAGTTGATCACTGAAAGAATGAATGACCAGCCAGTATTTTTGCATGAGCATTGTCTTTGCAAACGTGAGGATAAGACGTTGAACTTTTCATATGTTCTATGGTATAAAGCAAAAGATGGGAGTATGAACCCTAATAAAAGCTTTCTGAGTTAATATCAGCTCAACAATCTATAATGGCATTACATTTCCTTGGGGAAGAACCGTCCCAAACATTTACACAAGTCTGACTTTAGTAAGCTCTGTCATAATGTATGTTTAATTGTATCTCCTAAAACTTTGTAGAATCCTTGAGCACTAATGAACCTAGAGGGCATCTAGCAAAGTCTTCCTGGGGCTTCTCCAAGAGAATCCATCTCACTCCAAAGGGACATGTTTGAATCACACATTTTTGTGAGCACTGACAACACATTTGACATCTCTTATCTGAATAAATATTTATTTACACAACCACCCCGAGGTATCAGGCCACCAAAGTGAGGACAAAAATCTTCCTATGATCTTTAAAACATGCAGAGCGAGAACATGTGGTCAGAGAATGACAACAAAAATAATAGAGAGAGAATGATTCTCAGTGTGAGAAGTTGCTGGTATCGCTTTAGCTTTCAGCGTGAACTCACTGAGCCACATAAAAACAAATGTTCTGTGCCGTATGATCACCTTGGCAACCCCGATCTAAGGCAAGAGCAGAGATGGGGAGAAAAACACTATATTTATCTGTATCTAACTGCACAATCAAAATAGCATATACGGTCAATGTTCTCAACCTTTTTGTACAAAGTGGCTGCTTTTTATTTTCTCAAAATCCATGAGATTGTAAAGAAAAAAGGAGTACTGTTGGTAGAAGGAGGCTGCACACCAGAGTGTCTCTGTGTGTCTGTGTATGTAATTTTGCATGTGTCTATATGTGTGTAACATAAGCTAAGGACATCTGAATCTGAAGCCTGCAATACAGGGGATATTGAATATAAGATGTCAACAATCCTAGCACATGAAAAAGAGCTCAGAGGAAAAGCAGTTTGCTGACAGCTGGCTTGGAGATCCACCATGTCCTGCCTCACATCCACAGGCTGGGTGCATTGAGATGACACAAACTTTCTGTATAATAATCTCAGCTAAGATTAAAATAGGCACGCTTTAGCTTCATTGCACAATAGCAAGCAAGAATTATCTATTACACCAACAAATTATTCATACCATTCAGGAATTAATTAAACATCTGAATGAAGATCCTTATTTCAGAGCATGGTAAATTATTTCAACTGATTTTAAAGGAAAAATTGACTGAATTATCATAATCTGTTAGTTTCCAGAGAAAAGCTTTCCAGCATCTCATTTGCATGCTGTGCTAAAGTCAATAACAGTGTATTCTACCAAAATTCATTATAAAGAGAATTATATTTATTCTTAAAGAGTTAAAACCAGTTAAAAATCATACTGCACAAGCTTCACTCTTTGGGAAGTTATTTCAATCCTAAATTAGAATAGTTACAGAAAAAGGCTGGGCACAGTGGCTCACGCCTATAATCCCAGCACTTTGGGAGGCCAAGGCGGGCGGATCACGAGATCAGGAGATTGAGACCATCCTGGCCAACATGGTGAAACCCCGTCTCTACTAAAAATACAAAAATTAGCTGGGCATGGTGGCGCGTGCCTGTAATCCCAGCTACTCGGGAGGCTGAGGCAGGAGAATCGCTTGAACCAGGGATTCGGAGGTTGCAGTGAGCTGAGATTGCACCACTGCACTCCAGCCTGGGTGACAGAGTGAGACTCTGTCTCAAAAAAAAAAAAAAAAAAAAAAGACTAGTTACAGAAAAAGCCATGTTTCTACAATAGTTTAGATACAGTATGGTTGAGAGTTATGAAAAATCTTTCTCACTCTTTTTCAATCTCTGACTCTTTTTGCCTGAACTAATAGCTATAAATGTTCCATGTAAATCCAGTCTCTTCTTTCCAATCTACACTAGGTTGAATTATTTGGTGGTTCTTCCTGAAAAAATGCAGATTAGACCATCCCCTTTATTAAGGATCATCAATGTCTTCTCACTGTCTTTAGCAGGAATTCAAGGCATTTCAAGATTCAGCGCCAACCTGTGACTTTTCCCTCCCTCATAAGTCTGAGCACCCTCTAACCAAATTCATTATCTCTGGAATCTCTCCGATTTTTTTCATAGTGTCTAACAGTTAAAGTGTTTTCTCACCCATTTAAGCTCAACAGTACTTTTTTTTCCATTAAGGACTTAGTGACTGCTTGTGTCAGATGTAACTTCATTCCTCTGGCTCCTTTAGTATATTAAAACATTAATAAGTACTTATTGAGTGCCTGTGAAGTGTGAGACAAGATCCTTGACCTTCTCAGAGACTGGAATTAGGTGAGTGGTAAAATACAAGGAATCAATGACCACAGTCTTGTAGAATACTTATTATAATAATGGGATGCAAGGAATACCATGAGAATCCAAATATCTACATTAGATTTAAAGATAAAGAAAGGTTATACAAAGAAAAGGATTCTCTACCTAACTTTTGTGGACAAACAGTACTGACCTAGGTGCAAAAGAGAAAAGACAGTGTAGAAAGTGCGGAGACAAATGTATGTGAAGTGCAGAGACATGAAAATGCAGGACTCTTGCACAGAACAGTAAGGAGCTGAGCGGGACAGAAGCACTGGGTGCCTGCAGAACTCTGGAAAGATGGACTTGGGCAGGAACTGAATCACACATTTCCTTTGTGCTCAACAAGGTGATTTGAACTTTACCTTAAAGATATAAGGACACATGACAAGATTTAAAGAAATGAAATTTCTAAGTGAAATTTTTATTTTACAACATTGCCAGCAGCTATGCAAACAAAGGACTGGAAGTTAGCTAGAGAGAGACTCCAGCTAGAGCAATGGTTTGCAGTGGTTTTCAGCTTAGGATGATTTTGTTTTGTCCCCCTCCATCCTCCCAGGGAATATCTGGCAATGTCTGGAGATGCTTTTAGTTGTCGCAGCTGGAGGTGGTGGTGCTACTAGCCTCCAGTGGGTAGGGACCAGGGTGTTGCTCAACGTCCTATCCTACATGACCTGGGCCAGCCCCACAACATTACTAAGCCCAAAATGTCAACAGTGCCAGGTTGAGAAACACCTGAGCTACAGCCTGCTTTATTTTCTGAGCAGGAAGGAGTGGTGGTGACGATGCCTGCCATGTGGAGCCTCAATTGAAGGCTGCAAGAGCTTTTTCAAAGGATCCTAGAAAAATGAAATGATAGCAAACTATTAAAGGGGTGCCAAATAAGAAGGGGAAAGAATTAATAGAAGCAAAGTGAGGAAGACCCTGCACAGGACCAATGGTACTCGATGGCACCGAAAGGGCTATTGGAAAATGTGACTGTAAAAAGGAGGCAGGAATGTGTCCCAGTGAAACAGGCTGGAACAAAGGAAATGGGCACTAACTCACAATTGTCTCTTGTCACAAGGAAAGCTAGTGAGAGGTCTATTAGCTTTGCCCTCAATTTTCCCCTTAAGGTAAAAGGCAAAGTCAACTGTGAAATGTAAGAGAAATGTAGAAAAGAAAAATAGGGGTGTGAATTTTGAATTGTGGCTACGTCATGCAGGACAAGGAGCTCAGCTCCTTTTGATCATTGCTGCTAAAGCTGGGACTGACTTCTTAGTCCTTTCCCTAGTGGATTTTCAGCAGCATTGGAATGTGTCGGTTAGTCCCTCTCCCTGCCATGTTCTTCCCTGGCTTCCAGGATGCCATCCTCCCAGATCCTCTCCCACCTCAAGGGACCTCCTGCTCAGGGCCCTTCACTGCTTCCTTCTCTTTCCCCAGCCTCCTGGACTGGAGTGCCTGGGGCTGAGTCCTGAGGCTTCTCCTTTTTTCCAGCCAAACTCAACAGCATCCAGTACCAGGAACATGAGCACTTTCAGGTGCCAAAGATACCCACATTGCACAGCCAGCCCTCACCGCCGCCTTACATTGGAGACCCATGCCCTACTGCCAGCCCCATGCCCATGTGGCTGCCTAGTAGACAACTCAAACTTGGTGTGTGCAAATCTGCAGTCCTGATTAGTCTTCATGCCCACTTCCCAGCATGTCCATCTCAGCTGAGGACCACACTTCCTTCTAGTTGTTTAGGGCAAGAATCTCAGTAATTCCTTTGACTTCTTTCTTTCTCCAACATCCTACATCTAAGTGGTTGGTTGTAAAAGAGATCCAGATGCTGCACCCATCCCAAACCTACCCTACTGCCTCCTTACTCTGAAGCCACACCACTTCTGGCCTAGTGTACAGCAAAGCAACCAACTGGTCCCCCACCCTTGCCAGGCCATAGCCTATTGTCTACATAGCCGTCCTTGTTGAGATAGGAGATTTTAGATGCTCTCACCACACACACAAAACAATAAGCGTATGAGGTAAGACATAGGTTAATTAGCTTGACTTGGCCATTTCACAATGTATACATGTATCTAAGCATCATGTCGTACATTATAAATATATACAACATTTATTTGTCAAATACATTTTTATAAAGAAGAATGCAAGAAACACAGAAATCAGAGTGACCATTATAAGGCCTGTTGGATCAGGCATGACAACTGTCCTTCAAAACCCTCCAGTGCTCACTCAGAATAAAATGCACATCGCTCACAATGATACAAATCAAATCTGTTCCTCTGATCTACACAGTTCTGTGCTAACTGGGCCTGTCTCTCTGCTCCAGCCACATCAGCATTCAAGCTGTTGCTCTCGCATGCCAGGCTCACTCCTAACTTAGGGTGTTAGCAGCGGTTGCCTTTCTGCCTGCGCTGTGCCTCCCTGGCATGCATGTGTCTCCTTCCCTGCCCACCAAGCCTTTGCTCAAATGCCACCCACTCAATGAGCCCAACTGTGACCCTTCCTTTTTCAAATTACAACCACATTCCCACGTCCTGGCACTTCTCAACCCCTCCCTCCCCTGGTTCTGCATATATATATACACATACACACACACACACACACACATAAATATACACACACACACACATACACACACACGTATATGTATATATATACATATATATGTGTGTGTGTGTATATACCGATTTAAATATTTGCCAAAAACTTGCATTGTACTATGCAATATGCTTGTTCATTTATTAGTTTTAAAGCTTGCCTTCCCTGCTAGAATGTTAGCAGGTCCCTCAAGGTCAGGGATTTTATGTTTTGTTTAGTGCCACAGCCCAGATACTAAAAGAGTTTTGGCATGCAAAAGACACCCATTAAAACTGAAAAATGACAATATTATCTATATTGCAGGGCTGCTGCAAGATCAGAGATAATGCCCAACAGACCCTTAGCACAAGGTTCTAGAAAGGCGGAAGGCCAAGTCACCTATGAAATGTAGGGGGAGTATTGGATCTAAGGCAAGAAAGGCACATTGGGAAGAGTCCACAGAGCCAGCAAGAGAAGGAGTTCCATTGTGCTCCTTGTCATTGCTACACCATGGTCAAGTTTTAGTTTTCACCTTTATTGACCCATCGAGAGCATGATCTTACTGAGAAACTCATCTCACCTAGTTCTAGAAGATCATGCTAAGACTTCCTCTTACCAAACATGAGTTTCTGGAAAAATTGAATTATTTGAGGATCTACTTGAAATTCGAGATGGGTTTGTTGTGACTCAAAATAGTACAGCCTTGTGATTTTGTGGTTTCCTCCAACACAGTGGAGTAGAAAGCAGAAATAAAGAAATAGACACTGAGGTTGGCTCATATTTGAATCTAAAGTACAGCAGGAGCATAGGACAAAGCACACAAGGGAAAGGAACTATAGGCCACATGCAGAGGGACTTAAATCTGGAAGGCATGGATAGATTTTAGATGAGATAAAACCATCCCATGAGGGCAGGCCTGAAACATGACCTAAGAAGCACAGGAGACCTGAGGCTCATCGGGTGATATTTTGGAATTTAAGATTCCTGGGGCTGGCCACTATGGTTCACGCCTGTAATCTCAGCACTTCGGGAGGCCAAAGCGGGTGGATCATCTGAGGTCAGGAGTTTGTGACCAGCTTAGCCAACATAGGCAAAAACATTACTGTGTTTGCCTGTGAACACTGAGATATGTAGGGGCTGGTCTGTATTTTTTTAAGCACTAATTAAAGGGTTTCAGGCTCAGGAAATTGATGTTGTCAGTGCTGCAATTTAGGGTCACAATTCGGTCAAAGGTGGTACAATGGAACAGATCAAGGGATGTGTTAGCTATGAGGATGCTATCGTGGTCTAGGAAAGAAGAAATGAGGCAGCGGGTCTCATGTGAAGCAGAGATAACCCCAAGAGAAAATGCAGAAATGGATCCCAGAGGCTTTTACAGGGGTAGGATGGGGCAAGAGAAGCTTCAGCACTGGACACATGCAGGCCTGCACTCATCTTCTTATTTGACCCCTCAATCATTCTGTGATGCTGTGGCTGATGATACTTCATGCCAGGGCAGTGGAAGATTGCAGATCATCTGTAAAAATCACCTAGCACCTTCCTGATACATAGCAGAAGTCCAAGGCAACTAGAGAACAGAGGAGGTTGAGAAAATCCTTATGGCTTAGAACTTTAGACAGGGGCTAGCAGTATTTGGCCTCCTTCCCTCCAGAGTTAATAGAGCATACAATAGAGCAATATAATAATAGAGGGGCTGGTTGCTGATGGAGAAGTGACTCCCAATGCAGGCCTCTTTGTGAAACACTGGAATGGACAACTAGGTTGGTGCTGAGGTCAGCACGGGGACTCTTACTTCCTGCTTCCAAATTAAAATCATCGGGTCCCCTTCCCAAGCTTATGTACAGAGATATGCAGGGCCTGGAGTATGTACTCCAAAGGCACTCACTGACCAGTTGCAAGGAGGGGGCTGCAGGCCAGATTCAGGCAGGCAGGGCAGAAAAAGGATGACTGAGGTCACCGCAGAGCCACCCTGATCCAGGGATATCAATCACCAACCAATCAAATGCACTCCCCCCTTTCTAGGGAGAAGTGCCCGAGAAGGGGGATAAACGCCCAGGATGAAGAGTGCAATGCTCCCTCTCATGGGTACAGTAGGCTTGAGAAGAAATGTGAGAAAAACACAAGAAAAGGAGAAGGTAAAGCCCCCTTCCCCAGTATACTGTATCTGCTATATTTCTTCTCAGCCCTGAACCTGAATGCCCCCATCATCCAGCCAAGTTACTGGCTAAAAGATTTCAGTTGAATTTTTAAAAGCAAAGGAATGGCTGCCTGCTCTGACATCTCCTTCATGCGCCATGATTTTATGGCACTGTGGCCGTGAACAATGCTCGTCAGATCAGACCGCTCCCTCTGAAACCATTCCCATAAAAAAAAAACTCAAGTGGGCAGGTGTGCACAATTTATACACCTACTGACATTTTGAAAACGGAACAAGTATAGGGTATTTCAGAGAAGGGCAGCATAATGTAGAAATTTCAGAACTCTTGCCATGAAGAAAAGAGAGCAACAAAGTTAGATCCAGGGGAGGAAATAAATGTGTGAAGAGGAGCAAAGACTGAGCCTCCTGAGATATGAGGACAGGGGTAAGAAGTAGACCTGACATGACACGGATGGTGGGATTTCTAAGAAGTGAGAGAAGCACAGAAAGAAATCAGAGAAGAAGGACCTGATCACAAAGGAGGAGATATTCCAATACGTCCCCCTCTCAGCCATAAAGTGAAGATCTCTTTGGAAGAGTAATATAGAAAAAGGGAGATGGCGGCATTGATTCTGTAACAGGGAAACAGCAAATGAATGAATATAACACACTCCATTTTTGTTTAAGGGGTCTTTACCCAATCCTGCATGTAGGCTAGGATAACTTTAGAGCACTGAGATAAAATGCAGAAACAGCCACATGTAGTTTTTGAAGCTAACTCTGGGATTAAAGGGGAAGTATGTAAACAACTAATGATGTTTTGTTGAAGATTTACAAAAGCACTATGACCTGGCCAAGGACAAAGTTTCCAACCTTCTTGGACCCTCGCTGGTGCCCAGATGGCTGCAGTCACAATCACGTGACTCTTGATCTCAATTCCCTCCTCCCCACCCTGCTTCCCTTAACATAAAAAAGAGTCTGAAATCTATACTGACTTAAGATGGTTACTTAGTACACTAGTCTGCCATCTTCTCAGTTTGCTGGCTCTTGAATAAAGCTGCTTTTCCTCCCACCAACTCTCAAGAGGCAAGCAGCCCAACCTAGGTTCTGTTCCAATTATAAGGCAAGGAAGGCATCCTGGAAGGGTCTGTGCCTGCATGCTGTGGAAAGATCCACCTTTCCCTCTGCTTCTTGAGTTTTCATACAAACAAAATCAATTGTACATAACCATCAGGAAGCTAAGATTCGTTCAAACAAAACAGGACTCTAGCTAGCAGCAGTGTTGAAGACCTGGTTGCAGAGGGGAGATGAACAAGTGGTGGGTGGGGTGGAGGAGTCATGATGCAGGCTGATGCCCACAGGTGAGGCTGTGCTGCTCTCCAGGTGAGGCTGTGCACTTGCAGGCAGGGCCTGGGCATAAACAGTCTGAGGATGGAAGCAGTGAGGAAAGGGAAGTACAAGAGGTCAGCACTGACATGCCCTGCACTGTGCCTTGTGAAAGTTGCTTCAGGGCCACCCCGAGCATGAAGGTGGTGGGCCCACATCTTAGTAGCAGGGGAAGATGAGTCACACTGTGCAAGGGACCAGAAGAAGCCTCAGCTCGCACACCAATGCAACCTTACTGCATTCTTTTTGTGACTTCAGACAAGCATGGCATTTGATTACTACAACAACAGAAACTTTTAAATAAGAAAGAGAATGAAGCTATAATGAAAGTTACAGAAAAATTAGCATTGGTCACTGATGCACAATATTGAAACATTTTCTATAAATATATTTTCTCACAATAGTGACAGAGAACAACACACTATAGATTAGTATTGGCATGCATGCATGCCTTCCTCCTTTATTCTAAATCGGCTTTAGAAACTCAAATTCACTTTTGTAAATGCATCTACTGTAAAAAGTTATATTTAAGTTTGCTCCACAAGAGTCTAACCAACTATAAAATTCTACAATGTTCTAAATATTCTGGCCTGGAAGACTCTCCCAATTAAACCCATAAAACCAGTTTCCAGACGTAGACGTAGTTGATTGTCACCTGGGGATTTACACCTCAGAGAGAACTAGACACAGCTTTAACCAAACCTGACCATAAATGAATATTGTTTCTCCTCTATTTCCATAACAATGGTTTTGTTTTACATTTCACTTCTGGATGTAAGCCATATACAAATTAGAGGAGGACATTCTGCCATGAATAGAACCCCTTACAGTTATTGAAGAAGAACGCGGAGCTCTATTCCTCACTGAGGAAGTTGGTTGATGCTTGAAATCCTGAGCATATTTGCATTGCATTGAGAATAAATGGCTTTTATCTCATCTGGAGCCATGAGAAATAAACTAACAGTAGGCTTTTAACATTTAGAGGATAATAGGGAAGGGAAAGATACTAGGACAAAACCATAATGATAGTTGTATGAAATAGTTAATGAATAAAATTGCAAAAAAGACTCAATTGTTTCAGTCAGCAAACATATTTCCAAATTGCAATCCTTATTTCTTTCCTTTTAAATCATTAATTTCAGATGTAATAGAAAGTGTCAGGTTGCTATATACGGAACCATCCCTGGATGAAGCTTTCCAAATGCAACATTTAAGACGCGGGGCAGCAGACTCAATACTATATTATGAAAATTCACATGTTTTGATAATTCAAATGTTTATGATATAATTATCTGTAATGCACCAATCCTTCAGGTAGCATCTTCCAATAGTACAATCTAAATGCCTTCCAATACATAGGACTGACAAAGGAAGGCAGAATATAAATCAGTTGGTGCTCCTGAACCCCCTGTTCAATACTTTGAGCAAATGACACCACTTAAGTATGTCCATGCCCACATCCACTATGCCACTCCACAAAGTCCAAGCAACTGAGCAAGACCCTCTGGGGCTTGATGGAAATCCCAGAGACATAATAAATACAGCCCTGGAAATGGGAGAAAGTTGCATCCCCACACTGACCTCCAGAAACCAAAGTATTGAAGAAAAGAGGCATTTGAGACAAGCCAATGTCCTTTTCATCCCCACAATCATTGTTGCTCTGTGCAAAATTCCCATTTCATAACATACACATTGGAGAAACATACTTGGAGAAACTTTGGTCTGAAGCATCATGACATTGTCTTAAGCAGAGAAATACATAGTAAAGAATAAAGAGAATTAGACCTAAAGTTACACTAGATGCAAACAGCAGCGTGAAGCCAGGAGGAGGCTGCGTCCTCGCCAGAGCTTAGCCTCACCTTACAGGGACGTGAGAACCTCAGTGTTGAAGCCCCCAGGTGGATGCCTGCTGAGGAGGGAAGGGGGCAAGGACAGTGAGGGACAATCGGGGTGATATGGAAGCACCCTGGTCATGGACTTGCAGGCTCTTCAGGGGCTCAGTGGAAGAGAGCTTAGATGGAAGAGCAGGGGGAGATCATCCACAGACGCTAGGGTTCCAGGGGGCAGGTCACACCCTAGCTGGTCTGTGCTGCTGTGAGGCTCCAGGGGTGGAGGCATTGTCGAGAGGTGGAGAAGGAACCCACTGTGAACACATACCTGATAGTTCTGGGAAGCTGACTTGGAAACAAAGTGCCCGGCATCCATGTTCTCCAGGCACTCTTGACACACACCACTAAACATGTACCCAAGCGCACTGCGGATGCTTCTTTAGATGTTTCTCTTCCCTGTCCATGGCAAAAGTCCTTGGGAGCTGTGAGGAAAACACATTCCTTGCCTTCATTTTCTCTTCCTCTTGTCCTCCCTCGTGAACATCTCACGGGATTGATGGACTGTCAGTCTCCTCCCACAGGGGAGAGAATAAGCTCTTGGCTTGATTTGTCTGATCTCTGGAAAGTAATCAGAACTCCCTGAGAGCTAATGTTCTTACTTGTCACAAGTGGAAATAACAATCTTTTGGAAGTTTCATGGGTGTGAGTGAAATATTCTCATATATAGACATACAAAGCACAAAGTACAGACTGTCACAATAATTGTGATCATTTTGATATCAGATTTCTATTAGTTTTTTCCTCTTTCCTAATTTCATGTTTTACAAGATTTTAAAGTACTCATCTGGTTCAAGTTTTTATATTAATAAAGATATATAGTAGTTTTTAAAACCCTCTAAGTAACTTTATAAGCCTCTGGGGGGTGAAATTTCAATTTCGAATCATAACTGAGGTATAAGAAGACATATTTTCAATAATAAAACAATTGAAAGGATATAGCTTCAGCTTTGGGTGGATTTTTTTCTGTGTTTCTGACTTTTAAAGGATATTATTAAAGCCTCTGTTGAAATAAAATTATGTAACTTTAAAAAACAAATTTTATATTTACAAAGATCATTCTGAGATGAGTAACAACATCCTATAATTTAAATCAAAGAAACATGTTATATTTCTTCTATTCAATTTATGTAAAATATGCATGGTGAAAAGCAGAGCCCTGATTGTGAAAATATAGCACAGCCACTTTTGATTAGAAACACAAATTCAAGTCAACTCTAGAAAGAATTTTCACTTGGCCTGTAGAGCAGATAAACTGGTATTTAAGCCTGAGCCTCTGTGAGTATCTTGGCTTTGACAGAAACAAATTACAGCCTTTCCAAGAATATACTTTCATTTGTATTTCTCCTTCAAAGTAAGAGGATTGATAGTCAGAAAATCCACCATGATAAGTAATTAGGGTTTGTTCATGGCGCTTTATTTTACTTTAAATCGACATTCTATCCCAGTATATTTCTAGACAAAATTAGTTTTACAATATTAGCATTTTCTAGAGAGTGCTATATTATTCTCATCTGCCAGAATGAGATGAGACATACAAAGAAATGATATAACTTGCCTCAAGTCACACAGTCCTTTCTGTTCTTGCCATTGGCTACATCGTAAATCATTCCTTGGTAGTAAAATGCTGCCAGGGCCCCTTTAACTGTTTCCTGACACTAGGGACCAATTAAGATGTATAAATTATGCATTTAATAGATGCTCCCTGCCTAAAAGAGTTAAAATGCCTCTGAGGTCCTACTTCAACACCAAAGCCTGATAAATAAAAGAATTAGAAGCTAGCAAGCCATAGAGCTTGACACTATTAATTCCTATTTATTATTAACCCCAATTATCAGAAGTTCTAATTATCCACCTTTTATTTCATTTTAGCATGTTCTGTATATTCTTCCTTTTACTTTCTTTTCAGGAAAACTATAAAACAAATAAGTAGAACACTAGTAATGATTTATTTCAATTCATTGTAACCTTTCACTACTGATGCTCAGCTCTGATTGAATATTATATTTGCCTGGATAACTTTTTTAAAAAATCTAGGTTTTTTAGATTTTTTATCAAGTATCCACCCTGAGAGATTCTGATTTCATTGGGCTGGGTGATACCCAGGCAGTGTTATTTTTCAGAAATTCTCCAGGTGATTCTTACATAAAACTCTAATAGAAAACCATTGTTTTATAGCAATGAAATATAGATGCCATATCATAATCAAAATATACTAAAATATATTGAAGTACTTTCTGAAGAAAATATTAGTGTATACTGTGCAAAGTGCTTTTACTGTACTCAAGTTTAAAACCAATAATAATGGTATATATAATAACGCTCAGGGTGCTAAAATAGTAATAGAACCTTTTCCTATCCATTGTAGACACAATTGACTATGTCTTGCTCATGCTTTCTAAGACTTGGTCTAGCTTCTTTGCCAGAGCAGTAGGTTTGTTATTTCTAAAATGCCAGTGCAAAATAAAATGTAACATACTAGCATTCTATGGCAAATCAAAGATGAATGATAACACTATTATATGTGTAATTGCCTCTTATATGTTTTATCAAGGGATAATTTTATATGATCTTGTTCTTTTTCCTAACTGGTGACAAGCTTTCAACTAGCTTCAGAGGGAGAGCCGAGATTAATTGCAATCTAGTACATTGTAACTGTTGCTTCCTGTTTGTGAAGATCAGCATCTAATCAATAAAATATTAATGACTATTTTTTTAGCCCTTCTAAATTAACAGCTAAAGGCAAAGAGTTGTTTTTGTTCTCCACTCTATTTCTTTATAGTTGGGTGTAAAATCAAATGAAACGTACTTTTCGGTGTGATTAATGTTGACTTTAACAGATTGCTTCTGTTTGGTGTAGTTAGTTCCTTAATTTATCTTCATATAATAGCAAGGCTGTGTCTCTAACAAACCTCTTTAAGGCTACTGTTTCTTCACAGTGTTCTTCCTAACGTCAGGGTCAGTGTATCTTGTTTTGTTTTTATCATAGACTTCTTTAACATGTTAATCTTTTCGAAGCACAAATAAAAAGGAAATGGCTAACTCTCATACCTCCTGAATAAGAACTTCTGTGAGGACTTCTGTAAACCCACAGACGGATTCCAATGCTGAATTTCCAACTGGCCTATGAGAGCCCTGGAGCTCCATCTGGGCACATGTCACTGATTCTTGGGCCAAGACTGCCAGAGTCCCTGTTCTCAAGGAGCACACAATACTTGGGAGAATCAAGTGTTTCTATGCACATCAAACCTATGCACATTAAACAATCACAGCATAAAACATATACATATATATATATATATACATATGCATACAAGCATAGAACATATAATATGCTGAAAACTGTGGAATACAGCTGAGGGTTTTCATTGGTAGAGATCACTATGGACTGAAGTTGTCAGGTAAGATGTTAATGTAATCTTGATTTGTGTCCTGAGAAACTCTTACAGAGGCAGGAACATGAGAATGAGGTCAGTGATGGGAAAATAGCATAAATCATAGCAGAAAATAATACTAACCTCACTAGAGGATTCACTGCACTGCAGAAAAAGGAGGAGGTGACTGACAGGTTAGATTACACTGCACCCTGAGAATGAGAGGGAGAGAATCTGATTTCATCACTGTAGGAGACATGCAGCAATTACATATTAATGAGAAAGAAAGTGGCTGAGGATGAGTCTAACAGAGACACAAAGAATGGGCTCGATAGGAGAAATGATGGTAGCAGAAAAACCTGGGAGGTGATAATTGCAGATGTCACCTAATGAAGAGAGGCACAAGTGAAGGAAGAAGGGGTGGGAGGAAGGAAATAATTAAAGGCTAATATGAAAGACAAAAGGGACAGGAAATAAACAAGGACTCCAGGATTTTGGTCAGAAATTTTTTAAAACAGAAGTGGAAACTTTGGGATAGGAAATGGATTTGGCCATTAGGAAAGTGAAAGTACTGACATAAGATGGATTTTTCTTATTTTGAGAATTTGAGAAGAAATACAAGTAAAAATTGTCATTGGTAATTTTAATTCTGTGATGGTAGGATAAAAAATTAAAGTAAGATAAAAATCTAGATTGGATATGTAGAACAAAACTAACATATAAATAATATCTAAGTACAAGAGTGATCAAGAATTTCCTGAAGAAGGCCGGGTGCGGTGGCTCACCCCTGTAATCCCAGAACTTGGGAGGCTGAGGCAGGCAGATCACCAAAGGTCAGAAGTTCAAGACCAGCCTGGCCAACATGATGAAACCCCATCTCTACTAAAAATTAGCCAGGCGTGGTGGTGTGCGCCTATAATCCCAGGTACTTGGGAGACTGAGACAGGAGAATTGCTTGAACCTGGGAGGTAGAGGTTGCAGGGAGCAGACATTGCGCCACTGCCCACTCCGGCCTGGGCAACAGAGTGAGACGCCATCTAAAAAAAACACAAAGTTTCCTGAAGAAAATGGAGAAAAAGAAAACAAGGAAGAGGAGAAAGAGGAGGAAAGATAAATTGCTTATCATATGGAAGGGCTCAAGCTGGAATGGTTACACACATCTCAAGACTGAGTTCATCAAAAAATAAAGCAAGAGAGTTCATCAACAACAAAAACTGCAATGGTTGTGTAAGTGCCGAAAGGGTGAATTCTCTCAAGGGGTAAACAATAATGAGAGATTGGGGCATCCCAAGAGACTGGAAGTCAGGATTCCTGTCCTTACAATAAAAACAAGTTCAACGAAACGAAAATAACTACTTTTTTTGGACCCACCAGAGAACTGAGGTCTCAGAGCAGTGAGTCATCCCTAAATCTGAAAAGACAGGCACCTTCAGGCAGAAAAAAACCACCTGAGATTTGCTTACCTAGAGCAGAACACCGCAGGATGCAACAGTCTAGGGGGAACAGCAAGGTGGGCATTTGGAGGAGTTGCTGGCGTCCAAGTGTGGACTGCGGTTGTGGGTATCTGCCGGCTTTTCCTCCAAGAAAGAGTTCACTGAGACCCACAGAAAGAATGCCGGGGAATCTGTGGGAGCTTCCCTCCCACGCGGCAGGGAAAGGGAAAGAATTATCACAGTGCTGTCTGCCCAGGCCCTGCTCCCTCACAGAATTAAAGTCTCAACCTTGGGAAGAACACGGCCAGAGGGCAATAGTGAAATCCCGCCCTATCTGCCCCTCTTCAACCCAACTCTACCTTCTGTTTTCCCTCAGAAAAATAAGTAAAACAAAGAAAAGAAACCATCCCTCTAGAAGGGGCGAGCGCTTTGAATATGTGGACTGGAACCTGGCTACAGGGAAGGGACTGGGGCAGGGAAGTGACTGGGGCCAATCACTCCACGCCGCACCAGGAGGAGGGACGGAAACACGCGGGAGAGCCACACCCTGGAGACACAGGCCCGCCATGCACCCAGAGGACCCACATCTCATCGGAAGATCCGAGGACGGCCACCCACCATGTCCTCCCACCTATGCTAATAAAGCTCCAGGAACAGGAACTATGGGTCAGAGTGAGAAAAGCTCTAAGGAGCATCACAAAGGCCAAACCCGAAAGGGGAGGCGAAACAAGGTGCACCAGAAGAAACGGGAGACTCTCCTGCCCTCACAGCCAACAAACTTCACACTGCCCAGCTCCTGCAGAGCAATGCAAATCCTCACACTGAAGCCTGCATACCTCAGCACCTGCTGCCTTGCTCAACACTCCTGGCCCTCGAACAAAAAAAAACTTAGAGGCATACCAAAAGTCATAAAAACGCAAACATTCCGAAGAAACAAAGCAATCACCAGAACCAGACCCAACATGACCAAGATGTTGACATTTATCATACAGGGAATTTAAAAAAACTATAACTAGGCCAGGTGCAGTGGCTCATGATTGTAATCCCAGCACTTCGGCTGGGTGGGAGGAGGCGGAGTTGGGAGGATTGCTAGACGCCAGGAGTTTGACACCAGCCCGGGCAACAGAGCACATAGCATGACCCTGTTTCTGCAAAAAAAATTAAAATATTAGCCAGGCATTGTATTCCTGCCTGCAGTCCCAGCTACCCGGGAGGATGAGGTGGAAATATCGCTTGAGCCCAGGAGTATGAGGCTACAGTGTGCTGTGATTGCATCACTGCACTGTAGTCTGAGTGACAGAGTGAGACTCTGTCTCTAAAAATATAAAAATAAAAAAGTCTTTACTGGAAAAAGTAAATGACTTATAAGACTAGATACATAATCTCAGAGAGATGGAAACTATAAAAAAAAGAAAATATTTTAACTCAAAAACAATAGCAACAAAAATGCTCCAGCCTCATTAGCATATTTGACATAGTTGAGTAAGGAGTAGCTAACTTGAAAAAAGTCAACAAAAGTTGACTCAAAGAGAACTGAACTAAAATAATAATAATAAACAGATATCCAAGAAATGTGGGAAAATGGCAAAAGTTGTGATGTGTACCTAGTTAAAAACAGAAACTGGCAGAATAAATATTTAAAGAAACAAACAATGGCTTTTTTATAGAAGCAATAAAGGAAATAAAAGTTTCCAAAATTCAAATATCAAGCTAAAACTCTGAGGAGCTTAGAAACACCAAGCAAGATAAATACCAAAAACTGCATCTATGCATGACATATTCAAACTGCAGAAAAACAAAGACAAAGAGATATCCTTGAAGTCAGTCAAAAGGAAAGAAAAAAGAAAAAAAGATAAACTTATCTACAGAGGAACAAGGATAAGAATTACACTGAACTTCTCATTAGAAACCATGCAAGCAGAAAGAAAACAGAGTGAATTATTTAAAATACTAAAAGGGAAAAACTGCCAATGTAGAATTCTACACCCAGTGAAGTTGACTTCAAAGGTGAAAGAGAAATAGACTTTCTCAGACAAACAAAAACTGAGGCAAAATAAACATAACTAAGAAAATTCTTCCAGCAGAAAGAAATGAAATAGGTCAGAAACTGGGATCTATACAAACAAGGAATGAGCATCATACAAAAAATTGAGAGAATAATCTTTTATTTTTCTTATTTCTAAGTTCTCTAAAATTCTAATGAGAAAAGGAAATACAGTGCAAACTTTAAAACTAACAAGTTGATTGAACCTGGACTATATGGAATGGGAATCAAATAGGAAGGAATAATATATTCTAAGTGATGTTTTTCAGAAAAAGATCATCAAAAATAAGAGAAACTATTTAGTAAATCTGTAAAAAGGTATTTGTAGTCCCTCTTGTTCTGGGTTCTCTGTTTTAACTGCCGTCGGGTCAGGTCTGTGGAATGAGTTATGAAATGAGCATGGGTCTAAATGAGAAGATGACCACGCCCCACAGGCAGATTGGCACGCTGAGCTCCAGCATTAAAGGACTCGTTGAAAAACTTATAGTAGAGTAGAGGAAACTAGAACAAACTACCAGAGAAGTTCATTTTTCATTGAAAATATAATACGTCCATTTTCTTCTATTGTAATTGGCCTTATAAGATAATGTAAGGCCGGCGCGGTGGCTCTCGCCTGTAATCCCAGCACTTTGGGGGGCCGAAGTGGGTGGATCACCTGAGGTCAGGAGGTCAAGACCAGCCTGGCCAACATGATGAAACCCCATCTCTACTAAAACTACAAAAATTAGCTGGGCATTGTGGTGCATGCCTGTAATCCCAGCTACTAGGGAGGCTGAGGCAGGAGAATCGCTTGAACTCAGGAGGCAGAGGTTGCAGTGAGCCAAGATCGTGCCATTGAACTCTAGCCTGGGCAACAGGAGTGAAATCCATCTCAAAAAAAACAAAAACAAAAAACAAACAAACAAACAAAAAAACAGAGAATATAATAGAAGTCTCTTTTCATTTAATAAAATAGTTTATCTTTGTGGGAAACTTAAGACCATTAACTGATATAGTTTCTTTACCTAGAGATGGAATTACCTACAACAGTGATATCTTTTTATGAAATCAAGCTTCACCAAAAGAGAAAGATAACTATTTTAATGATAGTTTAAAATTGTATATATTCTATTTTAACCTATCATTAAAAAACCAGCCAAGTATCCTGCAGTTTAAGAAAAACAGAGCGTAAGAGGAGCACAGTTAAATATCTATGATGTGTCTAAAGAAATAGTATATGAAAAGTCGATTAAGACAGTAAGATTTTTGAGTGATATAGATATAAAAATATTCTCACTTATGATATAATGTTGTAAAACATCTATAAGATTTTTCCACTTCTATTATTTACTAATATGCTTTTGGTAATAGCAGCTGTAAACTACATTTGGAAAATAAAATTTTCTCTCTATGCAAGTTGTGTATCCCATCAACATAGCCAACAATCTGTGGCATATGGGAAAATCACTGACTTGTGGTCTAAAAACCTGAATTCTAATTGTGTTCTGCTACTAACTTATCTTGTGATTTTGAGAAATTCAGTTCTTTCTCAAGTATCTAGTTCTTTTTCAACATTTAGCTCTTAAGTGTATCAACTGAAAAACAAAACAAAGAAAACACAGAAGAATTCAGCTAGATGATGCCCAATGTCCCTTCCAGCATGATATGAAAATGCTTTCAGGAAAATGAAAGTTAACATCATCCCAGGAACCCAGTATTACTGCAAACTGCACCTGCTTTTGTAGTTGCTATCATGGAGGCTCCCATACTTTTACTTTAAGGTTGGCAAGCATGATCTTCCCCTTTGTACAGGAGGTCCCTCAGGCCCAGGGGTGAGCCTGAGCAATGACAGAAGAATATTAATTGATTCAAAATTGAACTAGACCAGGCAAGATTTCTTTTTTAATCCCTGAAAGAAATCAGAGAATTCTCTGATCTTTCAGAGATGAAATCAGGGCTGGAAAAGGAAAATCTCCATGATGTTTAAAGAGACCGATGGGGAAAAAAGTTAGAATCATGTCTCAACTGTGTCAAGATCAATCCCTTTAATAAATGCTTTAAGCATGTAACTGGGGCCTCTGCAGCAGGATCTGGGCACCCCACTGCCTGTGTGGCACCACCCATACGATGGGCTTATCCACAGGGATTTGCCACCTCGGTTCCTCATGGCACCCAAGGGATTATGATGGAGTCATACCAATTGATATATGACCTAGTTTTAAATACAATCCTGTTATGACACATTGTTACATATGCTCCCTAACATGACATCTAGTTGTTTTCATCCTCTGAAAAGCTGTTTTCTTGTAATGAAAACAGATAACTTCAAAGCACATAATAGGTATACAATAAATAGTAGATCTTATTAAATTAAAGTTAAAAATTAAAGTTCTTGCTGAGAAACATGTTGTAGAACTTGGAAATAAATTTTTTATGGCTGGCATGTCATTGGCAATTGGCTTGGTAGCCTCCTTTTTCTCTAAAAGGGCAATACATTTAAACAGTTATAATAGCTTTCAAAAACCACTTCCTAAATCTCTTTCTCTAAGCTTTGTGAAATACCATCACAAATCTCAAAGTTTAGGCAAATCTTTCCACCTAATATGGAGTGAAGCACAAAACATAAATGTATACAATTCAGTTTTTATTTTAGATGTGAAACTTTTCTTATGACGCCACCATTAACTAAAAAAAAAGATTTCTATAAAATAAGTACTTCTCAATTAATTTTTTACTTATCTTTCAAAAGGTATCTTTTGAACAGTTTGAATGTGTCAGGAAAATGCATCTTTTACTTTTTGTGTGTGCCTAGTTACAGAATGGGAAATCATCAAATTCTCTTCTGTGGTCACTGTTCTACTGAAATAGAAATAGCACAATTTCAGAGGAAATTGCTCTTGGGAGTTTTCCAACCCAATACTGCAATCTTGAGATTTCTGGAATCTTTGAGCAAGCTTAAGGTTAGAAATGCAAAAGTTCCAAACCAACCTAGAAAACACTAAAACTGTTGACTCATACACCCTCGCCTTGCTGGAACAGGGGCGTGTTGAACTCTTCCTGATGATGCGCCATCCCAGAAGACTGAGAACTAACAGGAAGGAAGAACAATTTTAAAGCAAACACTGCTTCTCCATTTTTAAACATTGCTAGCTAAGTTTATGTGTCACCTTTATAAAAAAAAAAAAATCTCTTTAAAATCTTCACACATCACTTTCCCCACAACAGGAAAAGTGCAGGAAAGCTCTGCAAAGCCTTATTTACTTTTCCTCTGACCCGCTCATGATTTCTAATGGCATTGTCATTTTTGTGAAGATTACATATTCTTTAAATGTGTAGATTTTATGGTATGTAAATTATAGCTGTTCAACAAAGCTGTTAAAATGATAAATGGGTTAAGAAAAATTCAAACGATACAGAAAAGTGCATTAACAAACCCTAAAAACCCAACTGTCCAGTAATTACCACATGTAACATTTGTCACTGCCCCTCGGTCTGCTTCGCTCTCTATCTGTAATCACACACATTCAGAAACGTGTCTCCAACTTAATATAACATCTCTTTTCCCTCCTCCATTTTGGTAAACAAAGTTCTAACATGGAGACAGAAGGAAAATCAAGTCCCAGCTAAAAGCATCAGCCTAGTCCAAAATGCTGGACAAAATAAAAAACATTCTAGTGTGGTGAGTCTGATGCTATAAATAAAAATAAAAATAAAAAACCCTAAAACCAATGATCCTGGCTCAGGGAAGATTCTGGCAGCCTGTCTGTCCTCTTAGCAGAGCAACCCCTGAGCACTGAAGGAACCAGAGCATGTCCGTGGTCAGTGGTCGCGATGATGGCAAGCAGATAGCAGGGCCAGGGGACAGCTCGTCACCCAGGAAATGTGCAGGCCAGAACTCCATTGTGAACCTTCCCACATATTTGCCCTAAAGACACAAACACTGGTTAAACGGAGTTGTGGCAAATAAGAAAGAGGAAAACCCAACCCAGAATACTGTGCTGTGTGTCAAATGGCATGCTCACTCATACAGTTCTTGTTAGGGGGAAATGCTGCTGAAACTGCAGAAATTTTTCCATCTGAAATTTTTTGCATGTATAGTTTTTTTCCCCTCACCGAAATGAAAATGTCACTGAAATGCCATCATTTTACTATAATCTGTCCTCAGAATGTTCCCAATGTGTGTGTGTCAATCACAGGAGTCCTGGATCATCCAGGACAGACAGGTGGACGCATTCTTGGTCTCTGCAGCTGGGCATGGGGCTGGCGAGGCAGGTACTGCGAGTTAACAGTGCCACCTTCAGGGCACAGACGGCATAACAGAGCATATCAGCAACAGAAACAGCTCTGTTTCAGAATGAGAAATCTTCCCGTACCACTAAGTAGCTGATCTGTTTTTTTTTTCTTTCTTTCTTTTTTAATTTCATTTTGTGAGACAGCCTACGAGGTCAGTGCCAATGTTGATATTCAACATATGAAGCCAATAGTGTCTAAAGGTTATGTGACAGATGGTAGCTGAGGTTATACATCCATCTAGAAGGGATGTGAGAAAAAATGTCCAGCAGTTAAGGAAAGCTTCCATTTGGGGTATAAAAGCTAAGGAGAGCTATTTTATCGTTTCTCCATCCAACCTCCTCCTGCCTCTGTATTTCTGTCACTAAATAATTGTTCTTCCTGTCACTGAAGCTCTGCATTCCCAGGCACACAACACATCCCTCTGATCGAATATGTTCTTTCCTAACATGTGATGTGATGTGAGGGGCATTTGGCGTGGTGTGGGAATTTAAAGATGCTGTTGCTAATAATGACCAGGTCACCTCAGAGAGTGCCTGGACCACCATTACCTCTCTATCCTGATGACTTTCCATTTATTCTTCCAGGTCAGCCCTGCGTCTCCTGCTGCCTACCAGACATCTCCACCTGGGTGTCCTGCAGGCACCTTCACATTGGCACAGCAATGCTTCCTCCTGCCAGCCCCCTCTGTGCTCCGCCCTGGGAATAACCATCATTCACCTGGTCAACCATGAGCCTCTCTTTACCCTCCTTCCCACTCAGCCATCTGCTTCTGTGGCTTCTACCTTCTTCATATACCTCTTTCCCTTCCCCACTGCAAGGGTCTTCAATTTGACTCATTTTTAAAAAGCTTTTACTTTTCCTGCCTCTCAGTTTGGATGCATGCAGCCTATTTCTTGAAGAGTTGCCAGAATATCTTCCCAAAATTAAAGTCTGTCCTCCTGATCAGCCAGACACCTGAGCTTGCCATAGAAGACCCACAGTGAGCTGGGACCTACCTACATGGGTTCTTGCCTTCACACACCCCCTTCCTACCTCCTGCGAGGATGTTGTTTCAGTTCCCTACCTGCCGTGTTTACATGATTTAGCACGTTTGCTCCCTGCCACTTCATATTTCCATTTGCTTGATAGGCTCATTTTACCTGCCTTCTACCCTCAAATTCCAATCCACACCTGGTAAATATTCACTCCTCATTGTAGACCTCCACCAGAATGACAAGGAGAGCAAACAGGTTGTGGCATTTCATGGTTGCCAAACACTGTTCCAGCTGCTTTATATGAAGTATCCGATTTGTTCTACAACAACCCTGTGAGGTGAGTATTATTATCCACAGGAGATGTTATGGCCCAGGGCTCAGAACAGCTGTCTAAGTGGTATGACTTTTCTAAGTGTAAATACTTAAAGTGAGCTGCAGGCATCATGGTGGTGATTGCCAACACAGGTCTGGATCTCATAATCCTTATAACCTACATGTAGGAGAGAGAACCATCTGCAGGAGTGTGAAGGAAGGCTAGAGTTGCCATCATGAAATTGTGCAGAGGGTGCAACAGTGGGAATCCATGATGGAGAGACAGAGGTTACTTGTACTTAGCCTTGAAGAGAGAATCAGTCAGGGAAAATATGGAGAAAAGGAAGCTTGCTTGGAGGTTAGGAGTGTGGATCTGGGGCCCAGCTCCTGGGTTCCAGTCCTGGCTCCAACACTTACTGGCTGTTTGTGCTTGGCCAAGGAGTTTAACCTCAATATGCCCCAGTTTCCTCATCTGTCTAATCTAGTAGTTTGTGTGTGAGATAATTTGGAAAAAGAAGAAACCAAAGGTATCAGAATTAATCAGAGGGCCATTGCAATATTACAACCAGGAGAGGATTCAAATATTAATAAAAATGGTCACTTGACTCATCCTTAAGTTATTTATACAATTACCATGAGACTGAAAACAACAGACCCCGCTTCTCCTAGCAGCTGAGAAGGTGACTCAGGGATGCAGAAAATCAAGAAACAAGTTCTACCAGCTAGTGTCATAAAGATGCAAATAATCTCACTTAAGGATATAACAAAAACTGAAGACAAAAAGTGTGTTCACCATAGTGCTAATTGCAAAATTAAAAAATACGCAGATGCCCAATATATTTTTAAAATGTTTAAAATGTTTAAATGTTTAAAATGTTTTATATGAATTATAAATGTTTAAAATGAATTATAGTACATTCATATAGTTAATAAAATATACAGCCATTAAATTGTGTTACATGTTTAATGTTGTTATAGACAGCCCCTCAAAGATGTAAATGCATTAATCTCCAAACCTGATTTTGTTACATTCCATGACAAAAGGGACTTTGCAGACGTGATTAAGATTAAGAGATTTGAAATGAGAGATTATCTTGGATTATCTGGGTAGGTCCAATCTAATCACACCAGTTCTTAAAAGTGGAAAAGGGGGCAGAAGAGCCCATCAGGGAGATGTGGCAGAGGAAAAGAGCAGAGACTCAGATCGTGGGAGGGACTCACTTTACTCTTGCTGGTTTTGAAGCTGGAAATGGGACTGTAGGCCCACGACTGCAGGCAACCTCTAGAAATTGGGTTTTTACAGCTTCCACAACTGCAAGAAACTGAATTCTGCCCACAACGCAAGTAAGTAGGAAGCGAATTATCCCCTAAAGCATCCAGAAAGGAGCACACCCATGCTGACACTTAGATTTAGCCAGGCAAGACCCACATGGAAATTCTGACCCATGGAAATGTAAAACAACTAATTTGTATTGTTTAAGATGCTATGGTTGTGGTGATTTGTTATGGGAACGAATATAGTTACAAATCTGTATATTGTTATACAGTTATAAACATTATGGACGATGTCAGGTTTTTTAAAAAGCCCAGCATCAGCACTACGTAGATACTTTAACGTCAATTACATCCCAGTTGTATATACACAAGCAAGATGAAAAAGAAGTACACAAAAATATTCGTCAGAGTTTGGGGATTATGGGCATTTTCATTTCCTCTGGATATGTTACCCATCGTCACTCCCTCTTATCCCTTCTCCCACTCACTGTCTTTCTGGATGCTAATCCAACTGGGCTTCTGCCTCCATGTTTGCACCTGGAGCAATAGTAATGGGTAACTAGTTTGCAAAGTTGAATGCTGCTTCCACTATCATCTTACTTGACTTATCAACAGCATTGCCCACAGGTTATTACTCCTGAAGACCTAAAAGTGTTGCTTGTTGGGCTCTGGGAAGCCTCCCCTAGGACCTTGTAATTTCATTTGCCTTTTCTAAGTCTCTTTTGCTGTTTCGTTCTTACCTCTCGATCTCCAGATGTCTGGGTGAATTGGGATTCAAACATTAGATCTCTTTCTGCCACTGGGTACACTCTCCCTAACCCATCTCATCCATCCTTTGAATTTAAATTGTATCCACACAATGATGACTCCCAAATATTGATCTCCCAAGAAGACTTCTACTGTGAACTCCAGATGCACACAGCCAGCTACCTGCCCCTAAACATCTGATAGCCACCTGCAGTCTAACCTGTCCAACCTGAGTTCCCAATCTCTCCCCACAACCACACCCCTTCCATTCTTCCACATCTTGGTACACGAAAACTCTTCTTCTAGGCCAGGCACTATGGATGTTTGTGAGGGGCTGTCCCATGCTTGGTAGGAAGTGTAGCAGCATCCCTGGCCTCTACTCACAAGATGCCTATAGCAATCCCCCTTCCCCAGCTGTACAACCAAAAATACATCAACATTGTTAAATGATCCCTAGGGAGGCAACTTCCTCAACTCTCCTGTGAGGAAGCACTCGTCTAGGCCAAGAGCTTTGGAGTTCTTGTGGATATAGGTTGAAGATAAAGCAGATAGACTATCAGATGATCAAGGGGAGATGTGGGGTTGGCAGCTGGGTGTGTGCATCTGGAGTTCACGGTAAAGGTCTAGTTGGGAGATCAATATTTGAGAGTCATCATTGTATGGATACAATTTAAATTCAAAAGATGGATGAGATGGATTAGGGAGAGTATACCTAGCGGCAAAAAGGGATTTAGCGAGTGATTTCTAAGTTCTTCTCTTCTCCTTTTTGCTCACCTTATAAATCCATTTGTTCATGACATCTGTCTTCCTTACCTTCAACCTAAATCCACAGTAGAAACAGTTCTCCCCTGCTCATCCAGGTCCCTGGCCTCTAGTCTTCCTCCTTCTCTCTTCTAAATAGATCAAAGCAGCCAGAATGATCCTTTCAAACATAAATCAGATCTGTCATTGCTCAGCTGGAAATCCCCAGTATATTTCTCCTGCTCAAAGTAGAGCCAACGTTGCTGCCATGACCACCCGGACTGCCCACTGCTGCTCAGGTGTCTCTGCGGCTCTCCACTCACCCCAGTATAGCACATCTGCCCAACCAGCTCCCTGCTTTTCCTTAAACACACAGTGCCTAGTTAGCTCCGACCTGTGGCCTCTGCCCTCACACTCTGCTTGTAGTGCTCGGTTCCTGAGGCTCCTTCCCTCCCTCCAGGCCTCAGTTCTGCTGTGAGGGCTTCCCTACACCCGATTTAACACCACACCCCACCCTTGCACCATTTCCCAGTAGCTACAACTCTCTTTCTGCTACTGCACGTAATAATGTGTTCCTTTATTTCTCTCTCCTGCCTAAAAAGGAAGAACCCTGAGGGCAGTACTTTGTTTTTTATTCACTGATTGATTTCCAGTGCCTAGAAAGAAAATGCCTAGCACAAAATAGATGCTCAGTAAATATTTTGAATGTGCACAAGAATAAATGAGTGAGTAAATGAATGAATTGTAAACACAAGAAAGTCCAAATACGGAAAGTTACTGTCTGTGACTTTTAAACTTTAAAGCAGTCTATGAGCCTCTCATCTGACACTAACAGGAAGAGGGCAGCTAAAACTTCCAGGTCTACAGGCAGAAAAATCTCCCCAACAAATGCCCCCAAAAGTGTTAGCTAAAGCCGTCTAGAGCTACCAAATTGCTTAACCAAGGAATTGATTCCAGTGGAAGGAGTTATAATTTTGCCCATCAGGATGTGCCATGCATTGTAGACCAGTGATGACTGTGTCCTTCAAAATCTCCATGTTCTCTAATGAGTCTTTGCTTGCTTGCTTGCTCTTATTAAACCTGTTCTATTCCTCCCTCCGCCCCACCGCCCATAGCATATACTGAAGCCGGGGAGTGGATAACCTGTCTGCCAGCCATCAGCCCCTGAGGGCCACATCTGGAGCAGCTGTGGAGAATGGCATGGTGCAGAGATCTCAGGCACTCAGCTGCTGACCTGAATGAGATGGGCTCAGGCTGGTCCCCAGGGAGAAAGTAGGTGCATTCTATAGCAAGTAAGGCATGAACACAGAGCTCTGTTGGGTCAGCAGAGAGATGGAGCATGAGACACTGTGAGGTGGGCTTTTTGCTGCTGTGTTGTATATAAACCCTAACTTATACAGATCTATGGGCAAGAAGGAGCTTAAGTCAAGTGAAGAAGATAGGGATGAGATGTGAGGAATGGTGGAGAGAATCTGAAAAGTCTTGGAGGTGATAGAAGAGGGAAGGCATTCAAAGAAAGGATGTGGATTGTCATCACACACCACAGTAGACAACACACAAGTTCAAGTATAGAAACAGGATTTGGCCATTGCCAAACTCCAATCATAAAGTAATGGTGAAGTGCTCCCCCCACCGTCATCATCCACATTCAGTTGCAGACATCCCAAGAAGCAAGAACACTCCCCAAACACGGTTTAATGTATACCTTCTCTTGACTAAACTTTGCTACAACAGCTTGCAAATCCTGGTGATGGCTTCTTGTGTAGATCAAGATTATAAATTGAGGTTGCGGGGTCTGGTCTGTCTACGGTGCAGAATGCAGGTAAGTATGACTAATGCAAGGCATGCTTCTCTTAAGCTGGCTTAGTAATAGCCTTCGCATTAGAGGCACTGACACTAGAAACAACTTTTATACTTACCACTTGAGAATCAGTGGCCAGAATTAAGAAAAAAAAAAAGATTGCTAAAACAGCAAAGCCTGTTATTTTTCACAGTATTATATAGTGATATTCTCATGAAGACCCAGAATTCAAAAGCAAAAGACTTCAGTTTGTATTTGGCAGTACCATTCACCCACTGTGCAACAATGTGTGAGTGGGTGAAACTCTCTGAGACTCTGCTGCTTCTACAACCTTTCTGACAGCAATGGTTACCTCACAGTTACTACAGCATTAATGCCACAATGTGTACAAAAACACTGCTAACAAGGATGCCTGACACAGTGTGTGATGTTATTACTATTATTGCTATTTCAGTAGAACTGAGAGTAGCATCTCTGAGTTTGTTTGTTTGTTTGTTTGCTTTTTGGTTTTTAACTTCTCCTTTGGTAAGTCGTTGGTGCAGGTTCAATTGAAAAGATGTAAGCAGAATGTAAAGGCTTCAGACAGATTGCTAATTCAAAGTGTGGTTTCTTTGACAAAGTCTCCCCAACGAGATATTAGCCATAGTCTTCTGGTGCTGTCTCTTCTATTTTCTCCTTTCACTACCCTGGAACATGGATGCAGAGCAGCCTTCACTAAAGATATTAAAACAAATGATAGAATAAGCTTTGTTCTCAGATGTAATCTTTGAGGTACCATACTAACTCCCAAATGCCTATACCCAAACATCTTGTTGAATTAAATAAATGAACCGCTTTTTTGATTAAGCCACAACTCTGGCTTAATGTGAAATTGAATGCAATTCTAATTGAATCAAGTAGGAAAAAAAGGAAAAGAAAAAAAAGTGTGGCCTCCTGACAGCCACAGCAGCATCTCCAGAAGCTGATTCAAGAAGCAGAAACATGGCCCCATACTACAACTTCTGAATCAGAATCTTCTTTTAAAAAATATCACCAAGTATTCATATGCTGTTTATTTATTATATTTATTTACTTTTTTATTTTTTGAGGCAGAGTCTCGCCCTGTCACCCAGGCTGGAGCGCAGTGGCGCGATCTCAGCTCACTGCAACTTCTGCCTCCTGGGTTCAAGTGATTCTCCTGCCTTAGCCTCCAGAGTAGCTAGGATCACAGGCACGCACCACCACGCCCGGCTAATTTTTGTATATTTAGTAGAGACAGGGTTTCACCATGTTGGCCAGGCTGGTCTTGAACTCCTGACCTCAGGTGATCCACCTGCTTCGGCCTCCCAAAGTGTTGGGATTACAGTCATGAGCCACTGTGCCCAGCCTCATATGCTGTTTAAAGTTTGAGAAGAACTGGTATGGACTTCTCTTTTCTTCTTTCTTCTTCTCCTTTCTCCCATCTTTCCTCTCTTATTTTCCTTAAAAAGAAAAAAATATTCTTTAGTCCTTATAGAGTCTCACAAGACAGGTATAGTGGAGATTTTCTCTTGCCCCCTCCCTGCATTCGCTCTCTTTTACTGTGACTGCAGTTCTTACTACGTTTCCAGCTTCTGTGATCTGTGTAAAGCTGACCCCAGCCCTGGACTTGGGGGATGGAACAAGTGATTAAGTTCAGTGCAACCAGAGCATGTGGACCCCTGGCCATGGTGATCGGGCCAGCAAAAGGCACCTGACCATCCCAGTCAGTCCACTCAGGGCCACACCCTCTTGGGCCTTGAAATTTTCCTGGATATTTGAGTACCAAGTTCTATCTTAACGAACAAGAATGGAGATAAAACGAGGAGGCTAGAGCCGAAGCAACCTTTTTATACAGTTATAGAGCTTGAGAATAAAGCTGACACCAAGGACACAGGAACTGGAAATGGAGAGAAAAAAACCTTGTACTACATCTGCATCTAGACTATGAGGCCTTGTTTTTTGCTTAAGCAAGTTGAGGTTGAGTACTCTATCACTTACAGTGTAATGTATGTTTAATTATATACATAAAGGGAAGAAAAAGAACAGTAGCTAAACGGGAATGTTGGCTCAAGAATGGGCTTTCTTGGTAAGAAAAACTTGAGCCTAGGCTGAAATGAAAAAGGTAATGAAGGCATGGAGGGGAAAAGCAAAAGAGAATGGGGAGGACCCAGAGAGTGTGCATGACACCGTCCAGGGAACAGGCGCAACAGTGCCCAGGACAGGGTGGCACCGAATTTCTTCAATATCCCAAGTCTTTCAGTTTTTTTTTTTTTTTAATGCATTTATTCTTTAAGCTTTTGGATTCTTCTTTCTTCATAATATACCACAAATTTCATCCGATTTTCAAAGGTTTATGCTTGGCAAACATGAATATTTGCTACAACACTAAATGGAACTGAAGAGGTCTGGTCCCCAACAGTTTTCACACAATTACATAAAAAATGAATGTCTGAGAAAGTGATTTTTGCAACAAACGTGCTCTGAGGTGCAGAAAAGTAAGTTAAGAAGATGACATTTTCACGACTTCTATTTCTTAGGTACCTGAACTCAGTGTTTATAAAAATCCATTTAAAGCCCAAACCTAATGTGCTTATTGACTGGTGCCTGGCACAGCTTTTATGCCAGATAAAGGCAGACTTTAGATAATGGGGCTTATAAAATACTGGTGATGATTGTTAGGCAAGGTTTGTAGACAGAAAAGGAAACATAAATCCCAGATAAGACTCAGATAGTATCTCTAGGACATGTAATACCTTTAAGGTAGAGATAATGATTCCTAACCCTGACCACACATTAGAGTCTCTTGGGGAACTTTGAAAAAAACCACTGATGCCAGCACCCTCCTCCTGAGATTCTGATTCACCGTGAGTGTGGGCAGGCAGTGCCCAGGTGATTCTAACATGCTGCAGGCTGGACACCCTTTGGCTGGGGACACTACTGAGCACCATGATAAGACAGAAAAGTTTTCACTAATCTCCACCTATCCTCTTAAAACATGACTTAGAAAAGGAAACTTAATCAGAAATTCAGACATATAAATTGGCAGCAATTGCTTACATAGTCACTTCAAAACATATTCAGACCTATAAATTTTATTCTCCCCTCTAGCCATTTTAAAAACTGCACTGCTTGAAGCTGGACATGAGTCCCCTAACTCCCTGTGATCCCAGTCAGTCACAAGTAACTGTGAGCAAGCAAAGAGCAACAGGGGGGAAGAGGGACGTTCAGTTCCACCCCCTCCACTGACCTATTTCTCAGTGTGAGTGTCTGGGCCTTTTCCTTGGAAACCTTGAAGAGCCCCCAAAGGATATCAGAGAACTTCTCTGTTTTTAACATGTGCTTCCTATTGAAGAACAAACTTGGGCATTTTCAAAGTAAGTTATGCTCTCTACATCATACGGGTTTTATCTAGAATTGCACAGAAGAGGGAAAGGTCTTCAAACCCTATTTTTTTCATGCGGTGCCCAAAAAAGAGGTTTTACCAGTGTTAGACTCATGAGAAGGAATATCAATGAGGAATCAGCATGGAATAGATCGGAAAAGCCACACCACTTCCAGCTAGCATGACATGCAGCCAATCCTGCCCCAGAAAAGGATGCTCTCACAACTTAACAATAGAGAATATTGTATTACTATTTTCTCATCAAATGTATCTCAAACTTGTTACAAAGAATTGCATAATGCAGAATAGAGCTATTCCTAGAGAGGTACTTACAAATAGACTTTTACTGATGTGCAGGGAATACGGTGAAATTGCAATGCCCAAAACTGCTCTCCAGCCCTCGTATCCCCGAGGTTCTGTGAAAGAGACACCAGTGATTCTACCCAAGATACACAGGATGCTGTTTCCAGCCAAACATGCACTTTGATTTTTCCAAACAATTTAGATAACTAAAATTTTTGCTCTGGTATAATTCTACCAAAAAATAACACGTTTCATTTGTCTGTACATTTATAGTGTGTTTGGTGATAGAAATTCCAACAAACTGATCCATAGATTCAATATAGTTTCAATCAGAATTCAGAGGGCTTTTTTTTTTCAGACTGAGGGGATGATTAGAAATAGACAATCTAATTCTAAAATACATCTGAGAATGTGAACAATTTTTAAAAATAAATCGGCCGGGTGCAGTGGCTCACGCCTGTAATCCCAGCACTTTGGGAGGCTGAGGCGGGTGGATCACCTGAGGTCAAGAGTTTGAGACCAGGCTGGCCAACATGATGAAACCTCATCTCTACTAAAAATACAAAAAATTAGGTGAGTCTGGTGGTGAGTGTCTGTAATCCCAGCTACTCAGGAGGCTGAGGCAGGAGAATCACTTGAATCTGGGAAGCGGAGGTTGCATGAGCCGAGATCGTGCCAGTACACTACAGTCTGGGCAACAAGAGCGAAACTCGATCTCAAATAAATAAATAAATAAATAAATAAATAAATCAAAGTTGGAGACACTTTACTGTCTGATTTTAAGACTTGCTATAAACCACTAAACAAAAATAAGGGGAAAATCATGCAATTATGTGGTGAATAATAATAATGTATTTGTCTTTGCTTTTTGTTTTATGTTTCTTCCTTCCCAATCTGAATTCCTTCCATTTATTTTCCTTTCCTTATTAGAATCATTAGAATCTCCAGTAAAATACTGAGTTGAAATCGTGTAAGCAGACATCTTTACCTTGTTCTTCACCTTAAGAGTTATTCAGTCTTTCACCACTGAGTATGAAATTCACCAAGGGTCTTTCCTAGATGTCTTTTACCAGGTTAAGGAAGTTCTCATTTGTTCTTAATTTGATAGAGGTTTTCTGTCATGAATGGACATTAAATTTTTCCATATGCTTTTTCTGCATATATTGAGATGTTTTTATTATTTTTCTTTTTTAATCTGTTAATATAATAAATTACATTTTTGTTTTTCGAATGATAAACTAACTTGCATTCCTAAAATTAAACTTACTTATGCATGATATATTTTTATCTTTTTCTTACATTGCTGAACTCAATTTTCTAATATTTGATTAAGGGATTTTGCTTTATTTTAATGAGAAATATAGTTATGTTGAAGGTTTTTCTTATGTCTGTGATTTTGGTGTCATAAAATAATTCTAACTCATAAAATGAGTCAAGAATTATCCCACTGTAAGAATTTGTACAGAATTGAATTTGTTTGTCTCTTAAATATTTGTTAGAATTTAACAGTGAAGACATTTGGGTGTAGAGTTTTGTTTTGTTTTGTTTTTTAATTGGAAAAGTTTTAACTTCAAATATGATTTCTTTAAAAGATTTAGTTATGCAGTTTATCCTTTCTTGAGTTAACTTTATAAGTTGTATTTTTCACAAATATTTTCATTTCATTAAGTTGTCAAATTTACTAATATAAAACTCTTCAGGATGCTTCCTCTTTATCCATTTAATATGCATATTATCTGTAATGAGATGCCTCCCTTCTTGATATTATGTATCTTCTCCCTTTTTTATGGTAGTTTAGCTTGAGGTCTATCAATATTATTACTCTTCTCAGCTATAATTTGTTCTATTGACTTCTCTCTATTGTTGTTCAGTTATCTACTACCTTTTTTTTTTTTTTTAGACAGAGTCTTACTCTGTCAATCAGGCTGGAGTGCAGTGGCGCAATCTCAACCTCCGCCTCTCAGGTCTTCTGAGTACTGGGACTACAGGTGCACACCACCATGACATCTAAATTTTGCATTTTTTGTAGAGACGGGATTTCTCCATGTTGGCCAGGCTGGTCTCGAACTCCTGGCCTCAAGTGATCCATACACCTCAGCCTCCCAAAGTGCTGGGGTTACTGGTGTGAGCCACTGAGTCTGGACCAGTTATCTCTCTGGTTTCTCTCTCTATGGTTTAACTCTTATCTCTATTGTTTCCTTTCTTTTGCTTACTTTGAATACAATTCTCCATTTTTTGTCCTGATTCTTAAGGTAGAAGATTGCATCACTGATTTAGGTCTTTATTAATTCCAAATATCACCATTTAATTTTATAAGTTTCTATCTAACTTCTACTTTCGCTTTAGATATATCCCCAAAATTTCTGAATATTGAGTTTTCGTTCTTATTCTGTTTGAGATAATTAACTTTCCTTATAATGTCTTCTTTGACACATTGATTACTTAATAGGTCTAAATATTTGAGAATTTTTATGACATCTACTATTGTGTTCTAGTTTAATCCTGTTTTGATAGGAAAATGTATTTTATATGACTTCAATCCTTTAAAATTTATTGAGCTTTATTATGTAATACACAATATAATCTATCTCGGGGAATGATACTTATGTGGTTGGAAAAGTTGTGTATTCTTCTGGCTTTGGGTGTAGTGCTCTATTAATATCAGTTAGGTCAAGTTGGTTGATTTTGTTTTTCAGGTCTTCTTTATACTTACTTTCTGTTTACTTGTTCTATCAGTTACTAAAAGAGGAGCGTGGAATTTGTTTATTTCTTTTTTCAGTTGTATCACGTTTTGGCACCTTGTATTTTGTAACTCTTGTATGATGTGCTTGCCTGGTAATTTTTGACTGGATGATTGAAACTGTGATTTTTAGTTTCTTGGATGCAGATATTGTTATTTTTTTTTCAAGAATATTGGACTTTCAGCTGGTTGCAGTGGCTTATGCCTATAATCCCAGCATTTTGGGGGACCAAGGCATGCGGATCACAAGGTCAATAGATCGAGACCAGCCTGACCAACATGGTGAAATCTCGTCTCTACTAAAAATACAAAAATTAGCTGAGCGTGGTGGCATGTGCCTATAGTCCCAGCTACTCAGGAGGCTGAGGCAGGAGGATCACTTGAACCCGGGAGGCAGAGGTTGCAGTGAGCCAAGATGGCACCACTGCACTCTGGCCTGGCGACAGAGTGAGACTCCATCAAAAAAAAAGAATATTGGACTTTCTTCTGCCACACAGTTACATTTCTTGGGATCGGTTTGATCCTTTCAGGTTTACTTTTGTGCTTTATAAAGCAAGCCCAGAATGATCTTCATAATAGGGCTCATATAGCCTTTCTACTAAGGTGACACCTTTCTGAGGGCTCCATCCAATGCTATGCAGCAAGGTCTTTCCACACTAGCTGGTAGTAACACAAAGTATTCCCCACCCTGAGTGATTTCTGGGAAGTTTTTGGCCCAGGAATTTTTACTGGTTCTTTTCTAGCCACAAGTAGTTTCCTCCAACACGTGCAGATCATTGTCTGGCCAAAGATTTTAGGGGAAGCCTCTGCAGGTCTCTAGGGCTCTCTGTGTAGCTCCCTGCTCACTGGTCTCCTACACCACTAATTTTCACACTAGGCTTCCTGAGCCCCAGTCTCTGTATCCTCAACTTGGCAAGCCTGCTGGTCTCGGGTTGGGAACCCTTCTCTGTACTTCAGCACGGAAACCACCTCTGGAAAACACCAGAGAAAACTCACAGAGATCACCCCGTGTGTCCCTTCCCTCATGGACCACAGCCCCTCGCAGCCTGCTCTCCAGTTCTCCAACACTGCCGTTTCATGTTTTCTGGTTTTCTACGAGTTTTTTTAAGCAGAATATTAATCTGGTCTCTCCTATTCCATCATGGTTAAAAGCAGAAACTTGTCTCTGTTTTATAATTCAGTGAAAACTCTCCCAGATATTATATATCAAAGGTGCTTTTTGTACTAATAAGTTGCTAGTCATCCTGATGGAAAAAAATTACAGTAAATAAAGTCTTTTGTAAAGAACATTTACCACCACAATAGTCTATGTTTTATTCTGAATTTCAGGCTTTAATTTATTTTGAGAAAGGGGGAAAAAAAAGAGTATCCTCAACATTTAAAAACTGGTTTCACACTCAAGGGCAGTCCATGGTATTCTCCTATTAAATATTACCTAACAGAACACAACCTCAGACAAGGTTACCCTGAGACCATGATAAAATGGGCCAAAGCAATCCTACTTTATAATTTTGTCTCAGCATAGACAAAAGCAAGTTTATTGAATATTATGGACTGAATGTTTATGTTCCATATAATTCATATGTTGAAATCTTAACCCCAAATATAATAGTATTTGGAGATAGGGCCTTTGAGAGGTAATAGAATTAGATTAGATCACGAGGGTAGGGTCCTTGTGATGGAATTAATGCCCTTATAAAAAAAAAGAGAGAGAGAGAGAGAAGTCGACCAGGTGCTGTGGCTCATTTCTGTAATCTCAGCAATATTGGAGGCCGAAGCAGATGAATCACATGAGGTCAGCAGTTTGAGACCAGCCGGACCAATATGGTGAAACTCTGTCTGTACTAAAAAATACAAAAGTTAGGCTGGGATGGTGGGATGCGCCTGTAATCCCAGCTACTCAGGAGGCTGAGGCAGGAGAATCGCTTGAACCCAGAAGGCAGAGGTTGCAGTAAGCCAAGATTGCACCATTGCACTCCAGCCCAGGTGACAAAGCGAGACTCCATCTCAAAAAAAAAAAAAAAAGAAATAAAATGAGAAACTCCTTTAAAATAAACTAGACAGATCAAGAAAGGCCAAAAGAATTAAGTTAATGATACTTTATATCACTGGCTAAATTTAATTATGTATTTAAAAATACACCATTTAAAGTTAGCTCTGTCAGAAAGTAATTGCTGAAATAATAATAAAATAATTAATATGGTAACAAAGAAAATAGGTATTATTATTTCAGAATCTGCTCTTACCAAGTGTTTCATACATTACCTCTAGATTTCAGAACCAGCCTGTCAAATCACTGTAATTATTCTCATTTTATAAGCAATACCAAGGAACTCTAAGATTTAGAATTTTAAAGCGGAATTCTCAAGATCAAAGAGCTAAGTGCCAAACTTTCACTCAGTTCAAACTCAGGTCTGTTTGATTTCCAAGACTTTACGCCCGGTGATACTACTCTGTCTCTTTCCATAAATTTAGTAGATGATAAGATAAAAAGTTTATATTTAATACATGATGCAATATGTAGCAGTTTTATACAGGTGTAGAAGCCTGCTGTTGTCTAAAAAAGGTACTCTAGTAAAATATCCCACTTAGAAATAAGTAAACAGGTAAAGAAAAGAAGAGGTAATAAATATAAGGCTATATACTGAAGAGGAAATGTAAGTTAAAAAACAATGACTATGGGCAGATCACAAGGTCAGGAGATTGAGACAATCCTGGCTAACATGGTGAAACCCCTTCTCTACTAAAAATACAAAAAATTTGCCGGGCATGGTGGTGTGCACTTGTAATCCCAGATACTTGGGAGGCTGAGGGAGAAGAATCATTTGAATCCGGGAGGTGGAGGTCGCAGTGAGTCGAGATCACGCCATTGCACTCCAGCCTGGTGACAGAGCGAGACTCCATATCAAAAAAAAAAAAAAAAAAAAAAAAAAAGAAAGAAATAATGACCAGTCAAAGTGGATTATAACACTTCTAGTTCAAGGGTCATATGAGGAACATGGCTAGAAGATACAATTTTTACAAAAGAGATATTTGGTGCCTACTAAGGAGGCAAGAAAAAAGAAAAATTTATTGGCAAGGATAATCAATAAAAATATGAAAATATGTCAGCTCTATCAGTGAAATAAAGGCAGAAATTGTAGATGAGGAATAACTGAAAGCAGGATGATTGATTAACATCAGCATTATTAAACAGTGCTTTCTAAGAACATACCGATTACTCTTGTTCTGAAAAGTGGAGTGATTAAAGAGTCCTCTGTGCCATTTGTAGAGCAGAAACATCCAGCTAACAGGATGTGTATGTAAAAGGAGAAAATAATACCTAATCAAAAGGTCTTTACCTTTGGTAAAAGTTCATTATATCCTCTCAAGTCTGATCATTTTAAAGTATGATATGCTTTATGCAACTGAACATGAACTTTTCTGAACAAAATCTGGGGTGGAGGGTGAACAGGAAGTGCAGATATGAGCACAGAAGCTCCAGCAGATGGTGCAGGCAGGTGGGGAGGGGTGAGGCCTGATAATAAATTATCATTCATTTTCTTTCATAAAAATTCGATGATTATAATTCTTACAAGATGATTACTCCTCCCTATGCTATCTTCTGCACTGACACAATCAATATAACATCAGGTTATTCTTCGGAACTATCTAGCCCTCACTGATGCTTAAAGTAACATTTTTGTTTATTCTATGACATTGTTGTGTTTACCAAATTTCTCCTGATGTAGCCAACACATAGAAAATAACCTAATGCAACATAAAGAGAACATTTATACTTGAAGCAAATGTACTTTGGCAAATTTTCAATCAGCAAACAATCAAGAAAAGAATAAGGCTAACAAATCCTTCTTCAATATCCCTTCCTCACCCCCCACAACCTACTTTTTAGGGTCAAAGGCTATGTCATGAAGCCAACAGGAAAATCAAAAAGTGTATTTTTATACTAATTGTGAATATTTATATCTGTAGCAGGATTGGCATTTCTATACTGCGCTACTGTCAAGACCTCTGAAAAGATCTATTATTTATCTCTGCCTTCCTCAAAAATAAATTTAATTTAAAATGGATGATGTACAATAAGAAACATTAAAATAAAGGCAGTATAAAAAACAAACATCTCTGGCACCTTAAGATCTATAATTGTTTTGCCAAGATATACTGAAATAAAATTGAATTTCAGACTTATGATTAAAATTATGATAAATTTTAAGGATTATAGATTACATGTTTGGAAACCAAAAATTCTCTTTGAATAGTGATTCACAACAGCATGGAATCAGTTTTAAAACAGAAAGCAAAAATGTCTGTTTTCTTGGCTTTAAATAGTAAGATTACTCAATATTAGTAAGACCAGTAATTATTATCAGAATATAAAGCACTTACTGCTGAGAATTATGTGCATTTTAAATGGGAATTAGAACTTTTCATATGCTAATTTTTATAAGCCATCTGTAAATATATTTGATGAAAAACATCACAGTGATAAGGGCTTTCCATTTTGTCTTTATTTAAAAATGTATACTTGATTGGTTAATGTGATGATTCAGCAATATAGTAAAAATTACCCAAAGCATTACACAATTTAAAATTATTTTTTAAAAAGACAAAGGCACACATTTTATCACAGTGATAGTTTAGTAGTCATTGTCTTAGTTTGTTTTGTACTGCTCTTTAAAAAAAATCACAGACTGGGTAATTTTTAATGAATAGAAACATATTGGCTCATGGCTCTGAAGGCTGGGAAGTCCAAGATTGACAGGCCAATCATCCCCTCAATCCCATGTCATCCCATGGCAGAAGGGCATCCCATGGCCTTATGTCATCCCATGGCAGAAGGGCAAAGAGAGGGTGAGAGAGAGCCAAAAGGGAAAAAAGCACATCCTTTCATAAGGAACCCAATCCCAAGATGTGGAACTCACCCCCACAGTAATGGCATTAATCTATTCATGAGGGCACAGCCTTCTTGGTCTAATCACCTCTTAAAAGTCCAACCTCTTAATATTGCTACAAGGCAATTAAATTTCAATCTGATATTCAGAGGAAACAAACATTCAAACTTAGTCTGTCTTACATACAAAATATGTTATTTTCATCTCTATAGCCTCAAAATCTTAACTCATTCCAGCATCAACTGAAAAGTCTAAAGTCCAAAGTCTCATTTAAATCAGACATGGGTGGGTAGGGAGGATGATGGACAGAAGACAGGACTAACATGCAGCTCCCATTTGGACAGACAGAACAGCATCTGAAGACTTACATTGTGAACTCTTGCTTCAATAACCACTATATGAACATATGAGGAAAACCAAAAGAATTCACAGACCCTTTATAGCAGCTGCTTGCTGCTACAAGTGCCGTGAGACAGCCAGAAAACTGTGAGTTCCTAAATTGTTAGAGGGGGAAAATTCAGCCTCTGAACATGCATTCCCACTGGGGAACCTAAAAATCCAGATCACAAGAGAAGGATTTAACCTTACCTATAGCTGAAATGGATTTAAGGAGCTGAGTCTATAGACATATCACCCTCAAAGTGCCTGATCTTGTTTGATCTCAAAAGCTAAGCAAGATCCAGCCTGGTTAGTACTTGGATGGGATTTAGGGAGCTGAGTGAAATATAAAAGTAGATAAAGCAGCAGAAAGAGCCCTGTAGGCACTCCTGGTCACCAGCTTGAGTCCAGGGAAGCCATTCCTAGCCTTACCTCACAGAGGTCCTTGGGGGAAGGGAAGGCAGCTAGCAGAATTGGGGAGGGGCCACAGGGTAAAGGAAGCCCCTAGTTGAACTTGGTAATAATTGCAACTGAGCATGAACTTTCCTGAACAAAATCTGGGGTGGAGGGTGAACATGAAGTGCAGAAATGAGCACAGAAGCTCCAGCGGATGGTGCAGGCAGGCAGGGAGGGGCGAGGCCTGAGAGCCCTACTTGCTTTCTCAGTCAGGAGGCTTGTAGCCTGGGGCAAGATCTCAGCCCTGCACAGAGGCTGCATGGATATAAACTCAGTGCAGATGGGCGGGGCACAGCAGGAGTGAGACTGGCCTTGCTGACTCCATGGGAACAGGGTAAGGCCTGTCACTGCTGGCTTCCCCCAGTTCTCTGAAAACCTGAATGAAGCAGCAGAGGCATTCATAATCCCCCTTGAAACATAACTCCATTGGCCAAAGAATCATCCGCTCAATCCCCCACAGTGGCCACAGCAAGCCCCACCAAAGAAGAGTCTGAGCTCAGTACTGCCCAACCCTGCCCCCACCTGATGGTTTTCTCTACCTGCCCTTATAGCCAAAGGCAAAAGACATAAACTTTTGGGAGCTCTATGGCCCCGCCCATCACCTGAGAAACCTGAGTACCTATCCTGACCAATGTAGGGCAAACCCATATCCCCCTCCTATTGCCACAGCTGGTACTCTCTAGAAAGTACCACCTCCTGGCTGGAGGCCACCAACTCAAGCTATTATTTCAACTCATAACAGAACAACCCTGCTCCAAAGAAGGAGCAAACAACAGCAAATTTCACCAGCTGCAACACCCTGGCTAACCACAGATCCTGACTCTGGCCATGTGACAGCTTCACCACTAGCATAATCAGCATTCAAGAAAACCAGCACACTAAATAAAACTCCAACAATGGACTCCAACAGAGTCCACTTCACTTCCCCACAACCTCCACCAGAGCAGATACTGGTATCCATGGCTGGGAGACCTAAAGACAGATCACATCACAAGACTCTTTGCAGAAATTCTCCAGCACCAGCCTACAGCCCAGTAGCCCTGCTGGGTGGCTAGACCCAGAAGGGCAATAATGGTTACCGAAGTCTGGCTCTCAGAAAACCCTATCCCTAGGGAAAAGGGGAGAAAACCACATCAAGGGATCACCCCATGGGACAAGAGAATCTGAACAGCAGCCCTTGAGTCCCAGATCTTTCCACTGAAACAGTCTACCCAAATGAGAAGGAACCAGAAAAGTAATTCTGAAAGTATGACAAAACAACATTCTACAACATCCCCAAAAGCTCACACTAGCTCTCTAGCAATGGGTCCAAACAAAGAAGAAATCTCTGAATTGCCAGATAAAGAATTCAGAAAGTTGATTATTAAGCTACTCAGGGAAGCATCAGAGAAAGGTGAAGAAGATATTTTTTAAAAATACAGAATATGAATGAAAAAGTCTGCAGAGAAATAGGTAGCATAAAGAAAACACAATCACAACTTCTAGAAATGAAAGACACACTTAGAGAAATACAAATACACTGGAAAGTTTTGAACAATAAAATCATACAAGTAGAAGAAACAACTACAGAATTAAAAAAAAAAAAAAAAGGCTTTTGATTAACCCAACCTGACAAA